>NC_087309.1:88641941-89277821 GCF_015220805.1 Pogoniulus pusillus
GGGCTACCACAACAGAAGTGGGAGGGAGATAAACTTTGACCTGAGCAGTCCTCCCTCCAGGAGAAGCCAGGGATATCTGGCACTCTGGTTTCCAGACTATTCCCCCCACTCAGCTGGGCTTATCCTGGAATACTCTCCTTCCCTCCACCTTTGGAATTACAGTTCGTATTGTTCATTACCCTCAGGATTACAATCATGGGTTCTGGAAGCGCCTTATACAAGAAAATTCCCTCTAGATAACAGCAGAGTCTCTCATAAGTAATTCTGGGCTAGTTTCTGTTAAGCCTCCTTTAGGGATATGACTTGGCTAGTTTGGGCTCACTCAGCGAGCACACTTGGTCCATCTTGTGACCAAAGCCAGCATTGCTTGGTTCGTGTACTTGGCATTTCTCCTCTTTCTGCTTTCCTATTTCTCCAAGTTCTGACTGCCTTAGAGTGATTAATTCTGTGTTGATAAATACCCCTTGTGTGAGTACCTGCCATTGACCAAGCATTCAAACAAAAGTAACACAAAACAGTGATTTTTAAAATAGAAATACCTAACAGTTAATATTTAATATCAGGAGTTATTTATTTTCCTATGTACTAACTGTTTACAACATGGGAGGGGAAAAGGGGCTTTGGAGCACATTACCCATGTCAAGTCCTGTGGACTTGCTCATGTCCAGGTTCCTTAGATGGTCTGGGATCTGATCTTCTCCTTCACTGAGTAGTTCTTCATTTTCCCTGTCTTTGCCTTCTGTGACTCCAATGGTGCAGCTGCAGCACTTGTCAGTGAAGACAGAGGCACAAAGGTCATTCAGTGCCTCAGCCTTCTCCACATCTCCGGTAACCAAGTCTCCCATTTCCTTCCAGAGGGGTCCAATGCTTTCCCTAGTCTTTTATCACCGTTATATCTGTAGAAGCTTTTTTTGTTGTCCTTGACGTCCCTGGCTAGATGTTGTTCTCTCAGGGCTTTGGCTTTCCTGATCTGCTACCTGGCTGCCTGGACAATCTCTTTGTACCCCTCCCGGGCTACCTGTCCTTGCTTCCATCCTCTTTAGGCTTCTTTCTTGTGTTTGACTTTGCCCAGGAGCTCCTTGTTCATACACATTGCCTTCCTGGTGGTTTTGCCCAACTTACTCTTTGTTAGGATCTGTCCTCCTGTGCTGGGAAGAGATGATCCTGCAGCACTAACTAGATTTCTTGGGCTTCTCTTACCTCCAGGGCTGTATCCCATGGTACTCTACCCAGCAGGTCCCTAAAGAGGCTGAAGTTCGCACTCATGAAGTCCAGGTTGGTGAGCTTGCTGTGTGATCTCTTTGTTGCCCTGAAGATCCTGAACTCCACCTTTTCATGGTCACTGCAGCCACAGCTGCCCTTGAGCTTCACACTTTCCATCTGCCCCTCCTTGTTGGTGAAAACAGTCCAGTATGACACCTCTCCTTGTAGGCTTCTTCATCACTTGGAAAAATTAGCAACACATTCCAGGGAACTCCTGAATTGTTTACACCCTTCTGTGTTGTCCTTCCAACCCACGCTGGGGTGGTTGAACTCCCCCTTGAGGATGAGGTCTCCCTGCCTCATCTTCCACCCCTGCCCCAGCTCCAGGGTCCTTCTTTGTGTGTCATACTACATAGAATCACTGAATGGTTTGTGGTGGAAGACACCTTAAAGGTCATTCAGTCCAGCCTGTCTCCAGTCAGCAGGGACATCTGCAACTAGAACAAGTTGCTCAGAGCCCCAGACAACCTCACCTGGAATGGTTCCAGAGATAGGACATCTCCCACCTCTCTATGCAACCTGGGACAGTGTTTCACCACCTTCACAGTAAAAAATTTCTTCCTAATATGTAATCTAAATCTCCTCCCTTTTATTTTGGAGCTGTTACCCTTTATCTGGTAGCTACACTCCTGGTAGAGTCCCTCCCCATCTTTCCTGTTGCCCCACTTTAAGTCCTGAAAGGCCACCAGAAGGTCTTCTCTTGTCCAGGAAAGAATAACACAAACTCTCTCAGCCTGGCGTCACAGCAGAGGCTCTCACATCACTGCTGTGGCCTGATCTGGACACATTATAACATGAATATGCCTCTTTTATGCCAGAGTCCCCAGATCTGGACACAGCACTATAGTTAGTGTCCTACAGGAGCTGAGTAAATCAAGAGTCACCTTGCTCAACCAGTTGGCCATGCTGTCGTGGAAGGGATCAGAGCCCTTTTGCCTTATTGCAGAATTTTCATTGGTACACAAAATTGTGGCTCAGAGGCCTTCCATCGAAAAAGCCAAAACAATATTTCCTATCTGCTTGCACTGACGCAGCTGCTGTACCAGCAGACGCACAGGCCTTGAGAGAATCTCTCTCTCAGGGAAGCAAAGACATAAACATGGCTATGTTTTGGAAAAAAGGGTTCGAATTCTCAGACACGGTGACCACTCGACAAACATCTGCTGGGGGCTGACCCCTGGGTGGTTCCATAAGTTGTTTTGGGTAAGAATTAGCCAATTGTATAGGTTGATTACAACTTTGTACCAATCTGTAAAGTTAACGTGAGTCTGACTGAGTTGGTTGAACACACCTCTTCTGAAATACTATAAAAAATGTACCCACTTGTACCTCTTGTTCCTTACCTCTTGCTCCTTACCTTAACTTAACTGGCCCCTCGCTCTCTACCCTGTGTCTCTTTTGCTCGATACCCTGCTCGCTGATTACACACGCACACACCCGCGGCATTCGCATCGCAAACAACCAGCTCAAGACTGCACCGTTCCGGACAAGGGCCCGATCCTTATGAGCCCCGGGAGTCAGCATTCAGCTCGACCGGACCCGTGGAGCCTCGGACGACGCGCCTTAAAATCCATAAAGACTTTGAAACTTCTCTGAACTGCATTTGGGACAGTGAGTAATTGATAAACTTCTATTTGAAACTGAATAACTTCTCAAGACTTCAATGAACTCTCTCATATCATAGACTCTCTTCATTTTAGTCATTCTGTATATTAAATCTCAACTACGAACCAAGAATCTACGCGGGATAATTACAAATAAGTTTGGGGAAGGGGATTTCTAGTGTATAATATTAAATTACTTATACCTTTTTACAAAACATCGGCCTTGCATATCATTACTTCAAACCTACCCCCCCCCCCCCAACCAAACTTTCCTGTCTGAGACACATGCTTCTCTTAGAACTGTTTTGGTTGGAAGAGACATTCAGGATCGTGGAGTCCAACTATTAACTTAGCACTGTCAGGTCATAACTATACCATATCCCTTGTCACCACATCACATCCCTCCAGGGATAGGCACTCCACCGCTGCCCTTGGCAGCCTGTTCTGGGCACTTACAACTCTCTCAGGGAAGAAATAGTTCTTAAAGTCCAAATTAAACTTCCCCTGTTGAAGCTTGCAGCTGTTTTCTCACCTTGTTTTTGAAAGCCAAGAGTTAGCAGCCACCAGCCACAAACCCTGCAGAGTTTGCAATCAGCTGGGCCTGCGTGGGAAGCTGTGCTCCTTGGAGGAGAGGGCGTCAGATGTTAGTGATGAATCACCAGGATATGAGGATGGTAAACTTCTCCTTTCATATGTGCAGTGAGGAATGACTTGGCAAATAATTTACTTTAGTGTAGGTTCTTCTGTGCTTTCATTTTCATAGTATCATAGTTCCAAACCCCCACAATAGGCAGAGACACCTCTCACTAGAACAGGGCACTCATCCAACCTGGCCTTGAACACCTCCAGGGAGGGAGCATCCACAGCCTCCCTGGGCAACCTATTCCAGTGTCTCACCACCCTCACTGTAAAGAGCCCTTTCCTAACATCTAGCTTGAATCTCCCCTCTTGCAGTTTAAACCCATTCCTCTTCATCCCATCATTACAAGACCTTGTCAATAGTCCCTCCCCAGCCTTTCTGTAGGTCCCCTTCCTGCAGGTCCCACTGGAAGGCTACTACAAGGTCTCCTTGAAGCCTTCTGTTCTCCAGGATTAAAAGCCCAGACTCTCATAGCCTGCCCTCATGGCAGAGGTGCTTCAGCCCTCTGATTATGTTTGTGGCCCTCTTATGGAGTTGGCCCAACATTTTGATGTCCTTCTCATCTTGGGGGCTCCAGAACTGTACACAGTACTCCAGGTGGGGTCTGATGAGAGCAGAGCAAAGGGGGAGAATCACCTCCCTTGGCCTGCTGACCACGCTTCTCTTGATGCAGCCCAGGACATCCAGCTTCATTGCTAATCTCTGGACATGCTTCATCCCCTTAATGTCCTTCTTGGCATGAGTGACCCAAAACTGAACCCAGTGTCTGAGATGTGGCCTCGTTACGGCCCCACTGCGGGGCGGGAACGTCCCCAGATGGAGATGACCCAAACGCCGTCAGTCACAGGATATCAGAGGTTGGAAGGGACCCAAGGAGATCATCGAGTCCAACCCCCCTGCCAGAGCAAGACCTCACAATCTAGCACAGATCACAGAGGAACATATCCAGACAGCTCTCGAAAGTCCCCAGAGAAGGAGACTCCACAACCTCTCTGAGTAGCCTGTTCCAGTGCTCTGCAACCCTTACAGTGAAGAAGTTCCCCCTTGTGTTGCGGTGGAACCTCTTGTGCTGCAACTTACACCTATTGCTCCTTGTCCTCATGAAAGGCAGCATAGAAGCAGCGCTGTGCCTCAAACCCCTCCCTTCAGCTTCGGCTCTGACTCGTCCTCCACCGGGGCTGCATCCTCTCCCACCGATGCAAGCCACGACCACCGCCGGTTCCGGCACTTAGGCGGCGCCGCCCGCCCCCAGCCCCGCCCCGCCCTCCCCTCCGCGCCTGCGCAACAGGGACGCGCTGGCGACGTGGACGGGCCGGAGGCGGTGTCGCGCCTGCGCCGCAGCCGTCAGGCAGCTGCTCTGCGGCGCGCAACTGAGTGTGGGCAGCGCCGGGTTGGGGGTGGTGGCTGCGGTCCCGTGGCTGCTGGGACAGGTGGGAGCTGTTCCAGTGCCGGGCCTGTGTTCCGGCCGCCTGCTGCACTGCGGGGCTGTGGTCCGAGCGGACAGCGCTGCGGACGGGGTGAGTGCGGCCTCAGCGGTGCCTCCGGGCCCGGCCGTCGCAGGGGGCTGACGGAGGGGCGCAGGGGGCGGTCGATTCCGGTATCGGGCGGACTCCAGCCCCGTCTCGTCCCTCGCTCAACGCCGACTTGCGAAGGGCAGGGATCACGCCTCTAAACGTTCCGCTTGTCGCGACAGCCACCGTTGCTCGGCCCTCTGTCTCGGTAGGGTGCTGCGCTTGGGCCGTTGTTCTCGGTACCGGCGCTGCGAGGAGTTGCCGGGACCGCTGTCTCTGCCAGGTGTCGGCTGCCCTGAAACTGACACCCGGCGTGACTCCTCCTGGCCGGAGTGGGAAGCCCTGGGGCCTACGGTGCCCCTCCAGGTCCTCCCTGACAGGGCTGCTGGTGTTGTGGGAGCTGTGCCTCCAGTTGTCCCTGCTGTCCTTTCAGAAACAGCGCGTCCAACGGCACCGGGGGAGCGATGACACTGGTGAGGCCGCACCTCAGGTCCTGAGTTCAGAGTTGGGGCCTTCACTGCAAGGGAGAGCCTTGAGGGAGTTGCTGGAGCATGTCCAGAGGCGGACGCTGGGGTTGCTGAGCGTAGTGGCCTCAGGAGGCTGAGGGGAGACCTGATCGTCTACAGCTACCTGAAAGGAGGCTGCACCCGGGTGGGGTTGGTCTCTTTTGCCAATAAACAGGTGACAGGATGAGATGAAATGGCCTTGGCTTGTGCTGGGGGGATTTAAGCTGGGCATTATGAATAGTTTCTTTGTGTGAAGAGAAGAGCCTACAGACTGCCCAGAGCAGAGCTGGAGTCCCCATCCCCAGACGTGTTTCCAAACAGTGTAGTGTGGTGCCGAGGGACATGGTTTAGTGGTGGACTTGTCAGTGCTGGGTTAGTGGTTGGTCTTGATGATCTTGAGTGTCTCTTCTGGCTGAAACAGTTCCATTGTTCTACACCAGGAGAACCAGAATGGTAAGGGTTCAGGCCACTATTTCTTATCTGGTGCTTTTAATGACACTATTCACATAAAGAGCACAAAAGGCAGATTTTCCTTTCTGCTTCTGTGAGCCTGAGGGTTTCCGTTGTCCTCAGTGGTTGTTTTTGCAGCAGAATCGTAGAACGGTTTAGATTGAAAGGGACCTCAAGTTCCAAGCCCCTCCAATAGGCAGAGACACCTCTCACTAGAACAGGTTGCTCAAGGCCTCATCCAACCTGGCTTTGAACACCTCCAGGGAGGGAGCATCCACAGCCTCCCTGAGCAACCTATTCCAGTGTCTCACCACCCTCATTGTAAAGAGCCCTTTCCTAACATCTAGCTTGAATCTCCCCTCTTCCACTTTAAACCCATTCCTCTTCATCCTGTCATTACAAGACCTTGTCAATAGTCCCTCCCCAGCCTTCCTGTAGGTCCCCTTCAGAGACTGGAAGGCTACTACGAGGTCTCCTCGAAGCCTTCTGTTCTCCAGGATTAAGAGCCTAGACTCTCATAGCAGAGGTGCTTCAGCCCTCTGATTATGTTTGTGGCCCTCTTATGGAGTTGGTCCAACATTTTGATGTCCTTCTTGTGCTGGGGGCTCCAGAACTCTACACAGTACTTCAGGTGGGAGCCCGGAATGGGCTTGCTGAGGCTCACTCTGCTTCCTGGTTACTCCTGACTGTTTTCTTACTTCTGAACAATAATACTCATCAGGAGTGGGAATATTTTGGTTTATAAGAAAAGTGGTATCTTAACTTCAGTCAATATCCAGTTTTGTCTTCAAAATATGTCACAGCAAGCAGTGTTTATCTTTTTTTTTCTTTCATTAAACTCTTCTGTCCTGAGTGTAGTAAGTTTGTGAGGACCTGATGTGATTTGTTTCACTGCCTATAGTGAGGGATGATGTTCTGGGTTGCAGCTCTAATGACTGGAGGTATTTCTAGAAGTAGCTAGATTGTTTATACTTCCTGCTTTGAACACCTTATAACTGTAGGGGAGTAGGAGACTTCTGGGTGGTTGTGTCCAGTTTCCTAACACAGTCTGCTGGGTTGGGTAACTCACTGTTTGATCAATCCCTCAGTCAGGACCGTTGAGGTTGCTTCAGTTGTGGTGATCTAAATGTCACTACTTCATAGGTCATCAGGAGCTCAGGCAGGCCTCATTCTGCTCCACCCCTGAGCTGCTTTCTCTTTGGACTTTTCTGCTAGATGAGGAGAAGCCCATGGATGGCCCTGGGGATGTTGGACAGTGCTTATGACTCTCAGTTAGCTGCAGCAACCATCAGGTCCTTCTCTTCCAGTCCTGTGCTGCTGTTTCATTAGCACAGCATCCAATGCTTAATATTATGTGATAAATTCAGCAGAAAGGTTTTTATAGCAAATTTATACTGAACTGAGATGGCTGTGGTACTCCAAGTGTTTTTTTGTCAAGAGATCCTAGGCATCTCTGAAGACAGGGGACATGAATCATGAGGTGTAGTGTGACAGAAAATTAGAAGTACACATAGAACACTTCCAGTCTTATGCACAATATTTATACTGTAGATAGATTTTTAGCCAAGGGAAACATTTAAAGGAGAGTCAGACAGCTGCGTTTTTAAAGTGTCTGTGGGGAGAGTAGAAATGCCAAAATAATAGTGAAAAACTTGAAATGCAGCTAAGTGTCACAGAATTTTAGAATGTAAGGATTGGAAAACGTCTGGAGATTATCCAGTCCATCTGTTAAAGCAGGGGCACCTACAGCAGCTTGGTTAGCATGACAATATCCATTTGAGTTTGGAAGCTCTCCAGAGAAGGAGACTCCACAAGCTCTCTGGGCAGCCTGTTCCAGGCTTCCCACACCCTCACACCAAAGAAGTTCCTCCTTCTGTTCAAATTCCTGAAGGAATTGGGGGGAAAAAAGAGGGTGTATCACCTTTGGAAGGAGGGGAAGGCTTCTCCTGATGTGTTTAAGGAGGTAGCCAGACTATGCAGGAGAAAAATAAGAGAGGCTAAGGCCCAGCTAGAACCTAGGCTGCCACTTCCGTGAAAGATAACAAAAAGCACTTTTATAAATTTATCAACGCAAAAAGGAAGGGCAAGAAGAGCCTCCACTCCTTACTGGACCAGGAGGGGAACACTATAACTGATGATGAAGCAAAGGCTGAGGTCCTGAATGCCTTCTTCGCCTCAGTTTTCAACAGCAAGGAGGGAGGAGGAGGCAAATGGCCTCTTGAACTGGGGGATGGGGTCGGGGAACGGTGTGTTCCCCTGGAAATTCATGAAGAATTAGTTCAAGACCTGCTGAGCCATCTGGACACCCACAAGTCCATGGGACCAGATGGGATCCATCCCAGGGTGCTGAGAGAGCTGGCAGCTGAGCTGGCCAAGCCGCTCTCTATCATTTTCCAGCAGTCCTGACTCACCAGAGAGGTCCCAGGAGACTGGAAAATGGCCAACGTGGTCCCCATCCACAAGAAGGGTCGGATGGAGGAACCTGGGAACTACAGACCTGTCAGTCTGACCTCAGTGCCAGGGAAACTGATGGAGCAGGTTATCTTGGGGGTGATAAGAGCACACCTGAGGGATGGCCAAGGGCTCAGGTCCAGCCAGCATGGGTTTAGGAAGGGCAGATCCTGCCTCTCCAACCTGATCTCCTTCTATGATCAGGTGACCCGCTTGGTGGATGTGGGGGGGCCTGTGGATGTGGTCTATCTGGACTTCAGCAAGGCCTTTGACACTGTCCCCCACAGCAAACTGCTGGCTAAGCTGTCAGCCCATGGCTTGGATGGCAACACTCTGTGCTGGGTTAGGAACTGGCTGGAGGGCCGGACCCAGAGAGTGGTGGTGAATGGTGCCACATCCAGCTGGCGGCCAGTCACTAGTGGTGTCCCTCAGGGATCAGTGCTGGCCCCCATCCTCTTTAACATCTTCATAGATGATCTGGATGAGGGCATGGAGTCAGTCATCAGCAAGTTTGCAGATGACACCAAGCTGGGGGCAGATGTGGCTGAGTTGGAGGGCAGAAGGGCTCTGCAGCGGGACCTTGACTGCCTGGACAGATGGGCAGAGTCCAATGGGATGGCATTCAATAGCTCCAAGTGCAGGGTGCTGCACTTTGGCCACAACAACCCCATGCAGAGATACAGGCTGGGGTCGGAGTGGCTGGAGAGCAGCCAGAGAGGGATCTGGGGGTGCTGATTGATACCTGCCTGAACATGAGCCAGCAGTGTGCCCAGGTGGCCAAGAGAGCCAGTGGCATCCTGGCCTGCATCAGGAATGGTGTGGTCAGCAGGAGCAGGGAGGTCATTCTGCCCCTGTACTCTGCACTGGTTAGACCACACCTTGAGTACTGTGTTCAGTTCTGGGCCCCCCAGTTTAGAAGGGACATTGAGATGCTTGAGCGTGTCCAGAGAAGGGCGACAAGGCTGGTGAGAGGCCTTGAGCACAGCCCTACGAGGAGAGGCTGAGGGAGCTGGGGGTGTGCAGCCTGGAGAAGAGGAGGCTCAGGGGAGACCTTATTGTTGTCTACAACTACCTGAGGGGTGGCTGTGGCCAGGAGGAGGTTGCTCTCTTCTCTCAGGTGGCCAGTGCCAGAACGAGAGGACACAGCCTCAGGCTGCACCAGGGGAGATTTAGGCTGGAGGTGAGGAGAAAGTTCTTCACTGAGAGAGTCATTGGACACTGGAATGGGCTGCCCGGGGAGGTGGTGGAGTCGCTGTCCCTGGGGCTGTTCAAGGCAGGTTGGACATGGCACTTGGTGCCATGGTCTAGCCTTGAGCTCTGTGGTAAAGGGTTGGACTTGATGATCTGTGAGATCTCTTCCAACCCTGATGATACTGTGATACTGTGAAATGGAACCTCCTGGGTTCCAATTTTTGCATTGTCCCTTGTCCTGTCATTGGGCACCACTGCAATGAGTCTGGCCCTATCCTCTTGGTTCCCCATCCTTTAGGTCTTGCTGATCATTATTTTGGTCCCCTCTGGGGCTCCTTTTCTCCAGGCTCAACATCCCCAGGGCTCTTAGCCTTTCCTCCTCATAGAGCTGCTTGAGGTCTCTCAGCATCTTTGTAGCCCTCTACAACTATCTGAAAGAAGATTGTAGTCAGGGGGACATCGGTCTCTTCTCCCAGGCACCCAGTGACAGAACAAGAGGACAGTCTCATGCTGTGCCAGGGCAGATTTAGGATGAATGTTAGGAAGACGTTTTTCATGGAAAGAGTGATTTGCCATTGCAGTGGGCTGCCTGAGGAGGTGATGGAGTCACCATCCTCTAGGTGTTTAAGAGTCTGGTTGTGTTTTAATTGGAAGGGTTAGGCAATAGGTTGGACTCGATAATCTTAGAGGTCTTTTCCAACCTAGTTAATTCTGTGATTCTGTGAATATAAAAAAGAATGCAGACCTTTGGGTGAACATCCAGAATGTGTCTGAAGCTTAAACATAGTCACGTTTTTGGTTTTGAAACCTCACTTTGGCCACCAAACAATTTTTTTTTCTGTTTGAGAATGGAATAGGACTAAATGCTTAAATACATGTAATACAGTTTAAGCATCCCTTCTGTAAGGAGATAACACTTAGTATAGTCTATCAAGTAATGCTAGTTTAGGGTAATTGGTATTGTTTCCAACTCTGCTGTGCAATTTTAGCAGTAGCTGGAAGAATTTCTGTAGATTGATTGTTAGGTGGATACAGTGAATATTTTAGGGTTTTATAAAGAAAAGGATAAGTTCATCAATAATCATAAACTATTTTCACGTCAAATAAAATTTTCTGCAATTTAATCCAGCGTAGGTTACCAGGTGGCTGGTGTAAAATGGTACTGGCACTGCTTCCCATCACATCTTCCTAGGGAAGCTTAGGAAGTGTCGGTCAGATGAAAGGTGGGTTTGGACTTGGCTGAAGGACGGAACTCGGAGAGTTGTGATCATTGGTACAGGATCTAGTTGGAGGCTTGTGGCTTGCGGTGTTCCCCAGGGTTGGGGCTGGGTCCAACCTGTCCAACATCTTTGTCAATGACCTGGATGAGGGACAGAGCGGATCCTCAGCCAGTTTGCTGATGGTACAGAACTGGGAGCAGTGGCTGACACCCTTTCAGGCTGAGCTGCCATTCAGCAAGACCTGGACATGCTGAGAGCTGGGTGGAGAAGAACCTCATGAAGTTCAACCAAGGGAAGTGTAGGGTCCTGCAGCTGGGGAGGAACAACCTCTTGCACAGGACAGGTGAGATGTTGAGCGGGAAAGCAGCTCTGTGGAGAAGGACCTGGGAGAGATTCCAACCCTTTGCATACATTGTGATCCTGGGCAAGGTGCCGTGGGTGCCCCTGGACTGGATGCTCTCCAGAGGTCCCTTCCAACCCCCAGCATGCTGTGATTCTGTGATCCTGTATTGCAGTATTTGTGGTAAGAAAATTCTCTCTCTGGCCACTGGAAGAGGAAACCAGAAATACCAGTACTGATATCCGGTATGTTCTTAAGCTGTAAAGGCAGATCTGGATGAGGGGATTGAGTGCTTCTTCAGTAAGTTTGCAGATGACATTAATCTGGGTGGGAGTGTTGATGTGCTGGATTGCAGGAAGGATCTGCACAGGAATCTGGCCTAGCTGGATTGATGGGCTGAGGCCAAAGGGCTGAGGTTCAACAAGACCAAGAGTTGGGTGCTGCACAACAACCCCATGTAGGCTCCAGGCTTGGGGCAGAGTGGCTGGAAACTGCACAGCAGAAAAGGATCTTGGAATGTTGATCAACAGCTGGCTGAAGATGAGCCACTGTGTGTTCAAGCAGCCAAGAAGGCCACCAGCATCCTGCTTGGGTCAGCAGTGGTGTGACCAGCAGGAGCCGGACAGGGATTTTCCCTCTGTACTTAACCCTGGGAGGCTATACCTTGAATCCTGTGTTCAGTTTTGGGTTCCTTCATTTCAAGAAGGACATTGAGGGGCTGGAGTATGTCCAGAGAAGGGAAATGAAGCTGCTGAAGGGTCAAGAGCACAAGTGTTGTGAGGAGCCGCTGAGGGACCTGGGCTTGTTCAGCCTGGAGGAGGCTGAGGGGAGGCCTTCTGTCTCTCTACAGCTCCTATAAAGAATGTTGGAGCCAGCAGGGAGTTGGTCTCTTCCCCTGGGGAACAAGCAACAGGACAAGAGGCAAATACCTCAAGTTGTTCAAAGGAGGTTTAGTTTGGACATGAGGAACAATTTCTTCTTCCAGAGGGTTGTCAAGGCTGGGCCTAGGCAGTCCACAGCAATGGTGGATTCTCCATTCTTGGCAGGGGGGAAGGGGCTTAAAAAACCATGTAGCTGTGGTACATATTTAATGCGGGCCTTGACAGTACTAGCTTAACAGCTGGGCTTGGAGTTGATCTTGGAAGGCTTCCCTAACCTGTATGATTCTTCTGTCAAATGATTAAGCTTTAATAAAATGTAATGACAAATTACAGAGGAGGTCAGAAAAAAAAATCTTTATTGTAACTTTAAGTTTTGTAAATATGTCATAAATTTTAGAGGCTTTTGAGCCTTCAGGCAGATTTAGTCAGAAGTATCACAGCCAAATAATGTAGGAATGTGACTGTCAGTGTTCAAAATAGGTAAAACTGAGGAGCCCTTCACAGACCTTGTGTGGGTTTTTTTATACCAATGGGCTAGAGGCCTGTTTTGTTACTTGTGTGTAAACTAGACAAAGAAATATTTAAGTGCTCTAAATGCTTCCTTTTTTTAACCCATAAAAGTGAAATGGAAGCTCTCTGAACTTCTTAAGTGTTTGTAGGGTTTGCATTCTGTCAGAAGTTCCTTAGGAGGTTCAATGTGTACTGTCTGTCTCATGTCTAAAAAAAGAGGGAAAAGAAGCTTAATATAAGTTATGTGACTTAATATGTGTCTTGCCCCACTTAGAGGGTGTGAGCATAGTGGATGGAAATGCTGGAGGGAAGGATCCATCCAGCCTTGCCAAGCTTGAGAGGTGGGCAAGTGCCAATCTGGTCCAGTTTAACAAAGCCAAGTTCCAGGATTCTGAGTCTGGGTTTGGGCAGCTCCAAGCACAAATGCAGGCTGTGCAGCGGATGGATAGAGCAGTGCTGAGAAGTAGAACTTGGTGTTACCGATTGATGAGAAACTCAGTATGAGCCAGCGCTGAGCATTGTGAGCCCAGAGTCAGCTGTGCCTTGGGCTGATCCCCAGCAGTGTGGGCAGCAAGGGCAGGGAGGGGATTCTGCTCCTCTGCTGTGCTCTGCTGAGACCCTCCCCTGCAGTGCTGGGGCCAGCTCTGGAGTCCTCAGCACAAGGACATTGAGCTGTTATGAGTGGGTCCAGAGGTAGCCACAACGATGGTGCAAGGGCTGAAGCACCTCTTTTATGAAGTCAGGCTGAGAGAGTTGGGGCTGTTCAGCCTGGAAAACACTCTGGGGAGACCATAGAGCAGCCTTCCAGTATTTGAAGGGCAGCTGGAGGGGGAGTTTTTATAAAGGTATGGAGTGACAGCATGAGGGGTGATGGGAGGTTGGTTGAGATGAGACATTGGAGGGACATTCTTCCTCATGAGGATGGTGATGCACTGGAACAGGCTGCCCAGAGAAGTTGTGGTGGCTCCAGTTCTTTAAGTATTGAAAGCCAGGCTGGATGGGACCTTGGTCAGACTGGTCTAGCGGAGGATGTCCCTGCCCATGGCAGGGAGAACGAGATGGTCTTTTGGGTCTTTTCCAACCCAACTCATCCATGATTCTATGAGATATGATGGATTTGGGGTTTAGGTCTTCAAAATGTGCTTGTAACAAGTATTTTTTTTTTAATTGTTCTCCAGTGTCACACAATAACATTTTAGTATTTTTTAGAGCACTGTGTATCAAATATTTATTAAGAGGGGGAGCAGTACAAGAACTGGCATTTTTATATCAAATATAACTTTAGGCTAAGGCAGTTGGAGCAACCTTTTTTCTTTGTCATTTATGAGTTAGTATAGGGCAAGGCTATGAAGGTGACCAGTGGCCTGGTGGTTCATCAGGATTGTAATCTCCAGATTAATGAAAATGAGATTTGCTCACCTGTTGGTTAGAGTGATTTTAAAGAATGAAAGCAATTATATTGTAGGCTCCTGAACTGGCTCTGAGAAATTCCATCTGGGTCTCATTTGTAGCACTTTGGGTTTCATTTCTCTCTCACCTCTTTTTCAGGACATATTCCTAACAATCAGCCAAGAGTAGGGGGTTAGCATAGGGTGACCTGGCAAGGACAAATGTGATTTGTAGTATCTCCTATAGCGCTTTGGTCAACAACCACCATGTCTGGCCTTGTTCACATCCAATTTCTTCTGCCTGAAATACTCATCCAAGAAGATCTTGAAAAATGCCTCCTTCAGTTGTGAACAGAATGACTGTCCAGGAGGTGGGATGTGAAGTAAGCAGATTGTGCTCTTCAGAACTAGGCTTTTATTGATGAGTGACTCCCACAGAAAATATGTGTGGAAAAGGAACTGAAGCAGAAAACATGGAATCATCACTAGCTTTTCCAGCTGCTGTTTGCCTTCCCTGTGATAAGAATTATTTGCCTGCAGTATAACTATCAAGATTAATCACATCTGCTGCATGGAAGACTCAAGGCTTCAGTGGAACCTGTAGGGACCATGATAATGGCACTACAATTCTGCTTTGTTCAGGCTCTTGTTGCAGAGGAAGAGTGCAGCAGAGCGACTTGCTGGCCAGAAGGGACAAAAATCAGCACCACTGACTATGTTGGAAAGGACCTTTTAAAAGTCCTCTAGTCCAACCCACCTTCAGTCAGCTGGGACATCTGCAACTAGTGCAGGTTGCTCACAGCACCAGACAACCTCACCTGGAATGCTGCCAGGGCTGGGGCATCTCCCACCTTTCTGGGCAACCTGGGACAGGCTCTCACCACCCTCAGCCTAAAATATTTCTTCCTTCTCTCTACTATCAGTCTCTGTTTTTCAGTTTAAACCATCACCCCTTGTCCTGTCACAACAAGCCCTGCACAACAGTCTGCCCCTAGCTTTCCTCTATGCCCACTGAAGTCCTTAAAAGGCCACCAGAAGATTTCCTTGGAGACTTCTCTTATGCAAACTGAACAAGCCCAACTCTCTCAGCCTGACCTCACAGTAGGGCCCTTCCAGTCTTGCCAGCATTGCTGTGGCCTAATCTTGCCCTGCTCCAACAGGTCCCTGTCTGTGCTGAGGACTCCTGAGCTGTCCTCAGCACTGCAGGGGGGTCTCAGTGGAGCATAGCAGAGGGGCAAAATCCCCTCCCTGCCCCTGCTGCCCATGCTGCTGGGCATCAGCCCAAGATAGGGCTAGTTCTGGGCTGGCAGTGCTTGGTGCTGGCTCATGACTAGCTTGGCACCCAGCAATGATGTCTTGGTGTGAGTGAAGCTTTTTATCAAGAGAAATCAATCACAATTCTTGGGTTGTTTCTTTTTTTCAGCTTCACTAACAGCACCAAAACTTCCTCAAAACAATTCCCCAAGGAGTGCAGCTTTCTACAACAGGAAAGCTGCAAAACTACCCTTACTTAAGGGAGTTTTGTCTCTTTGCTTCTCCGATGTCTGCAGTGCAGGCTTCAGGAAGCTAAATTAACTGTGAGTGGAATTACAAGATCTCTTTGATCTTGCTGGATTCTTTCAGGGAATGGGCAGAAAGCAGCTAGAAGGGATGGATGTAGGTAGGAGAAGCATATCATTTAGCTGTTGAAGAGTGTTTTGATTTTACACCACCAATATTCAGCTCTTTTCTGCTGCATTTGGATACACGTGGTGCAAAATTATTTTCCTTGTGGAAAATTGTTTTGTGCCAACACTGAATTTTTCTGTCAGCAGTTAAGGTTAGTAGAAACAGAGATTCTAATTTTGCAGTGCATCAAGAAGCCAGGTGACATTGTCTCCTCAGGGGTCTATTTTTTTTGGAGTGTTTCCTTAGTGTCCCAAAGGCTGTTTACTGAGGGACAGAAATACTATCTCTTACATCATGAGGATTTCACAGTCCTTAGGACTTACTCGATCTCTTGATGAAAACTTGATTGTACTTGAGGAAACATGGTACGGTCTTAGCTAAGCTGTGATTGCTTACCTTGGGGGTGTTTTGAGGTCTTGTGTGTGGGGCATGGAAAATAGCAATATTGTAATAGGAGTAAAATCTTGTATTTGGGGACAAGCTAGGACACAGCATGGAGAGTGTGAGCAAAACAGGCTGGTGAGGGCAGAAGCTGATTTGCTGGGACCAGAAAGTTGAGATTCTTAAGTTCTTAAAAACAGGAACCTCATGAAGTTTAACAAGTAATTGTAGGATCCTGCACATAGGGAGGAACAGCCCCCTGCACCAGGACAGATAAGGTGTGACCTGCAGGAAAGCAACTCCACAGAGAAGGACCTGGGATTGCTGGTGGACAACAACTTCACCATGAGACAGCAATGAGCTCTTGTGGCCAGGAAGGCCAATGGTCTCCTGGAGTGCATTAAGCAGAGTATAACCAGCACATTGAGAGGAGTTTTCCTTTTCCTCCACCCAGAAGGTTCTGTCTGAACAGGAGGGTACTGGAGGCCCGGAGTAGGCTGCCCAGAGAGGTTATGGAGTCTTCTGTGGAGAGCTTCCAACCCCAGCTAGTCACTGTGCTGGGCAAGCTGCTGTGGGTGCCCCTGCTTTAGCAGGGCAGTTGGACTGGATGATCTTCACAGGTTCCATCTGATCCCCACTGATACCGCTAAAAAGCATCTGGCTCCACCCTTTAGCTCTTGCTAAGCACTGAGTAGGTCTCCTCTCAGGCTGCCGTTCTACAGGCCCAACTAAAACAGTCCCAGGGCTCTCAGCCTTTCCTCCCTACATTGATGTGCCAGGCCCCTCGGCATCTTTGCAGTATTTGCCAGACTCTCTTTACTAGATCCTCGTCTCTCCTGAAATGAGGAGTCCAGAACTGGATACAGTACTTCAGATGTAGCCTCACTAGGGCAGAACAGAGGTGGAGCAGAATCTCCTTTGACCCACTGTCCATATTCATCTTAATGTACCCCAGGAGACCATTTGGCTTCTTGGCCATCACAGTATGTTAGTGGCTCACGGTGAACTCCCTGTCCTCCACAGAGGAGGACCTAAGAGTGCTGAAGCTGCTTTCTAGCAGCTCAGTCCCTCAACTATCTTGTGCAGGAGGTCATTCTTCCCCAGTTGCAGGACCCTACACTTGCCCTGGTTGAACTGCATGATGTTCCTTTCCACCCAGCTCTCAGCCTGTCCAGGTCTCACTGAATGTCAGCACAGCCTGCAGGGGTGTCAGAATTGCTCCCAGTTCTGTACCATCAGCAAACTGTCTGAGAGTCCACTCTGTCCCTTTGGTCTATTCATGGTGTTGAACAAGACTGGAGTGGGTGCTGAGGAACACCACTTGTCACTGGCCTCCAACTAGACCCTGCACCACTGATCACAAGCCTCTGAGCTCTGTCCTTCGGCCAGTATTGATGAATTTCTTACAACTTGCAGAGTGTTATTTCTGTAAACATGGTTAGTAATTAATATGGAAATCTTACAGAAGGGGCAGTAAACTCAGTATTTATTTCTGCTCCTGCCTGCTTGAGATTGGAGTGAGTCATTCCCTTGAGTTTGCTCTGAAGCTTCTGCTTCATGGAACCAAGTTCTGGGACTAAATAGAGGTTTGATTTAGCGGAGCATGAGAATTTTAGACTGAGCCATGACTCTTTGGGGGTGTTCCCAGTTTGTGTAGAGAGAAAGAGGAGTTGCTGATAGAGGTAATAATGCGTTAAACAGTATTACTTATTTTTCAGGAAAATATTTAGATTAAATGATTTTCAAGAGAAGACTTAAAAAGACTCCAGCATATAGTGTCCCCTACAACCAGAATTTAAGAAGCAATAAATGATACCTGCAGATGTGGTGCTGAGGGCCATGGTTTAGTGGTGTCCTGGCAGCCTTAACAGTATGGCTTGATGGTCTCAAACGTCTTTTCCAACCTAAATGCTTTTGTGATTCTGTTTTCTCTATTTTTGTAGGATCTCTACTCAGGTATCAGGTGATAGAACAAGAGGAAATGGTCTCAGGTTGCCCCAGAAGAGGTTTGGGTTAGATATTAGGAAAAACTTCTTCACTGAAAGTGTGATCAGGCACTGGAGCAGGTTGTTGGAGTCACCATCCCTGGAGGCGTTCGGAATACATGTAGACATGGCACTTGTGGACATAGTTTATTTGGATTGGTGGTGTTGGGTCAGTGCATAGACTTGATGATTTTAGAGACCTTTGTCAACTTGAATGATTTTATGACTCTGTGTCACCTTTTAAATATTTCTTTATTACTTAATAGTGTCCTGTGTTGTTCTCTCCGTTTGTGTTGGCATTTTGTTGTTTTCAGAATATCTGTGTACTCTGTGGTGGGTCCGTATCTTGATTGAAGTTCTTCCTGATGCCCTCCATGATGACTACAAAAAGTTTTTTGTCTCCTCAGAAGCTGGAAGATTGTTGAAGTGTGTCTCCTTGAAAGGTGTAAGACGCTTAGGGGCATCCTTGGTGTAGTGTTAATAGCCTTATGGTGGTTTGAAGTTTATTAAATCATCTGTAAAGTGCTGATGAGCAGCACAGACAGTTGACATCATCTCATTCTCCATAGAGGTCAAGCAAGTGTCAAAGTGGTGTTGCAGTGCATCTCTGCCACCTTCTACAGTGTTTCTGATAGGTTCAGTTTTCAGCTGTTCCCTTCTTAAATTAGTTGGCTGGACTGAAGCACAGTGTTTTAGAAAGATCAGGAAGTTCGTCAATGGTGAACCTTTCCTCCCTTGGTTCAGGTGACCTGTGCAGCATTACAGTTGTGCTTGATCCAGTAAAGCAGGAGCTGCCAGTGTGTGGATCTCTGGTGACACACAGGAATCGACTGCCTGATGGACTCCTTTCCTCATCTATGCCATGCTGAGACCCCCCCACCCTTGCAGTGCTGGGGACATCTGTGGAGTCTTCATACAGAGAGGGACCTCTTGGAGCAGGGCCAGAGGAGGCCACAGCAATGCTGGCAGGGCTGGAAGGGCTCTGCTGGGAGGCCAGGCTGAGAGAGCTGGGCTTGTTCAGCCTGCAGAAGAGAAGGCTTCAGGGAAGCCATCTGGTGGCTTTCAGGACTTAACAGGGGCATCTGAGAAAGATAGAATCATTAATGTCAGAAAAGTCTTTTAAGATCCTCAAGTCCAGCTGTCAACCCAATACTACCATGGACGCTAAACCATGTCCCCAGGTGCCACATCCACACAATTCTCAAACATCTCCAGGGATGGTGACCCTACCACCTCCCTGGGTAGCCTGTTCTGATCCTTGACCACTCTTGCAGGAGGGAGTTTTCTCCTAGTCTTCATCCTAAACCTCCCCTAGCACAGTTCCAGGCCATTTTCTTTTGTGGCTCTTGTGACTTGGGTTGTGAGTTGGTCTCTTGGCTCATTCCAGCAACCTTTTGGGTAGTTGCAGAAAGCCAGAAAATCTCCCCTCAGCCTTCCTGGCTATACAATCCCAGTTTCCTTAGCTGCCTCTCATGGTGGAAGTGGTGATGGTAAAGGAATTTTCACCAGGAGCTGTTGTGACAGGACAGGGGGTGATGGCTTGAACTAAAAGAGGAAGACTGACAATGGAGAGAAAGAAGAAATGTTTGGGACTGAGGGTGGTGAGAGCCTGTCTCAGGTTGCCCAGATAGGTGGGAGATGCCCCATCCCTGGCAGCGTTTCAGGTGAGGTTGTCTGGGGCTGTGAGCAGTTTGCTGCAGTTTTCCCCACTGCTTTGATACTGACACAAATGTAAAAATTGTTCTTGCTAAGTAATATGAAAATGCAGGTGAGATGATGGCTGAAGCATGCAGCAAGGAACTTCCTTGGATGAAGGTTTTATCGTTTTAAGTTTGTTGAAAGAAATCTTTTAATGTTTACTAGATTTCAGTAATTGTTCAAGCTGGTGAACTAAACTTTATTAATAGCTAATTTAGGGTTTATATCTTCCTTATTTGTATGGGATTTTTAATGTTTCTCTCTTCTTTTTTAACTTTCCATTGAAGGGATGAAAATTTAGAAGGTCATTAGCCAAGTAAACAAGATGGGAGCAAACAGCAGCAACATCAGTGACCTTCCAGAAAATGAATACTTAAAGAAACTATCAGGAATAGAGCCCATCTCTGAGAATGACCCGTTCTGGAATCAGCTATTGTCTTTTAGCTTCACCACTCCAACCAACAGGTAAGAGGGAGCTTGATGGGGAACTAGATAAAAATATACATCTGACAAGTCTGAAAGCAAGTGAGTGATGATGTGATTACCTGCTCTCTGAGACCTCACCTGGAGTCCTGTGTCCAGGTATGGAGCCCTCAACATGAGAAGGATGTGGACTTGATGAAGAGGATTTAGAGAAGGGCCATGAAAATGGGAGTTGGAGCACCTCTGCTATGAGGACAGGCTGAGGGAGCTGAGGTTGTTCAGCCTAGCGAAGAGAAGACAGCTGCTGCCTTCAGTACCTGACGTGGGCTACAAGAAGGCTGCAGAGAGACTGTTTACAAAGGCCAGCAGTGGCAGGACCAGGAACAATGGTTTCAAACTAGAGAAGAGCAGATTTATATTAGATGTTAGGAGGAAATTTTTTAACATAAAAATGGTGAAACTCCAGAACAGGTTTTCCAGGGAGGTGGTCGAGGCCCCATCTTTGGAGATACTCAAGGTCAGGCTCAACAGTATTCTGAGCAGCCTGATCTAGTTGAGGATGTCCCTGCTGACTGCAGAAGGAGTTGGACTGGATGACTTTTGGAGATCTAAGTCAGACCATT
Organism: Pogoniulus pusillus; assembly: GCF_015220805.1. Taxonomy (NCBI): domain Eukaryota; kingdom Metazoa; phylum Chordata; class Aves; order Piciformes; family Lybiidae; genus Pogoniulus; species Pogoniulus pusillus. The sequence goes on from NC_087309.1 coordinate 88,662,675, forward strand.
CTATGATTCTGTTATTCTGTGTTAAATATTCTTGATTTAGGTAGCAGAGGAATGAATATATTTGTAAAATGGCCTTGTTTCTACCTTTGGAATCCCTTTCCACCACCTCTTCCATTCCTGTGGGTCCCCCTTCATAACAGCTGTAATTGCTACTCATTCCTGTGGTAACATGCCACAGAGGCAGAGTCTGTGATGCTGTAGAGACTTTTCTTTATTTCTTGTAGTGGTCAACAGCTCAATAGTCACATGGAAATCAATGACAAGTGGTGTGCCTTAGGGGTCTGTAGTGCCACTGCTGATATTTAGTCTTCATCAGTGCCACAGACAGTAGGATGGGGTGCACCCTTAGCAAGCTTGCAGAGGACAGGCCTGAGGGACATTGACCAACCAAAGAGACCTGGGAAAGCTTGAAGAATGAGCCTCTGTGATCCTCATGAGGTTCAACAAAAACAAGTACAAGGTCCTTTACCTGGCCCAGAGCAACCCTTGGTATCAACACAGGATGAAAGGCTGGAAAGCAGCCTTGTGGAGAAGGCCTTGGGGGTGCTGGTGCATGCAAAGCTGAACATGAGCCGATACTGAGCACTGCCAGCCCAGAACCTGCTGCGTGGGCAGCAGGTGTTGGGAGGGAGTCTGTGCTCAGTGCTGTGGCTTCCCAGGTCAGTCCCTGCTCAGTGAGGCACCTTCTGCAGTTCAAGGCAGGTTTGCACAGCCAGGGGCTGCTCCTAGCAGTGACCACACTGATGTGGATAGCTCCTGCCAAGGACTGGCTGCAGAACAGCTCTGGCTGAGACTTGCTTCTGAGCACACCAAGGGCACTGCCACAGCTTGTGCCACACTTTGGGGAGCAAGAAGGCAGAGATGGCAGTTGTGGGGAAGAGCAGGCAGGACAGGTGACCCTCAAATGCCCACTAAGAGACTGCAGCCCATGGGTGGAATCTTCAGGAGAAAGCTGAGGCATCATCAGCATTTCTTCCTCACTGGCTGGTGTCCCAGGAGGACTCTCTCACTTCTGCCTTCAATCCTGGCCCCTGTGTTCCTGAATCCAGTTACAGAGTCCAGCTCTTGAATCTGGTTCCCATCTGCTGTTGAGTCCAGCCTGGGACTTCCCCAGTGCTGGTCCCCAGTATCAGTGGTGACAGTGGAGACATTATCACAGAACTAACCAGATAGGTTGGACTCGATGATCCTAGAGGCCTTTTCCAATCACCTGACCCTTCTAAGTGTTAGGTGCCTTTAACTAAGTGAGGCACTAAGTGCCTCATCCAGCCTCCTTTTAAACACCTTCAGGGATGATGACTCCACCACCTACCTGGGCAGCCCATTCAGATGCCAGTCATTCTTTCTGTGAAAAATTTCTTCCTAACATCCAGCCTAAACCTGCCCTGGCTTGGCTTGAGATTGTATCTTTTTGTTCTATCACTGGGTGCCTGGGAGAACAGACCAACCCCACTTGACTACAACTTCCTTTCAGCTAATTGTAGACAGCAATGAGGTCTCCTCTGAGCCTCCTCTTCTCCAAGCTAAACAATCCCAGGTCCCTCAGCCACTCCTCATAGGGCTGTGCTCCAGCCCCCTCATCAGCCTTCTCTGGACACATTCAATCACCTCAACATCTCTCTTGAATTGAGTGGCCTGGAACTGGACACAGTACTCAAGGTGTGGCCTAACCAGTGCTGAGTACAGGGTCAGAATGACTTCCCTGATCCTGCTGGCCACACTATTCCTGATACAGGCCAGGATGCCATTGGCCTTCTTGGCCACCTGGGCGCACTGCTGGCTCATGTTCAGTCAGCTGTCGATCAGCACTCCTGGGTCCCTCTCTGCCTCGCTGCTGTCCAGCCACTCTGTCCCCAGCCTGTAGTGCTGCAAGGGGTTGTTGTGGCCAGAGTGCAGAACTTTGCACTTAGCCTTGTTAAAACTTATGGCATTGGCCTCTGCCCATCTATCCAGACTGTCCAAGTCCCTCTGTAGAGTCCTCCTACCCTCCAGCACATTGACAAATGCTCCCAATTTGTGTCATCTGCAAACTTACTGATGCTGGACTCAATCTTCACACCCAGATTATCAGTGAAGATACTGAACAGGACTCTAGTGACAGCTGCCAACTGGATAAGGCTCCATTCACCACCACTCTCTGGACCTGGCCCTCCAGCCAGTTCTTAACCCAGCACAAAGTGCCCCTGTCCAAGCCAAGGGCTGCCAGCTTGGCCAGGAGTTTGCTATGGCAGACAGCGTCAAAGGCCTTGCTGAAGTCCAGGTAGACTACATCCACAGCCTTCCCCACATCCACCAGGTGGGTTGCCTGGTCATAAAAAGAGGTCAGGTTGGTCAAGTAGGACCTGCCCCTCCTAAATCCATGCTGGCTGGGCCTGATCCCTTCGCCATCCAGTAGGTGCTATGTGATTGCACTCAGGAGGATCTGTTCCATACTCTTGCCTGGCACTGAGGTCAGGCTCACAGGTCTACAATTTCCTGGGTCCTCCTTCTGACCCTTCTTGTGGATAGGCACCACGCTGTCCAGCTTCCAGTCTTCAGGGACCTCTCGAGTGAGTCAGGACTGCTGATAAATGATGGAGAGTGGCTTGGCCAACTCATCTGCCAGCTCTCTCATCACCCTAGGACAGATCCCATCTGGTCCCATGGACCTGTGATGATCCAAGAGGCTCAATAAGTCACTAACTACTTCCTCCTGTATTATAAGGAAGCTGCTCTGCTTCCTGACCCCACCTACCAGCTCAGCAGGCCAGCTGTCCTGAGGACAACCTGCCTCTATAGTGAAAATTGAGGCAAAGGAGGTGTTAAGCACCTCCTGTCTTTTCCTCATCTCTAGTCACTACATTGGCCTCGTTGTCCAATAAAGAGTGGAGGTTATCCTTGCCCCTCTTTTTGTCATTAATATATTTATAGAAACAGTTCTTGTCATTATTCACAGCAGTCTAAGTTCTAACTGGGCTTTTGCCTCTATAAACAACACAACCTAGCAACATCCTTATTTTTTTCCTGAGTTACCACTCCCTCTTTCCAAAGGTGATATGCCCTCTTTTTTTCCCTTAATTCCTTCACAAGTCCCTCACCCATCCAGGCTGGTTGTCTTCATTGCCATCAGGGGTTGGGTTCTATATTGGTATGTGAATCTTTGTCTCTGTTTCACAGAATTGTCCATCCCAGATGATTGAGCTTCTTTCCTAGCCCATCAGTCTTGCTCCCTTCTTCCCTTTCACCTTGGGAAGGCAACAGGTTCGTGGAGAGCCTATGTCACTGATCTGGTGGCCAGCCAAGCCCTCACCTTTGACAAACATAAATTGTTTTGACTTTAGCCCAAGCTCGTTGTTAAATTCGCTGTTCTCTGTGTTTAGTATCACCCTTACAAGAACAATCTGGCATTACTTCATGCCTTTAAGTTTTGTTTAAACTGTTTTTATAGTTGGCAGTGTGACCTGGTGTTTATCTTTCAGGTGAACATCTTCTTTACCCCCTTTCTCATCAGCTTTTTCTTGCAGAGAATCCATTTTCATAAAGGGTAATAACAGACTGAATCTAACCACTAGTGTAACAAGTTTAAATAGGTCGTGATGTGTTCCTGATCAAATTAGTAGCACTTTTTATCTTAAATAAACTATGAATGGGCTTGAGAGCTGCTCTGACCAGTTTTATGGTCATCTTTCTGAAAGTGAGAGACAAGTTTATTTTCATGGCAGTTAAGAGCAGATCTAGGAGAAAATCTGTGTCTCATACTGGTCAGTGCCTGACAGTAAGCGGAACTTCAGACAGCTGGGAGGGAAAGTGATTAAGGGAAGCAACTAGGAGACATTTACTAGTAAAGTTGAAGGAGGAGAGAGAATGAGGAGTAGCTAGAGGTAACAGAAAGATATGGTAAAGCTCATAATGAGTGACATATAACTGGCACTGAAGTGGGCATTATTTATTCCCTTAGATTCCTGAAAACACAAGAATTACTTACAGCCTCCCCATGCCTAACAAGGTGGACAGCATTCTCAGAAGTCACTGCTTGGATTTGTATTGGTGCTTTTTTTTTCAATAATGATATATAAAACTCCATCAATTCCTTGCCCCTGAAGGTTGAGGGTTGGCCTGCTGGAAAGCAGCAGTGCAGACAGGAACTGGGAGTGCTGTTGGACAACAAGTTCACCATGAGCCAGCAATGTGCCCTTGTGGCCCAGAAGGTCAATGATTTCCTTGGGTGCATTAAGAGGAGCATGGCCTCCAGGTCAAAGGAGGTTCTTCTTCCCCTCTACTCTGTCCTAGTGAGGCCACATTTACAGTATTGTGTCCAGTTCTGGGCTCCACAGTTCAGTAGAGGCAGGGAACTACTATACAGAATTCAGCAGAGGCTACAAAGATACTGAGGGGCCTGGAGCATCTCTCTGAGGAGGAAAGGCTGAGACCCCTGGGGCTGCTGAGCCTGGGGAAGAGCAGCCCCAGAGGGGGTCTGATCAATGCTCAGCAAGAGGTAAAGGACGGGGCCAGACTGTTGTCAGTGACAGGACATGGGACATTGGCACAAACTGGAACCCAGAAGGTTCCATTTTAATGGGAGTTAAAAAATCATTTTCTGTGAGAGCAGGCTGCCCAGAGAGGTTGTGGAGTCTCCTTCCCTGGAGAGCTTCGAAACCCTCCTGGCCGTTGTGATCCTGTGAAAGCTGCTGTAGGTGCCCCTGCTTTATGGGAGGATTGGACTGGATGATTTCCAGAGGTCTCTTGGCTCCCACCATTGTATGATCTTGTGAAAGAAAAGGTTTTTTGTAGCTTGCTTCAAAGCACTTTTTTTGCCTGTTTGTCATAGACTCATCACTAGTTTAGGTTGGAAAGGACCTTGAAAGGCCATTTAGTCCAGTGAACATTTTAAAGAGTCAGATACCAATGCAGGTTAAGTTTGCAGAAAAAAAAATCCCCAAAAGAGGGAACATAAATAAAACCCTCAAGCAAACCAAAATTCAAAAGCAAGTTGGAAGTTTAATTATCTGAACACCAGATGGTGCTCTTGGCTGGCAGCTGGAGGAGAAGTATTTTTAGAGGCATCTTCGGTGCAGCTTCATAATTGGGAGGAAGTAGAAATTCCCCATTAAGCTGTGCGTACTTGAAAGAAGCTTTTGACAAAAGCTGGCAGGCAGTGCTGGCTGCACATCACCCTCAACCACTGTCTAAATGGATAACCTTGCCTGCAGGAGCAGCACAAGGGAGATGAGTGCTTATTCCTCAGCTTGAAAGCTTGTGAAGTAGTAGCGATTTTACTCTTTTGCTTTAATGAGGTTGGAGTGTAGGTCATGCTTCTGACAGGAGCAGGATGCTGGTTTGAGACTGTTTTGGAAAGGGGCAGGTTGTCACCTGTCACGAGAGAATTTTTCAATTTTCTTCTGTTTTACAATTTTCTTCTCTTTTCAAATTATACTTTTTCCAGTTGTCTGTTGGAAAATCAGTGGTTGTTGTCGAGTGTTAGTGGGAGCCATAGAGATGTGTGGAGGGAACTTGATATCCTCTAGACTAAAAGGCCTTGAGCACCTCTGCTGTGGGGCCAGACTGAGAGAGCTGGAGTTGTGCATCCTGGAGAAGAGAAGGCTCTAGGAAGACCATTCCCTCTTTCTTTCCAGTCTGAATCTCCCTCTTTCAATTTCAAGTATCACTCCTTGTCCAGTAACAATGAGCCCTGCTCAATTGTCTCTCCCCAGCTTTCTTCTAGGCCCCTTGAAGCACTGGAAGGCCACCAGAAGGTCTCCTTAGAGCCTTGTCTTCTCCAGGCTGAACAAGCCCAACTCTTAGCCTGGCCTCCCAGCAGAGCCCTTCCAGCCCTGCCAGCATTTCAGTGGCCTACTCTGTCTCTGCTCTAAGAGGCCCATGTCCTTTTTTGTGCTGAGAACTTGAGAGGGAAAAAAAACACAAAAAAATTATTAAATCTACCCTTTCTAGCCCAAGTGGTTGAATTACCAACAATATCTAATATTTGGATATTGAAAAATAAAACAGAGCCTTTTTGGGTGGTTTTTTTTTTCAGTCATTGCTATGAGGGAGAGCTGTGAGATTTACTTTGGAGTCTCAGCTCTTGGTTTAGGCATACTTTTGTGTTTGTCTGTCACTCCTGTGAGTTGCTCCCAAAAATGCACCCTCCTGCTTAGTGGTGGCATTAGCTACAATTCTTTCCTGGTGGAAAACTTGAAATTAACTAACACTGAATTTGCTGAAAATCATGTGCTTAATATTTACTCTTCTGCTTTGTTCCTTCCCTGGAGTTTTTAACGAGTTGCTGGTTCAAGAACAGTGTGTATGAGCCTTTAATGTTGCTTTAATATGGTACATTTTAAAATCAGCACAATAAATCATATGCAGCTTTTTGTTCTTTGACATCTTTCCTCCAACTAGTCCCTGAAAGGCAGCATTCCCACAATAGGAGTTTACTGAATGGGCTGATTCTTCTGGTTTGTATTCCACCAAAGTAAAAAAAATAAAACCCTTTACTTAGAGGAAAAAATGTCAGAAAAGCTGCTTCCCTTTGCTCTTTTTTTCCTCCTCTTTTATAGAGGGTAGTTGTTTGATATGGTTTCGGTCTTAGCATAGTGAGGTGTGACTCTCATGAGGTTCAGCAAGGACAAGTGCAAGCTCCTTCACCTGGGCAGGGGCAGTCCCTAATGTAAACCCCAGCTGGGGATGCAGGACTGAGCAGCAGCCCTGTGGAGAAGGACTTGGGGGTGCTGGGGTGGGGCAGAGATGGACATGAGTTGGCACTGAGTGCTGCCAGCCCAGAGCCAGCTGTGTCCTGGGCTGATCCCCATCAATGTGGGAAGCAGGGGCAGGGAGGAGATTCTGCCCCTCTGTTGTGCTCTGCTGAGACCCCCTCTGCAGTGCTGCAGTCAGCTCTGGAGTTCTCAGCACAGCACAGACAGGGACCTGTTGGAGCGGGGCCAGAGGAGGCCACAGCAATGCTGACAGGGCTCTGCTGTGAGGTTAGGCTGAGAGAATTGGGCTTGTTCAGCCTGCAGAAGGGAAGATTCCAGGGACCCCTTCTTGTAGTCTTCTAGGATTTGGAGGTGGCCTGCAGGAGAGCTGGAAAGAGACCTTTTACAAAGACATGTAGTGACAGGACAGAGGATAATGTCTTCAAACTGTAAGAAACTAGATTTAGGTTGGACACTAGAAAGAAATTCCTCACTGTGAGGCTGATCTTAAAGGTCTCTTCTGACCCAAATGATTCTATAACTTTTGTAGTTTTTTATTAATTGTGGTTTTGCTGTAGTCTGTGAGGCAGCTGGATTGAACCACCCTCAAAAAACTCAATTGATATTTTTCATTCTTGTTTTTCTTTCCCCCTCCCCGCCCCGTTCTTTTTGTAAGCAGTGTTTTTTGACAATGCATGCCAGAGTAGCTGACCGCAGAATCTGGTTGTCTGGCAGTATGGAGCCAAAATGAAATTCTACAGTGAGTGAAAACTCTGAAATTTGTGTGAGTGATAGGCTGCATCATTTACACCACCTTCTTTGTAGTCACAGTTTGTGTGCAGTATATGCTTGCTGCTGGCCTTGTTGGGATGTTGAAAGACTGTAATGACTGCCACTGGAAAACCTGTCATGTTGTCTCTGTTCTAATTTAAATTCCCAGAGACTCAAATATATTTGATAGAACCAATACAATTTTATAGAGTGCCCTTCTCTCTTCCCCCTTCTTTCCCAAAAGAAAGGAATTAGATGTAGAGAGAAGAAAGGTAAACACACCCAAAGAAGTCAATCTCACTCTGATTTGGAAGTTAAAAAAGAAAAGTTTAACAATAAATTAAAAAGGTATCTGAGGTGGGGAAGTTACAAAGGTATAGGGAAGGGAAAACAAATAGAAAATGTGTCAATACAACCAGAGTTGATGGCAGTGGGTTTGTCTGCCTCGTGGGTGACGGCCACGTGGTAAAACAAAGAGAACCAGGAACAGGATGGTGATGCTGGTAAGCAGGGAGCACAGAGAGAGCAGAAAGTCCCCCTGCTTTTATGGCTCTTTAGACAGGAAGGGGGAGTGGGCTAACCATCACCTCGTAGTGTTCAGACCCACACCCTGGGGAGGGGTCAAGACCACCTAGGGTCAGGTTCAAGGTCACTTCCTCTGGAAGGTTAACCCTGTACACATCTGCTGGTACCTTTAGAATCAAACACAATAAACTCGTTTTCTTCCTTTATTCTGTGCTGGCAGGAAGAAAATGTCACTATTATTGTTAATTCTAGTTTTGCTGAAGTCTGAGAGTCTGCCCTCTACATAAAACAAAGGCAAATAAAATAATTTCTTGCCTTGTATGAAGGATTTTGGGAATTCTGGCTGCCATGTCACAGAATGAGGCAAGAATTTCTGTTAAGCTTGATTTTTTTTACTTAAGCATGTAGGAAGTAATTATGCACCTCACATGTTTGCTGGATCCAAGGAGTTGGGTGGGGAGGAACCTTATGAAGTTCAGCAAGAACAAGTGCAGGGTACTGCAACTGGGGTGTCGTAACGCCTAGCACCCATGTGTGTTAGGAAGTGACCTGCTGGAGAACAGCCCTACAGAGAAAGTCCTCAGAGTCTTGATGGACAAGAAGTTACCCATAAGCCACCAATGTGCCCTTGTGGCCAAGATGGCCTATGGTGTCCTGGTGTGCATTAGGAAGAGTGTGGCCAACAGGTTTCCATGTCTCTCACTTTTTTTTCTTTCAAAGCTAAGGTAAGAGAAAAAAGCCACTGCTAGATTTTGCTCCAGGTACTTTGAATTGGGTTCTGTTTCTGTACCCTTCCCTCTATACTTTCTCCGTGAATTCATCCTTGGAGATGTAGCAGGATCCCAGTAAGATAGGGCTTGGAAGTGACCTCTGGAAATCATAAAGCCCATCCCCCCCTGCCAAAGCAGGAGCACTTAGAGCAGCTTGCCCAGGATCACAATAGCCAGGGGTGTTTGGGATCTCTCTGGAGAAGGTGACTTCACAGCCTCTTTGGGCAGCCTGCTCCAGGTCTCCATGAACACCATTTCACTGTATGTGTGTGGTGGGGATGGATGTTCTGCCATAGTCCCTCCTCGATAGGGGTTTCTGTTGTGTGAACTGAAAACTTCAAGGTGATACTACCCAGTCTTGAGAATTACAAAATTCAGTGTTGTGTTTGTGTTGTGTGAAGGTTGTGTACACACAGGTAAGTTTGTGTTGTGTAGAGCATCTCTTCTATGAGGCCAGGCTGAGAGAGTTGGGTTTGCTCATCCTGGAAAAATGGAAGGTCCAGGGAGACCTTCTGGTGGCCTTCCAATACTTAAAGAAACCTCTAAGAAAGCTAGGGACAGACTTCTGAGCAGAGCCTGTTGTGACAGGGCAAGGGCAATGGTTTGAAATGAAAAGATGACCTTTAAAGGTCCTTTCCAACCCAAACCATTCAAGGATTCTGTGAATAAGGGTGAATGGCTTGTAGTTAATTTTTGAACATTAAAATTAATTGTGGTAGGAAAAGGAATATTTAAAGCATTTAAAGCTTTGCTGAAGATCAGAAGGTTTACCACTGGTTTTGATCCTGGTAACTCGTAGACATTAAGCAATTCTGTGGAATTTGTTTCAGGGGTTTGTGTTGTTTTTAATAACTCAAAGGGAAGGAAAAAACCCAAACCCTAAAAGAATCCTATCTTTTAAAACACAGATAACTCAGATACTTAGAAATTAGGAAGAAGATGAACCATAATTAAAAGCTGTATCCCAGTGTGGTGAGGGCTGGAAAGGGAACTCTGGGTATCATCTCATTCAACCCCCCTGGTAAAGCAGGGTCATTCAGAGCAGGTCTACCTTTGTGGTTTACAAGCTGCAGCAATGACAACAATCACTCAGGCCATCTTACTAAAGTCTCCAGCATCTTAGCATAGTGGGAGTGGGCTCACGTTGGTTTGGATCAGGATTAGTCAGTACCTAAGAACTCTCTGTGGAGCTGATGTCCAATATAATCTTCACCGCGCCTGTCAGCTCTGAGGAAGGAAAACATCCTGATGACAAGCAGCCAGCTGGACAAATGGAGAATGTTTTCTATTAAAAAGAAGTTCTACAAGTCCTTGTTTCACATAGACCTAGAAATTTGTGGTGTCTGTAATTGCTGGTGGGGGTGTTCTAGCTTGAGAACATTTGTTTTTAATTACTCTGTGTGTCTTTAGTGCTGAAATAAGAGACCACCTTTGAGACTGAGTCTGACAGTTTAAAAATACAGATGAAAATATAACTTTGTTCTTTCTGTTCCTTATGTTTCAACGAATGTAGATACTCAATATCAAAGAAGCCAGCCTGCACAATCTGAAGTTGTCTTCAGATGTCAGCTCCCTACACATTATATTAAGCTTAAATACAGCCAAATTTGCAAGCACCTTAAAAGCTTTGATGTCCCTCTCTTGAAGCATTTCCTACCGGAAAGCTTTGCAATAATTCTTTTGTTTGCTCTTCCTACCACAATCTTTACCTCCACTTCCAGGCCTCAGGAGTTTGGACAGGGCTCAGGCAAAGTCAGCATCTTCCAAGAGCATGGCACCATGTGGGCTTTCAGCAGGAGGACCTAGTTTAGGGGCTTCCCACACCACACCACTCTTTAATCTGATTGATGCAGGAGTCCTTAGGAGTGTGCTGTCAGCTGGACCACCATCCATATTTCACAGCAGAAAGAAGTGGGCCTGTTTCCCATCACCACTTCCTTGCAGAAGATGGCTGGCAGAGCTGTGAGTGGTTGCCAAAATGGGATCGAGTGAGTGGGTGCAGTACCACATCACCTTTTTGTCTTCATTCTCTGATGGTTTTTATATGAATTAGGTTACTTATCAGAAACTTGGCTGCTTAGGAAGCAGCAGCGACTTTAGCAATCTTATTAGGGCAGCATTTTAAGTTTTACAATGTTTTTTGATAAGAAGAGGGCTTGAATAGGGGCCACACCACCGGCTTTTAGAGGCTTCAAACTTCTTCAGGTCTTATTACATTACTGCTTTCCTGTTTGTTCTGTGGATGGTGATTTTCTAACCTTTAATTACAAGGAGGTAGTTGCAGTAGCTCTGAAATTCTTCATCCTATGTTATGTCTTCGAGCACTGAACTGTGGTTTTCTTTGACTGGCTTTTCATTTGGAGAACTCCAGGACTACAAATCTCACAGGTTAGACTAGATGTTAATTGAGCCAGTGTGGGGGCTCTATAATCTTCTCTGGTAGCTTGAGCACTGGGACCTGTTGTGACAGGACAAGGAGTGATGGTTTTGAAATAAAAGAGGGAGATTTAGACTAAAGAGAAGGAAGAAATGTTTGCACTGAGGGTGGTGAGAGCCTGTCCCAGGTTGCCCAAAGAGATGTTAATGTTGGGACACCCTCATATTGCTTAATAGAATTACAGAATTGTTTTGATTGTAAGAAACTTTTAAGATGCTCTCCAAAGAAGGGCAACAAATCTGGTGAAGGGTTTAGAACAGAATTCTTTTGAGGTGTGTCTGGGGGACCTGGGATTATTTGGCTTGGTGAAAAGAAGGCTGAGGGGAGACCTTCTGACTCTCTATGGTTCCTTGAAAGGAGGCTTAAGCCAGCTTTGAGTTGGTCTCTTCTCCCAGGTAAAAAGTTATAGGAGACGAGGAAATTCTCAAGTTGTGTTGGGAGAGATTTAGGTTGGTCATGAAGAATATTTTCTTCCCCAGAAGAGTTGTTAAGGCATGGTACAGGTCGCTCAGGGAACTAGTGCAATCACTTTTCTTGAAAGTGTTTATATAAGGTGTAGATGTGGTGCTGAGGGACAAGGTTTAGTACCAAACATGTCAAATGGTTGGACATGATGGTCTCAAAGGTCTTGTGATTTGATGATCATTGAACCCAACCATTAACCCAGAACTGCTAGGTCACCACTAAACCATGTCCCCCAGCACCACCACATCTACATGGCTTTCTATTCCCTCCAAGAATAGGAATGTTGCCTCTGCCCTGGGCTGCTTGGTCCAGGCCTCAACAACACTTTTGGGGCAGAAATTGTTCCTCATGTCGAACCTGAACCTTTCCTGGTGCAATTCCAGGCTGTTTGTTTTTTTTGCTGTCCCTTTCTCCTTGGGAGAAGAGACCAACCCCACCTGGTCTTTTGAGGAGATGCAGAGAGCAAGAATGTGTTACTGGACTCAGTATTTTGTTATTTGTTGTTTTCCCCTCCCTTGAGGAAAAGTACACTTCCCGCGTATTCTTCTGTTTTGTTTTCAAGGACCAGTTGCTCTGTGCTGGTAGGTCTGTAGTGGCAGAAGTGTAAGAATGTCTTTTTACATGCTTGATGCAGCTGGTGTTAGCTCTCAGTAGTTGTCAGCAGGTCCTGCTTGAGAGCTTTATTGTTCTTTTTAGTGGGGCACTCTGTAGTTTGTATGTGTGGTGTTCTACCTGATAATGGGATGACCAAGCACAGGAATGGGTTGTACAGAGAGATTGTGGAGTCTTTGTCCTTGGAAATACTCAAAAGCCACTTGGATTTTGAGTTGGTGATGGCAGCCAACTTTAAGTGGCTCTGACTGACCAGGGAGGTTGGAGAAAATGACCTCCAGAGGTTTCTTCTCACCTCAGTGAGGCTGTGGTATCTTTGTACACCAGCTCACAGAGTGGTAGAATGAAGTGATTTGCAGAAATATTTGACTACTCTTTTGTAATGAGTACAGGAACACGATTCTTTGTGTAATCATTTTTATTTTCTTTCCCTCCCCCCCTCCCCCCTCCTAGTGCTGACTTGAAGCTCTTGGAAGAAGCCACCATCTCAGTCTGCAAGTCTTTAGGTGAGGAGAAATTGGAACATCTTGACCAGTGTGGTGTATCAGAAAAATGGTGTGCACATTCATGTCTTTAGTAAACTCTACTTGCCTGTCTTCCCCTAGTGAGATTAAAGTTGTGTCAAGAGTGTGTTTATGTATGTCCCAACATTTTAGAAACTTCCATCACTAACTGTTTTGTAGAACTTGAACTTTAAACCAGAAGATTTGGATCAAGTAATTCCATCCCTATTAGCTCCTTTCCCTTCTGCCCTCTAAAGTGATCAGTGAAGGGGATGAATTAGAGGATGACAAGAAGGGATTTCCTTGTTTGTTTCCAGAAGGTAAAAGCCAGTTGTGAAAACTTGCCCAGCTTTTCTGACAGGAGGCTGTTATGGTAGAGACAAGACTTGGAAAGGAAGCAGTTTGTGCTCCACATTAGGGATGTTTTAAATCTAGGGTGAAAAAGTGTGTTTATTTATGGAGTAGTACTAGAGAATCTTGATAGGAAAACAGCAGCTGTAAAGAAAAACATATTTTGCTTTATGTAGAAATAATTTAGCCTTTGAAATCTGTTTTCATTCTGTATATTGTTTGAACTAAATGGTGCTGACTTACATATGCTACATAATCATGTTTTATCTTTCCTGACCTAGTTGAGAAGAACCCTCGAACAGGAAACCTTGGGTCATTGATTAAAGTCTTTCTGTCTAGAACCAAAGAGTTGAAAATTTCAGCAGAATGCCAGAAGTAAGTATCCAGGAAAGAGCTCTGTGTACTGTACCACAATTGGCTTGTTCCTTTTGGCCACTAGCTCTTCAGTTTTCTGCTTTACTGGTTAAAATAGTCACAGAACAAATTTAGGGTTCTCTTAAATCGTTGTGCAATGGTTTGTTTGGGAGTTACCTGCCCCCACACTCTTATGAAATCAACTGGAATAGACTCAGATGGCTGGAAGTTAAGGAATGAAGCTATATTTACAGCTTAGCACAATATACAAGTAGGTATTTACAATATATCGCAAATATATACAGCTATATACAGAAAAATACAAGTTAAAGGTAATACAGAAACACAACAGCCCTCCCAGAAATCAGAGTCCCCAGCAGGGGCTCCCAACCACCCTTCCACCTTCTTTCCACTCCTCTACCTTATCCCAGAGTATGCCTTATGGTCAAGGTGAGCTGCAAAGATCAGCAAGGGGCGGGGACCCAGGGAGAAAATCACAGACACTGACAGAGACCCCCAGACTCTGTCTTGTCTATATTTGTGTTCTTGTTTTTATACCTCTCAGCAAGCCTATGATTGAAGTAGACATCACCATTGTTTTCTTTTCACAGCCTACAATCTAATTTCTCTTTTTAAAATACTGCAGTTCACCTCAAACTAGCACACCTTGTGTGAAATAGAACAAATATCTGGTACTTCTCCAACCACAGGGGAAGAGGAGGAAACTCCCAACATACCTGTGCTGATTTTCTGTGTTACATAAGCACATTAGTGTTCAAGTAGTGTGATTTGAGATTGCTACTGGTTTAGAGCTGCTGAGGAATTACTTGATTTTTTAGCTAAATCTTAATGTATGAACCAGGATTTTATCTTGGGTAAGACTGTCTTGTATTTAAAAACAAACTTCTAGATAAAGACATTGCTTGTAAATCTTGTCGTGAAGCTGCCATGTATTTTGCTTACCTCTTGCAGCAGTAGAAAAGAACTCTGAGAGGTTTCATGTGCAGCAGTGCCTGTTTTTTCCAGGCAGCTTTCTGAGATGGTTCCTCCAGAGCCATGGGTAAATCTCCAGCTCTCAGTAGATCTGAAGTTTCAAAAGGAAAGATTTTTTTTTTCTTTTTGATGCCCCCTTACTACCAGGACTGCCCTCAAACTTTTGGCTTGTATTTAGAGAAGAGAAGGTTCCAGGGAGATCGTCTGGTGGCCTTTCAGTACTTCAAGAAAACTCTAAGAAAGTTGGGGACAGACTTTTTCCCAGGGCCTGTTGTGACAGGTCAAGAGGTGATGGTTTGAACTAAAAGAGGGGGATTGAGAGTGGAGGGAAGGAAGAAATGTTTGAGACTGAGGGTGGTGAGAGCCTGTCCCAGGTTGCCTAGAGATGTGGGAGATGCCCCACTCATTAATGGATTTGAGGGAAGGTTGTTGGGGCTCTGGGCAACCTGCTTTTGTTGCAGATGTCCCAGATGAGTGCAAAGGACTTGGACTGGATGACCTTTAAAGGTCATCCAACCTTCCAACCGAAACCATTCTGTAGTAACTCATTCCCACTTGGGTAGCTCCTTCTGCTTTAACGCAGAAATGTTTTAAATCATGCCTTCAAGCAAGAGCTGGAACTCCATGCTCTTACATGGGCTTCCCAGCTGCTGCTTACTGGGACTCAATTAAATGTGATGAGCATCTATTGCCCTTGCATTCAGAAAGCTTGGGAAGTATCTACCTATGTTACGTACAGAAGTCTTGCTTTTTGGTGCTCCTCAAGTCCATAAGTACTTGTGGTCTTCTGAAGGCTATTTGACTGGGAAAAGTCCTATGGTTCAGAGATCCAGAGCAGCTTTCATCTCACAGCTATAGGAAGCCTTTAAAGGTGTGGATTGAGTGGATTGAGTACCTAGAAACCTTTATAAGTATACTGAGCTATCTAGTGAGCTCTTTCAGGTGTAGTGCTTCTGACAATAGTAGTGTTTTTGACAATGACAAAGTAGTTAGGAGTAAGGTTGCATCCTCTGGGGGAAAATAAAAATACTCCCCTTATACACATTTGGAATTTTCTTACTGTAGCATCAGCTGAAGTTCTCCTTGCTTGAGCACTTGCCTTTTCCTTCCTTCACCTGTAGGAACCCATTTTTCTAGCCTGAAATGTATGTTCTTATGGTTTGATGCATGCTCCAAGTTAAGCATTGCTGATGTCTTGTTTCTTTATGCTTCTCTTCTAGTCACCTCTTTATCTGGCAGGCTCACAATGCACTGTTTATTATTTGCTGTTTGCTGAAAGTATTCATCAGCCAAATGTCAGAAGAGGAGCTGCAGCTTCATTTCACATATGAGGAGAAAACGGCAGGCTCCTATGGTAGGTGGACACCAGAGCTGGGAAGCATATCCCTCAGGAAAGTAAAAGAGTACTGGTATTTACAGGCATGGTGCTGAGGAACATGGCACAGGGGTGATCTTATTAGTGTTAGGTAAATGGCTGGACTCAGTGATTCCAAGAGTCTTTTTCAGTCTAATGAATTCTCTGATTGTGCCCTTTGTGAAGAATCCCAAGCTTTACTTTAAACCTAGAAATTAAATAGATAAAACAAGCTTGTTATGTGAGACAACCTTTGAGGTGGAAAGTGTGGAGTCAATAGTGAAACTGACCTTAGAGTCTGATGTAGTTGAGTGCGCAGCATCTTCCATTCTACCTTACATGTGAAACAGAACCCTTGGAAATGTGGTGAGAGATTTTAATAACATATTGACCGCCATCATGAGCCAGCAGTGTTATTCACAGCCTGGAACCAGACGTGTCCTGGTTTGATCCCAGACAGCACCTGCAAGGAGGGGATTCTGCCCCTCTGCTGAGATGCCCATAGGGTGCCAGGGCCAGCTCTGGCATCCTCAGCACAGCATAGACAGGGACCTGTTGGAGCAGAGAAGGCTGCAGCAATGCTGGCAGGGCTGTAGGGCTCTGCTGGGAGGCCAGGCTGAGAGAGTTGGGCTTGTTCAAGAAAGCTGAGGACAAACTTTTTCTCAGGGCCTGTTATGACAAGGCGAGAGACTAATGGTATGAACTAAAAAGGAAGATTGAGAGTGGGGAGCAAGAAGAAATGTTTGAGGCTGAGGGTAGTGAGAGCCTGTCCCAAGTTGCTCAGAGAGGTGGTGGGTGCCCTATCCGTGGAAGGTCAATAAACCCATTTAGTGGCACACAGCACAACTACATCAGAATCTCAAAATGGTTTGGGTTCAAAGGCACTTTTAAAGGTTACCTAGTCCAAACCTTTTGTAATAAACTGGGATAGCTTCAGCTAGATCATGTTGCTCAGAGCCCTGTTCGACCTCATGTAGAGTGTTTAGAAGGGTGAGGCTATATGGGTTCTTAAGGAGAAAAGGCATTTTTGCTGCCTACATTATAGACCCTGTGTTATGGCCAGGAATGAAAGTGGGCTGTATTATTATAAGTGAAAGTCTCTGGAATATGTATTTTCCTCTGGTTAAACCATTTTGCTCATGTAATGTGTGCTAATTGAGCATTTGTCATCTATGTAACCTTGGGAAAGTGTTTAAAGATTGAAAATGATTATTTTCCCTTCTATATTATCCCGAAAGTCAAAACAAGCAAACCTCACAAAAAAAACCAAAGAACCCACAATGTCAGTAGCCAATGTTTGAGGATTTAAAAACCCTTTCTTCACCAGAAAGGCTGTCAAGGCTTGAATCAGGCTGCCCAGGGCAGTGGTGGAATTCCTGTCCTTGGAGGGACTGAATAGCCTTGGGGATAGGGTGCTGAGGGACTCAGTTTAGTGATGACCTGGCAGTGCTGTGTTACTAGTTGGTCTTGATGATCTCAGAGGTCTTTTCCAACTAAAGCGTTTCTGTGAGTCAGTGGCTGATAATAAATGGTGCTGCAGCATAACTGGACCTTTTGAAAGGAATACCGGTGTGAAGTGTGAAGTTTAGAAGATAACACCAATGATTCCTCTCTCTGATCATATCTGGACTGATTCACTCTTCTACATCCCCAGGCTTTATGCCTGTCTTTGGTCTGAGTACATGACCTATTAATATGGCTGAGTGTTGTATGCAGTCTTTATCCTGGGGTTGAGGAAGGCATTGTTGAGGAAAACACAGTGTTCCCTGTTTATAGCTCTCTAGCACGTTATAGATTTGGCAAATGTGCTCCCCATTGTTTTGGAAAGACAAGAATTGAACAAGAATGTGTCTGCCCCAATGGGGAAAAGGATACATTAATTACTGAAGTTGAATGACACTTAGTAGAGCAATTAAGAGAGCTGGGTGGGCAGAAACCTCGTTCAGTTCAGCAAGGGCAAGTGTAGAGCCCTGTGCCTGGTGGGGAACAACCTCTTGCACCAGGACAGGTGAGGGGCCAAGCTGCTGGAAAGCAGCTCTGTGGAGAAGGATCTGAGCGTGCTGATGCACAGCATATTGCCCGTGAAGCAGCTAAGTGTCCTTGTAGCCAAGAAGGCCAATGGTGTCCTGGGGTGCACTGAGAAGAATGTGGCCAGCAAGTGAAGGGAGCTTCTTCTCTCGTCTGCTGTGCCATAGTTGAGCCTCATCTGTGTTCAGTTCTGAGTTCTCTAGTTCAAGACAGATGGTGAATGACTGGAGAGAGTCCAGTAGAGGCTGCAAAGATGCTGAGGGGCCTGGAGCACCTCTGTGAGAAGGAAAAGGATGAGAGCACTGAGGCTCTTGAGCCTGGAGAAGAGCAGCCCCACAGGAGATCTAATCAGTGCTCAGTAAGAGTCAAAGGATGGGGGCAAGAGGATGGAGCCAGACTCTTTTCAGTGATGCCCAGTGACAGGTCAAGAAGCAATGGGCATGAACTAGAACTCAGGAGTTTCAATCTTGGCTTTAGTTTTATTATGTTTTGGGGAAGAGCCCTCTCATATTCAAATAATGTAACTGAAATGAGGCACGGACAAATTATATTCTTGATATGAAATCTCTTTGCTTTTTCATCATTTTCTTCTCCTCTTTTCCCTCAATTGTGAAGAGAAAAAAAAATAGGAGCCATTTGGGAATTGAGCACAGCCTGACTGTCCTAGCATTTTCTGCCTTCAAATACTGTTAGGAAAGTGTCAGTTTCAAATTACTTTAGAAGACAATATCTGGGCTTAGTTTTGGCTCTGGTTTCTGTCTAAGGTTAAATACTTCTTGCAGTTCTCAGTCTTTACTAACAAGAGCTTCATTGTGTTACTCATGGGGGATTCTAGATAAAGGAAACCATGTTTCCATGATAAAAAAACCCTATTTCCTCTTGGACATTCAGTTCACTAGGTGACAGTTTTTAATGTGTTTTGTATAAACTGATTGTGGAACGATTTTTGCTTTACTGTGAGTGTTCCCTCCAGTGTGCTTCTTAGAACTGAGCCCTGGATTGAGGAACAGACACGGGTTAAACAGAGTTACAAGGCCATAACCTGGCTGTAACGTTGTGTTTATTTGCAAGGCTTATTTATTGGAAAACGTGAAATAGAGGAGTATTTGGGTAACTGTTGTGCTGTAATGCCTGCTGGCTAAGGCAAAGGCAAAAACTGCTGTTAGCCCGGTTCACCCTGTGAAACTTCACACTTTTTGTGCTGTGGGTTTCTCTTTATAGTTTTGTTTTGACAGCAGAATAAGACTCTGGATGAGCTGAGAGGTCACCTCTAAGTGATGTGCCTCAGCACAACATCTGCACAGCTTTGAAACCCCTCCAGAGGCAGGGACTCTGCCAGTGCCCTTGAGCAGCCTGGTTTGGGGCTCGATAACCCTTTTGGGAAAGAAATTGTTCACCATGTCCAACCTGAGCCCATTTCTTTGTCTTATCACTTGTTCCTTGGCAGAAGAGACCAACTCCCACCTGACTCCAGTGTCCTTTTAGGGAGCTGTAGAAAGCCAAAGGTCTCCCCTCAGCCTCCTTTTCTCCAGACTAAACAACCCCTGTTCCCTCAGCTGCTCCTCAAAAGATTTGTGCTCTGGACCCTTCACCAACTTCATTGCCCTTCTCTGGAAGGGCCAAAGTACCTGGGCATATGCTGGCTTATCTTCAGCCAGCTGCTGACCAGCCCCTCCAGGTCCTTTTCCACCAGGCAATTTCCATCCATTCCACCCCAACTCTTGTGGGGTTGTTATGTCTCAGGTGCAAGACCCAGCACTTGGTCTTGTTAAACCTCATCTTACTAACTTCGGTCCATCAATCCAGCCTGTCCAGGTACCTCTGCACAGCTTCCCTACTCTCAAGCAGATCAACATTTCTGCCCAACGTGGTGTTGTCAGCAAACTCACTGAGGGTGCCTTCATCTCCTCATCCACATCACATGATTGAGATACTGAAGCAAACTGGGCTCAATATGACAAATTCTTTTCCCCAGTGACTCTGGCAAGTGTTTTTGTTACAGGTCCTTTAAAAAACGCTGATAATCCCAACTGTTTTCAGTGAAGAATGAACCTCCTGAAGCAGGAGTAGTCTCTCCTTTTGTTGCATAATTAAACATTGATCTTTTGCATCTATGTGTTTAAGTCTTTGGTTTCTTTTGCTGTTTGAAAATGCAGAAATCCTCTGCTTCTTTTCAGGAACAGAGTGTGAAGACCTCATAGAAGAGCTGCTGTGTTGCCTCATCCAGCTCATTGTTGAAATTCCTCTCTTGTAAGTTTAATTTTTTTGTTTTCATCCTCCCTGTACAAACTGAGCAAATATAAACTTAGATTGATGGGGTTATAATGTTCAAATACTTGAGGTAATGCAGTACTGATAATGACGTGCTGCTATTACCAGCCCTGAGTATTCTACTGGAAGAAGTGAGTACGTGATGAGCATCTGACATCCAGTTCAAACCATCACAGAAGCTAACCTGATCTGTTTTGTAAGAGTTCTGTTGTTTGTTTCGGTGCCTCTGTCAGTACACAGTTACTTCTAATACCTGTCTAGGAATGATTGTGCTAATTGTACAGGGAAAGATAGCTTGGAAGTGTCACCACACCTCCAGGGGATTCAGTAAGCTGGAAACAAAAATTGCTCTTCTGCAGTCGTGTGGAGGTTTAAACTCTGTGTGTGTGTGCTAATAAATTGTGTTAAGTCAGTCATATGATTTACTAAACTACTCACTCCAAGGAGAGGGCATGGAGCGGCTGGAGCATATCCAGAGAAGGGCAACAAAGCTGGTGAGGGGTCTGGAGAACAGCGCTGGTGAGGAGCAACTGAGAGAGCTGGGGTGGTGAAGTGGCTGAGGGGAGACCACCTGGATCTCTACAACTCCCTGAAAGGAGGTCACAGCCAGTTGGAGGTTGGTCTTTTCTCCGATGTAAGGGAGGACAAGAGGAAATGGCCTCAAGTTGTATCAGGGGAGGTTTAGGTGGGACCAAATGAGCAATTTCTTTCCTGAAAAGGTTGGCAAGGCCTAGACCGGGCTGCCCAGGGCAGTGGAGTCTCCATTCTTGGAAGGAATAAATAGCCCATGTAGATGTTTTCCTGAGGGACATGATTTAGTGTTGACCTGGCAGTGCTGGGTTAATGGTAGAACTTGAAGGTCTTTTCCAACTGAAACCATTCTGTGATTCTTAGAAATAAGTGGATTTTTTCTGTAGATCTCCAAATTGATTTACATGGCTTTTTTGATGCCTCTGCTGTCTTTGGGCTATGTGGATTCCACATTACTTTTCGGCTGTGTCACATCCAGCATGTTGTATGTTTGAGAACTTACTTTGGAAATAAAAATGCTTTTCTACACCTGTCTAGGTTAAGTTTAACTTCTGTTTTCCCAAAACAAATTTAGTGAAAGATGTATTTTTTTAATCTTTCGTGCTAAATAGCATTGTAGTCTGTGCCTATACTGTAGTGCTCCAGTTAAAGCATCAGAGATAATTCATCATAGTGTAGTGTGTGGCTCTGATGCTGCCTTTTTTTTGTACTTGGGATTGTTCTTGTGTTTGGAAGGCTGACAAAGATGCAGTTATTACTGAAACACAGCTCTCATTAAACACAGCACAGTCAACATGACATGAGGGGTTTGTGTAGGTATGTGTAATGAATTAGCAGCATGGTTTAGAGTGTCATGCTACAGAACTCCTCAGGACTTCCTGGAAGAGATAGACTTTTTGTTTGGAGCAGATTAGAGGAAGTACAAAAGGGTGAAAGGACTCTGATGCATGAGCAAGCTCATAAATCCTGCAGGGCTTTATTTTATTTTCTTGGAAGTCTCAGTGTGTGTGTGGAGTCCAGTATCATTTAGTCTGTCTTTCTAAGACAGTCATGATTTGTTTTAATCCTCCTAAGCAACTGAACCTCTCAGCGTCTCTATTCCTGTATGAATGTGGTTGCTGAGAATGGAAGTAGCTGTCTAGGATCAGGGCCGAGCGGGCCACCAGATCAGTGACCAAGGCTCTCCATGAACCCCTCTGCTTCCCAAAGAGAAGGAGAAAGGGAAGAAGGGAGAGAGACTGATGGGCTGGGAAAGAATCTCAATTATCTGGGATGGATGATCCTGTGAATCAGAGACAAAGATTCACAAACCAATATAGAACCCAACCTCTGACGGAAATGATGTCACCACTGATACTGGGGAAGTCCCAGGCTGGACTCAACAGCAGATGGGAACCAGATTCAAGAGCTGGACTCTGTAACTGGATTCAGGAACACAGGAGCCAGGATTGAAGGCAGAAGCAAGAGAGTCCTCTTGGGACACTAGCCAGTGAGGAAGAAATGCTGGTGATCCCTCAGCTTTCTCCTGAAGATTCCACCCATGGGCTGCACTCTCTTGGTGGGCAGTTGAGGGTCACCTGTTCTGCCTGCTCCTCCCCACAGCTGCCATCTCTGCCTTCCTGCCCTCCAAGGTGTGGCACAAGCTGTGGCAGTGCCCTTGGTGTGCTCAGAAGCAAATCTCAGCCAGAGCCTTTCTGCAGCCAGTCCTTGGCAGGAGCTATCCACGTCAGTGTGGTCACTGCTAGGAGCAGCCCCTGGCTGTGCAAACCTGCCTTGAACTGCAGGAAGAGGGAAGTAATAAAACCCAAAAATCGCCCTAGTAAAATAGAATCATAGAATCACAGAATCAGCCAGGTTGGAAGAGACCTCCAAGATCATCCAGTCCGACCTATCCAGTCAACTAGACCATGGCACTAAGTGCCTCATCCAGTCTTTTCTTAAAAACCTCCAGGGATGGTGACTCCACCACCTCCCTGGGCAGCCCATTCCAATGCCAATCACTCTCTCTGTGAAGAACTTCCTCCTGACATCCAGCCTATGATTTTCCTGGCACAACTTGAGACTGTGTCCCCTTGTTCTGTTGCTGGTTGCCTGGGAGAAGAGCCCACCCCCCACCTGGCTACAATGTCTCTTCAGGTAGTTGTAGACAGCAATGAGGTCACCCTTGAGCCTCCTCCAGGCTAAACAACCCACTGAGGCCACTTCTTAAGTCCTGTGCCCAGTTTTGGACTACCGAGTTGAAGAAAGACAAGGAACTTCTGGAGAAAGTCCAGTGGAGTTTACAAAGATACTGCAGAGGAACCTGAAGCATCTCTGTGAGGAGGAAAGGCTAAGAGCCCTGGGGCTGTTAAGCCTGGCGAAGAGCAGTCTGAGAGGGGATCTGAACATAGAAGGCTTCACCTCAACATGAGGAGAAAGTTCTTTACAGTAAGGGTGATGGAGCCCTGGAGCAGGCTGCCCAGAGAGGTTGTGGAGTCTCCTCCTCTGAAGACTTTCAAAACCCACCTGCATGTGTGCCTGTGCAGACTATCCCAGGTGATCCTGCTTCTGGCAAGGGGATTGGATTCAATTTCTGGAGTTCCCTTCCAACCTCTAGCATTCTGGGATTGTGATCAGTGTTCATCAATAGCTAAAGGAAGAGGGTCAAAAGGATGGGGCCAGACGGTTTGCAATGGTGCCCAGAGACAAGGCAAGGAGCAATGGGCATGAATTGTAACCCAAGAGGGTCCACCTGAACAAAAGGAGAAACTTCTTTGTTGTGAGGGTGCTGGAGGCCTGGAGCAGGCTGCCCAGAGAGGTTGTGGAGTCTACTCTGGAGAGCTTCTGAAGCCACCTGGACATTGTGATTGTGGACAAGCTGCTGTGGGTGCCTCTGCTTTAGGAGGAATGTTGGGCTGGGTGATGTCCAGAGGTCCTCTCCAACCTTAACCATTGTGTGGTTCAGTGATTCTCTCTATGTAACATAATAGTTTGGGAGGAGGAGGGATTAGGACACCTGTGTGTCATGTTTTGCAGGTAGGTACATAATCTTCACCCCTATTCCACACTGACCAAAAGCAAGAGTAAGTGTTTGGGCTTGGCAGGGGTAGTGAGTTCATGAAGGCTTGAGTCTTGAGCATGGGCAGGTCTTGCTCTCACCTCCGAGCTTGCTCTAGTAGAAGGCTTGACAGAATGAGCTTATATTTGCCTACAAAAATACACTCATAGATAGTTGGAAAATGCAGGGGAGCAATCTCACTCAATAAGGAATGTGTGTGATACAGGGAAATGAGGGTGCTGAGACACTGGAACAGGTTGCCCAGGGAGATTGTGGATGGTCCCTTCCTGCAGCTGCTGGATGAGGCCTTGAGGAACCTGGTCCAGTGGGAGGTGTCCTTGCCCATGGGAGGGGATTGGAATTGGATGATCTTCAAAGTCCCTTCCATCCCAAACCCTTCCATGATTCTATGAATTTAAGAAACTATTTATCCAACTCAGTTTGTATTGAGAAGGACAAATATGCTTTAAAACCATTAGACTTGGTGTAGCTAAACCAGGTTGTAATAGGGACTGTGATACTCTGGCTCTGTAGCTGAGAGTCATTGGAAAGCTCTTGAATTATCTTTTGGAACAGCAGACTCTGCTGTTTTGTACAAAGCACCAGGGAACAAAGTTTCACATCTACTTTTCAGACATTTTATAGGATCTACAGCATTACTGCTTTTCAGGAATTTAGATCCTTA
Organism: Pogoniulus pusillus; assembly: GCF_015220805.1. Classification (NCBI taxonomy): domain Eukaryota; kingdom Metazoa; phylum Chordata; class Aves; order Piciformes; family Lybiidae; genus Pogoniulus; species Pogoniulus pusillus. Next base: position 88,687,033 of record NC_087309.1, read on the forward strand.
CAGCTCTTGGGTTGATGTTTGATTTATGGCTCCCTTGGGCAGGTTACAGATACTCTGCTTTTCTTTTCCCTTTTTTTCCTTCCTTGGCTTTGTAAGTGTCAGCCCTCAGGACTCTGCATGAATGATTAAACGGACCTGGTGAGCAAAAAAAGATGCGACTTTGGTCTTTAGTTCTGTGACTTTTATGTAGGAGCGAACAGTTTGTTGTGAGATAGAGCCCCCAAAGCTTTAAGTTATGAAGGCTTCTTTCAGCAGCTTGCAAAGAGCTGGTGCACGTGAGAGAACATCTGCTTGTTATCAGGACATTTTCACTTCATTAAAAGCTCTAAATGCATATGGGGGAAAGAAAATGAAGTGCTGTGATCTAGTTACATCACGAGCAAGGAGCACCCTGTGGCGCTAGTAGAAGTGAGTGTTCCTGTTACGTTCCATTATTTGCTGTAGATACAACTGGTTTAGGTTGCAGTCTTTCCAAACTGAAATGCTGACAGTGGATTGAAGGAGAGGCTGTGGGTGGTGTCTACCTGGACTTTACTAAAGGCTTTTACACCATGTCCCACAGCATCCTCCTGAGAATCTGGCTGCTTATGGCTTGGATGGGCGGGTGCTTTGCTGAGTCAAACTGTCTGGAAGGCTGGGCTCAAAGAGTGGTGAGGAATGGAGTTCAGTCCAGTTGGTGATTTGTCACCAGTGCTGTTCCCCAGGGCTCAGTGCTGGGGCAAGTTCTGTGTCCATCTGTGATCTGATTGGAGGGGATTGAGGCACCCTCAGTGGGTTTGCAGATGACACTGAACTGAGTAGAAGTGTTGACCTGCTTGAGGGTAGAAAGGCTCTACAGAGGAACATGGACAAGTTGGATTGATAGACTTGTGCCAATGGGATGAGGTTCAACAAGACCAAGTGCTGGGCCCTGCACTTGAATCCCAACAACCCCATGAATGCTCCAGGCTTGGGGCATCTGCTGAAGAGTGGGGCATCTGGGGCATCACACTGTCCATCTGCTGAAGAGTGTGCCCAGGTGGCCAAGAGGGCCACCAGCATCCTGTTTTGGATCAGCAATGATGTGGCCAGCAGGAGCAGGACAGGGATTGTCCCCCCTGTACTTAGCCCTCGTGAGGCCGTATCTTGAATCATTGGTTCAGTTTTGGGTCCCCTCATTTCAAGAAGCACACTGAGGGGCTGGAGTGTGTCTAGAGAATGGCAGTGAAGGTGGTAGAGGGTTTAGAGCACGAGTGTTGTGAGGGGCCACTGAGACACCTGGCCTTGTTCAGCCTGGAGAAAAGGAGGCTGGGCAGAGACCTTCTCACTTTCTACAGCTCCTTGAGTTGGAGGCAGGTGGGAGTCAGTGATAGGACATGAGGAAATGGCCTCAAGTTGCACCAAGGGAGGTTTAGTTTGGACATGAGGAACAATTTCTTCCTGGAAATGATTGTCAAGGCCTGGAACAGGCTGCCCAGGGTAGTGGTTGAATCATCATCCCTGGAGGTAGTTGAAAGGTAGTTGTAAATGTGGTGCTGAGGGACAGGAATTAGCCAGCCGACTTGATAGTGTTAGGTTAATGGTTGGACTCAATGATCTTAAAGGTCTCTTCTAGCCTAGAGAATTTTGTGATTCTGTCTTCTGACTCATTTAAGGTTGCTTGCTACATTTCCTAGGAGCTTAAAAGCCAAATGTAGGAGGCAGAAGGGCAAATGAATTGTTTTTGAAGCTCTGGAGGATCATTGCAGTGTGGGAGCAATGTCAGGTACAGGTGATGAGAGAAGTTAAAGCTTTTTTCATTGCTGATTTTGAGCAGCAGAGAGTTCAAGAACTGTGTTCTCTCCTGTTTCAGGAGTTGTACTTTAATTCAGGCTAATGCTTTCTTAAAAGGGACTTTTAAAGGAGCTTTGTCTAGCTGACAGTAGCTCCAGGATTTGAAGAGCTATTTGACTTGGTAGCTTTGTCTAACCATCGAAGGGAAACTTCCATCTGTTGAGGCTTAGATGGTAGCTAGCAAAAATATCCAAACTGAAGGAGGTTTGTCTGGCTTTGCTTTGAGGAACCTCACACTTTTAAGGCTCTTGTACTCTGTGTAGGAGAGATCTGAGGAGTATAAAGAGAGTTTTATTTGCTGCTGCTCGTTGGTGGTGCAGCAAGTAAATACTTATTTGGAAGATTTTCTCTGTCAGACTGTGCTGCTATCCAGCAAGATCTGGGCAAGGTGAGAGTTGGATGAAGTGGAACCTCGTGGAAGTTCAGTAAGGATGAGTGCAGAGTTCTGCATTAGGGGGGAGGAACGACACCAGACACCACTGCAGACTCAGGGTTGTCCTGCTGGAAGGGACCTACATGGAGAAAGGCCTTCGAGTCCCAGTGGGCAGCAGGTTCTTCATAGGACAGCAATGTGCCCTTGTGGCCAGGAGGGACAAAGACATCCTAGGGTGCATTAAGAAAAGTGTCCAGCAGGTCTAGTGAGGTTTTCCTTGCCTCTACTCTGCCCTGGTGAGACCACACATAGAATACTGAGTATGGTTCTGGGCTCCCCAATTCAAGAGAGACAGGGACCTGCTGGACAGAGTCCAGTGGAAAGCTACAAGGATAACTGGGGGACTGGAACATCTCTTCTATGAGGACAGACTGAGAGAACTGAGGCTGTTTAGTCTGGAGGAGAGAAGGCTGAGAGGGGGGTTCTTAGGAATGTCTGAGGGGTGGGCATCAGGATGAAGGTGCCAGGCTCTGATGGTGCCCAGTGACAGGGCAAGGAACCATGGGTATAAGCTAGAACCCAGGAGGTTTCACCTCAACATGAGGAAACACTTATTCATGGTGAGGGTGCTGGAGCAGACTGCCCACAGGTTGTGGATTCTGCTTCTCTGAAGACTTTCAAAACCTTCCTGGATGTGTTCTTGTGTGATCTACCCTGGGTGATCCTACTCTGACAGGGGATTGGACTTGATCTGCAGAGGTCCTTTCCAACCCCTAACATTCTGTGATTCTGTAATAAAGGGTCTTCAATCCAACTGTCACTTACATCCCTTTGAGGCCCCCTGTAGAGTATTTCCATCTTCAGTCGTTTTCTGCCTCTCATTGTGTCTCACAGTGCAGAATGCCCAGCATGAGGGAGACGCAGCAGGACACGTCAGCAATGCTCTCTGCTTCCAGTTGGTGTTTCTTGAGTGCCCCTCTGGGACATTTCCAAATGTTTGGAGGCAGCTGTAACGAGCTTAGCGCATTGCTGTCTGCCACAGTGCCTGTCTGCCATCAGTGGGTGTCAAATTAGGAGCCATTCCAAGAGGAAAGATTACGTTCACTTGGAGCTGTTTTATCCTGAGACTGATAACCACATATTCAGTTTGCTTCTAAATGTTCAGAAATTATCCTGTTCTCAGTGGTGACTTCTCTTTCACCTTTCTGGTGGGCCTTCAGGAAGCAGGGAAATGAGATCTGGTTCCTGTACCATTTCAGAGGTTGGGTTTTTTTCGTTTCTTTTTTTATGAATCAGCTTTTTTGGCAAATTTCCTAAATTAGAAAATGAGTTACCTTTTAACCTTTTCATTCTCGGAGTAAACAGCTTTGACAGGGTCAAAGTGCAGGAAAAAGCATTTACACTGGGAGGGTTTTGGTGGTGTGAGTTGAAATGCAGAGGTTTGCTTCTGACTGTTCAGCCTGTTTGCTCTGGAAGTGTGAAATCCTTTATGAGCTCTGAGCCCCTGTGCGCTCAGGCATGGAAATAGCTGAACTTGATAGAGTAATTAAAGTGTTTACAACAGCACATGCCCTCAGAGTGCTGACTGGAACTACCAGATGAGATTTCTTTCTGCATTGCCTTTGTGCTTCACAAAATCCTAGAATGGTTTGGGAAGGGACCTTCAAAGGTCATCTGGGCCAATCCCCATGCAGTCATTGGGGTCATCTGCACCTGGAGCAGATTGCTCACAGCTCCAAACAACTTCACCTGGAATGGTTCCAGGGATGGGACATCTCCCACCTCTCTGGGCTACCTGGGAAAGGCTCTCTCCACCCTCACTCTCAAATATTTCTTCGTTCTCTCCAGTCTGGACCTCCCTCTTGTAGACTATCACCCCTTGTCCTTTTGTAACAAGCCCTACTCACAAGAATGTTCCCAGTTGTCATCCTGGTTCCTCTTTCATAGATCTTTCTCTTGTGGGCAGGGAATAAATCTGAGTGATGATGTGACCACAGAGGGAAGTTGTGATCAATGCTTGGAGGTTGTAGTGAAGTGGGAATAAGTTTCTTCTTCCAAGTAAGCAGTGATAGGACAAGAGGAAATGACCTCAGGTTGCACCAGGAGAGGTTTAGATTGGACATGGGGAATTATTTCTTCCTGTAAAAGGGTTGACAAGACCTAGACCACACTGGCCAGGGCAGTGATTTAGTCCCCATGCCCAGAGGAATTTGAAAGTTACGTAAATGTGGTGCTGAGGGAGATTTTAAGTGCTGGTCTTGAAAATGCAGCAATGTTTGTATTTGATGATCTTGAAGGTCTTTTCCAGTGAAAACAATTCTATCATTCTACTCTATGGTTTTTCATTCTCTGAATTTTTAAAGGAATGCATAGGATGTGTCTGCAGCTACTTGTGGTCAGGAAAGGTCCCAGATACAGGTGAGAAACATTTGCCATGAGTTCTAGAGTTCTGTCTGTACCAGACTGTTTTCCTTGTGGAAGAATTATATTTTAGGCTGATACCAGTATTATCTGAAATATCCCATCCCTGATATGGGAATATTTCCTTCAGTGGGAAGGAGAGAGAGAAATAGAGAAAAGTGAGAATATAAATTGAAATCTCCAAAAGAGAAAATCCAAGAGGGAAAACAACAGCAACAAAAAGACTGTAGAGTGCTCTATGAAGTCCGTATATTTGGGGCTTGAGCTTCATCTGTGGATTTTTTTGTTTGTTAGAAAGGAAAAAAAGAATCAAAGATGCTCAAAAGATCTTGCAGTTCTTCAGGTTTTCTGAACTAAGCAGCTGAATAACTCTGATGTGTAATTGATACACAAGTTCATTATTTCTAGTTTCCTCCAGTTTTCTGTCAGCAAAGGATTTTGAAAGGAAGTTTGAGCTCAGCATAAATTCCATGTCAAGTCATTCTTTGTGACCAGTAGCAATGAATAAAATGAAAATCAATTCAAACCCCACCTCCCCTATTCTATAGTATTTCAAAATAAATAAACAGAGTTTTCTTTGAAGCTGGCAGAGGTTCCTTGTAGTTCTTGTGACCCCTTACAAATGGTTCAGTTCTACAAAAACTGTGCCTTTGACCCTTGGTAGGGGAAATAATTTTATTCTGAAGCTTTTTCCTTGGCTGATAGATTAAGGGTGACTAGTGGAGTGTTTACCCTGGCTATGAGTTCTCTGGTTGAGTTTATGTCACAGCAGATTTAATTTGAACAGATTCTAGAGACTGAGTGGAATGTTTCTGCAGTTAAATGTGCCCTAACTGCATTTTCAATAGCAAGAAAATGGAAATAACTGGATGGAGCTGTATGGATTTCTGCATGCAGAAATTCCTTCTGCTTTTTTCCTTTCAGATGTATTTAGGAACATAGGATATTAGGGGTTGAAAGGGACCCAAGGAGATCATCAAGTCCAACCCCCCTGCCAGAGCAGGACCATACTATCTAACACAGATCACAGAGGAAAGCATCCAGTCAGGCCTTGAAAGTCTCCAGGGAAGGTGACTTCAGAATGTCTCTGGGAAGCCTGTTCCAGTGTTCTGTGACCCTTACAATAAAGAGGTTCCTCTTTGGGTCACAAGGGTCCTCTGATGGTCATCTAGTCCAACCCTCCTGCACTCAGGAGGGACATCTGCAACTGAAGCAGGTTGCTCACAGGCCCAGACAACCTCACCTGCAATGGTGCCAGGAATGGGACATATACACCTCTGTGGGAAACCAGGGACAAGATCTCACTGCCCTCCCTGTTAAACATTTATTGCATCTTTCCACTCTGAATTTCTCTCTTTTAGTTTCAAACCATCACCTCTTGTCCTGTCACAACAGGCCCTCAGAAAAAGCCTGTCCTTGGATTTCTTAGAGGCCCCTTGAAGCACTGGAAGGCCACCAGGAGGTTTCCCTGGAGCCTTCTCTTCTGCAGGCTGAACAAGCCCAACTCTCTCAGCCTGGCCTCCCAGCAGAGCCCTTCCAGCCCTGCCAGCATTGCTGTGGCTTACTCTGGCCTTGCTCCAACAGGTCCCTGTGTGTGCTGTGCTGAGGACTCCAGATGGCACACGAGGGTACTGACAGCAGATTGAAAAACAAAAAATAAATCAATTAATATATTAAAATAACCTCTTTATGTCTTTACATTGAATCTTATAAGAATAGGAAAGAGTTTCATAATATCTTATCAGTTCTGCTATCCCACTTGTATGGTTTGTTAGAAATATGGAAGAATGAATGAAATGGAGAAAAAAGACAATAAACTCTAAAATCAGCTTCCTCTCAGCAAAGTGAGCAAGAGGATATTGCAGAGGCTCTCATTATGAAGTTAGTTGGAGGCATTCTTGTATCCTGAGCCTTGCTAATGATAAGCTGTCTGGATGACTAAGCCTGAAAAGGTGGTTGAGAGAGGAGTGGAATCCAGTTGGCAGCCAGCCACAAGTGATGTTCACCAGGGCTCAATGTTTGGGCCTGTTCTCTTTAATGTCTTCATCAATGATCTGGATGAGAGGGTCAAGACACCTTCTGTACATTTGCAGATGACACCAAGAGGGGCTGCAGTGTTGATCTGCTTGAGGGATGGAATGCTCTGCAAATAGATCTGGCCAGGCTGGATCCATGGGCTGAAGCCAATGGGATGAGGTTCAGCAAGGCTTGGGTCCTGCCCTTGGGTCACAGCAATGCCCTGCAACACTCCAGACTTGGGGCAGAGTGGATGGACATTGCCTGGTGGGCAATGACTTAGGGGTGTTGGACAGCAGTGGCTGAAGATGAGCCAATGTGTGTCCAGGTGGCCAAGAAGGCCACCAGCATCCTGGCTTGGATCAGCAATGATGTGGCCAGCAGGAGCAAGACAGGGATTGTCCCCCTGCACTGGGCACTGGTGAGGCCAGAGCTTGACTACTGGGTTCAATTTTGGGCCTCTCTCTCCAAGAAGGACATTGAGGGGCTGGAGAATGTCCAAAGAAGGGCAATGAAGCTGGTGAAGTGTCACAGCTCTTGTGAGGAGCAGCTGAAGGACCTGGGTTTGTCCAGCTTGGAGGAAAGGAGGCTGAAGGAAGATCCTCTGGCTCTCTACAGCTCCCTGAAAGTAGGAAGGAGCCAGGTGGGGGTTGGTCTCTTCTCTCAAGGTACAAGTGGTAGGGCAAGAGGAAATGGGCTGAAATTGCACCTGAGGAGGCTTGGGTTGGACATGAGGAACAATTTCTCAATGCAAAGGGTTGTCAAGACCTGGCCCATGCTGCCCAGTGGTGTCGTCCCCATCCCTGGAGGGATTTCAAAGCTGTGGTGCTGAGGTCTAGTGGTGACCTGCCAGAGCTGAGTTAGTGTTTTGACTTGATGGTCTGAAAGGTCTCTTACAACCAAAATGATTTTGTGATTTTCTTTTTTTTTCCTCTAGTGACAAGGTATTTTTTCAAGATGTTGTTTCTGCTTTGATAGAAAATGTTTTTCTTTGCTAGTGGCTGAACCTGTAGCAATCAATACATATTGATCTTCTTTGCTTTGCTTGGGGTGTTCACTGCAAGGCATCACAGTTTTGGAGAGGAGGCACTCAGGCTTTCTCCTGGCTGAAGTGAATTTGCAGTAATGCAGCCATGTCAGATTGTAACCTCTAGCCTGAGCTAATTACCAGTACTCTCACAGGCTGACTTCCTCAGTAGTGGGCAAATAGTCAGGTAGCTCACAGAAACTCCAGCTGTTTAGAATGTGTTTCATGATTTGAAGGGAGAATGTTATTGAAGCAGCTTGTCTCTTCCTGACCTACAACTTAAAATGTTACCCATTCAGACACTTGAGTGCAGTGAGTTTGCATAACCTTCCCTTTGAAAACATTTTTGTATTAGAGGTGGTGTGGTTGTGTGGACTGTGGGACAGTAAATGTGATTCCAGTCAGCTCTTGACTTGGACCAAATATGTGGTGCTGTGTTCACTCAGAAACCTCGTGCTGGAGCTGCTGCTGAAGAGCTGACCTTATCCTGTCTGCATACCATGATGCATGAAATTCTTCTTCCTTATTTGCTTTGCTGAGATCCCACCTGGAGCACTGCATCCAGTTCTGGTGTCTGTCGTAAGATAGGCACTGAACTGTTGGAGCAGGTCCAGAGGAGGCCACAAAGATGATCAGAGGGATGGAGAACCACTCCTGAGGGGCAGGCTGCAATGGTTGGGGCTTTTTAGCCTGGAGAAGAGAAAGCTTCAAACAGACCTAAGAGCAGCCTTCCAGGACCTGAAGGGGGCTTCAGAGGCTACAAGAAAGCTGGGCAGGGACTTTTGACAAGAGCATGCAGTGACAGGATGAGGGGCAATGTCTTTGAGACTAGGAAGAAATTCTACATAGTGGGAGTGATGAGACACTGGAACATGTTGCCCAGGGAAGCTGCGGATGCCCCCTCCCTGGAGGTGTTCAAGGCCAGGTTGGGTGAGGCCCTGAACACTTCCAGATGTCTCTACCCATGGCGGGGGGGGTTGGAACAAGATGATCTTTACAACACCTTTCAACCTGAATCATTCCATGATTCTGTGATCCTTGGAGTAAGGGATTTTAAAGCTATGTAGATGCAGTGCTGAGGAACATGGTTTAGTGGTGGACTTGGTGATCTTAGAGGTCTCTTGCAGCCAAAGCAATTCTGTTGATATCGAATTGTGAAGGGTACCACAGAAATTAAGCAGTAACAGTGGGAGCAACTTTAAAATGGGTTACAGAGTGGCACTGTTGGACCAAATGAAGTGTCTGTTGACTTTTGGAAGAGGTAAAAATGATCTTTGGTTGGTAGCAAGAATGGTAATGGTTCATGTCCAAGTTCTTTCATTGTACCTTAAAAGGTTTCACGTAGCCTGCAATTTATCGTTGATTAAGGAGGCAAATGCTGTTTTCCTCCACTATGCTATACCTTGATGTCCTGAGCATTTCTTAGACCTGAACTATCATTTGTGTGTTCTCTTCCTTTATGAAGGATCCACTTTTCCTGGTAGATGGGACAAAACATTTCCCTGACTCTTATCTTAATGATTTTGTGACATTTAACAGGACAAAGTACTCAGTTTTGAGATACATTACTTATTTTTAGATTGAAGTGTAGCCTGCAAATCAGAGCTGGAATGTTCTGGGCAGTTCCTCGGTGTTTTCACATCTTCTGATGTTTTGGCAAATCACAAAATAATGCTGCTATCTAAGAAAAACAGCTCACTGCTGGCATGAAGGGATTCTGGGTTTTCTGAATTCGCTGTTTGTGTGTTCCCAGTGGAGCCTGGCTCTGTGGTAAACAAGGTGTAAGCTCAGGTGAAGCTACCAACTTTTCCTGGAAGTCACTTTGTAAACAAACCCAGTAAATGAGTAGTTGTTTATCTTCCCCTCCCCTTTTTCTTTCCTTGCAGAGACATTACATACAGCATTTCCCTGGAAGCTGTGACCACTCTCATCGTCTTCCTCTCCTGCCAGTTGTTTCACAAAGAGATTTTACGAGAGAGCATCATCCACAGATACCTGATGCATGGTCGATGGTATGTCATCTGGGTGGTTCCTCCTGATCAGAAGTGGTCTGAAGGCTCTGCTGTGAGGGCAGGCTGAGAAAGTTGGAGTTATTTAGGGATTGTTTCAATGATGATCAATATCTAAAGTGTCAGGAGGATGAGGCCGGATTCTTTTCAGTAGTGCTCCAGCAGGCACAATATGGGATCCGGGAGGTTCCACCTGAGCAGAAGGAGAAAATTCTTTGGTGTGAGAGTGCTGGAGGCCAGGAGCAGGCTGCCCAGAGTGGTTGTGGAGTCCCCTTTCCTGGCCATTGTGATGCTGGGCAAGCTGCTGTGAGTGCCCCTGCTTTAACAGGGAGGTTGGACTGGATAATCTCCAGAAGTTCCTTCCAGTGCCAACCGTGCTGGAATTCTTTGAGTCAACCTGAAGAAGAGAATACTCTGGTTAGACCTTACTGCCTCCATTCAGTACTTAAAGGACCCTAGAAGAAAGCTGGGGACAGACTTTTTCCCAGGGCCTGTTATGACAGGACAAGGTGTGGTGGCTTGAAACTAAGAGAAGGAAATTGAAAGTGGAAAGAAGGAAGAAATGTTTGAGAGTGAGGGTGGTGAGAGCCTGTCCCAGGTTGCCCAGAGAGGTGGAAGAAGTCTCCTCTTGTCACTATTCCAGGTGAGGTTGTTTGGGACTTTGAGCATCTACTCTAGTCGTAGATGTCCCTGCTGACTGCAGGGAGCTGGAATGGATGAGCTTTAAAGGCCCCTTCCAACCCAATCCAGTCTGTGAGTCTGTAACATGCAGGAAGAGGAGGGAGGCTCAGAGTGACTGCAGGCAGCGAGGCCCAGGGTTGGCCTGAAGCATCAGCAGCAGAGCAGAGCCTAAGAACTTGTGTAGTTTGGTGGTAGTTAAATCTCTGAACTGAAGGAATTTAATGTTTGGGGCAAAATGGAGAATTTTTGCTTGAGGCCATGTGTATGTTTAAGGTGGGAGTAGCAGATACTTGGAGAGGAGTGGGAATTTGTTGTCTGGGAATTTTGGAGAGGGAATGAAGTTGATCATAACACAGCTCTTTTCTGTTCAACTCTGAATCATGCAGGAATGGGAACTAACACTTTGCTGCTGTGGAAATCCTCTTCTGTTTTGGAAGCATTGTGAACTTTTTATTAAACCCCAATTTTGGTGTGCATTTGTCAGAATCACTGATCTGATGTCAGATGTTTCACTGGCCTTGCAGACTGGCTCCAGTCACACACATAGAGACAGAAATATTGGGGAGGGTGTGGAGAAATACTTTTGTTACCTGTTCTGTGTAACTAAAGCAAGGAGCAAAAACTGAAGAAATAAGTTTGATGGTGACACCAAACTGCGAGGGGTGACTGACACAGCTGGAGGCTGTGCTGCCATTCAGTCAGACCTGGACAGGCTGGAGAGTCGGGAGGGGAGAAATGAAATCTGCCAAGGACAAGTGTGGAGTCTTGCATCTGGGAAACAGCAATTCTATGGAGCAGTATAGGTTGGAGACTGACGTGTTGGAGAGCAGCACAGGCTAGGACGTGATGGTCCTGGTGGACAGAAGGGTGCCCATAAGCTAGCAATGTACCCTTATGGCCAAAAAGGCCAGTGGCATCCTGGAGTGGATTAGAAAGTGGTGAATGGGTAGACAGAGGTTCCCCTGCCCCTCTACTCTGACCTGGTGAGGCCACATCTGGAATATTGTGTCCAGCTTTGGGCCCCTCAGTTCCAGAAGGAACCTCAGGGAACTGCTTGAAGGAGTCCAGTGCAGAGCCACAAAGGTGCTGGAGGCAATGGAACATCTCCCTTGTGAGGACAGGCTGAGGGAGGTGGGCAGTGTCAGGAGAATGGAGCCAGGCTCTTCTCAAGGATACCCAGTGATAGGACAAGGGTCAGTGGGTGAAAGCTGGAGCAGAGGAGGTGCCACAGGAACATAAGGAAAAGCTTTTTCACTGTGAGAGTGCCAGAGCCCTGGAGCAGACTGCCCAGAGAGGTTGTGGAGTGTCCTTCTCTGGAGGTCCCTTCCAACCCCCAGCATTCTGTGATTCTGTTTCTTTGCATAGATATTTCTTCAGTTGTGTCTTGAAGGAAAATAATAGAACTATTCCACAACCTAAGTGATTGATTTAAAAATTATATTGAAGGAGGAAAACTCTAAATAATTTCCATGGTCCTGCTGGGGAAGGTGCTCCTGCAGAGCCCTGCTGTAACCAGTACATCTTTGCATGAGCAAGACCTCAATGTTATTTCCCTTTCCAGTCTGGTCCAGACTGGGAGAGTTACTGCCTGCACTGCATGCCAAGCGCCAGCCTTTGTACCCTGCCTTGTGGGTTTACTGTGCCAAACTTTTCAAGCTGTGAGTCAACTAAACCTGTTTTCTTTTGCATTTCAGCCTCCCATACACCAGCAGACTTGTGAAAACATTGCTGTACAATTTCATTAGACAAGAGAGAAGCCCTCCCCCAGGGACCCACATCTTCCAGCAGCAGACAGACGGAGGAGGGCTGCTCTACGGCATCGCTTCGGGGGTGGCAAGTGAGTCTGTTTGTCTGTAAACTGCATTTCCAAACCTAGGAAGACAGCTTCTTTGTGATCTCTCCTACACACACTCCTGAAGCCCATTTCTGTTTCAACAACTTGTGCTAGTGTGCACAGAATAGCTACCCACAGGCTTGTGAGGGTTGTAATCTTGCAATATAGTAGAACCTGAAGCAGTTTTAGCTGCAGGGTTGCCTGTAAGACAGCATACAGTGGAAGTCACACTTAGTCCCTGTATTTCTTTTGTTAAGATATGTTGGAACAGGGCCAGAGAAGGCCACAGCAATGCTGGCAGGACTAGAAGGGTTCTGCTGGAAGGCCAGGCTGAGAGTTGAGCTTGTGCAACCTGGAGAAGAGAAGGCTCCAGAGTGAGTGGTCTTTCAAGACTTAGAGGCATAGAAGAAAGCTAAGGACAGACTTTTTCTCAGGGCTCTTGTGACAGGCCAAGGAGTGATGGTTTGAAACTGAAATTCTCCACTAAAGTGGAGAGAAGGAAGACATGTTTGAGAGTGAGGGTGGTGAGAGCCTGTCCCAGGTTGCCAAGAGAAGTGGGAGATGCCCCATCCCTGGAGCCATCACAGGTGAGGTTGTCTGGGGCTGTGAGCAACCTGCTCTAGTTGCAGATGTCTCTGTTGTCTTCATAGGTGTTGGACTGGATAATCCCTAAAGGTTTCTTCCAATCCAAACCGTTTTGTGGTTCCATGAGTGGATAATTATCATTCTTCAAGTTTCGTACAGTATGAGGAGCAGCAGTTACAAGCTGAAACACAGAAGGTTCCACTTCAAGTTGTGGAGAAACTTCTTTGCTTTGAGGGTGACAGCACTGGCCAGTGACAGGACAAGGAACAATGGTTATGGGCTAGAACCTAGGAGGTTCCACCTCAACGTGAGGAGACACTTCTTCATGGTGAGGGTGCTGGAGCACTGGAGCAGGCTGCCCAGGTGTTGTGCATTCTCCTTCTCTGGAGACTTTCAGAACCTACGTGGATGCATTCTTGGGTGACCTACCTTAGGTGATCCTGCTTTGGTGAGGAAGTTGGACTCAATACCTCTGGAGGTCCCTTCCAGTTGCTGACATTCTGTGATTCTTTGATTCTACAATGTACTTTATGAGCATGTTCTTTACAGTCACTCACTGGATATGGTAGAAGATTGTACTTAGATGGTTTCAAGGTCCCATCCCAAGGATCCTGTGATGTGAGAGAAAGACCTAGATAAGAAATTTTGTGACATATTCCAGTTTGTGCCCTTCCCAGCAGGTTTTGAAGTAATGTTTTTTCATGCATAGCATGACTAGCTTCTGGGGGTACTGTTTGATGTAGAAACATCATAGAATCGTAGAATCAACCGGGTTGGAAGAGCCCTCCAAGATCATTCAGTCCAACCTAGCACCCAGCCCTATCCAGTCAACTAGACCGTGGCACTGAGTGCCTCATCCAGGCTTTTCTTGAACACCTCCAGTGGACGGTGCCTCCACCACCTCCCTGGGCAGCCCATTCCAATGGCAAATCACTCTCTCTGGCAAGAACACTAGAAGAGCGTGAAAGAGGTGACAAGATGTTTTGTTTGGTTGTTATCCTCTGTACTGTGGTTGCTACACCATATACTGTTTTTGGGTTGGTGCTTTCTCCTTTCCCCACACCGATGTGTTCTAGTGGTGTGTGTGTCACACATAAAATCTCTTCCTAAAGGTTCTCTTCCATGTAATGAGAACAAAGCACAATGTACTGCTAGCAGTAAAGATAAATATTGTTTTCTTTTTCTGTGATACATAACACCTTACAAGCCAGTTGCTGTTAAAACTGATGCTACTTATTTTACTCTGTTGTGAAATCCATTCTCTGGCAGCATCCTTAGGGAACAGTAAAGTTCAAGCTGCAAGCATTCTGCCAGAAAACACTTCCCAGTTTGTGACAGTGTGGTGGATTTCCTCATGGAGGCAGTAAAAGAGCACCTCTTGGCCACAGATGGCTGCTACTTGTGATGAGGTTACACACAGCTAAGTATGCTGCTGGAACATTTCTTTTGGTTTTCAGTTTACACACTGAGTAGACCACTGCCATAGCTGAGCTCTGCCTGGAACATAAATGCATCAGAAAGCAGCTGCTTGGTTTGCAGTTAAACAGAGGTTTAATTAAATAGTTCCCTACAACCTTTTTATTTGAGAGTCACAACAGGTACATTCTCTTCCTACTTCTCAATTGCTGGAGAAAATTCCTCTTGAAATGTTTTTGTTTTTTTCTGAAGCAATTTTCAGTGGGTGGTTTGTACTCCTGCTTGTTGTCGCTGTGTGTTTCGATGCCTCTGCTTATCTGGTGGGTTTTGTGCTGCTTGGTTCTAACTATTTGAGTGTCTTTCTGCCTCAAAATTGTCTTTTTTCTTCCTCTGGTTACTGGTTTGGCTTCTAAAGTCTACCACTCTGTAGCTCCTCTGATAATGTTTCCCCCCATGACTTTTTCCTTCTTGTGTATTAGGTTTATATTCCTTAATGCAAACCTTTAAAGTTTCTACCTATGTCTGTTCTTGAATCTTCCTCCACTTTCACCCTCTTCACTCCTCTTGTTCTCTTAAGAGCTCCCTTGGTTTACTCCTACGTTTGTTTTCTTGCTTCTTTCACAAGTACCTCAAGTGCCATCTCCTCTCCCCGTGAATTAAGGATCTTGAGTTCAAGCTTTAAGCAAAAGAGCCTTTATAAGGAGCTTTCTAATGAGCTGCTTGGGAAAGAAAGAGGGGAAAAAAGTGCCACTTTGCATTGTAAAATAGAAATGTTTGTTCTGTTTGTGCCCAGGCTGCTGAGTAATGTTTTTTGTGTCTGATTATTTGCCTCTGTGTGATGTTGGACTATAGGTGAAACTTGGACACAGTAGGACTGGCAGTGTAAATGCCATCCATAGTATTTCTGAATTAACCCCTTGAAATCCTTTGGCTTTTGGCTTGGCTTGAGCTAGAGCAGAGCTAGCTCTGCTCAGTGCTGTGGCTTCCTTGCTCAGCCTCTGCTCAACCGGGCACTTTCTGCAGTTCAGGGCAGATTTGCACAACCAGGGACTGCTCCCATCAGTGTGGTCACTGCGAGGGACAGCTCCTGCCAAGGGCTGGCTGCAGAAAGGCTCTGACTGAGACATGCTCCTGGGCACACCAAGGGCACTGCCACAGCTTGTGCACCACCCTAGGATGCAGGAAGGCAGAGGTGGTATCTGTAGGAAGGAGTGGACAGGACAGATGACCTGGGCTAGCCACCAAGGGATTGCAGCCCATGGATGTTATCTTTAGGAGAAAGCTGAGGGATCACCAGAGTCAAGGTGGTGTTCTAGGAGACTTCTGTCCCTTCTGTTCTTCCTCTTCACTTTGGGAATGGAAAAGGATTTATAGAGAGCCTCTGACCTGTTTAGTGCCCAGCCTTTACCCTTGACAGTTTCATGTAGCATCAGGCATGCAGTAGAGTGTTGTCCAAACTGGAAGACATCAGCACATATCTTTCATCTGTTGTGGAACAGAAGCAGATTTTAAACAATGAACAGATTAAACTTAGAGGTGGTTTTGATGTTGTGTTGTTTCTGTGTATTTCGTAACCTTTACAGGATGGGGGAATTGAAAATGTACTCCTCTGTTGCTCTGTCTCTTTTAAATACCACATAATGCTTAAAAATAAGTTTACTGACCCGGTGTAAATGTGATCTCTTTGGGATGAAAAGAGTTGTCAGCTTGGGTTTAAAAATCACTGATTTTTTCATTCGACATTTAGAGGCTTACAATAATTATTGTGTTATTAATCAGGTACTCTTTAACTTGATACCACCTTGCCCTGCATTAACATGTGTTCTGTTGTGCATGTTTTGTAGCCATGCTCACAGCACCAGCAGATCAACAAACCCCTGTGAGCACTAAATTTTAAATCCACCCTCTTCTTTCCTTCCTTGTGATTCAGCAAGGACTGATAATTATACATGAGATGAGCAGAACTTTAGCCTTTTCCACAGTTAACCTTCTGCTTCTCCTCCTTTGTAACCTTTTTCCTGGCCCCCGCCCCCATGTGCTCCATAACACTGAAACCAAAATCCTCACATCAGTTTCATCTCCTTCCTTTGGCCTCTGCATATAAATTGTCTCCCAGTACCTTTCTCTGTCCTTTCTGTAAAATACCTTGATTAGAATGATATTGCTAATTATATTGCCCTTGATGTTATGTTATACTGAACCAACTTCCCTTCAAAAATTTCATAGAATTCATAGAATCACAGAATGGTTTGAGTTGGAAGAGACCTTAAAGATCATCTAGTTCCAGCCCTCTGCCATGGGCAGGAGACACCTTCAGGTTGCACAAAGTCCCATCCATCCTGGCTTTGGAAACTTCCAGGCTTGGAGCCTCCATGACTTTTCTGGGCAACCAGAGAAGTTGTTGCTACTTTTAAATCCCTTTTTTTTTTCCTTCTTTTTTTTGTGTATTAGTGGCATGTGGCAGTTTGTGATCCACAGATAACCACGTTGAGACACCTTTTTTCCGTACTCTATAGTTTAAGATATCCCAGTTTCTTAAACTCATGATGGCAAGCAAATTGACTTAGGTCATGTTGACCCTGCTTTAGCAAGGGGTGTGAGGTAGAAGATCTCCCAAAGTCCCTTCCAACCACCACCATACCGGGATTCTGTGACTTTGTATTGTTGTAATTATAGATATAATTGGCACAACACTGGACCTGTAAGAAGCTAAGAATAGGCAGGAGCTGGATTTATCTTCACTACTCATGTAAGCAATCACCATGACAGTCTGACCCCCCACAAATGCTCTGTTTTGCAACGAACACAAAGTGCAGAATTCAGTGTGTAGGGTCAACAGTGACTCATTTTCTCATGTGTGCACACACTGGGTGGGACTAGACCAACATTCCTGACTGTTACTGGCTTCTTACCATGTCAGTATTCCACTCTGCATTGTCTCATTTGGCCTTGGAGTGCTTGAAGGCATCTGATGACTGGTGGTCTACATCTGTGAGCTGCACATGCAAGAGCTTGTGTCTGTTTACTTCTTTTGGTGCTACATTCTAGTTGATAGGATCATGTCAAGAGTCAGAGCTGCATCCGCTAAACAAGTTCAGAGGCTCTCCATGAGCCCCTCTGCTTCTCAAAGGGAGGAGAGAGAAAACAAAGGAAAGACACTGATGGGTGAGGTAAGAAACTAGCCCAGCTGGGATGGAAAGAACAACAATGTTAAGGAATAGAGGCAAAGAGATGCAAACCAGTATGGAACCCAGCACCTGATGGCAACGATGCATTGGCACTAATGATGCTGAGGGCAGGCACTAGGGAAGTCTCAGACTGGATTCAGCAGCAGGTGGGAGTAACTGGTTTTATGAACGCACAGGTCAGGATCAAAGTCAGAAGGGACAAATTCCTTCTGGGGCACCAGCCAGTGAAGAAGAGACTTGACTTTGACCCTGGATAATCCCTCATCTTTCTCATGAAGACTGCATCCATAGGCTGCAATCCCTTGGTGGGCAGTTGAGAGTCACCTGTCCTGTCCGCTCCTCCCCACAAGTACCACTTCTGCCTTCCTGCCCCTCAAGGTGGTGCACAAGCTGTGGCAGTGCACCTGGTGTGCCGAAGAGCATGTCTCAGTCAGAACCTTTCTGCAGCCAGCCCTTTACAGGAGCTGTCCCCATCAGTGTGGTCACTGCTAGGAGCAGTCCCTGGCTGTGCAAACCTGCCTTGAACTGCAGAAAGTGCCTCACTGAGCAGGGAAGCCACAGCACTGAGCAGAGCTATATCTGGCCCAGCTCAAAGCAGGACGAGCACTTGAATGATTTTTACAAGAAAACTATTTTTTCGTGTTTAGCTTTTAATGTAGAGTTGAATGTCTGCTTTGGAGGCTTTCAAACCCTGTCTGTACATGATCCCAGGCAAGCTGTGGGTGCCCCTGCTTTAGCAGGAGAGTTGGACTGGATGGTTGCCCGTGGTCCTTTCCAACCCCTACCAGTCTGGGATTCTGTGATGTCCATATCTTTTTTTCTCTTCAGTTGTATGTAGCCTGGTTTGTGATATCTAGATTAAAACATCTCAAAGCAGAGACACAGAAAAACCTACTAACAATCTGTCTGTTTTTTACGTTTCTGCCAACTCTTTTTTTCTATTTCAGGCTTGTTGTTTCTGCCTTCCAGAGCCTTTTCATGATGTGTCAGGGGTCTGGTACATAACCACATCCTTGTCTGTCTCCCTGGTGCTGAGTCAATGTTCAGTTGCCTGCTCATTCTGACCATAATGAAAATGTAGATCTGAGATGTCATTCCCTATTCTGCATGTTCATCTTTCTTCTTGTTGATCATCTGTCTCTGTAATCATGGTGTTTTGACCTGCCTGAATGTGAGGCCGTAGAAAGCATCCAGATCTTTAACCTTTCTCTTCATCTAAAATGTGTCTGAAATGGAACAAAACCTTTGTATGCAGTTCCTGAACACATTCTTTGTGACTAAGAACCTAAATACAGAAGTGGCTAAAGCTGCTGGGTTCTAGAGTAGCTTCAGCCTCACCTAAATCTGTGCTTTTTTCTGTATTTGAAGCTGGTTTAAGTTTGGTTGAACTGTTGGTCAGTGGTGCCTCATGGTCCTCTTTTAGATTGGAAGGAATCTCACAGATCATCAATCTCAATGCCCTGACAATGGACAATAGGTGAAGATGAGCCAGCATGTGCCCAGGTAGCCAGGAAGGCCAGCAGCATTCTGGTTTGGATCATCAACAGTGTGGCCAGCGAGACCCAGGCAGGGATTGTCCACATCTGCTGGGCATTGGTAAGGCCATACCTGGAATCCAAGCTTCAGTTTTGGGTTCCTCACTCCAAGAAGGACATAGAGGGACTGGAACACATCCAGAGAAGGGCAGCCAAGCTGGTGGTGCGACTGGAGAACAGGGCTAGTGAGGAGCAGCTGAGGGCCCTGGGTTTGTTTAGTTTGGAGGAAAGGAGGCTGAGGGGAGACCTTCTGGCTCTATACAGTTCCTTGAAAGGAGGTTGGAGCCAGGTGGGGGCTGATATCTTCTCCCAAAGAACAAGTGACAGGACAAGAAGAAAGGACCTCAAGTCTCACCAGGGGAGGTTTAAGCTGGATATCAGGAACAATTTCTTCTCCATGAGGGTTGTTGAGGACTGTAAGAGGCTGTCCAAGGCAGTGGTGGAGTCCCCATCCCAGGAGGGGTTTCAAGGCTGTGTAGTTGTAGTGCTGAGGGACATGGTTTAGTGGTGACCTGGCAGTGCTGGATGATCTTAAAAGTTACATCCAAGCAAAAGTATTCTACAGTTCTATGGTACTCTGATGTTGTGTCTTCTTCCTTCTCAGCCTCTGTGTGTTAATCCATCTTATCTCTTGCCCCATTTGCAGGCTGTAAGTTGTTCTGGGTAAGAGACCATCTTTGATGTCCAGCAGAAAGTGCAGTGTGGCTGTGGCTCACAGATGGAGCTTCTGATTTCCATGGTGATACAAATCATGATTGTAACCACTTTCAGCTTGTTTACTGGGAGTGCTGCAGCAGGTTTCAGGAGGTGCATTTCAGGGTGGAAAAGAGTAGTTTCTACTTTCCAAACTCTATCTCTGCAGATTTACAGAAACCAAAATTGAAATAAATATTTATGATTACAAAATTGTAATAGTGAAATATTAGACCCCAAACAAAGTATCTTAATCTGAGTTTTTTTTCTTCAGGTCCTATAAATTTCACCTAAGAAATGATAAATTTGGAGGTATCACAGTATCATCTGAGTTGGAAGAGACCTCACAGATTATCAAGTCCAACCCTTTACCACAGAGCTCAAGGCTAGACCATGGCACCAAGTAGGCCAGGTTGAATGAAGTCTTGAGCAGCCTAGTCTAGTGGGAGATGTCCCACTCAGACCTAGTCCTGTCTTGGGCTGATCCCCAGCAGCATGGACAAGAGGGGCAGGGAGGGGATTCTCTCCCTCTGCTGTGCTCTGCTGAGGCCCTCCCAGCAGTGCTGGGGCCAGCTCTGGAATCCTCAGCACAGCACAGACAGGGACCTGTTGGAGCAGGGCCAGAGGATCTTGCTCAATGCAAAAGAGTTGGACTGTCTGAATGTAAAGGTTACTTCCAACCCAGACCATTCTGTGACTTGCAGGTCTTGTGGAAGTGCTGGGAATGGACAGGAGGGTCTGAGCTTCATTTCAGGTTGGGATTAGGAACAGTGATACAGCAAACAACATTAACTTTTTTTTTTCTTTTATAGCCCTGTCAAAAGTTGGGTTTCAGGTCTGCTGATGGATTAAATTCATCCAAAGCTGCATTTGTCATTAAATTGCATATTCAGTGAATTCCCTTTGCTCTCCTACCAGATGTGTCCACCATCTCTTGGGGACAGCTTGTTCAGATTAACCCTTGCTCCAGTTTAGCACAGCAGGGGAATTGCTTTGCCTTCTGACTACTGTGTGCACTTCTGTTTCAGCTCCTGGCCATTCTTATGTTTGCTTTTTCAGTTATTGGTCATGTCTGTAAAAAATTAAGGAAATAGGCTGTGAACACCTGTCTGAAAATAGTGATTAGTTAGCTCAACTTCAGTGGGTTTTAGGGAGAATTGTACCTTTTTTCCTTGTTTGTTTTTTGTTTTGGTTTGGTTTTGTAATCCAGAACCCTACTGGAGCACCAGTTCTGTAAAGCTGCCATTTGTTTGGCACTTTGTATTTATGATTTTGGTTTTTATTCAGTTTAAGCATTTATACACTGGAGGTGACACATAGAGAGGCTAAAAGTGTGCCTATATGTTCATATATATGTGTGTTAGGTGTCTGTTCCCTTTACCTTTATCTTCCTGCTCTTTAACCAGAATAGGTGAAGATGGATTTCTTTGGTGCATCTGCAGTGGAAATCTGTGGTTTAACCCCTTCCTCAGACATCTCCTGAAGTTTGGTTGCTTTTTCTTAACACAGACAAGGTGAAACAGAAGCATATTCACTTGGGTAATTCACCTGTGTAAGGGCGGTGAGACACTGGAACGGGTTGCTCAGGGGGGTCATGGGTGCCCCCTCACTGAAGGTGTTGCAGGCGAGGCTGGATGAGGCCTTGAGCAACCTGGGCTAGTGGGAGGTGTCCTTACCCATGGCAAGGGGTTAGAACTGGATGATCTTTAAGATCCTTTCCAATCCAACCCATTCTGTGACATCTGTTATGTTGAGCAGAATGGACTTCTGGTAGAAGCAGCACAAGCCAGTTGTGTAAGTGTTGTGTCATGGTCCAATTAATTCAGGCTCTGAAAGGGTTTATGTGCCTTAATAATGATTTTGTCAGAGGAAAGGAGAAATTACTTCAAAGCTTAGTATAAGTTAACTCACCTTTTACCTTGAAAGGGGAATGGTATTTAAAAAGGAAAACCTCAAGAGTACATTTTGATTCAGAGACTCAATCATATGTGGCCTGGAGGTGAAGGAGATGACATCTGTCACGTAAGCAGACAGGAGTCCTGAATTTACTCACCTGTTAGCTGCATTTAATCCTCAAATGGAATCCTTAAATTAACACAGCAGAACTTCCTAAATGTCCACCTTGCAGACATACCAGAGCTTATGGTTTTCTAATTAGCTGTAGACATTTTAATTGACATAACAGATCAGGCCTAGCATAGAACTTCTGTCTGTGTAAAGCCTCTGATATCAGTTTACTCCACTGCAGCATTTAAATAAAAAGAATAATTTACATGAGAGTTCACTTGCAGACTCATTATTTAATACTGGTCTTTATGAAACAAGTATGTCCCATGTTTCCTGAATCATAGAATCATAGAACCAGCCAGGTTGGAAGAGACCTCCAAGATCATCCAGTCCAACCTATCCCCCAGCCCTATCCAGTCAACTAGACCATGGCACTAAGTGCCTCATCCAGGCTCTTCTTGAACACCTCCAGGGACGGTGACTCCACCACCTCCCTGAGCAGCCCATTCCAATGCCAATCACTCTCTCTGGCAAGAACTTCCTCCTAACATCCAGCCTACACCTACCCCAGCACAACTTGAGACTGTGTCCCCTTGTTCTCTTGCTGGTTGCCTGGGAGAAGAGGCCACCCCCCACCTGGCTACAATGTCCCTTCAGGCAGTTGTAGACAGCAATGAGGTCACCCCTGAGCCTCCTCTTCTCTAAGCTGCACACCCCCAGCTCCCTCAGCCTCTCCTCAGAGGGTTTGTGTTCCAGGCCCCTCACCAGCTTTGTCACCCTTCTCTGGACACGTTCCAGTACCCCAACATCTCTCTTGAATTGAGGGCTCCAGAACTGGACACAGGACTCAAGGTGTGGCCTGACCAGTGCTGAGTACAGGGGAAGAATAACTTCCCTTGTCCTACTGGCCACACTGTTCCTGATGCCGGCCAGGATGCCATTGGCTCTCTTGGCCACCTGGGCACACTGCTGCCTCCTCTTCAGCCTACTACCTACCAGTACCCCCAGGTCCCTTTCCTCCTTGCTGCTTTGTGAAGAGGTGTTAGATGCTGCATCCCAGGGAGGTTGTCTGTGGCTGTCAGCAACCTGCTCTACTTGCAGACATACCTGCTGACTGAAGCAGTATTGGACTAGATAAGCTTTGAAGGTCCCTTTCTACCTGAACCAGTCTGTGGTTCCTTGCAGAAAGTTGTATCTCTCTAGCCAGTGCTTAGAACCTGGCCAGAAGGAGATGGATAATTAACTACCTTGCTAATGAGGTCATTATTGGAAGCAGAAAAATGTTTTACTGACTGTTGAATAGTGCAGGGGAATACTGTGTGTTGAGGATATGACAACTGTAGTAGGTTTTACAGGGGGAGGGAAGCAAAACCTAAGGGTAGTGCAAAAGTGAAACTTTCACTGGTGATCAAAATGAGATGAACACTTGAATCTGATTGTGACAAAAACATTTGTGTGCAGTAGCACAGCTGCAGTTCAACATGTCAGTCTCATAGATCCACACTGAATTTTAACCTTGCCTCTTGAAACAGAATCATAGAATGCTAGACTGGTTTGTGTCGGAAGGAACCTTTAAAGGTCATCTAGTCCAGGACCTCTGCAGTCAGAAGGGACATCTGCAACCAATTTAAGCTCCTCAGAGCTCCATCCAACCTGACCTCAAATGGTGCTAGAGATGGGACATCTCCCATCTCTCTCTGGGCAACCTGGGACAGGTACTCACTACCCTCAGTGTCAGACATTTCTTCTTTCCGTCCAGTCTGAATCTCCCTCTTTTAGTTTCAAAACACCACCCCTTGACCTGTCACAACAGGCCCAGCTAAAAGTCTATCACCAGGTTTCTTTGAGGTGTTTTTACATGCTGGAAGGCTGCAAGAAGGTCTCCCTGGAGATGTCTTTTCTCTTAGAACTACATCATTAAACTTTTCCTGTGTGGCATTGCTTTTAGTTCAGTGGTAGAGTGCACTTGTCTAATTTGTGGTGAGAGTACATGTAATTTGCATAGGGGGAGACACAAATAGTTTGGAAGTGGGCATAGTAGGCATTGGAAGGGACCTCTGGAGATCATCCAGTCCAATCCTTCTGCTAAAGCAGGGGTACCCAGAGCATCACAATGGCCAGGTGGGGTTGGAATCTCCAGGGAAGGAAACTCCACCACCTCTCTGTTGGCAGCCTGCTCCAGGTCTCCTGCACTTTCATAGGAAATAAAAGCTTCTCCAATTCCAGTGGAACCTCCTGGGTTCCAGTTTGTGCTCGTTGTTCCTTGTCCTGTCAGTGGTGCCCAGTGACAGGATGTTTGGCCTCATCCTCTTGCCCCCTACCCTTTTTTCTCTTGCTCAGCATGGATCAGATGACCTCTGGGGCTGCTCTTCTCCAGGCTCAGCACTCACAGGATATTAGGGGTTGGAAGGGACCCAAGGAGATTGAGTCCAACCCTTCTGCCAGAGCAGGACCACACAATCTAGTGTAGATCACAGAGGAATGCATCCAGACAGGCCTTGAAAGTCTCCAGAGAAGGAGACTCCACACCCTCTCTGGGGAGCCTGTTCCAGTGCTCTGTGACCCTTACAGTGAAGAAGTTCCAACTTGTGTTGAGGTGGAACCTCCTGTGCTGCAAGTTACTCCCATTGCTCCTTGTCCTATCACAGGGAGCAAGTGAGCAGAGCCTGTCCCCCCCACCCCTGACCAGCCCTTAGATCTTTATAAACATTTATTAAACTTCCTCTCAGTCTTCTCTTCTCCAGACTAAAAAGCCCCAGGTCCCTCAGCCTCTCATCAGGCATGCCCTCCAGTCTCCTAACCATCCTTGTAGCCCTCTACTGGACCCTCTCTAGCAGGTACCTGTCCCTCTTAAGCTAGGGAGTCCAAAACTGAAGGCAATACTCAAAATGAGGTCTCATCAAGGCAGAGTAGAGGGTAAGGAGAACCTCTCTTGAAAGCTCTCAGCCTTTTCTCATCACAGAGATGCTCCAGGCCTCTCAGCATCTTTGTAGCCTGTTCAGTAGGTCCCTGTCAGTCCATCTGAGCGTGACTGTTGCTGGTCATGCAGTTAAGGCACACATTTACAGTGTTCCCTAGATGGACAGAAGTGCTTGACTCTGAATTTGAGGTTTGATTTCAGCAGTGATTTAATTTCATTAACAGCAGTTTCCAGTAACAGTTTTTGTTTGAGAGGGAGAATCACAGAATCTCAGAATGGTAGGGGTTGGAAGTGACCTCTGGATTCCTGCTAGCACAAGTTCACCTAGATAAGGTTTCACAGGAGTGCATCCAGGTAAGTTTTCAAGGTCTCTAGAGGATGCTCCACAACCTCTCTCGACAGCCTGTTCCAGTACTCGATCACCCTCAGTGTTCTTTCCTCTTTACATTTAAGCATAAAAATCTTGGAAGTCTTTCTTTTATTTCTATGGATTAAAGCTGTACTTTCTTATTTTTCTAGATCTGTGGAGTAAGCTTTGCAAAGAGTGATCTAAGATTTAATGAGGCCTTCAAGTAAGATATTTGCCTTAAACCAACAAAGACAAACCCTTAAGGCCATTATAACGCAGTTACTTTTGATTTCATGTTCTCCAAGAGCCAGTAGTCATTAAAAGTGTCCTGCCAAACAGGCCTTTCCAACACAAAGATGAGATTTTTACATAACCTGATAAATGTCTCATTTTCCTTTTGAACCAGCCATCAAAAACATTTTCCCTCTTTCTGCGAACCTCTTCCCAGCCAAACCTGAGGGAAGCCAAACAGATCATGTGCTTAGCAGTGTATAAGAGAAACTATTTTAGCAGTTGTAGATTTAAATCTGATTTCCTTGTCCTGAAGCCAGTTACTGTTGGTGAGTGATTGAAGTTATCAGTAATGTGGTAGCTGTATTGTGGAGCAGTGAGCACTCATTTTCATGACACTGACTGAGTGTAATTCTTTTTTCTCTTTCAAGCAAGTGGCATTTTCCAGAGTGACTCACTTTGGGGAAACTAAAATACCATTAACAAGAGAAGAAATGTGGCACCTTGGAATGGACATCCTGGTGAAAAGAACTGGATTTCCATTCTTGAAACCCAAATTTCTGTACTACATGGAAATTCAATTATTACCTTTACAGGAAAGTGTGAATTTTCTCTTCCTTCTCAGTAATTTAATTTTCTTATTTAGATTTTGAACTTGTACCAAGTTCAGAGCAATGCTGCTCCTAAGCTGTGTCGTCTATTTGATGGCTGTGTGACAGCTGAGAGGCAGCATGGCTTAGACATGAATGAAGTGCTGCTTTTGTGGCTGCTGGCTGGGAGGACACAGCCACATTAGGACCAGCTTAATGACAAAGCTTTGTTCTGATCTGTACAGGCTGAGTCAATGGGCTGAGACCAGCAGGCTGAGGTTTGAAAAGGCCAAGAGTTGAGTGCTGTGCTGGTGTCACAACAACCCCATGAATGCTCCAAGCCTGGGGCATAGTGACTGGAAAATGCCTTGTGCAAGATGACCAGAGGGAGTTGATTGACATTCGGGTCAAGATGAGCCAGAGTGTGCCCAGGTGGCCAAGAAGGTCACCAGCATCCTGTTTTGGATCAGCAGTGGTGTGGCCAGCAGGAACAGGGCAGAGATTGTGCACTTGTGTGAGGTACTGGTGAGGCCACACCTAAAATCCTGTGTTCAGATTTGGGCCACTCCAGAAAGGACATGGAGGGGATGGAGCATGTCAGAGAAGGGCAGTGAAGCTGGTGAAGGGTCTGGACAACAGGCTTAGTGAGGAGCAGCTGAGCGTCCTGGGGTTATTTAGTCTGGAGAAGAGGAGGCTGAGAGGGGACCTTCTGGCTCTCTACAACCCCCTGAAAGGAGGTTGGAGCCAGGTGGGGGTTGGTCTCTATCAAGGAACAAGGGATAAGGCAAGAGAAATGGCCTCAAATTGTGCCAAGGGAGGTTGGACATTAAGAAAACATTTTTCTTTCCTAAAGCTTTCTGCGATTCAACTCTTAAAGCTATATGTCTTTCACCACGTAACCTAAAAGAAGCACTAGTTGGCTGAGGAGCTAGAGGGGAAGGCAAGGAAGCAAATCCCTCATTGCATGAGTTTTTCGTACTGTCTTCTGATCCTTTCTATTTCTCTCCTGTAAGATAAAAGGAATGTATATGGCATGGAGCTGGGGAGTCAGAGTGGATGTAGGGAAGGGAATGACACTCTGACATCTCTAACTCAACTGCAGTTTTAGTGGCTGGCCTGAAGCTCTTGCCAGCAAGCTGTGGACATAAAGCCATGATGTTAATTTCTCTACAAAGAAGTTAGCGGTAAACAAACTTCTACTGTTGGAGTATTGTTAGAGGCTTGCTGATGCAGAACACGAAGCATGCTGATAGGGCAAGCTCTGGCACATCAGTTTTATTTAGCATGTTAAGCAAATGCTCTCATGTTTGGCCTTTCTAGATCAGTCTCTGGATAGCATTTCTTCCTTTGGGCCAAACGTGTCCCTTTTCCTCACTCATTTTGGAGCACTGGTGAGTTTTGAAGCAGGCTGTTGTCAAGGGAACTGCTGCAATTCAATGGACAGATTTTCCTTGGCCAGCCTCCAAACTTTGTCTTCCTTCCATGGATATTAATCCTGACAGAGGTGAGACCTTGTCACTCCTCTGCTGCACAGTGCAAGTAATAAATGTGAAATCCGGTTTGATAAGAGAATTGTGAGTAAGGTTTTCTGTCAAAATGAAAAAAATTCAGTATGAATCTGCCTCTGGAATAATTCCTAATTCCTTTGCTAATACTTTGGATTATTTTTGTTCAGTGTGATGAGAATCTGTAGCTAATAAATGTACAGCCCTGTCATCTCAGCCTGACTGAAATGACCATTTTTACTTCCCAGAAAGCAAAGAATTACTCTGTGATGAAATCCATGAGAAGCTGCCTATAGAGCAGACTTCAGAGACTATAGAGAGAATGTCAGAGCTTCTGAAATATAACAACTGCTGTAGAAACATTGCTGAATAGTAAAATAGTCACTGACAGTTTAAAAAATGTAATGAATTTAACACCAAGTTGCTTAAAGGATGTCTGCTAGGATGTGTCAGTGAACAGCGTATGGTCATCCAGGTGGTGGCAGTCAGGCAGAGCAGCTGTGACAGCTCAACAACAAAATTTGACATCATGCATCTCAGAGTTAGAGAGTACCCCCAAAATTATGCAATCACAGAATGGTTTGGGTTGGAAAGGACTTTTCAAGGTCATCTGTTTCAAGACAGTCAGCAGGGACATCTGCAACTAGAGTAGGCTGCTCACAGCCCCAAACAACCTCACCTGGAGTGGTTCCAGGGATGGGGCATCTCCCACCTCTCTAGGCAACCTGGGACAGGGTCTTACCATCCTGTCAAACACTTCTTCCTTCTCTCCACTCTAAATCTCTCCCTTTTGCTTTCAAATGATCACCCTTTGTTCTGTCACAACAGTTAGTAGTTTAGTGATTGCTGAATGGATTTTGCTCACAATATCCTGAATTGTAAGGAATAGTATGACCAGCAGGACTAGAGCAGGAATTGTCCCTATGTATTCAGCACTGGGGAAGTCCAATCTTGAGTACTGGATTCAGTTTTGGACTCATCACTCCAAAGGCACTGAAGTGTTTAATAGAGAGGCCAACAAAGGTGGTGAATGATCTAGAGCACAGGTCTCTTGAGGAACAGCTGAGGGACTTGGGGTTATTCAGTGTGGCAAATAGAAGGCTACAGGGAGACCTTCTTGCTCCCTACAACTCCTTGGATGAGATTGAAGCCAAGTGCAGGTTGGTCTATACTCCCAGGTGACAAGTGACAGGACAAGAGGAAATGGCTTGAGGTTGCAGGAGAGGAGGTTTAGGTTGGACATTAGAAAGAATTTCTTCACTGAAAATGTTCTCAAACACTGGAACAGGCTGCTCAGTTTGGTGGCTAAATACCCATCTCTGGGGTTTTTAAAAGAGGCGGAGATGTGGTGCCGAGGAATGTATTTAGCACCAGGCTTGAAATGATCTTAAAGATCTTTTCCAGCTGAAATGATTCTCTAATCTCACCTTGTTAGAGAGAAGGTGCTTTTATCCTCCTTGCCTCCCTCCTGTTTTTAGGTTTGGAGATTGTGTGTTCTGCAATTTCTAGTAGTCAAGGATTTGCTGCACAGCATTGTCTTTAAGGTGTCGCTTGTTGCTTCTAGCTCAGAGCAGCCTGAGAGGCAGACAGAAGCTGTAGAGGCTCTGATATTTTTTTTCTGGTAGCAGTTGTTCTTGGGCAGGAGTTGCATATAATCTAGGTTAGAGACCTGCTCGTTATGTAAAGGGTTTATGCAACTGGAAGTGGAGCAGTTTACATTTCTGCAATTAAGAAAGTTGTCCTGAAGTAGTCTCAGCTTAGATGGAAAATGTGCTCATTAGCCATGTTCCTATTCTTGCCCAATGCTCTGTTGGATTTCTTTGTAAACTTTTAGCTTGCAATAGCTATTGGCACTAATTTTGTTGTTGTTGTTGTTATAATTATGTTCCTCAGAATTGCTTGTTAGTGAAGATTTAGATACATTTTTGAGACCTTCACTTCCCCAAACTCAAATTCTAAAACTCTGAAGTTTTGCAAAAGTTGTTTTACTATTATACAAGCAAATATTTTTTAGCTGCTTGTAGCAGCCTCATAAAAAAATGTTCTGGTGACAGCCCTTAGTGCAGCCAAGTGATTTAGTTGCAGCATTAAAATGAACAAATGCCAGCAAAGCTCCTGAGTGTGTCTGGGCTGCAGGGCGTTTGTCACTTTCTGCCAGAGCTGCTTCTTGAGTTGGAAATACATCATGGTGGACGTGGGCTCTGGTGGGACTGTTTAAGTTCACTCAATGAGGGCATCTAGTAATATCATCAATGACACGATGGAATTGAGTGCACTCTCAGCAATTTGGCAGGTGACACCAATCTGAGTGATGTTATGTGCTTGAGGGTATCCATCCAGAGGGACCTGGACAAGCTGGAGAAGCAGACAGATAAAACTCATGAGGTTCAACATCCACAAGTGCAAGGTTCTGTGCCTTAGTTGGAGCAATCCTCAATATCAGCCCAGTCTGAGGGATGGAGGGAAGGAGAGCAGCTCTATGGAGAAGGCATTGGAGGTGCTGGGGGAGGCAAAGCTGGACATGAGCCGGCACTGAGTGCTGTCAGCCCAAAGCCAACCCTGTCCTGGACTGATCCCCAGCAGTATGAGCAGCAGGGACGGGGAGGAGATTCTGCCTCTCTGTTGTGCTCTGAGGAGACCCCCCCTGCAGTGCTGGGGATAGCTCTGGAGTCCTCAGCATAGCACAGACAGAGACCTCTTGGAACGGGACCAGAGACTGCAGCAGTGCTGGCAGGGCTGTGCTCTGAGGCCAGGCTTTAGCCTGCAGAAGAGAAGGCTCCAGGGAGACCTTCTAGTGACCTTGCAGTGCTTCACGGGGCCTCAGGAAAGCCAGGGACAAACTTTTTCTCAGGACAAGTGAGCCAGGGAATCAGAGTTTGAACTAAAAGAGGAAGATTCAAAGTGGAGGGAAGGAAGAAGTATTTTAGGCCGAAGGTGGTAAGAGCCTGTGCCAGGTTGCCTGGAGAGGTGGGAGATGCCCCATCCCTGGCAGCATTCCAGGTGAGGTTGTTTGGATCTCTCAGGAACCTACTCTAGTTGCAGATGTTCCTGCTGACTGTGGAGGGGTTGGACTAGATGACCTTAAAAGATCTAACCCAAACTGTTCTGTGATTCTGTGATTTGAAGGAAACAAATGGCAGAGTATGAGTCTTGCCCCTTCTACCACTGTTTTCCTCTTCCCTTGGTGCACTCTACTTGTAAAAGTCTCTCAGACATGAAGATTTAGGCAAACATGCTTTTAACAATATGTAGAGAACAAAATAAAATAACTAATTTCTGGATCAGTCAAACAAAACCTTTTAAATGGAGTCCCCTGCAGTTTGTCTAGTCAGGTTGAGGATTTGTCACATCAGTTGTAGCTACTTCTGGAATTTTTCTTGTCTTTAATCCTTTATATTTGCTGTTTGGCTTCTTAATATTTTCACTGGGAGAGAAGGAAAATAACCTTGTGGGCTTCTGCAGTATGTGTTTAGGAAAATAATGTGTTCTCAATCACAGTTACAACGTTCCCCTTCCTCTCTTTAATAGCATCTTTTTTTCCTCTCTCTGTTTTTCACTCTCCCCACCACAATCATCACTAGTTCCTTAACACTCTTGGCATGTTCTCGTGCTTGGAGTGATGGTTTGGTTGTTTTTTATAAAGTCATTTCAGCATCTTATCCTGTATGTCAAGCACTCAGCTTATTTGCAAATTGCAGTAATCAATTAGTGAAGTGTATGATGCATGTAGAAGTTTGCTTCGGTGTTTATTTAGAGCTCTTAATTAGTCGTAGGTTGAATATTCATTGTGGTTTGACATATCCTTGAAACAAGCACAAGGCAGCTTCTAAAGATGGAAACCTGAAGTCCTTGTCATTGTTAGAATCATAGAACTGCTTCTGTTGGAGAAGTCCTTTAAGGTCATACGAGTCCAAGCATTAACCCAGCACTGCCTAGTTCATCACTTAAACCATCTCCCACAGCACCACATCTCTGTGTCTAATCTTAAACACCTCCAGGGATAAGCATTCAACCACCTCCCTTGGCAACCTGTTCCAGTGTTTGAGATCACTTTCAGGTTTTAATTTCTTCTAGTATCAAACCTAAGCCTGCCCTGGTGCAACTTGAGGCTGTTTCCTCTTGTCCTGTCACTTGTTACTAGGCCTAAGAGACCAACCGTCACCTCACTGCAACCTCCTTTCAGGGAGCTTTAGAGAGACAGAAGGTTTCCTCTCAGCCTGTTCTTCTCCCGACTAAACAACCCCAGGTCTCTCAGCTGCTTCTAATCAGACTTGTGCTCTAGACCCTTCACCAGCTTTGTTGCCCTTCTCTGAACAGGCTGTGGCCCTTCAATATCCTTGGATCAAGGGAACCCAAAACTGAACCCAACATTCAAGATACAGTCTCTCCAGTGCGGAGTACAGGGGGACTATTCCTGCTCTGATCCTGCTGGCCACACTATTGCTGATCCAAGACAGGATGTTGATGGCCTTCTTGGCCACCTCAGCACACGTTGGCTCATCTTCTGCTGCTGTCAACCAGTACTCCCTGGTCCTTTTCTTCGTGGTAGCTTTTCAGCACTTTTCATTCAGGAGTGTTGAAAGGGGTTGTTGTGACCCGTTTGAATGCATCACCCAGCACTTGTCTTATTAACCCCTTATGCACAAACTAAGCCCATTGTTGTGCAGACCTGATTTTTTCCCTGTGACTTCATCCTTAGCAGACAGAGATTGAAAAGAAATAGCAACTGTGTCGATGAAAACATACGGTTCAGTCTGGTTAGTGTGGGTGCTGCACTAGACATAACTACTGATGAAGTGTTGTAGTCATCATTGCATCAGCACTTCCACTGCATTATGGAAGTCATCACTGCATCCTTTCTCTGCAATGTAGGAGGGGGTTTTATTATCTGCCAGAATGCCAAATGCTGTTAGCTAGAGCTGAGTGTGGTCCACTCTCCATAAATTGTAATCATGGCTTCAGTGGGTGTCTCATCATTAAGCTCTGCTGTCTGACTGAGAAGTGTGGGAGGTAGTAAACTGCTGGGATGTAGTCATTGATATGTTGTAGGTCCTTGTCTGGATGCAGTGTGGAGTCCTTCAATTCACATCTCCTCAAAGAAATTAGTGCTGTAATTGAGGTGTTCATTAAGCAGTGTCCTGTGTTTGTTTTCCTCATTTGCACTCATACCAAATGTTGATTAAAAACTGGTTAATGAGCTTTGTGGGCTGTGCTTGAGCACATAAAGCAGGTTTACATAATTTCTTACTGAATTTAAGTATTTGAGTTTGAAATGAGGCTTTTACTGCAATAACTAGATGAGTGCATTCCTGAATCTGGAGGCAGGTGCTTCTAGAGCTGCATATTTGCAATGCAGACACTAAAGGAAGAGAGGCTTTGCTTAGCCTTAGTTATATTCACAGTGAGGATTCATGGAATCAGAGAATGGTTTGGGTTGGATGGGACCTAGTGGTGGGAGGTGGCCTATCTCTGGAAACAATTCAGATCTCAAGAGAGTTACAGAGTGGTAGGAGTTGAAGGGGACTTTGGAAGGTCACTGGGTTCAACTCCCCAGCCAAAGTAGGTTAACCAGAGCAGCTCACACAGGCATGCATCCAGATGGACCCCAAATGTCTCATGTGAAGGAGACTTCATGACCTTTCTGGGCAGCCTGCCCCAATGGTCTGCCACTTTTACAACAAAAAAGTCTTCCCATGTTCACATCATGTTGGGCAAGAATGAGCAACCTAATCTAGACTCATAGAATCACAGAATGGTTTGGGTTGTAAGGGATGTACAAAGGTCATCTAGTCCAGCCTCTCTGCAGTGAGCAGGGACATCTGCAACTAGATTGCGCTGCTCAGGGCCTGGCCTTGAAAGGCTTCAAGGTTATGGGGTCTTAGCTACCTACCTGGGTACCAGGTTGAAAGTGTGTTGAACTCAATGACCTTTAAAAGACCTTTGCAACTCAAACCATTTAAAGGCCCCTTGCAACTCAAACCATTCAATGGCTTGATGGCTGTGAAGGTCTAAACATCTTGCAGTGATTTTACTTTAACCAGCCTCAAAACAGAAGCATGAGGGAAAGGATGGGTTTATGACAGAGGTCCAAACACCTATCACTATTGGGTGGCACTAAGATTTGAGCTAATGCTTTCCGAGGACTGTCTGTAATGGTTCTGAGAATTTGTTCTTGAATGGAAACAATTCATTTAAAATATGCTATGATGTGTTCCCCCAGCTGCTGCTCTCAAGACTTGTGCTCCATAGCCCTCGCAAGCTTTGTTGCTCTTCAGACATGCTGTCTCTGTTGTCTGACCCTTTCTTCCTCTCTGGTTTTGCATTTGTGTGGCAGTGAACTGAGCTACCTGAAAATTGTCCTTCTCTTGCCTTGGATAAGTGTCTTAATTTTCCTGTGTGGTTACACAAATACTGGGTTAGTTTTTAGGAGGGCACAGAAGGTGGGAAGAAGCGCACAGAACAAAGGGGCTACTGGATTTGCTGGAAGCTTTATAAAGATCACTGTGCTCCATATGAGCTAATTTGTTCTTGCTCCTGTTTGTTGACTCCTTCAAAATGTTTTGAAAGGTCTGTGAGATCAGCAAAGGGATAAATGTTAGGCAAATGGGAAGGGTCACTGCAGCTTTTATAGGGGGTCTGACTTACCTGTGTCATAGTCTCATTTGAATCTTCTCCAAGAATAACCATTTATCCACTGGTATATTGTGGTGGAAGGGCTGTGATTAGTAGATGAAGAGAAGTTCCCATCCTCTACTTTGCCCTGCTGAGGCCACATCTGGAATATTATGTCTGCTTCTGGGTCACTCATTTCAAGAAGAACCTCAGGCAACTTCTTGAAAGTGTGGAGCTACAAAGCTGCTGGAGGCAATGAAACATCTCCCTGAGGACAGGCTGAGGGAGCTGGGGCTCTCTAGCTTGGACCAAAGGAGCCTGAGGACTGCCTTCATTCCTACTGATAAAGATGTGCAAGGCAGTGTCAGGAGCCAGGCTCTGCTCAGGGATATCCAGTGACAAGACGAAGGGGCAACGAGGGCAAACTGGATCAGAGGAGGTTCTGTATGAACATAAGGAAAAGTATTTTCACTGTGAGGGTGCCAGAACCATGGAGCAGGCTGCTCAGAGAGGTTGTGGAGTCTTCGCCCCTGGAGGCACTCAAAACCCACCTGAATGTTTTCCTGTGTGACCTGTTCTAGGTGATCCTGCTCTGGCAGGGTGTTGGACTGGATGATCTTTGAAGGTCCTTTCCAACTCCTGTTTCATGTTTATGTATGTCTCCTGCTTGTAATCAATACTCTGCTAAACATTGCCTAAAAGCATGGTGCAGAGATGTGTTCTGCATCCAAAGGAGCTCTTAACAGGCAAATGTTGTGGCTAGCAGTGGTCTCTACTGACAGGCTCGTTCTGACTGAGGATGTTATAGCAGAGCTATTTTAGCACTGCCATGTGAGCACTCTGGTCTTCATTCTGAATTTCTTCCTAAATGATCTCCTCA
Source organism: Pogoniulus pusillus (assembly GCF_015220805.1). Classification (NCBI taxonomy): domain Eukaryota; kingdom Metazoa; phylum Chordata; class Aves; order Piciformes; family Lybiidae; genus Pogoniulus; species Pogoniulus pusillus. The sequence goes on from NC_087309.1 coordinate 88,721,717, forward strand.
AACTCCATTTGAAGACACCTCCTGTTGAGCCTTAGTCTGATCAAAGTTGAGCTGTTGCTGGAAGACACTGAGTGGGGGACATCACAGCAACTTCTCCTTCCCATGCTGATGTTATATCCAGAGTTATGTTGGAAAATGTACTCAACATACTTCTTTCAGTTCATCTGCTAGAACTAGACCTTCTCAGACTGCTCCCTTAATGCCTCCATCTCATTTTGGCCTCCCAGAGAAGGTATCTCTTTCAGATTGTTCAAAAAAGCTTTTGCTTTAATTTTTTTATACCTCTCACAAGCTGTTCCTGAGTTATTTTTGGCGCGATTTGATATGGTTTAGCCCTGAACTTGCCAAAGTTTATGTATCTTTTTCTTTCCTGATTTGGAGAAGGCTTCATCATTGTATCTTTAATAGTCTCTGTCGTCTGCCGTTGAGTCACAGCATCTTTCTGTTCCCTCTAGGGCCTCCAGTATCTGATACTTATTCTCTCTTGGACGTGATGATCTTAAACGTCTTTTCCAATGGAAACATTCCATGACTCACTGTCCTGGTGCCTTCTACAAGCAATTCCTAAGCTGAGCTTGTTTCCCTGCCCGTTTCTTAGTGTTTGGAATAGGTGCCATGTCAATGCTGAGCTCACTAACCAGCAATAGTTAGATACTAGGAAGTGTTTCTTCACTGAAATATTGGTCAGGCACGGGGACAGGCTGCCCAGGGAGGTGGTGGAGTCACCATAGATTCAAAGAATGGCTTAGGTCAGGAGGGCCCTTAAAGATCATCTAGTTCAAACTCCCTGTCATGGGCAAGAACACCTTCCACTAGCCCATGTTTTTGAAGGCCTCATCCAGCCTGGCCTTGAATGAGGCATCCACAACCTCCCTGGGCAACATTCCAGTGTCTCCCAACCCTTACTGTCAAGAGTTTCTTCCCAATACCAGTCTAATTTTGCCCTCCTGAAGCCTCAATCCATTGCTCCTCATCTTGTCTCTACAAGCTCCTGTAAAAAGTCCCTCCCCAGCTTTCCCATAGCCCCCTTCAGGTACTGGAAGGCTGCTCTAAGGTCTGCTTGGAGCTTTCTCTTCTCCAGGCTGAACAGCCCCAGCCATTGCAGCCTGTCCCCTCCAGCCCTCTGATTGTCTTCCTGGCCTCCAGCCCTCTGTTATCTGCTTGGCCTCCTCTGGACCTGCTCCAACACTTCGATGTCTGTGCCTGGAGGTGTCCTCGAAATGTGTGGCCATGGTACTTCAGGACATTTAGTGGGCATGGTGGTGTTGAGTTGATGGTTGCACTTGATCATCTTAGGTGTGTTTTCAAACCTTAGTGGTTCTGTGAAAGCTAATTTGTCTTTGGTAGGATACTTGTAAATGGGAAGAATATTCTGACTTTTACAGTTAATGGGCTTAAATGGAGAGTTCTTGTGGAAATACCTACGTGGGGGGTTTGGGTTTTTGTTAAGAAAACCAGATCATGAGCTTCAGCAAAGATTTTCCTTGTTTCTAAGAGAAAGGAAAATAGAATTGTGGGAGGTTTCAGCAGAGTTTACTCTCAGCTGGAAGGAAAATCTGGATCAAATTAATTCCACCAAGCGTGTGAGATGATTTTAGACACCACAAGCGATTGTTGATGGTTTGATAACCTCTAGTTCTGTGTGTGCTATGTCACAGGAAAACAGTACAGTATAATGAAAGGTAGCAAATCTATATGCAGTATATAAACATAAATACTTTATTAATAATACAAAGGAGATATATGCTCTAGTATACTATATGAACTGACAGTGCCCTCATGTAGTCCAGAAGGCAGCTATATACTGCTTTGCATCCAGAGGAGCCTGGGCTGCAGGGCAAGAGAGGGTATTCTGCCCCTTGACTCTGCTCTGCTGAGACCTCACCTCCAATCCTGCCTCCAGTTCTGGTGTCCTCAACAGAAGAGGGACACAGAGATGGAGGGAGTCCACAAGAGGGTCACAAACATGATGCAAGGGCTGGAACATCTCTGCTGTGAGGCCAGGCTGAGGGAGCTGGAGTTGTTCAGCCTGAAGAAGAGAAGACTCCTATGGGACCTCAAAACTGCCTTCCAATAGCTGAAGGAGATTCCTGCATGAAGGCTGCAGAGGGACTTTTCATGAAAGTGTGACAAGAGACAAAAGAAGGGGAAATGGTTTGAAGCTGAGGGCAGGGTTAGACTGGAGCTTAGAAAAGTTTTTCAGGAGGAGGGTGATGAGACTCTGGAATAGGCTGCCCAGGGAGGCTGTGGGTGCCCCTTCACTAGAGGTGTTCAAGGCCATGTTGGATGAGGCCTTAGGCAAACAAGCCCTAGTTGTGTGGTGCTGTGGCCCATGGCAGAGAGTTTGGAGTAGATGATCTCTGAGGTCTCTTCCAACCTAAGCCCCTCTGTGATTCTGTGACTGTCTGTACTCTATATAAACAGTTCTCTGTGTGTGTGTGTATATATATATACATATATATATATGCATAGCGTCTATATATATACAAATAGGTATACTTTGTAGGTACCAAAATACTGAGGGATAAAAAAATATTGATCTGCATATATTTTTTATCAGAATTATTTGGTACATAAACAAAGAGATGCTGTTATATAAATACAGAGTATGTAAGTATCTGAACATAGATGTAGATGGTGTTGGTGATTGAAAGATATACAGTATAGATCTAGGCTTGCAGGATTTTAGTTTTTGACCCACTTTAGTGCTGGACTAACCTGATAGCCTTTTATGAGGACATAAGCAGGTGGATAGATGATGGTAGAGCAGTGGACATGGTTTATCTTTATTCTCAGCAAAGCATTTGGCACCAACTCCCACAGTATCCTTGTAGCTAAGCTGAGGCAGTGTGGCCTAGATGATCAAGTAGAGAGGTGGATTGGGAACTAGTTGAATGGAAGAAATCAGAGTTGTGATCAATGAGACAGAGTCTGGTTGGAGGCCTCTATCTAGTGGGGTCCCTCAGGAGTCAGTACTGGGACCAGTACTATTCAGTATATTAATCAGTGACCTGTGAGGGCACAGAGGGCACTGCCAGCAAGTTTGCTGATGACACCAATTTGAGAGGGGTGAGTGATGCAGTGGAAGGCTGTGCTGCCATTCATCCAGACCTGGACAGGCTGAGAACTGGGTGGGGAGAAATGGAATGAAACCCACCAAAGACAAGTGTGGGGTCTTGGATCTGGGAAAGAAAAAAACCACAGGCTGATATAGGCTGGAGACTGACCTAGCTGCTGTTGGAGGGCAGCACAGAGAGGGACCTGAGGGTCCTGGTGGACAGAAGGTTGCCCATGAGCCAGCAATATGCATTTGTGGCCAGTGGCATCCTGGGGTGGTTTAGAAAGGAAGTGGTGAGTAGGTAGAGAGAGGTTCTCCTGCCTCTCTACTCTGGCCTGGTGAGGCCACATCTGGAATATTGTGTCCAGCTTTGGGCCCCTAAGTTCAGGAAGGACCTCAGGGAACTGCTTGAAGGAGTCCAGTGCAGAGCCACAAAGGTTCTGGAGGCAGTGGAACATCTCCTTTTTGAGGACAGGATGAGGGAGCTGGGGCTCTCTAGCTTGAACCAGAGAAGCCTGAGAAGTGCCCTCATGTTTTCAAGATGTGCAGGGTAATGTCAAGAGGATGGACCCAGGCTCTGATCGGGGATGTCAAATGACAGGACAGAGGGGCAATGGGGGCAGACTGGATCAGAGAAGGTTCTATGTGAACATGAGGAAAAGTGAGGGTAAATGGGCACAAACTGGGCTCTAGGATGTTCCACCTGAGTGAGAGAAGAGGAGAAGCTTCTTTGATGTGAGGCTGCCAGAACCGTGAAGCAGGCTGCTCAGAGAAATTGTGGAGTCTCCTTCTCTGGAGACATTCAAAACCCACCTGAACGTATTCCCATGTGACCTGCACTAGGTGATCCTGCTCTGGCAGGGTGGTTGGACTCGATGATCTTTGGAAGTCCCTTCCAACCCCTAACACTCTGCAATTCTGTGTGACTGAGTTGATCCATGCAACTCCCTGCTGACTTTGGAATTAAGCCTCAAAAGCTTATATTTATGTAACTCCTTTTGTCATTGACTTGCATTCTTGGATTATTTGTCAACAAATACCAGAATCCCAGCATGGTGGTGGTGGGAAGTGACTTCTGGAGATCATCCAGTCCAACCCCCCTGCTAAAGCAGGGGCACCCACAGCAGCTTACCCAGCTTACCCAATGTCCAGGTGGGGTTGGAATCTCTCCAGAGAAGGAGACTCCACAACCTCTCTGTGCAGCCTGCTCCAGGCTTCCAGCACCCTCACATCAAAGAAGTTTCTCCTCTTGTTCAGGTGGAACCTCCCAGTTTGTGCCTATTTCCTGTTCCTCGGTACTTTGTTAATAATTGGTCTTTGGTCCAGATTCAGGAATTACTTACAAAGCTCTAAACAGACTCCAGAAATAGCATTTAGTTCCCTGTCTCCATGGGAAGCTGTAATTACCAGGGTGGTTTTGGTTAAGCCAGCATAATCTTGTGCTCAAGTACCTTGCTGAACTGGGAGACGACAAAGAGATGTTGTCTGGTACCTTAGCAAGACCAAAGAGCACATGTCCAGGCCAAGGACATTGAAAGGCAAATGGCCCTTATTAATCAGAAAACCCTTATTTTTGCAAATAAAGGCAATTTGAGGAAATTACATGCTTGCAGCTTGACCCAAATTATACAATGAGTTGGTCTTACAACTAGGAATAAAATTCCTGTGTCCTGATTGTTATCCTCATACTTTGCTGCTGGGCCTTGCTTCCAGGGTGGTAGAACATGCTCTTTGCATGTCATAACGTGTGTGAGATTCCCACTTAGTACTGTTTCCTCTTTTCCTGTTGCTTCTGCTTTGGAGAAGAGAATAACCTCCACCTCCAGTCTCCTTTTCAGGGAGCTGTAGAGAGCCAGAAAGTCTCCCCTCAGCCTCCTTTTGTCCAGGATGAGCAGCTCCATTCCCTCAGCTGCTCCTCCAGCCCTGTTCTCCAGACCCTTCACCAGCATTGTTGCCCTGAACAGGTTACGGCCCCTCAAAGTCCTTGGAGTGAGGGTCCCAAAACTGATCCTGGGATTCCAGGCGTAGCCTCACCAGTGCCCAGTACAGGCAGACAGTCTCTGCCCTAGGCATGTGGGCCACATTATTGCTGATCCAGGTGAGATGTTTTTCACAAGAATTGTGCTCTAGGCCAGCTTCTTTGCCCTCCTTGGGACTTGTTATTATCTGATGCCTTTGGAGCTGATTTCACTTCAGATACCAAAGCCAAAGGGCAGGGGCTAACATGAACCAGCCCATCAACACTGGCTGCAGTTTGTCCTGCTCTTAAGAGTGTACAGGGAAACAAGGTTCTTTCACCTAAGGAAGCTTTTTCTGCTAATCAAGGTGATGGAACATTTTGTCCATGATATACTTGTTCTAGGGGATAGGACTTCCTTTGTCAGGGTTGGCATTTGTTTTTTGGTTGTTTGTTTGGGGTTTTTTTGATGTCTTATTACAAGAACAATTTTAATATTGTTTATGTGGCTGGAGCTAGTTCTGATGTCTGTAGATAAGCTTAAAGAAAACCTTCTATTGTGAAATCCAGTTCTCAATTGCTCACTCCCTCCCCCCTCCAAATTTTAGTTGATTGTGATGAAGCTTTTCATGCTGAGTATCTTCTTTTGGATTACTTTCTTTTAATGGCTTTTTTTTATCTCTCATGGCATTGCTTTGATTGAAACCAGTTCTTCTGTTTCTGAGAATGAGGGTAAGGAAAAAAAAGTTACTTAACCAATACTGAATTCTTACATCTGTTTTGTTGAGGAGGTTTAGAGCCTTCATTCCTTGGAACATATTCTTGAGATTTGGGAAGAAGGACTTGAGGAGTGAACTCATGGATAAGTATGTGCCATGTGTAGTCTCTTTTACTACATCTGGCCAAGTTACAAGGTCCTAAACTTGCTGTTTGCATTCACTGAACCACAACATACAGAATCATAGAATGTTTTGGGTTGGAGGGACATTTGAGGGTCATCTAGTTCAGTCCCCAATTCTCAGTTTTGCCATAGTAAAGCTGATCTTTGTAGTTTTCTGCATACTAGACTGGAATGTAAGTCTGGATTTCACCCTTGAGATGTGACAAGAATGAGCTTCTGAAGTCCTCCAACAAGGGATATAACTTACGGAATTGGGATGCCATAGAATCATGGAATGGCTCCGTTTGGAAGGGACTTGAGACATCATCTACTCCAGTCTCCCCACCATGGGCAGAGACACCTCTCAACTAGACTCAACTGCTCAAGGCCTTATCCAATATGGCCTTGAACTGCTCTAGGGAGGGAGCATCCATAGCATCCCTGGGCAGCCAGGGACTCTCACCACTCTTGTACTGAAGAACTTCTTCCTAAGCTCCATTCTAACCCTGCTCTCTCTCAGCTTCAAACTATTCCCCCCTGTCCTGTCTCTAGACACCCTTATGAAAGGTTCCTTTGCAGCCTTCCTGCAAGATTCCTTCAGCTATTGGAAGGCAGCTCTGAGGTCTCATTAGAGTCCTCTCTTCTCCAGGCTGAACAACTCCAGCTCCCTCAGACTATCCTCTTAGCAGAGGTGTTCCAGCTCTTGCATCATGTCTGTGACCCTCCTCTGGACTTGCTCCACCTGTTTTGTGTCCTTCTTATTGTGATACTTGCCATGGAAAAAGATCTTCATATGCTCAGCAAGTAAGGACATGGAAAGATGAAAATTATCATATTGTTCAGGCAATTCAATCTAGAAAAAAGTGAGTTATCCTTTCCTTTTCTACATTTTTTTTTTTTTTTTACTTGTTAGGATGTTGGGCAGATCATCCTTAGATCTCCTGACTTTTCCAGAAGCCACTAACCCACTTTCTTATGTCTCACTGAAGAAATAGGTTCCTTTTGAATGGAGCGCCTGCAGTCAGAAGGCGGCAATAGGAGCAGTGTGTTAAACTTGTTAGGTAATGTAGGTCAGACTTTTTCTCAGGGCCTATTGCAACATGCCTAGGGGTGATGATCTGGAACTAAAAGACGAGAGTTTCAGACTGGAGAGAGAGAGAAGGAAGGAATGTTTGAGACTGAGGGTGGTGAGAGCCTGTGTCAGGTTGCCCAGAGAGATGCTAGATGCTCCATTCCTGCAACCATTCCAGGGAAGGTTGTTTGGGGCTGTGAACAACCTACTCTAGTTGCAGATGTCCCTGCTGCATGCAGGGAGGTTGGACTAGATGAGCTGAAAAGTCCTTTCCAACTCAAACCAGACTGTGACCTGAGGTATAAAATTCTGAATGCTATGGACAAGTCAGTTGTTTGGTGGCTTGATCTGCCTACCAACATTAGAGGTCACTTCTGTCAATGGCAGGCTGAATTTCTTCTTTCTTGGTCCCCCTCTATCTTGGGATGATGTTCTTCTGAGTGGACTACTTCAAAAGGAGTAATTAGTATCAGTACCCTGATTAGGATTATTAAAAAAAAAAAATTACTGAAGTGCAAGAAATTAAGATTGGTGGTGAAAAGGAGAATCATGGAGTGTTTTGAGACAGTTTCCATAGGAAGAGAACCTTGAAGGTTATCTGATCCAGTCCTCCTACTGTGAGCAAAATTGAGTGCTGTTGTCTGCGTTAGTAGGAAGAAAATGGATGGCCATGAAGTTGAGCACCAGCCTTAATAGCATTAGAGAATGATTGGACTCAATGACCTTAAAGGTCTTTTCCAACCCAAGTGTGCTATAATCAAGTGCTGGTTTTATCTGCATCAACAAGAGAAGGAAACTGAGGCTCAGAGTGGACCTCAAGTTGTGCCAGGGGAAGTATAGGCTGGATGTTAGGAAGAAGTTCTTCACAGAGAGAGTGATTGGCATTGGAATGGGCTGCCCAGGGAGGTGGTGGAGACACCGTCCCTGGAGCTGTTCAAGAAAAGACTGGATGAGGCACTTAGTGCCATGGTCTAGTTGACTGGCCAGGGCTGGGTGCTAGTTTGGACTGGATGATCTTGGAGGTCTCTTCCAACCTGGTTGATTCTATGATTCTATGACCCCCATGGTTTTTGCAATTGCCTGAACCTGTGAACATTTACATCACTTTGTGTATCTGTGCTTCATCATTGGAAGAGATCAACACTGCAGAGGGAGAAGGGTGAGAGAGTGTTATCTATCCACATAAAAGAATAAAAACAAAGTCATATTTGTCCTTTTTTCTAAGGAGGGCTTTATCATGGGCTAAAAGGGGTCATAGAATCCCAGAATGGTCTGGGTTGGAAGGGACCTCCAAAGGTCATCCAGTCCAACCCCCTCTGCAGTCAGCAGGGATGTCCTCCATTAGATCAGGTTGCTCAAAGCCCTGTTGAGCCTCACCTTGAATATCTCCAAGGATGGGGCTGCAGCCACCTCCCTGGGCAACCTGTTGCAGTGTTTCACCACCATCATAGTAACAGACTTGTTCCTCACATCCAATCTAAACCTGTTCTTCTCTTGTTTTAAGCCATTGCCCCTGGTCCTGTCACTGCAGGCCTTTGGAAGTAGTCCCTCTGCAGCCTTCTTGCAGGTCCCCTTTGGGTACTGGGAGGCCTCTATAAGGTCTGTCTGGAGGCTTCTCCTGTCCACGTTGGACAACCCCAGCTCCCTCAGCCTGTCCTTGTAGTGAAAGTGCTCCAAATACCTGCTTTTTCATGGCCTTCCTCTGTACCTGCTCCATCAGTTCCATGTCCTTCCTATACTGAAGGCTTCAAACCTGGACACAGTCTCACCCTTTCTCTAAAAGCAAGCTTAATTAAGGTGTGCATCAATGTAAGTTAACAAACATTTGCCATTCCCAAAGTGCCCAGTAAATCAAGAAGAATATGAGGACAAGCTTATCAGGAAAAATCCTGCATGTTCTGCATTATTCTAGGAGCTATTTAAAGACCTTTGGCTGCAAGTCCCCAAAAAATAGCAGTCAGACTTTCAGAAATGTCTGGCAGTCAGCTGCTCAGCTTGTTTTTATGGTCCATGCATTGTGTTCTACCAAGAATGTTACTTGAAGGTCTGAATGTCTTCTGCACTGCATAAATAGAGGCATTTTCTTCTGGAAATGTGGTGTGTGGATCACATATTGACACCTCTCATCTCGGTATTATCTGCAAACATGCTGATCTCTCTGTCTGTCATGGATGAAGATACTGAACAGCACTGGTCCCAGTATGGACCCTTGAGGAACATCACTTGTGTTCGTACCACAACCACTTGTCATTCTCACCACAACAGTGAATTACCAGGACACTGGCCTGGGCAAAAAGCCAGAGGAGATTCCTATTTAAAAAATACCAAAATAATAATAAAAAACCCTTAAACCTAAAGCTAAAGAATTCCCAAACCCTGGAGGTGTTCAAGAAATGTGTGGACATGGCACTTTGGGGCATGGCTTAATGGTCTTGGTAGCATTAGATTGTTGGTTGAACTCAGTGATCTTAGTGGTCTCCTCCAAATGGAACAATTCTATAATGCTAAAAGACCCAAAACCTGAAAAAAAACCAAACCAAACCAAAACCAGCCCCCTCCCAAGCCAAATACTCTTCTTTGATGCTTCACCCTGTGAGCCAGTAGTTGGCTTGAGGTTTGCTGATCCAGGGCTGATAAGTGACTGAAGCAGGCAGTTGTAAAATTAAAGCCAGCTCTGGGTAGATTTACGTTTTTTTCCCACATTTCTCCTATGTTTTCTTTTCTCTCTCTCCCTTTTTTTTTTCTAACTTGCACTTAATTTCCCACGTTTCAAGCAGTCGTAATACTGTGGTGTTGTGTTCTTGTAGGATACCACAAAACCTCTGTTTATTTCTTTTCTATCGTGGTCACATTTTCACCCTCAGTGATGCTGGACAGCCTTCAAACGTGCAGCAGAAGCCTTGCTCAATCTCAGGTCCAGGATTGCTGGTGTCTGAAGGGCCTGAAATAGAAATTTCCAGAAGTGGAGCTAATAAGAACATGAACATTTCCTTCATTTGCTTAAGATGTGCCCTTTCTAGAGAGTTTCCTCACATGTATCTTGAAGTGAATTCACGTTTTATTAGAGTGAATTTCAGCTTTATTTGGCAATTTTCTAGGCTTTTCATTTATGAATGATGTGTGATTTGCTTTACTTAATTCTTCAAGGTGTCTGCCATCATATAGAATATTACTGGGTTATGGATGTCAAAAATGTCTTCAGAGGTTTGCAGATAACAAAGGTCTCCCTTTCTTCACCATCTGTTTGGCAGTAGGAGAAATAGGATTAGAGAATGAATCGTAGAGTGGTTTGGGTTGGAAGGGACCTTCAGAGGTCATCTGGTACAATTGCCCTGCACTCAGCAGAGACATCTGAAACTAGAGGGGGTTACTCACAGCCCCAGAGAACCTCAACTGGAATGGTTCCAGGGATGGGGCATCTCCCACCTCTCTAGGCAACCTGGGACAGGCTCTCACCACCCTCGGCCTCAAGCTTTTCTTTCTTCTCTCCACTCTCAATCTCCCTCTCTTAGATTCAAAACATCAGCTCTTGGCCTGTCACAATGAGCCCTGCTCAAATGTCTATCCCCAGCTTTCTTCAGGCCTCTAAGTCCTGAAAGGCCACCAGAAGGTCTCCCTGAAGCCTTCTTTTCTGCAGGCTGCACAAGCCCAACTCTCTCAGCCTGGCCTCCCAGCAGAGCCCTCCCAGCCCTGCCAGCATTGTCCTCTGGCCCTGCTCCAGCAGATTCCTGTGGGTCTCAGCAGAGGTCAGGAGAGGGGAAAATCCCCTCCCTGTTCTTGCTGTCCAATGTAGAACCCATCTGGAAATGTTATATGTGTGTCTTCAGTGAGACCATTGAAGATGTTGATTTGTTTATAAAGATTTTTGTAGTTTTTCAGGAAAAGTAATGTTTTGGAGGGGTATCTTTGTACATATCTGGTACAACTATCATGTCAGAAGCTTTGGTGGGAATGCAGATGTCCAGCTGATCTTCATACTCATGGAAGAAGGTGTTCTTCTACATTTGAGGTTTAAACAAACTGGAAAAGTATGAGACAATTTAATGGCAGAGATGGGGCTCATGCCCTGAAGAAAACCTGTAGTATTTTAGATATCACAGTCAGGAATTTCTGTGTAAATTAAAAAGAAGATACTTTAAAATGAAACAAACAGAAATATGCTTGTTTATGATGTTAAATCTCTGTTGTTTAGCATTTGCAACCTTTTTCAGTGTAGTAGAAAGGTCATGCAGTGTCAGAGCTGGGCTGATTCACAGGAAGCAAAGTGGGAAAGGCTTTCAAAGAAAGGAAAAGAAAATACTGTGTGTGTGATTTGGCAACCAAGGGGCTGTGGCTGTGCCTCTTATTTAAAGTCTGTAAACACAGATCTGGGGAAGAAGTGTTTTATGCTCTTATGTAGATTCCTTTATGACTTGCTGGGCGTGTGCCCAAAAGGTCAAGAAGGTCACCGGCATCCTGGTTTGGGTCAGCAGCAGTGTGGCCTTCAGGACTAGGACAGGGATTATCCCACGATAATCAGCACTGGCGAGGCCACGTCTTGAATTCTAGGTTCAGCTTTGTGCTTCTCACTCCAAGAAGGACATTGAGGGGCTGGAGCATTTCCAGAGAAGGGCAGTGAAGCTGGAGAAGGATCGAGAGCACAAGTGTTGTGAGGAGCAGCTGAGGGACCCGGAGTTAATGAGCCTGGAGAAAAAGAGGCTGAGAGGAGACCTTCTGGCTCTCTACAACCACATGGAAAGAGGTTGGAGCCAGGTGGGGGTTGGTCTCTTCTCCCAAGGATGAAGTGACAGGACAAGAGGAAATGGCCTCAAGTTGCACTAGCAGAGGTTTAGTTTGGACACAAGGAACAGTTTTTTTCCCTGAAAGAGTTGTCAAGGCCTGGCCCAGACTATCTAGGGCAGTGGTGGAGTCCCCATCCCAGGAGGGATTTCAAAGCTGTGTAGCTGTGGTGCTGCAGGACATGGTTTGGTGGTGTACTTTGTAGTGCTAAGTTGATGTGCTTTAAAGATCTTTTGCAAAAAATAGTGCCTAGGCTGAATAGTAGGGGGAAAAAAACTCTCAACATTGAGGTTTATTGGGTTATGGAGTGCTCTTCCCAAAGGATGTGGTTCAAGTTTCATAACTAGTCTCTTGAAATCAGCCTGGAGTACTGGAGGGAACAGAGTTGCATGGATAAGGGATGAGCACCTAACAGGTCTCTGCATTTCACTTGCTTTTATGATTCGTTTCCTGGAGAGCTGCTTCCAGAGTTTGCACATGACACTGTGGTCCTGTCCTCCTGGGACAACCTGGTGCTGCCTTTTAAAGAGTCTAGTTTGTGATTTGCTGGGCTGCTTTTTTTCTCCAGTGGTGCTCCTATAGCTCAGCTGTGCCTCGCAGCTTTCCCATTCTTCTGCAGTCCTGCCAGAGGCAATGAGAACTGGCAAAAATCAGGTGTTTTAAAAAAGCAAATGCACACATAGACAAACTGGGCTGTTCTTCTGATCAGGACATGGGCAGCCAGCAGAACTGGTGTTGCAGAGCTACCTCCTGCTGTTCTTGTCTCTGTTAGAATAGTGTTAATAGAATCATAGAATGGTCTGGTATGGAAGGGAGCTCTAGAGGTAATCCAGTCCGGCCCCTGCAGTCAGCTGGGACATCCCCATGAGACCAGGTCACCCAGGGCCCTGTCAAGCTTCACCTTGAATGCCTCCAGAGAAGGGGCCTCAGACACCTCCCTGGGCAACCTGTTCTAGTGTTCCACCACCCTCATAGTGTGAAAATCCTCAGAAAATTAATTCATGTATTTCAGTGAGCCAGGATTAGTTGTTCCATTGCACTGATCTGATAAGAAGAAAATTACTTGGTTTTAAAACATGTCTTCTACATATAACCACAGCAGGTTGCTCACATCCCCAAATAACCTCACCTGGAATGGCTCTGCAGATGGAACATCTCCCACCTCTCTGGGCAACCTGGGCCAGGCTCTCACCACTCTCAGTCTCTAACATTTCTTCCTTCTCTCCACTCTGAATCTCCTTTTTTTAGTTCCAAACCATTCACCCCTGTCACAACAGGCTCTGCTCAAAAGATCATCCTCTTCATTCTTGAAGGCCTGCTTTAAACACTGCAAGGCCACAAGAAAGCTCTGTCCAGCTTTGCACCCACCAGCACACACAAGTTCTCCACAGGGCCACTCTCCATTTGTCCATCGCACACCCCTGTACTGATACTGAGGTGCTGGACCTTGTACTGTGTCTTGTTGAACCTCATGAGTTTTACACCAGTTCCCTTCTCAAGCTTGCTAGATGACAATCCATGTCCTTCTGGGTGATGTCATGTCCCTTAGGCATGTAACTGCATGACTCAGCTTGGAGTCATTTGCAGACCTTCTGAAGGTGCACTTGGTCCCACTGTCCAAGTCGTTGAAGATACTGAACATCATCAGTTGCAGTACAGACCCCTGAGGGACACCACTTCCACTGATCTCCATCTGGACCTTGATTTGTGGGCTGCCAGCTCTCCGTGGGCCACCAGAAAGTGTTCATCAGGCCACAACGTGAGAGTTACTCAACTGAGTAAAGAAATGCTGTGTTGAACAAAAGCCAGTCAAATCCCAGCCCTCCAGTTCCCAAAGCTCAAATATCAGTGTCCCCCCAGAGGCATTTGCTCTTTAATATCTTTATCAGTGATCTGGATGAGGGCATTGAGTGCATCCTCTGTAGGTTTGCAGATGACACCAAGCTGGGTGGCTGTGTCCATCTGCTAGAGAGTAGGGAAGCTCTGCAACAGGATCCGAAGAGGTTAGATCGACAGGCCAAGGCTAATTGTATGAATTTCAACAAGGCCAAGTGCCAGATCCTCCACCTGGATCACAACCACATGGTGAGCTATGGATTTGGGCATGTGTGCTAGTTTGAAGCAAGCTAGAATGTTTTGGTAACAGAACTAGATAACAGGCAGTGAAATGAAAACAATTGATGTCAACTTCTCTCACAGTCACGCTGAGAACTCTGGGAAGAAGAAGTAAACATTCTCCATTTTGTCTCTCACTCTTGCTTTTGCCTTAGACCGAGACACATCTCATTAACCCTGCTCCTACTAACCTTGCTCCCTAACCTCTTGGCTGCACCTCTTTTCTTCCTGAGGGCTGGGGTAAGGTTGAGAGGGCCGGGGGGAGGTGTTGGGGTGATTTGAGAACCCCTCCTGGGGACTCAGGTTTCTGGGAGGGGAGTTGTGCTTTTGTATTGTTTATCCTTTGTATATTTCTGTATATAATTGTATATAACTGTATATATTGTAAATAGCTGCTTGTAAATTCTGCTAGCTGTAAATAAATTGCTTCATCTATATTCCCAGGGTCCGTCTGAGTTAGCTGGGGCAAATTCAAAAAGTGTGGGAGGGGTGGGGTAACCCCCAAACCATCACAGCATGTGTGGTTGGAAAGCTGGGACTTAGAGAGGGACCTGGGAGTATTGGTTGACAGTCAAATGATCACGAGTCAGCAGTGCCCAGGTGGCCAAGAAAGCCAGTGGCGTCCTGGCTTGTATCAGAAACACTGTGACTAGCAAGGACAAGGAGGAGATCATCCCCCTGTGCTCAGCACTGGTGAGGCCACACCTGAGTGTTGTGTTCAGTTCTGTGCCACTCACTACAGGAAGGACATTCAGGGGTTGAGACAGGTCCAGAGAAGAGCAGTGAGGCTGGAGAAGTACCTGGAGCATGTGAGTTATGAGGAGGGGCTGAGGGAGCTGGTGACATTCAGTCTGAAGAAGAGGAGGCTGAGGGGAGACCTCATTGCTTTCTACAGCTCCCTGAAGGGAGACTGGAGTGAGGAGGGGGTAGCCTCTGCTCTGCAAGTGACAGTGAAGAGTTCACGTAGCAACTGGTAATGGTTTTGGATAATATTCTTGTCTGGTTTGGTGGAGGGAGAACATTTGGGTGCAATCAGAATCAGTTTTGCTTTAGTTCTTCATAATCTATATTTACTCCTGTTTTAGAGGGTGTTGAGGGATTGAATTATCTGGATGCTGAAGGTATAAGAAAGACAGGGAGCTGTTGGGGTGAGTGCAGACGAGGGGCACAGGCAGCCTGCTACAGGTTGTAGATGCCTCCTCGCTGGAGTTGTTCACAGCCAGGCTGGATGGAACTTCGAGCAGCCAAGTCTAGTTTAGTGGCATCACTGCCTGTGATTAGAGAGGTTTGAGTAGATGATCTCTGAGGTCCCCTCCAATCTAAGCCATTCTGTGATCATAAATGTGAAGGCAGGGCAAGTACTTGATTGGAAAAGATTACTGAAACCCAAGTTAGATGTGTTCTCCTGGGTGTGTTTTCCTTTTTGTGGATGGGTTTTCTTTCTGATGTTTAAGACTTTTTAAACCAACCTCTCCAGCTTCAGCTTGATTGCCCAGAGGTGTGCTTGAATCCCAATCTTTAGACACATTGGAAGTCAAACTTGATGTGGCCTTGAGCAATCTGATCTATTTGGAGATGTCCCCACTCTCTGCAGGGTGATTGGACATGATGACCTTTGAAAGTCTCTTCCAGTCCAACAAGATTCTGTGATCTTTCTGTGTTCTTTCCACTTTTGCAATAAAGGAGCAGGAGGATCATTGTAGAAGCATTAAAATGGCAAAGAAGAGATGAAGAAGGTCCTTGTAAGATCTTTGTGTCTGCCAAATCTCTTACTTTGTTCCTTTTCAGACTCAAAAGCATCACCTCAACTTGGTGCACTCTGCAAAGTGGTTTCCAAACAACTAAGAGTCACTGCTAATGGTGGAGCAGGGATTGTATATGCAGAGGAATGAGGACAGAGTCTGCTGTGTTTCTGAATTCCAGTGAGGAGAGAAATGAGTGTACTCAAAAAGGCTATGGCATCATTAATTGAACTTCACAGCCTGTGTTTAGGCTTCTTGAAGGTAAATTTGGTGAAGTTCAGTTATTAAAATGGTTGCATTCTGCAGCTGCTATTAAGTAAAAAAAAAACCCAACCCAACAAAAACCAACCAACAACAACAAAAAAAAACCAACAAAAAAACAACAACAACAAGAAGAAACCAAACACAAATACCACCCCCCCAACTTTCTCCTTTTTCCCAGAAGGATACTTTGATGCTTGAGTGTGTCCAGAGAAGGGCGACAAGGCTGGTGAGAGGCCTTGAGCACAGCCCTACGAGGAGAGGCTGAGGGAGCTGGGATTGTTTAGCCTGGAGAAGAGGAGGCTCAGGGGAGACCTTATTGCTGTCTACAACTACCTGAGGGGTGGTTGTGGCCAGGAGGAGGTTGCTCTCTTCTCTCAGGTGGCCAGCACCAGAACGAGAGGACACAGCCTCAGGCTGCACCAGGGGAGATTTAGGCTGGAGGTGAGGAGAAAGTTCTTCACTGAGAGAGTCATTGGGCACTGGAATGGGCTGCCCGGGGAGGTGGTGGAGTTGCTGTCCCTGGGGCAGTTCAAGGCAAGGTTGGACGTGGCACTTGGTGCCATGGTCTAGCCTTGAGCTCTGTGGTAAAGGGTTGGACTTGATGATCTGTGAGGTCTCTTCCAACCTTGATGATACTGTGATACTGTGAAATTAGTAACAGCAATTTCCTCTGCTTTGATTTAATGCTCTTTCCAGGGCCAGAGCTCAGAAGGTTTATCCTGGTTGATTGTATGATTCTAAGAGTTTACACTGAGGGTTGGAAAGCAAGTGTTTTGTGGAAGAATGACAAAGGGTCTCATAAATATCTGAAGAAACCTCACAAATCCATTCTGGCTCACAGCTGGGTGATGCACTAGCTTGAAATAATCACAGAATGCTTTGTTTGGGAAGGGACATCCAAAGGTCATCTAGCACAGAAGTCAGCAGGGACATCTGCAACTAGAGCAGGTTGTTCACGGCCCCGGATAACCTGACCTAGAGTAGTTCCAGGAATGGGGCATCTCCTATCTGTCTAGGCAGCCTGGGACAGGTTCTCATCACCCTAAGTGTCAAACATGTCTCCCTTCACTCTCAGTCTCCCTCTTTCAGAGGACCGCAAAGATGAGCCAAGGGCAGGCACACATCTGTGATGATAGGCTGAGGGAGCTGGGGTTGTTCAGCCTGGAGAAGAGAAGACTGGAGAAGAGAAGACTCTGAAGGGGACCTTAGAGCAGCCTTCTGATAGCTGAAGGGATCCTGAAGGAAGGCTGCAGAGGGACTTCTTGTAAGGGTGTCTAGAGACAGGACAAGGGGAAATGGTTTGAAGCTGAGGGAGAGTAGGGATAGACTGGAGCTTAGGAAGAAGTTCTTCAGTAGGAGGATGATGAGACTCTGGAATAGGCTGCCCAGGGAGGATGTGGATGCCTCTTCCCTAGTAGTGTTCAAGGCCATGTTGGATGAGGCCTTGAGCAGTTGAGTCAGGTTGGGAGGTGTCCCTGCTCATGGTGGGGAGGTTGGAGTAGATGATGTCTCAAGTCCCTTCCAACCTAAGCCATTCTAGGATTCTGTGATCACCCCTGGTCTTGTCACAACAGGCCCTGATACCCTCTGCAGTCCTACCTGTCTTTTGGATTTAAAATGCTTGGAAAGTCAAGATCTTATGATTTTGCTATGCCATAAATCAGTGCATTTCAGCTTTTCTCCAGTCGCGATCCTTGGTTGTATCTTGTTTTGTGGCAAAGTACAGAGCCAGGCTGAGGTTTCTGCAGAGCTGTGTTTACATTAAATAGCAGTCTGGTGAAAGTTAGTTGTTTTTTGGTGACGTTTTCATAACTGTGTTCTGCCATGAAGTGTTCTTTTGCAGCCTGTCAGATGGGATTAAGATCCTGAGTGTGTTTCCATGGCTGTGAGCAGTGTTTCTTACAGAGCATCTCAAGATTCTCTACTGCCACAAACCATGACTTGCTCTTAAGCAAGACCTTCTTTCCTTGGTGTGCCTCCCATGGATTTGTATGAACAGGCAGTTTTGGAGAAGAGAAGAAAAAGAAGTCTCAGTTTGTTTTTAAAAGTAGAAGCAATCTGCTCACAGAATCACAGAAGGGGTTGTAAAACACCCTGAGGATTGTCTGCTCCAACCCCTTTCCAAAAGCAACATCACCTAGAACAGGATTGGTTGGGTTGGAATCTCTCCAGAGAAGGTGACCTCGCAACCTCTGTGAGCAGCCTCCTTCAGTCCTCCAGCACCCTCACACCAAAGAAACTTCTCCTGTTCAAGCTGAACCTCCTGGCTTCCTGTTTGTGCCCCGTGCTGCCTGCCCCATCACTGGGCACCACTGAAAATAATCTGACCCTAACCTCATGAGCCTTGCCCTTTAACTCTTGCTGCCCACTGATCAGATCCCCATTGGGGCTGCTCTTCTCCAGATACTCAAGCCCCTTAGCATCTTTGTAGCCTCCGATGGACTCGCTCCAGTAGTTTCCTGTCTCTGTTGAAATAAGGAGCTCAGAACTGGGCACAGTGCTCCAGATGGTGCCTCCTTAGGTCAGAGTAGAAAGGGAGGAGGACCTTCCTCAACCTGCTGGCCACAGTCTTGTGAATGCACCCTAGAAAACCACTGGCCTTCTCTGATATCTTCCTTTTCATATATTCCTGTGACTTAATTTTCTTCAGTTGCCAATAGTTGTTGAATTTGCACCTCTGCATGCCCACTGTTGGGTTACTCCTAAGTAAGTCTGCACTTCAAGATACCCAGCAGCAAGATCTGTATGGAGGTGGCTTTGTTCTCCTTGGATGTCAGATGCACATGTTTTCTCTAAAGGAGTTTTGTTGATGAAAAAGTAACCAAACATAATATTTTTCACCCTTTCCCTCTAGCTGGCCTCTGGACAGTCTTCACGCTGGGTGGAGTAGGAAGTAAAGCAGCGCCTCAGTTGGAGCACTGCTCCCCTCTAGCTAACCAGAGTCTTCTGCTTCTCCTGGTCCTGGCTAATCTGACTGATGCTCCAGACACACCAAATCCCTACAGGCAAGCAATTATGTCCTTCAAGAACACACAAGGTTTGTATCTGTTCTTCCTTCTAAGCATGAATGAATGACAGTCCACTCTTAAGTTACTGTGACTACTCAGAGGTTCTCTTTCCATCCAGCCCATGGAAGAGCAGCAAATGTTTATTCTCATAGAATCACAGAATGCTTGGGTGGAAAGGGACCTTTAAAAGTCATCTAGTCTAAACCCCTACAGTCAGCAGGGACATCTGCAGCTGGAGCAGGTTACTCAGAGTCCCAAACAACCTGGCCTGGGATGCTGCCAGGGATAGGGCACCTCCCATCTCTTTGGGCAACCTGAGACAGGCTCTCACCACACTCACTCTCAAACATTTCTTCATTCTCTCTGCTCTAAATCTTCCTCTTTAAGTTCAAACCATCACCCCTTGGCCTGTCACAGCAGTTCTTGAGAAAAAGTCTATCCCCAGCTTTCTTCTAGGCCCCTTGAAGTCCGGAAAGGCCACCAAAAGGTCTCCCTGAAGCATTCGATTTTTGCAGACTGAACAAGCCTGACTCTCTCAGCCTGGCCCCCCAGCAAAGCCCTTCCAGCCCTGCCAGCATTGCTGTGGCATCCTCTGGCCCTGCTCCAACAGGTCCCTGTCTGTGCTGTGCTGAGGACTCCAGAGCTGTCCCCAGCACTGCAGGGCAGATCTCAGGAGAGGACAGCAGGGGGCAGAATCCCCTCCATACCCCTGCTGCCCACACTGGTGGGGATCAGCCCAGGATAGGGCTGGGCTCTGGGCTCGCAGTGCTCGGTGCCTGCTCATGTCCAGCTCTGCCCCACCCCAGCACTCGCAAGGCCTTCTCCACAGGTCTGCTCTCTAGCCCTTCACCTTCAGCCTGTGTTGATGAGCAGTCATCAAGTAGGTGCTTGATGGAGCTTGTTGAGTTTGATCTGATGTTGCTCTCTACAAACAAATTTTTGTTTTTCCAAAGGGAAATACTCACCTGAAGCAGGATGTTGTTCAGTTGGTCCATACTCATCATGAGTGACTGAAGGCAACATGAGGGCAGAAATGGTAGTTGAGAAAAGCCAGGGTTTGTTTTCTTCTCTGCCTGCTGGTATCTCTTTTTAAGCAGAGGCAGGATTTCCATCACCAGTGAACTGTGTCTCTTCCCTGTGTTTGCTCCTTGACCTCCTGGTGGGTTCAAATGAATGGCTGGAGCTGCACCCCTTACCCAAGCCAAGAGAAGCAGCCAATCCCTGGCATGCCAGCTCCATCAGGCTCCCAGGAGCCCACTGAGGGATTCCTGAGGTGCTCCTGCAGGTCTTCCAAGCCTTTTTTTGGTATTCTGAAAGGATGGAGATGCTGTTCTAAATATATGCCAACTACTGTGTGCTTCCATGGTGATTATTATTATCAGCAGTAATGCTGGCAGGACCAGGGTGATGATAATCTCCTTCCACACTGATGAGGTAGCATCTCCAACACTGGGTTCAGTTTTCTGCTCTGCACTTGATGGAGGATGTTTTGCTGGACTGTGTCCAGAGGAGGTCAATAAAGTTGGTGAAGGGTTGAGATCTGAGGGAAGTTGAATTGTTTTGTCTTTGTGGAGAAAGCAAAGCCCAAATCCCTGATATGGGGAGGTCAGGAGACTAGGGACCTGAATCTGACTTTCTGACGCAAGTGTGAGTGCAGTGACTGTTGTACTTGCTTTCACTGTGTCCATTGCAAATTCCTAGATGTTAGGAATCGGTGCTGATGGACTTTTTGTAACTCATAAAGCTACTGATGAAAAGATCCTGTGAAGAGCAGCTTGCTTTTTTCTCACCTCGAGCTCTGCCACAGATAATACTGTGAGTGTGATCAAACTGCTGTTACTTGGAGGGATGTTAGACTACATGATGTAGTCTTTTGGATCACTTTAGCCCACAGAGAGCCACAGAATCTTCTTGATTGGAGGAGACCTTTAAGATCATCAAGTCCAGCTGCTAACCTAGTACTGCCAGGTCGCCACTGAACTATGGCCCTCAGCACAACAGCTACACAGCCTTGAAACCCCTCCGGGGATGGTAACTCCATGACTATACTGGACAGCCTCTTCCAGGGCTTGATGACCTTTTTGGGGTAGACATTGTTCCTCATGTCCAACCTGAGCCTTCACTTGCACAATCTGAGGCCATTGCCTCTTATCCTGTCACTTGTTACCTGGAGAAGAGGCCAAACTGCTCCAGCCTCCTTTCAGGGAGTTATAGAGAGACAGAAGGCCTCAGCCTCCTTTCTCTGGGCTGCACAACCCCAGTTCTCTCAACTCCTCCTCACCAGACTTGTGCTCTGGACCCTTCCCCAGCCTCACTGCTTTTCTCTGGACCTGTTCAAGCACTTCAGCGCTGTTCTTGGCTCAAAACTGAATCTCATATATCACTACTAAACCAGCTAAACTCCCCACCACTTCTCTAAAAATCTGACAACACCTATACTTCACTGTTGCAATAGTCTTGACCTATGTACATCTGCCCTTTATGCCAATTAATGGGTAGGAAATGCTCTGCTTTGATACCAGTGAACTAAACCTGAAAGTCAGGTCTGCAGCATTTAAAAATGCCTGAATGGATCATCAGTTCCAGAGAAGCTGCTGGAACTGCTCTCCTTGCAGCAGCTCCTGGGCTTGTCTGTCTGTTTAAAAGTGGAATGATTTGGTTGAATAGAAGGGATTCATAGATTCACAAAGCGGTTTAGGTTGGAAGAGACCTTAAAGATGATCAAGTTTCAACCACCTGCCATGGGTTCCACACATTCTCCTACACCTGGTTTCTCAAGGCCTCATCCAAATTGGATAACTTTCATAACCTTATGAAAGATGCATGTCTTGTGCAGGTACAAGGTTTTACTGGAGCTGATGTGGGAGAACCACCTCAGCTTTTTGGCATAAGTGGAGCTTGATAAGACTCTGTTAATGTTTATGAGCATTGATGATAAGGCAAATGAATGGGTTTTCTGTCCTCCTTCGTGGGGTGTCCATGTAAAACACTTTGCTGAAAGGTTTTCTAAACTCAACAAATGCATCTGTTAAACACTGACTTGTAAAAAATTTCTCTATTTCAGATAGCACTGCTTTTTCATCATCAAATCCACATGCTTTCCAGATCAACTTCAACAGCTTGTACACTGCTTTGAGTGAGCAGCAGAAGTCTGATCAGGCAACTCTTCTTCTGTACATGCTCCTGCATCAGAATGGCAATGTACGGACATACGTGTTGGCACGGACAGACATAGAGAATCTTGTAAGTGTTGCTCTGCTGCCCTTTATGCTCATCGTGAAGAGATGCAAGCCTGAGTGACAGATTCCTTCCTCTGTGACCTGAGATAGATTGTATGATCCTGCTCTGGCAGGGGGATTGCACTTGGTGATCTCTTTGGGTCCTTTCCAACCCCTAACATCCTGTGATCCCGTCTGTCACCAGCTGCCAGTATGCCCTGCTCTGTGATGGGCACAGTAGGTTTTGGCTCACTTATTCACCAGTTGCACCTCACTTACTCATTGTTAAGATGTTATCTCGGGAGGATGATGCTAAACATATTCATGGATTCATAGAATGGTTTGAGTTGGAAGTGACCTTAAAGGTCATCCAATTCCAACCTCTTGCCATGGGCAGGGACACCTCCCACTAGGCCAGGCACCTCAAAGACTCATCCAATCTGGCCTTGAACATCTCCAGGGAGAAGGTATCCACAGCCTCCTTGGGCAACCTGTTCTAGTGTCTCACCACCCTCACTGTAAAGAATTTCTTCTTAGTCTCCCCTCCTCAAGCTTCCATCCCTTCCCTCTCCTGAAATCACTACAAGCTCTCGTAAAAAGTCCCTCTCTAGCTCTGCTGTAGGTCACTTCAGGTACTGGAAGGCCACTGTCAAGTCTCCCTGGAGCCTTCTCTTCTCCAGGCTGAGCAGCCCTATCTCTTGCAGCCTGACCCTGTAGGGTAGGTGCTCCAAGCCTTTTGGGGCTGATAAAGCTACCACGCATCCTTTGATTCTCTCTTTCTCAGTGCCATTATTGCAGAATACCAGCATGGTGGGGATTAGAAAGCACCTCTGGAGATCATCCAGTCAAAGCCTCCTGCTAAAGCAGGGGCACCCATGGCAGCTTGTCCACAATGGCCAGCTGGGGTTAGAATCTCTTCAGAGAAGCATAGTCTACAACCTCTCTGGCAGCCTACTTCAGGCCTCCAGCACCCTCACACCAAAGAAGGTTCTCCTATAGTTAAGATGGAACCTCCTAGATTCCAGTTTGTCCCTGTTGTTGGTCTGAAGACTTTAATTTACTGATCTTGGTTCATTTGGCTGGAGAACAGCCCAACAGAGAGGGATCTGGGGGTGCTGATTGATACCCGCCTGAACATGAGCCAGCAGTGTGCCCAGGTGGCCAAGAGAGACAGTGGCATCCTGGCCTGCATCAGGAATGGTGTGGTCAGCAGGAGCAGGGAGGTCATTCTGCCCCTGTACTCTGCACTGGTCAGACCACACCTTGAGTACTGTGTTCAGTTCTGGGCCCCCCAGTTTAGGAGGAACATTGAGATGCTTGAGCGTGTCCAGAGAAGGGCGACGAGGCTGGTGAGAGGCCTTGAGCACAGCCCTACGAGGAGAGGCTGAGGGAGCTGGGATTGTTTAGCCTGGAGAAGAGGAGGCTCAGGGCAGACCTTATTGCTGTCTACAACTACCTGAGGGGAGATTGTAGCCAGGTGGGGGTTGCTCTCTTCTCTCAGGTGGCCAGCACCAGAATGAGAGGACACAGCCTCAGGCTGCGCCAGGGGAAATTTAGGCTCGAGGTGAGGAGAAAGTTCTTCACTGAGAGAGTCATTGGACACTGGAATGGGCTGCCCGGGGAGGTGGTGGAGTCTTCGTCCCTGGAGCTGTTCAAGGCAAGGTTGGACGTGGCACTTGGTGCCATGGTCTAGCCTTGAGCTCTGTGGTAAAGGGTTGGACTTGATGATCTGTGAGGTCTCTTCCAACCCTGATGATACTGTGATACTTTTGTTGAGGCTGAGCCACAGGTTTCTCCTCACATCCCAGTTGACCTTCATGACGACTGCTGTTGAAACCTGCTTACCTCTGGGCATGGTATAAAGCAACTTGTAGCAGATATTGTTATTATGTGTATTACTCTTTTTGTGTGTCTTTAGCTGTTCAGACCAAAAAGTGACACAAGCTAGAGGGATAACAGTTAGCAAAAAGAGCTCTAACTTGAGCAGTTTGCCAAATGTCTTCCAGGGTTGACCCAAGGCTGAAGCTCCTCGAGGTACAGACGACAGATTTTGTTGAAATGCAACTTTTTAGGTGCTTTTAACAGGATTGTGGTTAATGGCTGATAGAGCAGACACCTGCTTTGGTGTGTGTAGGTTATAAATTCAGTGATGCTCCCTGCTAGGGTTAGCAATGTCACAAAAACACTTTAACAAATCTCACTTATTAAAAAGTCTTCCTTTTAATAAGATAATGGCTGTCTGGGGGAGCTGGTAACAGAATAGAGAGCCCTTTCCATTTTAATGTTTGAAACCTTGCCAGATAATTAGATCCTGTCTGATGGCAGATAGGGGATGAGTTTGGTCTCAGTCCAATTTCTAGCAGATGTATTGCTAAAATCAGAGTTGATAGATGCCACAGTTGGCAAACCTGGGTGAGATGGTTGATACTGGATTGATTAATGACTAATCTCTGCGTAGTCTGCTGCAGATCATCTAGGTGAGGAATGAGGCATTTTGCATTTATTCTGTAAACAAATGGTCATTTTTGTTTTTAAGGGCTGTTAGTATGTGAGATGATATTTTCTACAGCTGCTAGCTGTATTGGTGTACCTTGTCTGGAGAGAAATAAAGGTGAGGAGTGAGCATTGTGATGTCTGGGATATGCAGAACTTCCAGGAAAAGCATCAGATGTGCCTGTGTGAAAATAACTGCAGAGGCAGCTACTCAGATGCTCTGCACTGCAGGATGTGAGGGATGGAAGCCCTATGCTGTGAGGCCAGGCTGAGACAACTGGCTTAGCCTGGAGAGAAGACTTCAGGGACACCTTCTGGTGGCCTTTCAGGACTTTAGGTTGCCTAGAATAAAATCTGGGGCAGTCTTTTTCTCGGGGCCTGTTGTCACAGGACAAGGGGTGATGGTTTGAACTAAAAGAGAGAGATTGAGTGCGGAGAGAAGAAAGAAATGTTTGAGAGTGAGGGTGGTGAGAGCCTGTCCCACATTGGCCAGAGAGGTGGGAGATACTTTTTATTAACACTGGCTGAGCCAGACACAGAAAGCATTGGTAAGTGGGAGAGTCACTGGACAAAGAAACAGAGGCAGGTCACTGGCAGCCCAGCAGGCATCTGTGTGCTGGATGTGTCCAAAGCAGTGAGTGCAGCAGGACAGGGAGGGCATTCTGCCTCTCTGCTCTGCTGAGGCCCCACCTGAAAGCACTGCCTCCAGTTCTGGTGACCCCAGCACAAGAGGGACGTGAAGCTGTTGGAGTGGGTCCAGAGGAGGCCGTGAAGATTATCAGAGGGTTGGTGAATCTCCCTTGCAGGGTCAGGGTGCAACAGCTGGGGCTGTTCAGCCTGGGAAGAGAAGACCCCAGGGGCACCTTATATCAGCCTTCCAGTACCTGAAGGAAGCTACAAGAAAGCTGGAAAGGGATTTTGACAAGGGCTTGTAGGGACGGGATGAGAGGCAATGGATTGAAGGTTGAGGAGGGAAGATTGAGACTGGAAATGAGGAAGAAATTATTCAGAGTGAGAGTGGTGAGACGCTGGAACAGGCTGCCGAGGGAGGTTGTGGATGCCCCTCACTGGAGGTGCTCAAAGCCAGGTTGGATGACTCCTTGAGGTGCCTGGTCTAGTGGGAGGTGTCCCTTCCCATGGCAAGAGGGGGCTGGAACTGGATGATCTTGAAAGTCCCTTCCAACCTCAAACATTCTATGAATCTGCAGCTAGAACAGGTTGCTCATAGCCCCAGACAACCTCACCTGGAATGGTGCGAGTTATGGAGCATCTACAAGCACTCTGGGCAACTTAGGACAGTGTCTCACCACCCTCAGGGCAAACAACTTCTTCATTTTATCTAGTCTAAAGGTCAAAATAGCAGTGATCTGTCTGCTTATGAAAAACTGAGATGTTTGTATCAAATATGCTTGCTTTGGCTTTCTAAGCTGATGCTCTGTTGCTGCTTGCTGTGGCTGCCCTGAAATCACATCTGTATGATGATATAACCACTAATAGGGCAGAAATAACCAAATAAAACAAATAAATTTGGTTTAAGCAGGCTACTCTCATCACTGAGTGGTCTTGCATTTTCTTGATAAGTTATTTTCAACCTCTTTGCTGGGGAAAGTGTTCCTGACCTCCAACTGAATATAGTACCTGCAATTTTCACTGTCTATTTTTACCTCTCCTTTGTTTTGGGGATTAAAAGTTATCTTTTTAATAGCTGTTGTGTCTTGCCAGTTAAATGCTGCTCCTGAGTGTTGGTAGTAGTTCCTTAATGACAGTTTAATGACTATGGATAAAAGTGCCATCAATCCAAAAAACACAGAATCATATATTTGGTTGGAAGGGACCCTCAGAGGTCATCTTGTCCAACCTCCTCTGCGGTCAACAGGAGCATCTGCAGCTAGAACAGGCCACCCAGGGCCACATCAAACTGGACATAAGCAGACAGTGAGTGCTTGCAGCCCGGAAGGCCAGTGGCAGCCTGGGCTGCATCTAGAGCAGCATGGCCAGAGATGGAGAGAGGAAATTCTGCCTCTTTGCTCTGCTCTGGGGAGACCTCACCTATGTCCATCTGTGGGACCCTCAACACAGGAAGGACATAGACTGGATGGAGTGGGTCTGGAGAGAGGCCACGAAGGTGACTGGGGGTTGGAGCACCTCTACTACAAGGATAGGCTGAGGGAGCTGGGGTTATTCAGCCTGGAGAGCAGAAAACTCTGGGGAAACCTAATCACCACCTTCCACTACCTGAGGGAGACCTGCAAGAAGGCTGCAGAGAGACTGCTTACAAAGGCTTGCAGTAGTAGGACAAGGGGCAATGGTTTGAAATGAGAGAAGAGCAGATTTAGATTGGATGTTAGGAGCAAGTTCTGCACCGTGAGGGTGTTTGAACACTGGAACAGGTTGCCTAGCGAGGTATGTGAGGCTCCATCCCTGGAGATCTTCAAGGTGAGGCTTGATGGGGCTTGGGGTGGCCTGATCTAGTTGAGGACGTCCCTTCTCACTGCGGGATAGTTGGACTAGATGACCTGTAGAGGTCCTTTCCAATCCAAGAGATTTTATGATTCTATATATCTCCAGGGATAGGTCCTCAGCAACACCTCTGGAATGTTATTAGCTTCTCAGCACGTGGCTGGACAACAGCAGTGCATAAGAAGATGGGCATTGAAATTCTAATGGGTATGTGTAGCATAAAAGTGTGGAAGTGCAATTTGGTTACATTTTACTACAATGAAAAATGTAATCACAGAATGCTTTGATTTTGATGGGATGCTTAGAGGTCATCTAGTCCACCTCCTTGCAGTGAGCAGGAACACCTTCAACCACAGCAGCTGGCTGGTCTCTGCCTGACAGAAGGCTGGAGTGAGGTGAGGGCTGGTTTCTTCTGACAGGCAACAAGTGGTAGTAAAGAGGAAGTGGTCTCCAGTTGTGCCAAGGGAGGTTCAGGTTGAGCACCAGGACAAATGTCTTCCCCAAAAGTCTGTCAAGGCATGGAAGAGACTGCCCAGGGCAGTGGTGGAGTCCCCAGCCCTTGAGGAGTTTCAAGGCTGTGTAGCTGTGGTGCTGAAGGACACAGTTTAGTAGTGACCTGGCAGTGCTGGGTTAATGGTTGGATTTGATGATCTTAAAGGTCTTCTGCAACCAAATTGATTTTATGATTCTATGACCTATACTCACAAAACACAGACACAGGCTCAAATTCCATCTGGAGAGAGAGGTTTGTGAAGGATCCTTTGAAATGGCAAGGGAAGGATGTTTGCAGTGACAAAATTTTTTCCCCCTTCTGCTTTTGTTGTGGTTCTGTCTTGACCCAGGCCAAAGCATCTGTCAAAGGTTTTGTGGCCTGCAGCATTTAGATCAATCTCATTGGTCTGAATGGAAACCATTGTGTGTTTTTTTTAGTGTGTTCCAAACATTTTGGGACTGGTTAATTGTAAAAAGAACATTCTGGTAACTTCAGAGGCTTGTGAAGCACTCAGTGTCCTGGCTGCTCATCAGAATAGGTTTCACATGATTCATCCAGCTTCACTTGGCCTGTTTTGAAAAACAGCAAGTTTTTAGGTGTTTAGAGGCTTCTTGGAATGAATTCTGCATCCCATTCACTATCTTGGAATTGAGAGTTTTCTCTAGTTCCTTTTTTCCACGTCATTTTGTGATTCAGGCCTAATTCTTCAGTGCAGAGAAGCCACGTTGTGACTGAGACAGTGGAAAGCTAGTTTTCTGTTGGTAGGGAAACAACATCTGCATCTGGATTAACTTTAGACTAGCATTCAGGTATGCTTGCTGCTGCAATGAAATCTCATTTTCATTGTTATTGCAAGACTTTGGCTTGAGCTCTTCACCCTGGTGGAAATGTTTCAAGACCTTAGGCTGAACTCTCATCATTATGTCACTTCTCCTTGGCTGCGTGTCATCCAGAATGGGAAAAACAGGCTTTATCAAGTCTGAACCCAAACCAAATTGGTTCTTCTGTGGAACTGTCTCCATGCCCTGAAATGAGGTTTGAGTTTTAGGTCTCAAAATACCTATGTGCACCACAGCTCCACTTAAAAAAAGATAGGACAAGAGGGAAGAGCCTCAAATTGTACCAGAGGAGGTTCAGTTGGACATGAGGAATAATGTCATCTCTGAAAGTCAAGGCCTGGAAGAGGCTGCCTAGGGTAGTGGTGGAGTCCCCATCTCTGGAGGGATTTCAGAGCTGTGTAGATGTGGTGCTGAGGCACACGGTTTAGTGGCGACCTTGCAGTGCACTTGGCTATCTCAGAGGGCTCTGCCAGCTGAAACAAGTGTGTGATTTCAGGATGCTTGGCTATATTTGATGGGAGAGGTCCTTTCAGACCAAACTTGTGCTACCACAGATGGTTAGAAACAATTGCTTTGCCGCCTGAAATCTTGCTTAACACCTTTGTTTTCCCATAGTCTTTGAGGGGAGCTAAAGCTCTCAAAGCCTATGGTAACTGCTACAGCTGTAAATCTCATTTATTAGCAGCTGAAATTCCATGTCTGACCACAAGAAAGAATTTGTTTTGAATCTCTTGTGGAGACAGAGTAAAACAGATGGAAGGTGTTTGAAGCCTGTACGTCACCATGTAGGGGCGGTTATTTCAAGAGGGAGGAATCGCTGTAATATTGTTAAGGACAGAGTGATACACAGGAGGTTCAGAGCCTCTGTTTACTGTCTGAGGTCTTTGTAGACTAAACCAATGCACACATTTTTTTTCCTTCCCCTGAAGGTTCTGCCAATTCTTGAGATCCTGTATCACGTTGAAGAGAGGAATTCACACCATGTTTACATGGCGCTTATCATCTTGCTGATCCTCACAGAGGATGACGGCTTCAACCGATCCATTCACGAAGTGGTGAGTTGTGGTTCTGTTGAAGAGTTATTCATCTTAAGAAAAAACATTTCTGTCTTTAATTTATAGTAAGATACATCTCTATATCTGTTCCCTCAGCAGAGGCTCTATGTTTTCATTGAAATTTGTTCTCTGTCTTCTGTAAGAACTAGCCACCTGAAGTTAGAAGTCACCTCAGAACCTTCCTGAGTTAAGCAAACACATGTGCTCCATCTTGTAGAGGAAATGCCTAATTTTCTATCCTTTTTATGATGTTTCCTGTTAAAAATTAACAGTAATACCCAGCAAACAGCCTCAGAGGTGCTGAGTGGAAGTGGAGGGACTAAAAGAGAGGTAAAACCAGAAAGCCTTTCCTGTTTTTCTTGAAGAGTTTTACTTAACCAGTTTGATACAGTTTGATACCAGTTCATGAGAGGAGCTTTTAGCTAGAGTTTTATTTTCTAGCCTGATTGTTGCATTCTTGCTTGTCATTTCTTTTCTTAATCTATTTTATGTTGCTTGTAGAATATGATCCAAATTTTGACGGGTTTTGATGGGTCTTGACCACCTGTGCTGGAGAATACCTTTGACAGTTATGTTCTAGATTGTTCCGTTCCAAAGATACAATGATGCAGATGTCTGCACTGAGATGTTTGACTGCGGCATAGAAATTATCTTTTGGAGTTATGTGACATTAATGAAATCCAAAAGACTTGAAGTACCTCCAGTGGTGGGTTAGTGGCTGGATTTGATGATCTTGAAGGTCTCTTCCAGCCAAAATGATTCCATGATTTTATTCTTTCTCTTAGTCTTTTCTCCATTCACTGATGCATCCATCAGAGATGGACGTTTTGTACTGAAGGAGAGAACAAACTTGGAGGCAAAGTAGAATGCATTTCCATCCTTGCACTGCTTTTGCTATTGAATTTGAAGCCTTCTTGCTCCATGCTTATGATTACTCGGAAAACTCCACATACAGTAAAGGCTAGTGGGATGTTACAGGACATAAAACAAAGGCAATCAGGAAAGCTGCATAGATACCTCTGTAAGATGTGAACTTGCAGTCTCAGATACACAAGTGGAATGAAACTCACTGCAAATATTTATCCAGTCTTAAAAAAATTACAGCAGGATTTATTTTATTCACACCCCACCTGCCCCTGCCACTTGGGTGCAGAATGAAGAAAAAAAAAAGTCATATCTTTTAACTCAACCTGTTTGTCTCTCTGCTACTCTGTATACTGTGCTTATTAAGAAGCATAACTGTAGAGTCCATTTATAGGAGCAGACAGGAGTTTCCTGTCTGCTGAAACAGTTTTGTTTGTTTGAAGTGAATATGGGCTTAACTACCTGGAAAATACAGTCAAATCCATAGGCCCTACAGTTGTGTCTCTAACCATACAGAAATCAAATTATTATTCTTCTATTATTGTTGTTGTTGTTACTGGTACTGGTATTAACAGCAACAACATGATTAAAGTAAACAAGGAATCCTGGAGTGCATTAATAAGAGTGCATCCAGCAGGTTGAAGGAGATTCTCCCCCAGTCTACTCTGTCCTACTGGAGCCAGATGAGGAAAAATGGATCCAATTCTGGGCTACCCAGTTCAAGAGAGACAAGGAACTACTGGAGAGAGTACAAAGATGCCGAAGGGCCTGAAGCATCTCCGTGAGGAGGAAAGGCTGAGAGCCCTGGTGCTGTTGAGCCTGGACAAGAGCAGGCCTACAGGGGATTTGATCAGTGCTCATCAAAAGACAAAGAATGAAGATGAAAAGCATGAGGCCAGATTCTTTACAGAAGTGCCCAGGGACAGGACAAGGGCAGTGGGCACAAACTGGAACCCAGCAGGTTCCACCTGAATAGGAGGAGAAACAGTTTTGTTGTGAGGGTGCTGGAGCCCTGGAGCTGGCTGCCTAGAAAGGTTGTGGAGTCGTCTTCTCTGCAGAGCTTCCAACTCCATCTGTCCATTGTGACGCTGGGCAAGCTGATGTGGATGATGCTGCTTAAGCAGTAGGTTTGGACTGGATGACCTCCAGAAGTCCCTTCCAGACCCTGCTATGCTGGGGTTCTGGGCTCTGTAATTCTCTGTTGTTTTTTTTAATTACTCTTGCAAGTGCACCCCAAGTTTGAGCTTTTGGATTTTTTTTTTTCCTCTCTCTGATAATATCTGCAAGCCAATAAGATTGCCCAGGCTGTGGCACTGACTTGAGAGAGGTGATCTTGAAATTTGAGGTACTTGGTTGTTTCATGCTCTTGAAACACAAAACCATCAGACAGATGGTGGTGGCTGTTGCCGAGTTCGTTATCTGCATGATCTGGTTGCTTTCACAGGGACTAAGCAACTTCTTAACTTTGGGGTTTGGAGGTTTTTTTAAGAGTAGAGGAGTATTCCAAGGTATTGTTGTCTCAGTGAATGTAATTTTCCAGGACTGGTGTTTTTAAATTTCCAGTGAGAACCCGTGGCCATTTCTGGAGTAAGACTAGGGGCATGGACCTGTGTCTGGTTACAGCTGTCAGCATGTTCCTTTAACAAGCTCTGGTAACTTCATGTTTTGCATTAGCAGTTTGAAATTTGGCAGGTGGCCTTTGTGCTAGGGCACTGCTGCTGATAATCTGACTAAATTTGACCAAATGATAACTCTCTGGGGGAAGGGGAGCAGTCTGTTTCCATCTGTGCAGCAGATAAGTAGCCGGAGGTGGGCTGATGTCTGCGTAGAGTGAGTATTCCCATTTTGCTGCTCCCAGAGCCAGATGGGCTATTTGCTGAGCTATGTAGGGACAGGCTGAAGCTTGTGTAAATGCTGCCTTCAGCTCCTGTGCAATGGGACTGTGCTCCCAGTGATGCTTCTGTTGCTGCTTGGCAGTGTTTGAAGCTACACAGGATGGCTATGGTTCAAAGGGACCTTTAAAGGTCATCTGGTCCAGCCACCCTGCAGTGAGCTGAGACATCTACAACTAGAGCAGGTTGCTCACAACCCCAGACAACCTGGCCTGGGATGGTGCCAGGCATGGGGCATCTGCCACCTTCTCTGGGCAACCTGGAACAGGCTTTCACCACCCTCAGTGTCAAATATTTCTTCCTTCTCTCCACTCTCAATTTCAAACCATCACCCCTTGTCCTGTCACAACAGGCCCTGAGAAAAGTCTGTCCCCAGCTTTCTTCTAGGTCCCTTTAAACACTACAAGGCCTCCCTACCAGAAAGCCTCCCTGGAGCCTCCTCTTTTGCAGGCTGAACAAGCTCTTCGCTCTCAGCCTGGCCTCCCAGCACAGCCCTTCCAGCCCTGCCAGCATTGCTGTGGCCTCCTCTGGAAGGAAATAACCCACCAACGTTGCCATATGTGGATATAGATTTATGGTTACCACTCTTATGATCACAAACTCACTTCATCTTGACAGCCATCCCTCAGATATTTAGAGACATTAATCAGATAATCTCTCAGCCTTTTCTTCTCCAGGCTAAGCAGCCTCAGGTTTCTCAGTCTTTCTACATAGCAGAGTGGTTCACATCTCCCAGTCATCCTCACAGCTGTCTGCTGGGCTCTCTCAGATCCCTGTCCCTCTGGAATTGGGGAGCCCAAAACTGGATACAGTATTGCAGGTGTGGTCTCATTAGGATGGAGTAGAAGTGCAGGACAACCTCCCTAGGCCTCCTAGCCACCCTTCTTGATGCACCCTAGGATGCTGTTGTCCCTCTTGGCAGAGAACCTGCTGTGCACTGGGACTCAAAGGTCTTTTTCCATGGAGCTATTTTCCAGCAGGATGAACTTTATTCTGTAGAGGTGCCTGGGGTTGTTCCTCCTCATATGCAGGACTCTCCACTAGTCCTTATCGAACTTCGTGAGGTTTGCCTTCACCCAACTGCAGCCTGTCGAGTTCTCACTGAATGGCAGCACAGCCTGAGAGGCTTTCAGCCACCCCTCATTTTGATATCGTCAGTGAACTTGCAAGGGTCCATTCAGTGCCCTCATCCAGGTGACTGATGAAGATACTGATCATATAGGATGAGCAAGTTGCCCTTGAGCACAGAGTATGTTGCTATTAAGTGTAACCATTAGTTACACAGTTCACAGTTTTGTAGCTTTACAACTGCCTGCTTTGTGAAAATACGGACAGATTGGAATGGGCTACCCAGGGAGGTGGTGGAGTTGCCATGCCCTGAAGGTGTTAAAAAAAAGCCTGGATGAGACACTTAGTGCCATGGTCTAGTTGACTGGACAGGGCTGAGTGATAGGTTGGACTGGATGATCTTGGAGGTCTCTTTCAACCTGGTTGATTCTGTGATTCTATCATTTGTCATTGTCTTTCAGGCTGTTCCTGTTCATCATCTGTGTTGTCCATCCAGACTAGTTGTCCTTATTTACCAAAACTCCTTGGATGAATTGGCTTTCATTCATAGCATCATCATTTTGTTATAAAATAGCATTGGTGACTAGTTATAACCAGCAATTATACCTGTTTCCACAGCCATTCATAGTCTGCTATATGTGGAAACCTTTCCTGTAGTGCTTCCATGTTTCCTATTTGTTCCTCAGCCTGGACCATTCTTCCCTTAAATACCTCTCAAGTATTTTCCTCTTCCCTGTTTTCTGATTTTTCTGTCTTTTTTACTGCACATCCAGCCCCATCTGGAATGGCTCCAGAGATACAACATCTAGCATCACTCTGGGCAGCCCAGGCCAGTCTCTCACCACCATCAGTGTAACAAATTTTTGCTTCTATCCAGTCTGAATCCTCACATTATTTCTTTTTCTCTTCAATTTAAAGCTGTCACCCAGAATAACTCCCATGCTGTAGAGCATCTTCTCCATGTTTTTAGGGTAGCTTCTATTGACTCATTTTTGCCAGTCCTTTAAAATAGGGTTTGTTTGGAGCTTAGTGTGTGCTGTATCACTCCCAAGCTGGTCAGCAGAGCACTCTAGCAGGAAAGACTGGATCTTCTTCTCTGGAGAGATTCAAAACCCATGTAGGCATGATCCAGAGCAGCTGCTCTGGGTGAACCTGCTTTAGCAAAAGGGTTGGACAAGGTGGTCTCCAGAGATCACTTCCTTCTGCAGTAGCCCAGTTATGATGGTGAATTTCATCCACCCTGATAGAGGACTTCGTCCACCCTGATAGTGGAGAGCACCAAAAGATACAAAGCTACTAACCTGGCTGGTGACTATGTCCAACAAGTTAGGGGAAGAGAGCTCACATCCAGCAATCCAAAGGCTTCAGTGTGAAGACAAAAGTTATCCTGATCATCTGCTCCATGTCCTTCAGACCATGTACACTTACCAACCACAGCTCCTGCATGCTGCCTCTTGCTCAACATTTAACGAGGGAGAACAGGAAGGAATTCCAACATGATTCAGGTGGCTGGGGTGGTACTGGAGACTTTATAATATGAAAGGTGAGATAAAATCATAGAACTGTTGAGGCTGGAAGGGACCTTTGAGATCATCAAGCCCAACTGCTCCTCTAGAGCTCACAGTCCTACCACTACTGCTAAGCCACTGCCAGTAGCCTATGTCCCTCAGCACCACATCCATGTGGCTTTTCAGAAAGGCTATAGCAACATGGTGGCAGAGGACATGGAAATGAGGGAATTGCCCAGTTTCATCATCTTTGTACATTGGTGTGTTTCAGCATAACTTACACTAAAGCTGATGAGATCTGCCAGGTTAAAATACTGCAGAGGTCTGTCACATTTGAGGCTGGGAGCTCATTTAGCTGTCAGGAGAAGGCAAGAGTCTAGACAAGTTGGTGTGCCCTCATCCAGACTTAGTTGCTAAAGAACTTTGTTGGGTCTTTCTTTCTTTTTCTTTCTTTCTTTCTTTCTTTCTTTCCTTCTTTCTTTCTTTCTTTCTTTCTTTCTTTCTTTCTTTCTTTCTTTCTTTCTTTCTTTCTTTCTTTCTTTCTTTCTTTCCTTCTTTCCTTCTTTCCTTCTTTCCTTCTTTCCTTCTTTCCTTCTTTCCTTCTTTCCTTCTTTCCTTCTTTCCTTCTTTCCTTCTTTCCTTCCTTCCTTCCTTCCTTCCTTCCTTCCTTCCTTCCTTCCTTCCTTCCTTCCTTCCTTCCTTCCTTCCTTCCTTCCTTCCTTCCTTCCTTCCTTCCTTCCTTCCTTCTTTCTTTCCTTCTTTCTTTCCTTCTTTCTTTCCTTCTTTCTTTCCTTCTTTCTTTCCTTCTTTCTTTCCTTCTTTCTTTCCTTCTTTCTTTCCTTCTTTCTTTCCTTCTTTCTTTCCTTCTTTCTTTCCTTCTTTCTTTCCTTCTTTCTTTCCTTCTTTCTTTCCTTCTTTCTTTCCTTCTTTCTTTCCTTCTTTCTTTCCTTCTTTCTTTCCTTCTTTCTTTCCTTCTTTCCTTCTTTCCTTCTTTCCTTCTTTCCTTCCTTCCTTCCTTCCTTCCTTCCTTCCTTCCTTCCTTCCTTCCTTCCTTCCTTCCTTCCTTCCTTCCTTCCTTCCTTCCTTCCTTCCTTCCTTCCTTCCTTCCTTCCTTCTTTCCTTCCTTCTTTCCTTCTTTCTTTCCTTCTTTCTTTCCTTCTTTCTTTCCTTCTTTCTTTCCTTCTTTCTTTCCTTCTTTCTTTCTTTCTTTCCTTCTTTCCTTCTTTCCTTCTTTCCTTCTTTCCTTCTTTCTTTCTTTCCTTCTTTCCTTCTTTCTTTCCTTCTTTCTTTCCTTCTTTCCTTCTTTCCTTCTTTCCTTCTTTCCTTCTTTCTTTCTTTCCTTCTTTCTTTCCTTCTTTCTTTCCTTCTTTCTTTCCTTCTTTCTTTCCTTCTTTCTTTCTTTCTTTCCTTCTTTCCTTCTTTCCTTCTTTCCTTCTTTCCTTCTTTCCTTCTTTCCTTCTTTCCTTCTTTCCTTCTTTCCTTCTTTCTTTCCTTCTTTCTTTCCTTCTTTCCTTCTTTCCTTCTTTCCTTCTTTCCTTCTTTCTTTCTTTCCTTCTTTCTTTCTTTCTTTCTTTCTTTCTTTCTTTCTTTCTTTCTTTCTTTCTTTCTTTCTTTCTTTCTTTCTATTTTTTTTTTCATTTTCAGATCTTGAAAAACATCACCTGGTATGCAGAGCGTGTCTTAACAGAGATCTCTCTGGGGAGTCTCCTGATCCTGGTTGTGATAAGAACCATCCAGTACAACATGACACGGACACGGGTAAGAGCTGTGTGTGGTGCTTATGCACGTAGTAAGGGTTTCGAGCTCACGCGGCACGCGTGCAGCTTCAGACAGGCTCTGGGATTTTCCTTCATCAGCTGCTACCTGAATTTGTAGGAAGGAAGGAGTGGAAAGTTCATCCACATTAACTAAAGCCTGGTATGAAGTGATACTGAGCTTCCAACACCATGTCTCTGTTGTCATTTGGTTTGTTGAGTAGGTTTCTCTAAAGACCAATAATCGGGAACCAAACTTTTCTTCAGATGAGGAGGAGAAATATGTTATTGTCAAGGCTTAAGACTGGCTTGGCCACTACATGAGTAACAGTGGCTCTCCATGAACCCATCTTCCTTCACAGAGGGAGGAAAAAGGGAAAAAGGGAGAGGGACTGATGGGGTGTGAAAGGAACAAAACCAGCTAGGGCAGCAAGAAGAACAGTGCCACAAAATAGAGGCAAAGAGGCAAAACCCAATATGGAACCCAACTGCTGATGGCAATAATGGCACCATTGGGACCACTGATGCTGGGGGGCAGACACTGGGGAAGTCCCAGACTGGATTCAGCAGCAGATGGATTCAGGAGGTGAATTCTGGAACTGAATTCAAGAGCAAACAGATCAGGATCAAAGACAGAAGGGACAGAGTGCTCCTTTGACACCAGACAATGAAGAGAGAGTTCACCCTGGTGATCCTTCAGCTTTCTCCTGAAGATATCACCCATGGGGTACAATGCCTTGGTAGGCAGTTGAGGGTCACCTGTCCTGCCTGCTCCTCCCCACAGCTGCCACCTCTGCCTTCCTGCCCCCCGAAGTGCGGCACAAGCTGTGGCAGTGCCCTTGGTGTGCCTGGGAGCAAGTCTGAGCCAGAGCCTTTCTGCAGCCAGTCCTTGGCAGGAGCTGTCCCCATCAGTGTGATCACTGCTAGGAGCTGTGCAAACCTGCCTTGAACTGCAGAAAGTGCCTCACTGAGCAGGGACTGAGTTGGGAAGTCACAGCAGAATTAGATCTACCCTAGCTCAAACCAGGACACTTCTTTTTATGAGAAGAAATAATTCCTTATGGGCTTTTTTGCTGCTCTTAAATTGCTCAGAAGTGGTAATTTTAGCTCTAGTGTTTTTTAGTGTTTTTATGAAGTTAGAGAGCGACTGGGCCATGAAACCTTTATGAATTCTAGCAAAACAAAACTCCTTCAACTTCATCAAATTGTATCAAATTGTTGTGAAATTTTCAAGCATGTGATTCTATATTTTATCTCAAACATCTCACACAGCTTGCAATATTTTCAGCAACTGAAGACACAGAAGTTTTACATGAAAAAGTATCCAAAAAAAGTGTGCATGCATTTTAAATTGGAAGCTTAAGGATTTCATTTTTATGATCAAAATAATTGGAAGAAATGAGGACATTCTTGGCTTATTCTTGTAGGATTTGGAATCTATTATGTTATATAAATCAGAGAATTACAGCATGGTGGGGGTTGGAAATGACCTCTGGAGATCATCTAGTCCAAACCTCCTGCTCTGGCAGCAACACCTGTAGCACCTGGCACAGGATCACAATGGCCAGATGAGGTTGGAAGCTCTGCAGAGAAGGAGATTCCACAACCTCTCTGGGCAGCCTGCTCCAGGCCTCCAGCCCACTCTCACCAAACAGGTTTCTCCTCCTGTTTAGATGGAACTTCCTGGGTTCCAGTTTGTGCCCACTGGTGTGTACCCTGTCTGCCCCCATCCTCTTGCCCTCCACTGTTTAGCTCTTGCTGAGTACTGATCAGATCCTCTCTGGGACTGCTCTTCCCCAGGCTCAACAGCCCCAGGGTTCTCAGCTTTTCCTCTTCACAGAGATGCTCCAGGCCCTTCAGCATGTTTGTAGCCATCACTGGACTCTTTCCAGTAGTTCCTTGTCTCCTTTGAACAGCCCAGAACTGGCCCCAGGATACCACATGTGGCCTCACTGAGGCAGAGTAGAGAGGGAGAGAAATGTCCCTTGATCATTGGTCCCAAGATACCACTGGCTTTCTTGGCCATAGGCACACTTTGCTGGCTGATGATGAACTACTCGTCCACCGGCACTCACATGTCCTCCACAGAGCTGCTTTCTGGCAGGTCACCTGTGCTGCTACAGCAGATTATTCTTCCCCAGCTTGCCCTTGCTGAACTTCAGGTTCTTCTCTACCAAATTCACCATCATCAACCTAAACGACTGCATGCTTTTATGCCTGTAGGTACAAACTCTGAAGTCACTTTGAAACTCTTTTCTAGGCCTTATCTCTTAAGGTAACTTTTAAACACTGCCAGGTAAGTGCATGTCGCACTTCTGCTTTGTGTTGTTTGGTCACCTCCTTTAAAGGAGCATCTCTTCCTCAGCTATTTCAGTGATTCGTTCAGCAGGTGTCAGTGTGTGTTGAAAGGAGAGTTTGGTTTGGTGTTCTTTATTTTTGTTCTTTCCTCTTCTTCCTGGCAGGACAAATACCTTCACACGAACTGTCTGGCAGCCTTAGCCAACATGTCAGCTCAGTTCCGCTCGCTCCACCAGTACGCTGCTCAGAGGATCATCAGGTAAATACAGAGACTTCTCTTTAGATAGAAAGATTTCTCCTCTCCTCTTTGCTGAAACTCAGGTGTAGAGAAGCTTGATCTGTCTGTGCCTTAATGGGTATTGATGTCTGCAATGGTAATCTGAATAACTAAGTAATCCCAGTGTAAATCTTAATGGCTTTATAATTGAATCTATTCTGCATGCACACATGCACACAAAAAAGTATTAGTTACTCTGCCTGAAAAACTTCTCCTTTTTGAGTCTCTTAACAGGACAGCTCAGTAGCTGCTTTCAAGACAGAAGGTTTTCAGGGATTTTTGTGAATTATGTTTGGGTTTTTTTCAGTAATGTATAAGCAGTATTGAGTGATGCTTCTTAAGTATGCTGCAGACTCGCTTTTCATCTGGCTTTACTTTTTGCCTTTGAGGCAGGAGATCTGTTTGTTAGATCAGATATGAAACACCACAACTGTTTTGGTGTGGGAAATAAAATGTACACCCTTGTTTTTCAGCTGATCAAGTGTATTGGCCTGTGGGGTAAGGAATACTGAGAGTCTGCTCTGGTTCTAAACAAGGCCCTAAGGTTAAAGAGACATGTTGGAGTTGGTCCTTCCTAGTTTGTGTCTGTGCTGCAGACACTTTGTGAAGGTAGCTCATCCTGCATCAGGCATCCTTCTCATCTTGGCAGCCAGCCCTGCTCCAGGGAAACTGGGAGGGTCCTGGGATAAACTCTGAAATGGCTTGTGTGCCAAAGAGGAGGGAAGGGTAGTTGCTCTCCTGTACTCTTTCTAAAGGGCTGGGTTAACTAGAGGTACACCATGTTCTCAAACCACTGCCTTTCAGCATGTGATTCCCTCTAAGTCTTTTTTGGTAAGGGTTGGTTGAGTAACCAGGATGATTCTCTTCTGCCACTAATTTTTCCCTGCTTGATACACAAACCTGTTGTCATACCCCCTGGCTGTGATAATGAGCTTTCAGGATTTGAATCAGAGCTATTTTCCTGTTAAATATCTTACAAACACCTGCTCTCTTCACTCCTTACATTGTTGACAGAGTCTGAGTTTCCCAAGCACTTGCAGTTATTTGCCTCTGAAGTCATAAATCCTGGTATGGTGTGAGATACCCTACCCTGATGCTCTCTTTTTTTTCATCTGATACTTTTGTTTTCCACTTCAGAGCTTTTTTTCCTGTTTTCCCAAGTCCTGATTTTTTCTCCATTTTTTCCTAGTGCTGTTTCTGCAGACCAAAGTGAGATGTGTTTCTATGATTTTATTTTAAAGTTCAGCAAGGGGTTGTCTTGCTTGTCCAGGCTGTTATCACCACTCAGTAACCTGGTAGTCATCTAACATAACTGCAGGTGTATTTCTGTGTGTCTTGGCTTTTGGCAAAATACTCTTTTTTGAGTTTGTGGACATCTACGCTTCAAAATTTAAACTTAGGGTTCCAAGTAAGCTCAGATGGATTATTTTGATTTAACTGGGTTATGAAATCATAGAATCAGCCAGGGTTGGAAGGGACCACAAGGATCATCTAGTTCCAACCCCCTCTGCCATGAGCACGGACACCCTACCCTAGATCAGGCTACCAAAGCATGTGGTCTTCTGGCTTCTCAGAGGAGGTGGCAGCCTTCAGTGGAGAAGCCATAACCTCAAGACCTTTGTACACACATCTCACCTCAACCTTTAAACCTGGAAACATGAAAGGAGCCTTTTGTGCTGCGAGACTCCTCCTTACACCAGCCTTTTCCAGCCTTGTTTTTCACTATCTGTAGGGCACCTTCAAGGCAAATTGACTCCTTGAGACCCATTTCAGGACCCAGAGAAGGTGGTGCAACACCCAGAAGTTCTCTTGTACTCCATATATGGCAGGTTTCAATGATCTGCTGTGACATTTGGGTGCCTTATTCATTATCTCTCTAGACATGTGTAATTATAATGAGACTTTAATATTGTGGCTTGATTTTAGTTGTGAAATTATTGTGCTGAGATCCTTATCAAAGGCTTGGATGTTGCTTAAAGGGTGTGGAAAGGAGGCATAGGGGTGAATGAAAGAAAGTTCTATCATGCTGAAGTTGCCAGATTATGTCTTTTTGTGAAGGACTAAGAAAGCCAGACTTGAAAAGTGGTAGGTAGAAAGAGAGGTCACAGGGCGAGTATGTAGTGCTGGCACATTCAGAGCTCTTGTTTCTTCCAAAGGTGAGAGCTCTCAGTAGCTAATGTCAGATGGTTTCTATGTGGCTTGCCTTTTTTTTTACTTCCCTTGGGATCTGAGCTGAGCACTGTTACATACAAAGACCAGCCAAGGTTCAGATGGACAGAGAACTGTGCTGTTCACTTGTGAGAATGTTATCTATATCAGAACAACAAGGCTGTGCTTAAAGGTGACAGATATCTTTGGGGATGGATGAAAGATTAAAGGTTGTCAAGGCATGGACCAGGCTGCTCAGGGCAGTGGTGGAGTACCCATCCCTGGAGCGATGTAAAAGCTGTGTAGATGTGGTGCTGAGTGGCATAGTTTAGTGGTAATGTGGTCATGCTGGCTTAATGGTTGGACTCTGATCTTAAAGGTCCTTTCAAGCCTAAACAATTCAATGATTCTGTACTGTGATTCTGCAATGTGGTCTAAGACCTCAATGCATTTAGAGAAGTGTAGAGATGGCAATGTGGTAGAACAGCAGTCTGAGAAGGATACTGGTTATCCCAGCCACTGGGTGCCAGCAGGTTTGGAGCTTTGTTAAAGTGTAATACATGCATGAAATACATTAAAAGCTGCTGGAGAGTGCCCTGTGGGTCTAGGATATGGGCAGGCTGGGAGGAAGAGTTGATTCAGGAGGCAGCCTGTCTCCTCTAAGACTTTATTTTCTAGTATGGTAACTTATTCTTCTTTGGGGCTTTACAACCTTGAGTGCCCTGGCAGGCTTAAGCACCAAAGAATAAGTATTTAAACTTGTGGTTCTCTATAAATATGCACTTTTGGTACAAAGCTTCAGTTATCAAGAAAAACAAGAGAAAGAAACACTTATGAACCTACATTCCTGTTGGAAATTAGGAATAAGTTCTTTACCATGAGGGTGATGGAACACTGGTTGCCCAGGGAGGCAGTCGAGGCCCCATTGCTGAAGAACTTCAAGATCAGGCTTGACAAGGCTCTTGAGAACCTGATCTGGTGGAGAGTGTCCCTGCTGACTGCAGTGGGGTTGGACTAGATAACTTTTAGAGCCCTTCCAACCCAAACCATAAAAGATTGACTTTTTGAGGCATAAGTTGTCCTTCCTTTTCCTATGAGCTCTGTTGCCACTAGTGTTAAACTGAGCCAGCACTGATGGACCCAGCTTACTCCATGATACTAAAGCAGAGTTATTTCAACTTAAATTCCTGTTTTGGTTCTACCATCCGAGTGCAAATCATCTCTGGGAGAAGTACCTATCATGACAAAAAGTGAAAAAAGCATTAAAAGAATCACAGAATGTTAGGGGTTGGAAGGGACCTTGAAAGATCACCCACTCCACCCCTCCTGCCAGAGCAGGATCACCTAGAGCAGGTCACACAGGAACACATGCGGGTGCATTTTGAATGTCTTCAGAGGAGACTCCACAACCTGTCTGAGCAGCTTGCTCCAGGGCTCTGTCACCCTCACAATGAAAATGTTTTCCCTTATGCTCACATGGAGCCTCCTCTGCTCCAGCTTGCCCCCATTGTCCCTCATCCTGTCATTGGACATCCCTGAGCAGAGCCTGGCTCCATCCTTCTGACACTGCCCTGCACATCTTTATCATCAGGATTGAGGGCAGCCCTCAGGCTCCTCTGGTCCAAGCTAGAGAGCCCGAGCTCTCTCAGCCTGTCCTCAGGGAGATGTTCCACTGCCTCCAGCAGCTTTGTGGCTTTGCACTGAAGTCTTTCAAGCAGTTCCCTGAGATCCTTCTTGAACTAAGGGGCCTAGCCCTGGACACAATATTCCAGATACAGCCTCACCAGGGCAGAGTAGATGGGGAGGACTACCTCTCTTGATCTACTAAACACAGCCCTTCTGATACACCCCAGGATGCCACAGGCCCACAAAGGCACATGGCTGGCTCATGGGCATCCTTCTATCCAGTAGGACCCCCAGGCCCCTTTCCACTTCACGGCTCTCCAAGAAGGCACTTTAAGTAAACTATTTCAGGCTATTAGTTTTTAGATTAAGCAGACATGAAACACTTAACTTAAAACCTGCTTAGCAATACAACTGAATAGACAGTCATAATTTTAAGCCTCACCAGATGCTCTAATGATTCGTTCCTTAATGTGAGAAGTAATTCCATCTCCATGCAGGCTTTTTCCCCTAATCCTATTCTAAGCAGAGACTGCCAATTGTTTTAAATTCTGAAGAGTTATTTTGTATGAAAGAATGAGCTGGGAGTATTCAGTGTAGCATATTTAGGAGCTCCATAATACACAACTTCATGTGTAGGTAATTTGTGTTATGTACCAGCAAGCATGAAAATGGTTAAATTTGTATTAATCTATCTCAAGAAGCTGCTGAAAGTATAAATAGATGTTGTGGATGATTTTTCAGGGCAGTATTTGTTTAATGGTGGATATTCTCTGCTGTAGACTGCACTGCCAACGGGTTCAGTCTGGGGCCTTTCACTCCAAGAAGGACTTTCAGGTGCTGCAGCAAGTCGAGAAGGGCAGTAAAGCTGGTGAAGGATCTGGAAAACAAGGCTGGTGAGGAGCAGCTGAAGGACCTGGGGTTGTGCAGCCTGGAGAAAAGGAGGCTGATGGGAGACCTTCTGGCTCTCTACAGCTCCCTGAAACTAAGTTGGAGCCAGGTGGGGCTTGGTCTCTCTTCCTAATTACAAGTGATAGGACAGCAGGAAATGGCCTCAAGTTGTAACCAGGGGAGGCTTAGTTTGGACATGAGAAACATTTTCTTCCCTGAAAGTGTTGTCAAGGCTGTCCACGACAGTGGTGGAGTCCCC
Source organism: Pogoniulus pusillus (assembly GCF_015220805.1). Lineage (NCBI taxonomy): Eukaryota > Metazoa > Chordata > Aves > Piciformes > Lybiidae > Pogoniulus > Pogoniulus pusillus. The sequence continues at coordinate 88,765,732 of NC_087309.1, forward strand.
ATCCTTGGAGGGATTTCAAAGCTGTGAAGCTGTGGTGCTGAGGGACATGGTTTGGTGGTGACCTGGCAGTGCTGGGTTAACAGTTGAACTCAATGCTCTTTTCCAACCACAACAATTCTATGATTCTGTTCTGTGACTTTGAGATTCTTCCCTTCTCAGGCTGTTGGTTTGTTTATAATTGTGCATCAATTAATTACACCATCAGCATGGTGCCAGAGGTGCTGTTGCTCTGTGCTGGGTCTCTCTTCTCTTTGTGGAGTGCTGACATTTGTAGTTTCTTTATATTGATAGACTATCTTAAAAAATATTAATGGAAGTGGATGTTGATGTCTTTATTGTCACAAATAACAACTAGAAGTGGCTGCATGGTCTCTGGGTATCAACATGCAAAAGATTGCACACCAGTTATAGTGCATTTGCCCTTTGCTTGGTTGCTGTTCCATAACGACCAGAGAGTAAAGCCAGGCACCTAACTGGCCTGTTGGTGCAGGTGTAACCTTGAGGTGGTGCAGGTGTAACATTGAGGTGATGGAGCAAGTACAGGGAAGGGCAACAAAGCTGGTGAGGGATTTGGAGAACAGATCTTATGGGGAGAATCTGAGGGAACTGGGATTGTTTAGTCTGAAAAAGAGGAGGCTGAGAAGAGGCCTTATTGCTCCTACAGCTACTTGAAAAGAGATTGTAGTGAGGCTGGTGTTGGCATCTTTTCCCAAGTAAATAGCAACAGAACAAGAGGTAATGGCCTTAAGTTGCACCAGGGGAGCGTTAGGTTGGACATTAGGAAACATTTCTTTCCTGCAAGACTGGTCAGGCATAGGAGCAGGCTGCCCAGGGAGGTGGTGGAGTCACTTCTCCTGGAGGTGTTCAAGAAACATGCAGATGTGGCACTTTGGGACATGATCTAGTGGTCATGAAGCTGTTGGGTAGAAGGTTGGACCTGATGAGCTTAGAGGTCTTTTCCAGCCTTAATTGTTCTGTGACTTTATGATTCTTCTGTTTGTCAATTAAGACTCTCATAAAGTCCCTTACCTCATTTGGGGACAAACAGCAGGCTTTCCTACAGCTAACCTGCCTGCTCCAGTGTAAGTGACCCTTGGAAAGGGAGAAGCTGTCCCCAAGCAGATCTTTTCTGACATCTCATCACCATGTCACCTGAATAAAACTACTGACAAGGGGCATCCTTGAGGCCAGTGCTTTTCCTGTGGCTCAGTCCAAGGGAATGCTTGCAGCTTTCTAAGCAGCCATGTACCACTAGAGGTTGCCATACACCTCACTAATTAGACACACTCATTTAGCTTTAAAAGACTTTATGGAGCTAGACCAATGTTCATTTTCCCTTTTTTGCCTACACTGTCACCACAGCTGTGCACATTTGTAGTTGTGTCAGCTTCTGAAACACTTTGTGGCTTTGTACTTCTCACTTTAGATGTATGAAGGAGCTCAAGCATCAAAATTACATCAATGTCACTCCTGTCACAGGGAGTTCAGTGGGATCCAGGGAGTGATGTGAAGAAAGAAGTTTCTGACTTCTCCTGCTGCTAATTGGAGTCTGGTGGAATTAGGAAGAAAAGCTGAGCTTAGATAAGATACAAATGATAGAGTGACCATACGATGGTTTAGGGTGGAAGAGGCCTTCAAAGCTTATCTAGTCAAACCTCCCTGCAGCCAGTGGGGACACCTGCAATGAGAGCAGGTGGTGCACAGCCCTAGACAGCCTGGAATGTTTCCAGGGATGGGACATCTCCCACTTCTCTGGGCAACCTGGGACAGGCTCTCACCACCCTCACAATGAAGGACTTCATTACACCTAACATCAGTCTCCACTCTTTCAGTTTAAAACTGTTAGTCCTTGTCCTATCATGATACTTTCTGATTCCCTCCCTAACTTTCCTGTGGGTCCCATTTAAGCCCTGAAAGGCCACCAGAAGACCTCCTCAGAGCCTTCTCTTCTGCAGGCTGAACAAGCCCAATCTCACAGCTTGGCCTCCCAGCAGAGCCCTTCTAGCCCTGACAGCATTGCTGTGGCCTCCTCTGGCTCCAGTCCAACAGCACTGCTGAGGACTCCAGAGCTGACCCCAGCAGTGCAAGGGAGGTCTCAGCAGAGCACATGCTACAAAGATGAGAGTGTCATCATGGTCCTGTGACACTTGCCACAAGAGCAAAGTGTGAGATAGAAGGCTGGCCATAACAATTCAGTTTCTGTCTGCTTCTCACTGGTCAGCCAACCTTGAAGCTGATGGTGACGAGTGCTTTTGGATATCCTGGAGCGTGGTACTGGTTTCTGGAGGAACTCTATTTTAAAATACATCTGTAGGTAATATGCTCTACTGATCACAGCACTGTAGTTCCCAAGTCTGCCTTCTCTTGTCTTCATTTTCAGGAGAGGCCTAGCTCTCTATAGCTCCCTGAAAGGAGACTGATTTCAGGTGACAGTTGGTCTCTTCTCCCAGAGAGCAAGTGATGGCACAAGAAGAAACAGCCTCAAGATGCACCAGGATAGGTTTAGGCTGGACATGAGGAACAGTTTCTTTCCCAAAAGGGTTGCCAAGACCTCAAACAAGGCTGCCTAGAGCTGTGGTGGAGTCCCCATCTCTGGAGGGATTTCAAAGCTGTGTAGATGTGGTGCTGAGGGACACGGTTTAGTGTTGGTCTTGGCCGTGCTGGGTTAATGGTTGGACTTAATGACCTTAAAGGTCATTTCCATCCAAAATGATTCCTTGATTTTATTATTCTGCGTCTATTTTCTAAGATGTCTAGACAAGAGGAGGGGTTTTGGCTTTTATCTTATGTTGGGTATAACTGATGGTGCTCATGATGCAGGCTGTCAGTGTGCTGGATGTCCTGCAGCTCAAGGCCTTTACCTGTGTACTTTGAGGTGACCTGTTGATACCAACAGTGCCTTTCAGTAACTGCCATTCCCAAACATTTTCATGCAGACATCACATCACTGAAATAGCCTTTTTTGTGGATTATCTGCACCTCAACAGGCTTATGTTTGTTTCCAAGGAGTAGCAAGTGACCTGTTCATCGTAGCACACTTTCATTGACATGTAGTAGTCTTCATTTATTATTCTCTGATATTTGTGTTGTTTTTATGTTCCCCCATGTCCTTTGCTGTGGTGGCATTTACTGTGTGCTTTAAGAGCGATTCATTCTCTTTATTATTGAGAGGTCACAGAAAAGACCTCGAAGACATTTTAGTGCTCCTTAACTTTTGACAAACATTAGTGGCTTTTGAGTTTAGACGAGAAAACAATTAATTGTTATTAACCTGGATCTAAAAATGGAACTTTATTTATGAGAAACTGCTTTATAATGAGATGTTTTAACTCCCCCATGCAGTGCAGTGTGTTACAAAAGGGATAATCCCATTTTTATTAGATGTTGTTATTAAATGTTTCAAGTACAGTGAAAATTAATGGCTTCTCATAAAAAAAAGGCCCTTCATGAAATTCTTGTGTTTGAAAGAGGACATTGTGGGAATGGAAGATCAAACAGCTCCAAGCCACTGAGTCTGAAATTTCGTTTTAATCTGTGGACTCTCAGGAGCAGAAGTTGGAGGGGTTTTGATGTTCACAAGCTCACAAACTACACTACGTTGGAAGGGACCCTCAGAGGTCACCTTGTCCAACCCCCCTGCAGTCAGCAGGGACATTTGCAACTAGATCAGGCTACCTAGGCCACATCCAGTCTGATCTTGAATGTCTCTAGGGATGGGGCCTCAACCATATCTCTGGGCAGCCTGTTCCAATGTCTCTTCACTCTCATTGTACAGAACTTACTTATGATGTCCAACCTAAATCTTCCCTGCTCCAATTTCAAACCATTGCTCCTGTTCCTATCCTCACAGGCCCTTCTGAGCAGTCCCTCCTGTAGCCCGCTTCAAGTATTGAAATGCATCTCTAAGATCTCCTTGGAGCCTTCTCTTCCCCAGGCTGAGCAGCACCTGTTCTTTCAGACTCATAGCAGAGGTTCTCAAGCCTTCTGATCATCTTTGAGGCTTTCCTCTGGAGCCACTTCATTAGGTCCATGTCTCTCTTGTGTCTGGCACCCTATAACTGGGCACAGCACTGCAGGTGAGGTCTCACCAGAGCAGAGCATTAGCTCATCAGCCTTGGGTGTCTTGGAGCTGCTCTTTTTCCAGGAACAGACATGTTTACATGTTTACAGATGCTCTTCATGGAATTGTTTTGGTTTGAAGAGACCTTTAATATCACTGAGTTTAACCATGAACCCAGCACTTCCAAGTTACCACTGAACCATGTCCCTCAGCACCACAGCTACACAGCTTTGAAAGCCTTCCAGGGACAGGAACTCCACCACAGCCCTGGGCAGCCTTGTAAAGGACTTAACAACCCTTTGGGGGAAGAAATTGTTCCGAATGCCCAGCCTAAACCTCCCCTGGTGCAACTTAAAGCCATTCTCTCTTGTCTTACTGTTTGTTACTTAGGAGAACATCCTCTACTATGTCGCTGTTACTACACAAAGGACCAGAATCTGTAGAGTTGGCTTTGTGGGGAGGCAGAAGCCATTTATGAAGATCTCCACAGTGTTAAATAAAAGAAGCATATGCTGGCCTTATTAGTAGCTTGTTGACCTAGATTATCCATGGGGAAGCTTATAAGCTGATCAGCTATTCCAAAATTGGGAGGTGTCATTGCAATTAGCAGGAAAGACTGTGACAACAGGGGAGACAACAATTGTACAGAGAAGGGAAAAGAGAATATAAGTAACAAACACTCTCCTGCTGGTATGGTTTAGCAAATTAATTTAAGCTAAATTCACAAATGAATCCTGCATCTCTTGTTTCTGTGCGCTGAGTGCGTTGGTGTTCAGACATACTGAGATGCTGCTTTGGCTGTCTCAGCAGAAAGAGGAGAGATCCTTGTGGGCTCGCCTGTTTTGGCTTGGATGTAACATATGGAGGTGAGGTTTTAGGCTGATATCAGCTGTTTCCAACATGGAAATATCCTTGAACTTGGATAAAGCCTGGTTGAACCTGCTGGGGATTCTGCGTGGGCACCTAATGGGACTGTAATAGCCTTGTCCCCCATCTGGCATGAGCAGTTGAATGCCCTGCATGCCATTAGAAGTGTTGGGAGCTGAGGACCCCTGAGCCCCCATGAGTTATGGGAGACTTTCCAGATGGACAGACTCACAGCTTTGTTTTGGGATAGATTGGATCAGCATGAACCATGGAGGGCTCCTAGGCAAACTGTTGCTTCTGTGTGTCTCAGGCTCTTTTCACATGAAGCAGAGTGGTTGATTATGTTACACTCTTGTTCTGCAAATCTTACAGTCATAGAATGGTTCAGATTTATAGGTGCCTTAAAGATCATCTGGTTCCAACTCCCCTACCATCGGCAGGGACACTTTCCACTAGACTAGGTTGCTCAAAGTCCCATCCAACCTGGCCTTGAACACTTCCAGACATCCTTGAGGCATCTACATGTTCTTTGGATGACCTGTTCCACTGTTTCACCATCCCCACCACATCATGGTGCAAAATTCCTTCAAAATGCCACTGATGGCTGCTGGTCTGGATTGAAAAGGTTTTTCATGTCTAAATACCTTCTACTCTGGAAGCTCAGCTTGGTGCAAGAGCCTTTTTGATTCCCATGACCTCTTCTTGTGTCTCCATTGACTTGTCAGACTTAGCCACTGTGGTGATTCTGTTATCTTTTGAGGGGAGGTCAATATGACAGCTCATTAATCTTCTGTCATCCAGGACATTGTGCAGTACTTAAGTGCAGGTACTTCAGCTGCAGGCCATCTCAGTGGAAGGTGTGTTTGAATGGTGGAAGATGTGACTGAATGAACATGATCCACGGAATCTTGCCTGTAGAACTGATATGTATTGATACCTGTTCTAGGGAGTCTAAAGCCTTACACAGCCACCTGCATGCAATGAAGAGCTACAACTGGTGGTAGAAGGCCCTGTTGTCCCATCTTTGGCCCATTTATTGTAGCTGTGTCACATAAGCTCTTTAGCAACAGTACAGTTTGGTAATGTCTTCAGATTCCTGCAGAAGGATCACTGTTTTACTCTGAGACCCCACCTTCTGATACTCTCTCCAGTTCTGAAGTCCCCAGCATAAGATGGACACAGAGCTGTTGGGGTGAGTCCAGAGAAGACCACGGCAGTGATCCAGGGGCTGGAGTACCTCTGCTATGAGGACAGGCTGAGGGAGCCAGTGCTTTTCACCTAGGAGAAGAGAAGCCTTTGGGGGAACCTTAAAGCTGTCTTCCAATAGCTGAAGGAGTCTGGCAGGAAGGCTGCAGAGGCACTCTTCATATGGTGTGTAGAGACAGGACAAGGGGGAATGGTTTGAAGCTGAAGGAGATCAGGGTTAGACTGGAGCTTAGGAAGAAGTTCTTCAGTAGGAGGTTGCTGAGACTCTGGAATAGGCTGCCCAGGGAGGTTATGGATGCCTCCTCCCTGGGGATGTTCAGGGCCAGGCTGGATGAGGCTTTAAGCAACTAAGTCTAGTTGAGAGGTGTCCCTACCCATGATAGGGAGGTTGGAGTAGATGATCTCTAAGGCCCTGTGCTAGTTTGAGGCTAGCTGGAATATTGTTGTGAGAAGAATTAGATTATAGGCTGTGAAAAGGAAACAATGGTAATGTCTACTTCACTCATAGGCTTGCTGAGATGTGTAAAGCTTCATTCTAATTTTCAGCTCCCCTGAGTCTAATCTGGGTGATTTTGTAAGAGTGCAGGGGTGGGTAACACTCAAACCATCACATCCCTTCCATCCTAAGCCACTCTGTGGAACTGGAGAAATAATGTTTTCTTCTTTGCTGGGACCTTACAGCTCTTGCAGCTATTGATCCTAGAAATCTGTGGTGATGGAGAGGAAGAAATACTTGATGAAATGGTGGTTTGGGAATTACCACTTTCCCCCCCCACCCCCACAGTTAGGAATTCACCCAGACTAGAGTCAGTCAGCTGGAAGTTAAGGAATGAAGATTTGTATTTACAGCTTAGCACAATTTACAAGCACATATAAACACAATATGCACAGATATTTACAGAGATACACAAAAGTAATACAGAAATACAAAATCCCTCCTGAAACAGTCAGAGTGCTCAGAAGGCTCCCAAACCAAACCTCTCCCTCCCTTCTTTTCCCTTCAGAAATAACCAGATAAACCTCCATATAGCTCACGTGATAAAACTGGAGAGATCTGAGGTGAGATGTCAAAAAGTTGACAAGGATGTCAGAGGAAAAGTCAGACCAGGTTGCATGGATCTCATGCAAAGGAGAAATGGTAAAGATGCAGCCAGACACACAGACCAACAAAGAAAAATAAGTGAGAAGTGTGTGAGAAGTCAGTGCCTTGTCTATATTTTGACTACTTGCACCTCTCAGCAGCAGAATGAGTGATATAGGTCACTATTACTTTCTTCTGACAGCCAAGGATTTAATTTCCTTCATTAATATATTCCAATTAGCCTTAAACTAGCACAAGATATAACTGTGTGGTGCTTCCAGTGTTGTTCTACAGATGAATTTGCAGAATAAACAGAGGCTCTGACTTGTGTTACTTACATGTTCTAGAAGTTGTGGTCCTGTCTTCTCCATTTACTGTGACTGGGACATACTTATTTACAGGACCCTGTTGCTTAACAGAAATAAAGGTGAGTCAAGAGAGTGACTTGCTTGAGCTTGTCTGTTGTCTTCAGCTGTAGAATATTTGGCTCATTATCTGCTTTCTTCAGATACAATTTGTCCTCTTTCCATCTCACATGTTTTCCTTTTGGAACAAATGAGGGGCTGTGACCTAAGAAAATGAATGAATAGTGAACCTAACTAAAATACTACTATGGCTGTAAGTAAGCATTAGTGCAGGTCCTTCACACCAAGAATGACGTTGAAGTGCTGGAACATGTCCAGAGAAGAACAGTGAAGCTGGTGAGGGGTCTAGAGCGCAGGTCTCGTGAGAAGTAGCTGAGGAACCTGAGGTTGTTTGATGTGAAGAAAAGAAGGCTGAAGGGAGACCTTCTGGCTCTCTACAACTCCCTGAGAGGAGTTTGGAGACAGGTGCAGGTTGATCTCTTCTCGTAGTGAACACGTAATAAGGTAAAAGGAAATGACCTCAGTTTGTGCCACGGGAGATTCAGGTTGGCCATGAGAAGGGTGTCTTTCCTCTCCATGAGTGTTGTCAGGACCTGGACCGGGCTGCCCAAGGCAGTGGTCCCCATCCATGGAGGGCTTTCAGAGCTGTGTAGAAACCTGGAATGGTTTTGATCTTGCTCAAAGTTCTTTCTGTTGACATTGATTCTGCCACTGATACAGAGGCCACTATCAAACTGGCTTTCTGTACAGATCCCAGGCATCAAACTGATCAGGTTCTGGTCAGAGCGGCTTTCTAAAATTACTACAGTTCAGAGACTGGTTCTTCGCAGGGCAAGGTAAGCTACATTGCTACAAAGATGCTGAGGGGACTGGAACCACTCTGATGAGGAAAAAATGAGAGGATTGGGACTTCTTGGTCTGGGGTATCTCATCAATGCTGATTATCACCCTTCAAGGGCGATTGTCAGGAGGATGGGGCCAGTGGCACCCAGTGACAGGACAAGAGGTCACAAGCACACCCTTGGGCATAAGAAGTTCCCTTTAAACATGAGGAGGAATTTCTTTAAGGTTGATGGAACACTGGAACAGGCTGCCCAGAGAGGTAGTGGAGTCTCCTTCTCTGAAGACACTGAAAACCCACCTGGACCTGTTCCTATGTGATCTTCTCTAGGTGAACCTGCCATGGCAGAGGCCCTGGACTTGATCTCCAGAGGCCCCTTCCAACCCCTGCCATTCTGTGATAGATGCAATATTGTAGTTGTTTAGTGGTGTGCTTGGTAGTGTTGCATTAATGGTGGGGCTCAATGATCTTAAAGATCTTTTCCACCCAAAGGGTTTCTATGATTCCGTGAAGCAAACTGAACTTCTCAGGGCTGTTTCAGATTGTCACTGATGTCATTACACACCTCTGACATTTTACCAGCTTTGTAGCTCTGTGAAATAACTCCTCTCTCCAGGTGTCCAAATCCAGGACTGGCATGAGGGAAATAGAGCAGTTTACTTATTAACACTCATCTCAACTGTGTCATTGCCCTCCAAATTGGAATCACAGAAAAGACCTTTAAGATCATAAAGTCTGACTGTTACAAAACTAAACTACCCAAGAAGTTGCTCCTGACAACTGCCTTTGCCACCACACATGGACATTCTGAGTTCACTCAGACTCCACACTAAAGTGAGATTTTTCAGACAGGGTTTATAACTGATTTTAGGACAATTAGATAACAGAAAACAACATTGCTGAGTCTTGTAAGCATTTGCCATAATGTATTAGGACCATCTCATTTAAAGTACACTATCACCTAGAAAGGTTGGACCAGATGGACATTCTGTGATTTCATAGCATCATAGAATGGTTTGAGTTGGAAGGGACCTCCAAAGATCAGCTAGTCCAACCTCCTTGCAGCAAGCAGGGACATCCTTCATTAGAGCAGGTTGCTCAGAGTGCTGTTGAGCCATCTCCAGGGATGGGGTCTCGACTGCCTCCCTGGGAAACCTGTTCCAGTGTTCCACCACCCTCATGGCACAGAACTTGTTCCTAACACCCAATCTAATTTGAAGCCATTGCTCCTGGTCCTGTCACTGCAGATCTTCAGGAACAGTCTTTCTGCAGCCATCCTTTAGGCTTCCTTCAGGTACTGGAAGGCTGCTATTAGGTCCTCCTGGAGCCTTCTCCAGGCTACACAACCTCTGGCTCCCTAAACCTATCCTCGTAGGAGAGGTGTTCCAGCCCCTTGATCATTTTTGTGGCCCTTTGGAATCTATCAGGTCCTTGTCCTTAGTGTGTTTAGGGCTCCAGAGCTGGATACAGTACTCCAGGTGAGGTCTTTCCCAGCACCATATGTTGTCACTGTAGTTCACATGGCTTCCAAAGAGACTACACGCTGGGAAACAGCTGACACTAGTGAACAGATGGTGAAATTCAAGGCAGAGAAGAAAGAATGAGAGTTTAACAACTTTAATGTGCATCAGGTCTTTGTAACTGCTGAATGAGTCAACTTCTGTCATGGTAATGTCCTTCATCAAATGTAGGGAAGAACAGGCTTTTGGATGAAGTGAATGCCCTTAGTCCTGTGATAGATAAATGCATTTGCTGTGATCCTGTGTAGAGACATGTTCCTGTAGCTCACTAATGGTGCTCTTGGGTCCACAAGTACATCTTTGTCCCAATACCACAACTTTTGTGGTCTCAAATGGGGTGAATCCTGCTGCAGAACAGAGTGAAGACTCAGAAGAGCAGCTTTTCACAGGTCCTTTCTGATGACTCTGCAGCTGTTGTCTCCTCATGGAAAGGTTTCATCTGCACAAAGGCTGTCAAATGTCATGTTACTGTGGGTGTTGTAGGCATGTCTTGTGTTCTCATGCAGTTGGATCCTGTGTCTAGCCACAGGAGGTTTCAAAAGCAGGATTTATAGAATGGTTTGGGTTGGATGGAAGCTTAAATCGCATCTGGTTAGAACCTCTCTGCCATGGGCAGGGACACCTTCCACTAGACCATGCTGATTAAGGCTTCTTCCAACCTAGCCTTGAACACCTTCAGTTGTGGATGTAGTGCATCCACAACCACGCTGGGCAGTCTGTTCCAGTGTCTCACCACCCTCACTCTGAAGAATTCCTTCCTAATCTCCAGTCTCAAGCTGCCCTCCTCATTCTGTAGCAGCATCACACAAGCTGCCAGACATATGTGCCAAAGAACTGGGTGATAGAAGCCTTTGCTGTCTGAACATCAGTACTGAGTAGGCACTTCCTCCAAGCTCCTTCATATTTTACTTTTTTCTTATGGGTCACCAGTTACTAGAGTCTGCTTCTCATATATAAATCCTTCTGGAGCTGTTGAAAAGCAGCACCATGGAGAAAGACCTGGGAATGCTGGTAGAAAACAAGTTTACCATCAGCCATCAGTGAACTTTCCTGGCCAGGAGGGCCAGTTGTCTCTTGAGATGCATAAAGAAGAATGTGGCCAGCAGGAGTAGGGAAGTGTCCTCCCCCTCTATGCTGCCTTAGTGAGGCTATATCTGGAATACTGTGCCCAGTTCTGGGCTCCACAATTCAAAACCACAAAAAACTACTGAAGAGAATCTATCAGTGCCCACAAAGATGCTGAGGGACTTGGAGCATCTCTGTGAAGAGGAAAGGCTGAGAGCCCTGGGGCTGTCGAGTCTGGAGAAGAGCAGCCCTATAAGGAGATCTGATCAATGCTCACCAAGAGATAAAGGGTGGGGGGCAAGAGGATGGAGACAGACTCTTGTCAGTGATGCCCAGTGACAAAGACAAGGGGCACAAACTGGAACCCAGGAGGTTCCATCTGAACAGAAGGAGAAACTTGTTTGTTGTGATGGTGCTGAAGGCCTGGAGCAGGCTGCCCAGAAAGGTTGTGGACTCCTTCTCTGGAAAGCTTCCAATTCCACCAGGCCATTGTGACCCTGTGCAAGCTACTGTGAGTACCCCTGCTTTAGCAGTGTTCTCCAGAGGTCCCTTCCAAGCTCCACCATTCCATGATTTTGTGATTCTGTTCTTGTCAAAACTTTCCCTGCACAAAGATGATTATACATGTCTGTAGAGGAAGCTCATGTGTTTATACTTTGATTTTCAGTCTATTGAACATAGAATCATAGAATCAACCAGGTTGGAAGAGACCTCCAAGATCATCCAATCCAACCTAGCACCCAGCCCTATCCAATCAACTAGACCATGGCACTAAGTGCCTCATCTTTTCTTGAAGACCTCCAGGGACGGTGCAGAAGTTGTTTGGTTTTCATTTCCTTGCCCTCCTTGACTGTAAATACTTCCATACATAAGGGTGATATTCCTTCCAGAAGCCTGTCATGTAGATTTGGCCAGCACAGTGATGGAGTGCTGCTTTGGGGCGGTGGGGACTTAGGTTTGTGACTCATTTCCATAATTAATCACTTCTTAAGTATTTTAATAATTCTCTTGCTTCTCTGCTCTGTGTGCCTGTGGCACCTTCAACTCTATAATGACCTCTTACCCTAGACTGCTCTTTTTGCAGTAATGTAATTGAAAATCCTGCAATCACTCCTAATCTCTATACAGGTGATACTTGTAACTCAAAAGTGTCCCTGTAATAATTCGGCATTTTAAGACAGCTAAGAGAAGTCACCCTGCTAACTAGTCTGGGAAGTTAGGTAAGGATCAAGGAGGAAAGAAAATGCATCAAGTCAAGGAATCGTAGAACCATTGACTGCTTTGTGTTGGAAAGGACCTTTAAAGGTCATCTAGTCCAACCTCCCTGCAGTCAGCAGGAACATCTGCAACTGGAGCAGGTTGCTCAGAGCACCAAACAACCTCACCTGGAATAGTTCCAAGTAAGCATTTTTCCCCACCTCTCCGAGCAACCTGGGACAGGCTCTCACCACCCTCAGCCTCAAACATTTATTCCTTCTCTTTGCTCTCAATCTCCCTCTTTCAATATAACACACCCCCCCTTCTCCTGTCACAACAGACCCTGTACTCAGCTTTCTTCTAAGCCCCTTGAAGCACTGAAAGGCCACCTGGAGCCCTCTCTTCTGCAGGTTGAACAAGCCCAACTCTCTCAGCCTGGCCTCCCAGCAGAGCCCTTTCAGCCCTACTAGCATTGCAGTGGCCTCCTCTGGCCCTACTCTTTGTGGCTTTTCTCTGGAGCCACTCCGTTAGGTCCATGTCTCTCTTGTGTTTGGCACCCCATAACTGGGTTAGGATCCCCTCTCTTCATCTCTGGTCATGCTGCTTTGGATGCAGCCCAGGCTGCCAATGGCTTTCTGGGTTGCCAGTGCTCATTGCTGGCTCCTGTCTAGCTTCTCAGCCAGCAGCACCCACAAGTCTTTTTCTGCAGGGCTACTCTCAGTCTCATCATCCCTGAGTCTGGATTGATATTGAGGATTGCCCCAACCCACGTGCAGGACCTTACATTTTACCTCACTGAACATCATGAGATTCTCTTTGGCCCTCTTGTCCAGCCTGTCCAGGTCCTTCTGGATGGTGTTGTGTCCTTCAGCCTTATCAACATCACCCATACATGTATGTATATATATATATATATATATATATACACTTGTATACTATATACACATTTATACTTATATGTGTATCTATATATACACACATACCTGTATATACACACATATATACATCCATATATACTATATATATGTATGTAGTTAAAAAAATATATATATCTACTTTAAAAATATGTATGATTGATATGTTTTGGACAGAATAAATTGATTCTTCTGATGGAGTGGATGATGTAGTAAGTTGCTGCCATCATCTATGTACTATTCAAACACAGAATGTGTTTTGGTTAGGTTTGTCTTTGGGAACATAAAAGGGATGACTAAGAGGACTTCCTGGAACACAAATTATCTAACATGAACAGTAGTAGAACATTCACAGCATGTCACAACACTTTCCCTGCACACATACACAGATAAATTGGGGTGCTGACTGATGTGCTGCTTTAATTACCTTGTACTTTCGTTGGGTTTTTGCTTTAAAAGGGTTTTTAGCGTTGCCTTTTTCAAAGAGCTGTAGAATAGAACCATAGAATTGTAGAATTGTTTTGGCTGAAAAAGGCCATTAAGATCAAGAGATCAAGTCTAGCCATTAGCCCAGCACTGCCAGGCCACCCCTAAGCCATGGCACTCAGCACCACAGCTACACGGCTTTAGCATCCCTCTGGAGATGGGGCTGGGGAGCTTGTTACAAGGCCCAACCACTCTTTTGGGGAAGAAATTGTTCTTCAAGTCCAGTCTAAATCTCTCAGAGCAAAATTTCAGGCCGTTTCCACTCATCCTATCATTTGCTCCTTGAGAGAAGAAACCAACCTCCCACCTAGCTCAAACTCCCTCAAGTTGTAGAAAGTCAGAAAGTCTTCCTTCAACCCCCTCGACTCTAAACACACCCAGATTCCTCAACTGCTCTTCACCAGCCCTGTTCTCCAGACCCTTCAACAGCTTGGCTGCCCTTCTCTGGATCTGCTCCAGCACCTCAATGTCCTGCTCAGAGTTAAGGCCCCAAAACTGAACCCAGGATTTGAGGAGTGGCCTCATCAGTGCCCTGCACAGGAGTAGAGTCATCCTAGTCATGTCGCAGCAGAACTCCCCTTTGGAAGTGTGATGCATGAGTTCCCAAAGTCCACGAGAGACTTTTGTGTGTTATGGATGTTTCAGATTCTGCCTCAGAAACAAATATGACCTAAATATTTAATCAGGCTTAGCAGAATTGGATTTTTTTATTGCTGCAGATTAATCTGGTTCCTCTGAGCCTAACACATGTGGCATCCATGTCTGCAAGACCTTTCTTTTTTTCTTATTAACATTAAAAGGTTTACAGACTTCATAAAATCTGGTGTGCACCAAGAGGAAGATTATGAATTGCATTTGCTTAAACCTTAGCACTGAGGATTCTCCTTCTCAGTCATGTCTGTGCTGTTTCAGACTGCGTTGTGTTTCTAGAGAGCTTAGTGAGTGCTGGTTTTATTCTTTTTCTATGACCCGCCTAATTTTGTTTCATTTCCCTGGTGTTAAAAAGGTGTTAGGCCTGGTGCTGCTTGATGGTTTTGGGTTTTGTCTCCGATAAATTCATTTTATAATTGCATTTAACTTCACTAGAGAAAACACCAACTTTTTTTGTTTGTTTGTTTATTGGGTAAGGATCTAAGTGCCTTTGGATGTTTTGCTTAGTGCTGTTGTCTCATTCAAGTCTGTTCTGTAAATTTGGGATTAAAAAAAATCGGCAGTGTGAGCATACTGTGAATTTCAGCACTTCTTAAGTCTTCTTTTTGCTAAGTGTTTACTCTGTGGCTGTGGGCTTCTGTACATTGCAGCTTCACCTCCAGTAATGTGTAGTGTTCTGGGCTTCATCCTTAAGGATGTGAAGGTCCTTGAATGCATCTAGGGAAGGGCTGCAAAGCTTGGGAAAGAGCTGAAAGGAATGTCCTGTTAGGAGGGACTGAGGAATCTGGGCTTACTTCATTTGGAGAGAAGGAGGCCAAGGAGGCAACCTCTCTAGTCTCTGAAGTTTCCTGTGGAGGAGACGTGGAGAGGCAGAGGCTGAGCTCTTCTCCCTGGGATTGAGTGATAGGAATCGTGGGAATTACGAAATCACACAGAATGGTGAGGGTTGGAAGGGACCTCTAGAAATCATCCAGTCCTCCCCTGCCCCTGCTACAGCTATGCTGCGGAGGGCAGGAATTAATACGTGGCCGAGTCGGGAATTTATCAAAAATAGTTATTTTTTATTTTCCCAAAAACCCGCCCCCACAACTATATATACAAAGATTAATTTAGTTTAATAAGCAGGTTCAGTTGCATGAGAATTAATCTACACGGATACCGTCAATAATCTGACTATATTGGAAGTCAGAAGTTGGAAAAGGCATTAGCTATTAATTAATAGCGGTTTCTTACTAAATTAAGCTAAGCCAAATAACTCGCTCAGGCCGACTCGCGAGGTCTGTCTTCCTCCCCCAGCAGCTGCAGGTGAATCGTTAAGGGTCATTAAGGGTCGTTAGGCAGACAAAGGTGTCAATAGGAAAGCGAATTCCTGAAGGTCTGTGCAGTCCAGCCGAGGGGAGTGTGTGAGCTCAGGCAGACACATACGTCCAGGCACGGGCAAACTCCAAAGCGGGAACCCCAAAGGCGGGAAGACCCCCAATAGTTATAACCTTGGCTAGACAAAGGGCAGAGTTACCACACCTTAGGCGCGAAAGCGCACGGCCAATGCCAGCCTGGCTGCAGCGCGGGAACTCACGGGGCAGCCCTCCCCCCTTCACGGCTGCAGGGCAGGCGAGGGGGGAGGGAAACCAGGCGGCTTTTCCCCTTTCCCCCCGAAGTCCGAGCAGGAGAGGAATTTAGGGGTACAGGACTCTAGGACAAGCTACAGCACCCACAGCAGCCTGCACAAGATCACAATGGCCAGGTGGGTTTGGAATTGCTTCAAAGAAGTAGACTCCACAACCTCTCTGGGGAGCCTACTCCAGGTCTCCAGCACCCTCACACTCAAGAATTTTGTTCTCATGTTTATATTGAACCTCTTGGGTTCCAGTTTGTGCTTATTGCCCCTTGTCCTGTTGCAGGGAACCACTGCAAAGAATCTGACCTCATCCTCTTGACCTCTACACTTTAGATATTGATCATCATTGAAAAGTTCCCCTGCTGACTGCATCAGGGGTTGAGGTAGACAACCTTTACAAATCTCCTCTAACTCAAGAACATTCTGTGATTCAGTGAGACACTGGTTATGGTGAAGTCAGGCTTACAGCCCCAGTTACTGCACCCAAGGATGGTAGCACTTCTTTCTGCCCTGACTGTTGCTCAAGGTACATGAATTGTCTGATCTTCTGAAACAGTGTTTTAGCCACCTACGTCTCTGTTCAGCAGAGGGGTGCTAAACTGTGAAGTGTGGATAACCAAACCAGGTTGGATTGGCCAGGTTTCAACTGATGAAGCAAGAAAACAACATTTCTTTGATTTGGTAAGAAGGTTGTAGCCTTGAGGTGAGGCTGATTCCTGCCAAAGTCAGCAAAGGTGACTTAGTTTCACTTCATCTTCACTCCATGCACTGTGAACTTTCCCCAGTTTGGCACTCCAGGGGTATGTCTATACTGGAGAGATACCCAGGCTGTAATGGGAGCAGCAAACAGACTGGTAGGAGCATCTTGGTTTATTTCACAGTATATTAAGCTGCTGAAGGCATTTTCTGAAGGACTTGCCACATGTACCCCATCATGTCGTGAAGTATTTACAGGGCAGAACCTTAAAGAGTAGATGTTTGAGGTTATGTGAGGTATGTGCTTCATAGCTTACCAGTGAGCAGTTTGCTGCAGGTGAACTACTCTGATTAACTTATTTTCCTTTCCATTATGAGTGGGAGGCAGTCTTGGGAGTAGGCATAGGCAATATAGCTCTTACCTCAGAGCATTCAGAGTTGTTTAGTTTGAATATTAAGTATTTTATTGACTGTTCTGTAGCCATTTCATGGAAGTGATTGAGGTTTAGCATGAAAAAGCTGACCAGGTCTTAACTCAGTTACGGTGAAGACCTGCATTTGAGGAGCTAGAATTAACTACAAGAGTGCTTTACCAGTGAAATCCAGAGAAGCCTGCACTCATCAGTAATTGTTTGGATGCTTTTCACCTGCAGTCAGATGTTCGCTTCTGCGAAAATCAGTTAAGTTTTGTGAATACTCACAGGGCTTTTTTTTAATGGTGAGCCTTGTAAACAATCAAATCTCAGCTTCCATGAAAATCAGCTACATTTGGTAAGTACTTGCAGGGTTTTCTTTTTTCATAGATTCATAGAATGAAGGGTTGGAAGGGACATTGAAGGTCATCTAGTTCCAATGCCCCTGCCATGGACAGAGACATCTTCCACTGGACCAGATGAACTTTGTAAACAGGCAGATCTCAACTTCCATGAAAGTCCATTAAA
This sequence comes from Pogoniulus pusillus, assembly GCF_015220805.1. Taxonomy (NCBI): domain Eukaryota; kingdom Metazoa; phylum Chordata; class Aves; order Piciformes; family Lybiidae; genus Pogoniulus; species Pogoniulus pusillus. Next base: position 88,783,240 of record NC_087309.1, read on the forward strand.
TTCTGTGAATGGTTTCAATTATTTTTTATTTTGATGGTGACCTTTGTAAGCAGCCAGATCTCAACTTCCATGAAAATCCATTAAACCTTGTGGCTATTCTCTGGTTTTTTTCAATGGTGAACTCCGTAGACAGTCAGGTCTCATCTTCTTTGAAAACCAGTTACATTTCTGAATGCTCTCAAGGTATTTTTAATGGTGACCTTCTAAAAAGTGAGATCTCAACTTTCATGCAAATCAGTTAAAGTCCATGAATACTCTCAGGTAATTTTTTCAGTGGTGACATTTGCAAACTGGATTCAGACTCAAGGGGTTTAAATTTTCAGATGAAAGCTTGAATTCGGTTCAATTTTCAGGGCAAATGAAGAGTCAAGAACTAAATTCTACCAAACAAAACTAATAAACCCCCAATTTCTTACACCTCCAGCACATAAGACTCGGTAGGTTCCCACTGTGGTAGCAGCAGAACCAGCTGAATAAATCCTCCACCTGTTGAAAACTGTTGTTTTACATCAAACTGCTCCATTGCTCACTTGGCATCTCCCACTGCCTCTCGGTGCAAAAAAACCCAAGGATGTGAAACCATGACTTGGATTTCCTAAAGGAAAATACCTCTTTTTTCTGTTTTTTTCTCCCTTTTTACCCTTGTCTTGCAGTTATACCTGCCGCCACTTGCGGAGATATGTCTATGTCTTGGACAAACTGTATTTCCCCCACTCTCACTGCTCTACGCTGCAGCATTGCTTCTCGACCCTCAGTGACAATGGAGAGGAACTCTTATCTTTAACTTGTTCTCACATTCTCAGATCCTATGCTGCCAGGTTATTAACCTCTGCTCTCCCATTTATTGCATGCTGCATGCTCCGTGCCTGGTCTGTGCATGCTTTTAGTAAACTGCCAGATAATGTTGGAGTTCTAAAAGGGACAGTTTGTGTCTTTATGGCATCCTTGGTTCATGTCCTGCAAAGTGTGGTACAAGCAGGAATAATGGCTTGGGTTGGGTGATTTGTTGTTTGGTTGGTTAGTTTTTTTTTCAGTTTAGAATACAGCTTCTGGAATTGTTGTGTGGCCTTTGGAAGTTTAAAATACTTTTTTTATATTGAACTATTTTAAAAGGAGTGTTTAAGAAAGCTGGGGGCAGAATTTTGAGCCAAGACTGTTGTCTTGGATAAGGGGTAATGGTTTGAATTAAAAGTGGGTGATTGAAGTGGAGGAAAGGGTGAAATGTTTGAGACTGAGGGTGGTGAGAGGCAGTCCCAAATTGCCCATAGAGGTGGGAGATCACAGTATCATAGTATCACAGTATCAACAAGGTTGGAAGAGACCTCATAGATCATCAAGTCCAACCCTTTACCACAGAGCTCAAGGCTAGACCATGGCACCAAGTGCCACATCCAACCTTGCCTTGAACAGCCCCAGGGATGGCGACTCCACCACCTCCCCGGGCAGCCCATTCCAGTGTCCAATGACTCTCTCAGTGAAGAACTTTCTCCTCACCTCAAGCCTAAATTTCCCCTGGTGTAGCTTGAGGCTGTGTCCTCTTGTTCTGGTGCTGGCCACCTGAGAGAAGAGAGCAACCTCCTCCTGGCCACAACCACCCCTCAGGTAGTTGTAGACAGCAATAAGGTCACCCCTGAGCCTCCTCTTCTCCAGGCTAAACAATCCCAGCTCCCTCAGCCTCTCCTCATAGGGCTGTGCTCAAGGCCTCTCACCAGCCTCGTCGCCCTTCTCTGGACACGCTCAAGGATCTCAGTGTCCTTCCTAAACTGGGGAGCCCAGAACTGAACGCAGTACTCAAGGTGTGGTCTGACCAGTGCAGAGTACAGGGGCAGAATGACCTCCCTGCTCCTGCTGACCACACCATTCCTGATGCAGGCCAGGATGCCATTGGCTCTCTTGGCCACCTGGGCACACTGCTGGCTCATGTTCAGACACCCCCAGATCCCTCTCTGTCTGGCTGCTCTCCAGCCACTCCGACCCCAGCCTGTGTCTCTGCATGGAGTTGTTGTGGCCAAAGTGCAGCACCCTGCACTTGGAGCTATTGAATGCCATCCCATTGGACTCTGCCCATCTGTCCAGGCGGTCAAGGTCCCGCTGCAGAGCCCTTCTGCCCTCCAACTCAGCCACATCTGCCCCCAGCTTGGTGTCATCTGCAAACTTGCTGATGCCTGACTCCATGCCCTCATCCAGATCATCTATGAAGATGTTAAAGAGGATGGGGCCCAGCACTGATCCCTGAGGGACACCACTAGTGACTGGCCGCCAGCTGGATGTGGCACCATTCACCACCACTCTCTGGGTCCGGCCCTCCAGCCAGTTCCTAACCCAGCACAGAGTGTTGCCATCCAAGCCGTGGGCTGACAGCTTAGCCAGCAGTTTGCTGTGGGGGACAGTGTCAAAGGCCTTGCTGAAGTCCAGATAGACCACATCCACAGGCCTCCCCACATCCACCAAGCGGGTCACCTGATCATAGAAGGAGATCAGGTTGGAGAGGCAGGATCTGCCCTTCCTAAACCCATGCTGGCTGGACCTGAGCCCTTTGCCATCCCTCAGGTGCACTCTTATCACCCCCAAGATAACCTGCTCCATCAGTTTCCCTGGCACTGAGGTCAGGCTGACAGGTCTGTAGTTCCCAGGTTCCTCCATCCGACCCTTCTTGTGGATGGGTTCACGTTGGCAGTTTCCAGTCTCCTGGGACCTCACCGGTGAGCCAGGACTGCTGGAAAATGATGGAGAGTGGCTTGGGCAGCTCAGCTGCCAGCTCTCTCAGCACCCTGGGATGGATCCCATCTGGTCCCATGGACTTGTGGGTGTCCAGATGGCTCAGCAGGTCCTGAACTAATTCTTCATGAATTCCCAGGGGAACACACCGCTCCCCAACCCCATCCCCCAGTTCAAGAGGCCACTTGCCCTGAACTCCTCCCTCCTTGCTGTTGAAAACTGAGGCGAAGAAGGCATTCAGGACCTCAGCCTTTTCCATATCATCAGTTATAGTGTTCCCCTCCTGGTCCAGTAAGGAGTGGAGGCTCTTCTTGCCCTTCCTTTCAGCGTTGATAAATTTATAAAAGTGCTTTTTATTATCCTTCACAGAGGTGGCAGCCTAAGTTCTAGCTGAGCCTTAGCCTCTCTAATTTTTCTCCTGCATAATCTGGCTACCTCCTTAAACACGTCAGGAGAAGCCTTCCCCTCCTTCCAGAGGCGATACACCCTCTTTTTTCCCCCCAATTCCTTCAGGAGCTCTTTGCTTATCCAGGCTGGTCGCCTCCCCCTGCGGCTCATCTTTCGGCACGTGGGAACTGCCAGCTCCTGTGCCTTCGAGAGCTCCTGTTTAAAGTAGGTCCAACCATCCTGGACCCCTTTGTTCTCAAGGACTGCTGCCCAGGGGACTTTGCAAATAAGTTTCTTGAGCAAACTGAAGTTTGCCCTCTGGAAGTCCAAGATGTAGGTTTTGTTGCAGTGCCTCCCTACCTCCCTGCATATTGAAAACTCCACTAACTCGTGATCACTACACCCCAGGCAGCCTCCCACTGTCACAACTCCCACCACTTAACAGCTGGGTCATGAAGCTGTCCTCCATGCACTCTAGAAATCTCCTGGACTGCCTCCTCTCTGCTGAATTAAGTTCCCAGCAGATATCTGGCAGGTTAAAGTCACCCACAAGAACAAGATCTGATGATCTTCACAGTATCACAGTATCACCAAGGTTGGAAGAGACCTCACAGATCATCAAGTCCAACCCTTTACCACAGTGCCCAAGGCTAGACCATGGCACCAAGTGCCACATCCAACCTTGCCTTGAACTGCCCCAGGGACGACGACTCCACCACCTCCCCGGGCAGCCCATTCCAGTGTCCAATGACTCTCTCAGTGAAGAACTTTCTCCTCACCTCCAGCCTAAATCTCCCCTGGCGCAGCCTGAGGCTGTGTCCTCTCGTTCTGGTGCTGGCCACCTGAGAGAAGAGAGCAACCTCCCCCTGGCCACAACCACCCTTCAGGTAGTTGTAGACAGCAATAAGGTCACCCCTGAGCCTCCTCTTCTCCAGGCTAAACAATCCCAGCTCCCTCAGCCTCTCCTCATAGGGCTTGTGCTCGAGGCCTCTCACCAGCCTCGTCGCCCTTCTCTGGACACGCTCAAGGATCTCAGTGTCCTTCCTAAACTGGGGAGCCCAGAACTGAACGCAGTACTCGAGGTGTGGTCTGACCAGTGCAGAGTACAGGGGCAGAATGACCTCCCTGCTCCTGCTGACCACACCATTCCTGATGCAGGCCAGGATGCCACTGGCTCTCTTGGCCACCTGGGCACACTGCTGGCTCATGTTCAGGCAGGTATCAATCTTGAGACAGCCTCCAACTGTTTGTAAAATATCTCATCTGTTTCCTCATCCTGGTTGGGTGGTCTATAACAGACTCCAACCAGGATGTCAGATTTGTTAGTCCTCCCTCTGATTTTAACCCACAAGCTTTCAATCCCTTTGTCCCTCACCTCAAGCTCAGTGGCAAGGAGTGACTCCCTAATATACAGGGCCACCCCTCCTCTTCTCCCTTGCCTATCTCTCCTGAAGAGGCTGTATCCCCCCCAGTATATCACTCCAGTCGTGCCTGTCATCCCACCAAGTTTCTGAAATGGTGACTATATCATAGTCACGCTGGTGGACCAGGACTTCCAGTTCATGATGAGGTTGTCTGGGGCTCTGAGGAACCTTCTCTAGTTGGCAGATGTCCCAGCCAGTGTGGGTAGGGTGGGCTAAATGTGTTTTAAAGGTCCTCTCCTACCCAAATCATTCAATGATTCTGTAACTCTCTGGTAAGCTTTCTCACATCTAAGTGTCTGATTCTTTCTTGATCCTCATTGTTTCTTTAACATTGCCTATAAAAATTACTCTTTGAGAATGAGAACAATGAGAACTTTTCCTTTCAAGGTCAATAAATTGCCGTCACACTTGATAAATTAAGAAATATCTGCCCTATATATATATGTATATAAATATGTATATATGTGTGTGTGTGTGATCAGTTTTGACTATCATAAGATCTTAGAATCCCAAATTAGAGGGGACCTCAAGGATCTTCAGGTCTTGGCAGAAGCCCAGTCTAGACAAGAACCCAGCACCATGTCCAGCCAAACCATAGAAGGGTCCAGTGTTGAGGACTCCATTACTTCTCTGGAAAGATTATTCCAATGGCAGATTATGTTTGTTGTATAGGACTGTGTCATTGGAATCTCCCCTGGAGCAATTTATGTTAACCCTTTTTCTTTTCCACATGACTCCTTGTAAAAAGAGAGACTCTGTAGCCACAAAGATCATACAGGATGAAACTGGTGAGAATCCACCATCCCAAAATTACCACATAAAACTCACATTCGTGGCACAGAATCGTAGAAGACCTGCAGAAACTGTAAAATAACAGGATTTCAGAAGTAAATTCTAATGACTATACCAAAATGTTTTGTTTTAAACCATTTTGTTCCTTGTAAAGGTTAAGTTTTACTCTTTGACTGCTGATGCTGCGGATAATTAAATGTATTAACCAAGAATGCTGGAAACTTTAGGATAGCAAGGACAAAAATTGCATGACAACGTTGATTAGAACATGGAAAGCAGCCAGGGTGGAAATACAGCTTCCCAGCTAAGCCATCATACAATAGCAAGAGACCACACAGTAAACATAAGTAAAACCAGCTTGATTGTCAAGGGAAGAAAATGTGGCATGCCAAGCTGGAATAGCTCCTTTTGTACAAAAGGCATTTTTTATAGTAGTACATAATGATGGAGAATTACACTGAAGGATCTCAACAGGAGATGAAAACATAGCTATCCCAGGGGCAGTCTCTGGTTTAATTCAGAGCAGGGCTGAAGGTAGTAAAGCAGGCAAAAGCCTAAGGTTTCAAAAGCAGGATTTAGAAATGAGTAAGAATAATCAAGTCAGTCCACACCAAAATGTTGTTTAAGGTGGAGTGTTTTACATGTAGGAACGTAAAAGAGCCTAATCACTAGAGAATCCCAGGATCTCATCATGGTGGGGGTTAGAAGGGATCTCTGGAGATCATCCAGTCCAGTCTCCCCTCTAAAGCAGAGTCACCCACAGCAGCTTACCCAGGATCACCATGGCCAAGTGAGGATTTCTCCAGAAGAGGAGACTCCACAACCTCTCTAGGCAGCCTGATCCAGGGCTCTCCCACATTCGAAGTTTTTCCTTATTCCAGCTTGTTTCACTGGAATGTTACAGATATTAGGGACGAGTTCTGTGCCATGAGGGTGCTGGAGCAGGTTGCCCAGGGAGATAGTTGAGGCCCCATCCCTGGGGATACTCAAGGTGAAGTTGGACAGGACTTAGGGCAGCCTGATCTAGTTGAGAGTGCTGCTGCAGACTGCAGAGGGATTGGAATGGATGACTTTTGGAGGTCACTTCCAACCCAGACTGCTCTGCAATTCTATGAAATTTGGGTAATTCCGTACAACACTATAACAGGAGGCGGGCAAAATTATCCTTGGGAAGCTAAGTACCCCTCTATGGATATTTCATCTTTCAGGTGGCTTCATGGATGAGAAGAAGCACTGATAACGTCAGATGCATTTTCACATGGCAAGCTTAAGAAGTTTTTAGAGCAATGAATTAATCTAATCAGTCTCCATGGTGAAAGTGGTAGAGAGAGTTTACTGGTATGGCTCTCTGAAATGAGAGTGATGCATCAATTGAGGTATTTTTATGATAAGTAGACCTTTAAAGGTCATCCAGTCCAACCCCCTGCACTCATCAGGGACATCTGCAACTAGAGCAGACTGCTCACATCTCCAAACAACCTGACTTCCCACATTGACAGGAATGGGGCATCTCCCACCTCTCTGGGCAACCAGGGGCAGGCTCTTACCACCTTCAGCCTCAAACATTTCTTCCTTCTCTCCAATCTGAATCCACCTCTTTCAGTCTCAGACTGTGACCCCTTATCACAACAAATCCTGCTTGGAAACAGGCCCAGTTTTCTTCTTGAAGCCCTGCAAGGCCACCAGAAGGTCTCCCTGAAGCCTTCCCTTCTGCAGGCTGAACAAGCCCAACTCTCTCAGCCTGGACTCCCAGCAGAGCCCTTCCAGCCCTGTCAGCATTGCTGTGGCCTCCTCTGGCCCTGCTCCAACAGGTATCACACAGTATCACACAGTATCACCAAGGTTGGAAGAGACCTCACAGATCATCAAGTCCAACCCTTTACCACAGAGCTCAAGGCTAGACCATGGCACCAAGTGCCACGTCCAATCTTGCCTTGAACAGCTCCAGGGATGGCGACTCCACCACCTCCCCGGGCAGCCCATTCCAGTGCCCAATGACTCTCTCAGTGAAGAACTTTCTCCTCACCTCAAGCCTAAATCTCCCCTGGCACAGCCTGAGGCTGTGTCCTCTCGTTCTGGAGCTGGCCACCTGAGAGAAGAGAGCAACCTCCTCCTGGCCACAACCACCCCTCAGGTAGTTGTAGACAGCAATAAGGTCACCCCTGAGCCTCCTCTTCTCCAGGCTAAACAACCCCAGCTCCCTCAGCCTCTCCTTGTAGGGCTTGTGCTCGAGACCTCTCACCAGCCTCATCGCCCTTCTCTGGACACGCTCAAGCATCTCAATGTCCCTCCTAAACTGGGGGGCCCAGAACTGAACACAGTACTCAAGGTGAGGTCTGACCAGTGCAGAGTACAGGGGCAGAATGACCTCCCTGCTTCTGCTGACCACACGATTCCTGATGCAGGCCAGGATGCCACTGTCTCTCTTGGCCACCTGGGCACACTGCTGGCTCATGTTCAGGCGGGTATCCCTGTGTGTGCTGTGTTGAGGACTCCACAGCTGCCCCCATCACTGCAGGTAGGGTCTCACCAGAGCACAGCAGAGGGGTAGAATCCCCTCCCTGCCTCTGCTGCCCACACTGCTTTCAAATAGAATTTTTACCCACTGTCTGAATGAAGTGGACCCACTACCTATCTCATGGTGCAATGGGGAGCATGAATATTGGACCTGGGGTTGTAATATGTCATTGCCGCTCTCTAAGAATTCTCTTGTGGCTGTGCTTAGTTATTGATTATTGCTCATCTGGGCTTCATGATGTGAAATAACTTGTACCACTCTGGCTATTATGGCTTTGAGTCCCACATTCATCTTGTGATGTTTTAATGTTTGTGTATGTTCCCTTTTCTGTTTTCAACCTTGTAGAGTTGCAGCAGTCGATCTCAGGGTAAATTAGTTTTGGAAGTGCATCTGGCTTGGTGTAGGCACTGGCAAAGGGGAGCTGACTGTCAGGGATTTATGTTGGGATGGTGCACAAATTCAGGACAGTTTCATTTTCACAGCTCATTTGACATCATATGTGTAAAAGCAGGAAATATGGCTTTGCTGAGCCTTGTAAATTGAGTAAGCATGTTCCTGAAGCAGTAGAGCAAAAGGGGAAATTGTATGGATTCATCTGAATTAAGCTTTTTTTCTTCTTTGTTTTATTTTTTTCCCTTTATTTCCCCCTATATGTTTTTTATTTTTTCCCCTTTTAATGTGTTGGTTTTTTTCTTGTGTTGTGTTAAAGCTAAGTTTTGCTCAAACAGCAAAATGGTTCTAGTATGGTTTAAATGCTTTCTTTGAGAATTGTTCTGGCACGTTGTCTGAAGCCTGTAGAGGAGTGGCTTTGCAGCCGTGCTCCTCCTGTGCCATCAGACTGGATGGAGTGATGCAATTAGATTAATTTAAGAATGTGCAGTCTTAGCAGGGTCAGGGCCTTGGAGGTCAGCTTTGAGAAATACTACTCATTAGCAGAAATGTTTCTGTTACTGCAATGTGGTGGGGTCCTGCATAAAGCCAACTGGTCCTCATGACCCAGTTGCCTTTTTATCCCTTGGAGTGTGAGATGGACTGGGGAAGCTTGTGGTGCACGTCACCTTGAATGCCTTCACAGGACAACCAGGCAATCAGGCCCAGCCACCATGGGTTTATGAAAGGCAAGCCCTGCTTCATCTGACCCGATCTCCTTGTTACAAGATGAGCCACCTAGTGGATTAGGGAAGGGCTGTGGATATTGTCTACTTGGACCTGAGTAAAGATTTTTACACTGTTCCTCACAGCACTCTCTGGAGAAAGTGGCAGTTCATGGCTCGGGTGGATGGATGCTTCACTGGGTAAATAAAGCTGGATGACCCAGATAGTTGTGGGGGATGGAGTTTTAACAGCTGGTAGCCAGTCACAAGTAGTGTTCCCTAGGGCTCAGTGCTGGGGCCAGTTCTGTTTAGCATCCTTATCAATGATCTGGGTGAGGGAATTGAGTGCACCCTCAGTAAGACTGCAGACAATGAAGACAATGCAAGCATCAGTGTGCTTTATGGTAGGAAGGGGAACCTGGACAGGCTGGATTTTTGGGCCAAGACCAGTAGCATGTGGTTAAACAAGGCCATGTGTGGGGTTCTACACTTGGGTCACAAGACCGCCACAGCAACACCTATGCAATGTGCAAGAGTGGGGCAGAGTGACTGGAAACTGCCTGGCAGAGAAAGAACTGGGGAGGTGTTGTTTGACAGCTGCCTAAAAATGAATGAGCAGTGTGCCAAGAAGGCCACCACTATCCTGGACTGAATCAGCAATCAGCTGCCCCTGGCCAGCAGGACTAGGACACTTATTTGATTATCTCCCTGCACCTCAAATTCTGGGTTCAGTTTTGGGCTCCTCACTCCAACAAAGACATTGAGGGGCTGGAGCATGTCCAGAGAAGGACAGCAAAGCTGGTGATGGGTTTAGAGCACAAATCTTGTGAGAGGCAGCTGAGGAAACTGAGATTCTTCAGCCTGGAGAGAAGGAGGCTAATAGGAGACCTTGCTGTCTGCAACATCTGAAAGAGGCTTTGAGCCAGATGGGCATTAGTCTCTTCTCCCAAGAAGCTAGTACAAGAGAAAATGGCTTCAAATTTTGTCAGGGGAGGTTTAGGTTGGACATGAGAAACAATTTCTTACCTTTTAGTGTTGTTAAGGCCTGGAAGAGGGTACCCAAGGCAATGGTGGAGTCTCCATCCCTGCAGGGATTTCAAAGCTGTGTCTGTGTGGTACTGAGCCATGAGGTTTAACACCAGATCTGGTAGTGTGAGGTTAATGGTCTTTTCCATTCTAAATGGTGCTGTGTTTCAATGATGATCTTTTTCCTAATGAGTTTGATATTAACTGTTTTTATTTTCAGTGCAAACCAAGATATTTTGTGTGGACTCAATTCCCAGTCTGGGATCACGAGTCAGGAGATGAGACTTTTTTCTGTGGCCGCTGTGATGGAACAGCATTTCCCTGAAATCCAGTTCAATTAATCATATTCCTGCAGGGGAAAAAAATAGAACTTAGAAAACCCTTAAAATTGGTTGGAGGTCTGTTAAATGAATATAATTTAGTGTTTTATTGCTTTTTGACTGTGATTTTTTAGTCAGCTGCTGATAATTTTATTGAAGGATTGGAATTATTTATTGTGGAAGGATCACTTTACACTCAGCAGTGGGTGACTTGGCAGAGGGGAGTTGTCTATAAATAATCCTGTTACAGATTATTTGTCTTTGTACTGCACAGCTTATCGATCAAGAAGCCAGTGAGAGATAAAATCAATGCCATGAGTGAAAAATTGCCAAGCTCCTAGGTCTCAAAATGCTGTTTAGTTGGGTGTTCATCAAGTGGGTGCATATCTGGTGGAAACCTTTCTGCATTGGATCCTTAACTCCTAGAAAAGTAGACTGGGTTTTAGGGAAGGAGGGTTCAAGGAAAGGGAAATATTGCTGATAAAAGCCTGGTGCAAGCAAGGTGTTCTTTCATAGACCAGTAGCATTTTTTGTGCTATAGTTTGTGCTCCCTGACCCTGGACAGTACTGAAGAGACTCTGGCCCCATCCTCTTGCCCCTGACTCATTCTCTCTTGCTGAGCACTGATCAGATCCCCTGTAGGGATGCTCTTCTCTAGGCTCACCACCCTCAGGACTCTCAGCCTTTCCTCCTTACAGAGATGCTCTAAGACCCTCAGCATCTTTGTAGCCTCTGCTGGAGTCTCCAGCAGTTCCTTGTCTCCCTTGAACTGGGGAGCTGGGAACTGGATGTGGTTCTCCAGATACAGCCTCACTAGGTCAGAGGAAAGGAGAACCTCTCTCCAACTACTGGCCACACTCTTCTAAGTGCCCTCTAAGATGCCATTGGCCCAGTTGACTGTGAAGGCACATTTATGGCTTCATGGTGAACTTGCTGTGCACCAGCACTCCCAGATCCTCCTCCACAGACCTGCCTTCCAGCAGCAAAACATCTCACCTGTCTTGTGCAGGTGACTGTTCCTCCCCAGGTGCAGGACCCTACACTTGCCCTGACTAAAATTCATGAGGTTCCTCTTCACCGAGCTCTCAGCCTGTCCAGGTCAATGCACTCCAGTAGCTGGAGGCTGAAGAAAAAACAACTGATACTGGGGTTTGTGGGTTTTGTTTTGTTTTGTTTTGTTTTTTAACACAGTGGTTGAGTCACTGGAATAGTTCAACAAGGGCTCTGAACTTCCCAAGGCTGGAATTTTTAAATGAAATTGGATGCTTTGTCCAAGTCCAGCCATAGCTATTGGACTTGAAGGAGAAAGTAGCTGCATAAATTCCTACAGCTTGTGTCAGACCTGCTGATCAAAGTGACTTCTATTGGCATTAAAAATTGTAGCTGCAGGCAGATTGGCGTGGAGAATTTTGTTGGTTTGTTTGCTGTTTCCTTTTTTCTATGGATTTCTTTAAAAGGCTACTTTTTGATTCAGAATTTTGCTCATCCTTCTCAGGTACTATGACCCTGGCAGGTACAATCCCCCCAGGGTCATATGACCCAAATTGTACAAAACAAGCACAGATTGCCAAAATCCTACAAATCTCATGGGGAAAAAAAAAAAAAAAAAACAAACCCTACACTCAAAAGTTGACAGGAGAAAATGGCAAGAATTGTGGCTTTTTCCTTATATAATACTCTTGATTCCTCCCACCCTGGTCAAAATTTATCATAGACACGATCTAGACACATTCTACCCCCGTTCAGCCTGTGAAACTAAAACATAATCTCCATCAGATGGGATAACTTTTAATTGGATGCTTATGAGCCCACGTTCCCATGAGATGAACTTGGAGCAGAATGATTTTCACACATTTCCATCATAGCAGCATGTTCAGAGTCCGGGGGGTTTTGCCTTCCTGCGTCATGTCTGGCAATCAGTCAGGACTGAGAAGGGTGTCTCGTGCTTTTGTGAGTGTGTAAATCAGCCTTTGTTTGGGGATTAAACAGAGAAAATGTTCTGTGGCTTGCCTGAAGAGTTCAGGAGAATGCTACTAAAAGGAGTGTCAGACTGGACAGAGGTTAATGACTTGTGGCTGACGAGCAGAAAGGATCTGTGCTCCTCTAAAGCAGATTTCTGCATGGACCAAAGAGCCTCAATGAGGTTCAGTTTCTCTGCTATATCTGCTGATGTTACTTGGGTGCAGAACATCATCATTTGTGTGCATCATCTCTTGGATGCAGTACTTCACCTCTCAGGTGCTCTTGGGTGCAGAACCACATCTTCTGGGTGCAGAACTTCACCATTCAGGTGCAAAACACCTCTTGGGTACAGAAAATAATTTTGTGGGTGCTGAGTATCATCTCTTGAGTGCAGAACCTCACTTCTCCAACAGCTTGCAGGTGTTCTTTGTCACTGTCAAACCCTATGAGGAGAGGCTAAGGGAGCTGGAGTTGTTTAGCCTGGAGAAGAGGAGGCTCAGGGGTGACCTCTTTGCTGTCTACAACTTCCTGAAGGGAGTCTGTAGCCAGGTGGGGGTTGGTCTCTTCTCCCAGACAACCAGCAATAGAACAAGGGGGGACAGTCTCAAGTTGTGCCGGGGGAAGTATAGGCTGGATGTTAGGAGGAAGTTCTTCCCAGAGAGAGTGATTTGCCATTGGAATGGGCTGCCCAGGGAGGTGGTGGAGTCACCATCCCTGGGGGGTGTTCAAGAAAAGCCTGGCTGAGGCACTTAGTGGCATGGTCTAGTTGACTGGATAGGGCTGTGTGCTAGGTTGGACTGGATGACCTTGGAGATCTCTTCCAACCTGATTGATTCTGTGATGCAACATGGAGTGCAACGTGACTACTGGTTTTGCCCATCTAGATCATGCAGAATCTCATATTTTGGTGCAGAACTTCACCTCTCAGGTGCTCTTGGGTGCAGCATATCATGTCTTCAGTGCTCTTGGATGTAGAATGTCACCTCTTGTGTGCAGAACCTCGTCTATTGGGTGCAGAACTTCACCTTTCAGGTGCAGAACACCTCTTGGGTACAGAAAATAATCTTATGGGTGCTGAGTATCATCTCTTGAGTGCAGAACCTCACCCCTCCAACAGCTTCTCTAAATCTTTGTCTCTGCCAACATGGAGTGCAACATGACTACTTGTTTTGCCCATCTAGATCATGCGCTGTTACCTGTTTTGATTTCCCAGACAACATGCATGAACTTTGGCCAGCGGAGGCGACTCAGTAAAATGTATAATTATTGCCTAAATATAGAAAATTGTTCACTAGGAAAATAACAAGCATATGCTCCTGATTCAAAACCTCTTCTAATTTGTCAAATTACAGCACTGCTGCTCACCAAAGCTCCATTTTGGCTTACGCAGAAGACCTCTTCATCATGAGCTCTTACTGCAAATGAGCAGATTGCAGCAACGACTCCAGCAGCACATATGCGGGGATGGAGCTAGTGGAGCTAGAATTTTAATAAAAGCATGAAATGCTTTGTGTTGGAAGGGACTTTTAAAGGTCATCTAGTCCAATCCTTCTGCCTGCAATCACCGGGGTCATCTTTAGCTCACAGCCCCAGACAACCTCACCTGTAATGGTTGCAAGGATGGGGCATCTGCAGCCTCGCTGGGCAGCCTGGGCCTGAGAGTCTCACCACCCTCAGTGTCAAGTATTTCTTCCTTCTCTCCAGTCTGAATCTCTCTTTTTTAGTTTAAAGCCATCACCCCTTGGTAACCGTCACTTTGTCCAGAGATTCAGTGGTTCAGGGAATGGCTTAGGTTGGAAGAGACCTTGAAGACCATCTAGTCCCACAGGCAGAGATTCAGCTGCTGAAGGCCTCATCCAGCCTAGCCTTGAACACCTGCAAGGTAGGGGCGTCCACAGTCACTGTGGGCAACCTGTTCCAGAGTCAAACCACCCTCACTGGTAATAATTTCTTCCTAAAATTGATCTTAATCTTCTTAAATTTGTTGTAAAGATGTTCTGCACTGGAGCCACAACATAGAACTGCTCAGTGAAAATACCTGAGAGTTCTGATTTTCCTGATTAATTGCAGCTCCAAATGCAATGAGTGTGGAAAAGCTGTTGCTTATATATATATATATATATATATAAGCCTTCTTTATTTAATATTTGATTAACAATGTAAGTGCTTAGAAGCACTGTCCTTGTGGTTCTACTCCTGGAGTAGTTCTGGGTGGTTTCTCACTTGTCCATCTGTTCAATTTAAATTAGAGATTCTTCAGCAAAGAGACAAGTGCACCAGTGAGGTGTGAGGAGCACATGAAACGAAGGCAAAGCTCCCAAGCTGCTGAGTCCCACAGAAAATGGCTTGGCTTCATGATGGGGGGGACCTGAAGGCTGCACAGTCCCTGGCTGGTGGGGGCACATGGACCTGAGGAAGAAATGAGGGATATGTGCTGGAAAGAAGCTGAGAAAGCTGGGGGTGTTTAGCCTGCTTTAAAGGAGGCTGAGGGGAGACCTTCTGGCACTCTACAACTCCCTGACAGGAGGTTGGAGTGAAGAGAGGGTTGATCTTTTCTGCCAAGGAACAAGGAGTAAGACAAGAATAAATGGCCTCAAGTTGCACCAGGGAAAGTTTAGTTTGGACTTGAGGAATAATCTCTTCTCCCAGAGGATTGTCACGCCTTGGACCGGGCTGCCTAGGGCAGAGGTGGAGTCCTCATCTGTGGAGGGCTTTCAAAGATGTGCTGAGGGACATGGTCTAGTGGTAACCTGGCAGTGCTTGATTACTGTTTGGACTTGGTGAAAAGATCCTTTCCAATCAAAACAATGTTTGTGGTTCTATGTAAGAAGGTGGGGGTCATTGCAAACTTGGTTAAAGGAGGTGTAGCTGCTAAGGCCTTGGAAAGTGGCATCTGGATAGATTGCTACTGACCTAAATGACCCAAAACAAAGATTTGCAGAGCTGCTGAGAGAACTGTTTCTTCTGCTCTTCTGATTTCCAGTATCTAATGAGAACATCCAGCTATGAAACTTGTAATTTCTTGTCATATTTTGCTACCAGCATCCCTCACCACAGCCTATTAAAGCAAGAAATGCAGAGATGAGGGAAAAACCCAACAAAAACGGAGTCAGAACTGGTCAGTTTTTTATTCTAATCCTCCACAAGAATGACGGAAGCTGTGTAAGGAGGTTTTGGATCCCTCCTCCAGAGCAGGATGTAGATGTTGAGAGCTGTGAGCTATTCCAAAGTGTTTTTGTTCTGTTGCGTTTGCAAGCTGAATTTGTGAGAACACATCAGTGAGAATGCTCCCAGTGCAGCAGCCACGGATCAGAAAAGGCACTGGGAGAGGAAAATAAGAACAACCACAGCTGGTTTCCAAAGATGACTAATCCTGCAGCTCTAGAGTTACCTCCAGGACAGTGATTTACATTTGGCTTTTCTTCTAAATGCTGGGAAAGTTTTCTGGGGTGTCAGCCTAGATGAAAACTAGTTCAATACGTGCACACTCATGGAAGAAGATTTGAAAGGCTGCAGCATCATGCACTTAGAGAATTACAGAATCATTTCAGTTGGAAGAGACCTCTAATGTCATCAGGTCCAACCCTTAACCCGGCACTGAAAGGCTGCCACTAGACCATGTCCCTCAGCACCACGTCTACAAGGCTTTGAAAACCCCCAGCTGTGGGGATTCCAGCATTGCTTTGGGCAGCTTCTTCCAGGGCTTGACAACCCTTTTGGTGAGGAAATTTTCCTTACATCCAACCTGGTGCAACTTGAGGCTGTTTCTTCTTGTCCTGTTGCTTGTTACATGAGAGAAGAGACCAAACTATCTTGCTAAAATCTGCAGGTATCATATCTCCTCTATCTTCCTTTTTGGTTATCAGTGCCTTTATTGAAGAGGGACGTCCAGCTTTGTGAGTAGGATAACAAGGTACCTCTAAGGGAAGTGATCCATCAGAAACAGTGTGAAAGGATTTGTGACTTCTTGGTGAAAATTTAACCCTCACGTTTTGTAAGCTTGCACAGATTGAAGTGCAGTCCAGCCTAGCAGTCTTCAACTGAGAAGTGAGCCGCAGAGGAGCCTTAACCCTGCTGAAGGTCAATTTAAGCCCTACTGACAGTTAGGCACCACTGAAGCTTCTTCTGGACTCTGCCTTGATTGCTCCTCAGTTTTGTAGACCAGTTTAGAGATAATTCAGTGTAGGTGTTTTGCCCTTCTCCACCATGCAATGCAGGTCCTTGCTTCCAGTCTGGTATTCACCTAGCAGAAATTAAAAACTGGTGATGATAAAAGCACCAAATGTAGATAAATAAAATAATTCCTTGCATTTTGCTGTTCGTTGCAACTGTGCTGAGTGTTCAGCCAGGCTCAGGGTGATTCAGGGAGTCCCCAAGTGGCTTGAGGTTGAAAGTCATCTCTGGAGACTGTCATGTCCAAGGCAGGGTCATCTCGAGTCAATTGCCCAAGGTTATGTCCAAATGATCTTTATTGTCTCCGAGGATGGTGACTTCACAAACTCTCTGGGTAACTTGTTTTTCTTATATTTAGATGCAATTTCCTGTGTTTCAATTTGTGCCCTTTTCCTGTTGTCTTTCCTCTGGGCACCACTGAGTCTGGCTTCATCATCTTTACATCTTCCCAGCAGATATTTTGAGGCGCTGAGATCTCCTTGAGCCCTTTCTTCCTCAGGCAAATCGGTCCTCAGTCTCTCAGCTTCTCTTTGCGTGTCAGATGCTCCAATCACTTAATCCTCTTCGTGGCTTTTTGGTGGACTCACTCCAGTATGTGCGTGTCTCTATGCCTGGAGAGACCAAGGCTCCAGATAAGGCCTCCTCAGTGCTGAGCAGAGAGGAAAGATCATCTCTTTTGGTGGGCCTAATGGAGACCCATGATGCTGTGGCTTCCTTTGCTGTGAAGGTGCATTGCTGGTTTATGTTCATCGTGATGTTCACCAAGGCCCTTAGGTCCTTCTCTGCAAAGCTGCTTTCTAGCTGGTGCAGGATCTGAGAGTTCCCTTCAGTCTGATAGGTCAGTTGCTGAGCTTCATGAGGTTCTTGTTGACCCATTTGTCCAGCCTGAGTCTCTCTCAAAATATCAGCACGACTGTGTGGTACATCAGCCTCTCCTCCTAGTTCTGTATCACCTAGAAACTTGCCAAGGGTGCACCCTGCCAGACCAGCTGGGTCATTAATGAAGGTCTTAAAGAGCGTGGGCCCTAGAATCAACACATGGGGTCCACCACTTGTGGCTGGCTTCCAGCTGGACTTTGCATTTCTGACTGTAGCTCTTTGGGTTCACCCTTTCAGACAGTTACCTCTTGACCTCCTTGTCCACTTACCTAGCCTGAACTCATCAGTTTCTCACAACCTGAGGTGCTGGAGTGTGTCTAGAGAAGGAGACCAAAGTTGGTGAAGAGTCTGGAGCTCGTCTTGTGCAAAGCAGTTGAGGAAGCTGGGTTTGTTTGATCTGGAGAAAACAAAGCTGGGAGGAGACCTTCTAGCTCTCTAAAACTCCCTGAAGGGAAGTTGGAGACAGGTGGGGGTTGGTCTCTTCTCCCAGTGAGCAAGGGATAGGACAAGAGGAAATGTCCTTAGGTTACAGCAGGGGAAGTTTAGGTTGGACATAAGGAACAATTTCTTCATGGAAAGGGTTGTCAAGGTCTGGAAGAGGCTGCCCAGAGCAGTGATGGAGATGTCTTCCCTAGAAGTGTTCAAAAGCCATGTAGATGTGGTGCTGAGAGACATGGATTGGCACCAGACTTAGTAGCATTAGGTTACAGTGGGACTCAATGATATTAAAGGTCTCTTCCAGCCAGAACAGTTCTATATTCTATCATCAGCTTGGCTTAGTTTGAAACTCCTGTGATTATCTTGATTATACTTCTGAGAGCCCTTCTACTGATCACATTTACATTTAATTCAGTGTCTACAGTATTATTTTCCTTACGTTAACCTAGATTGCACCGTCTAGGTTGTCAAAGCTCATCTTTTGAAACCTCTGGTTGTCCCCTAGATAGACTGAAATTCAGGAAAGTATTTATGTGTGGCCAGAAAGCCATGTTGTGACCCTCCTGCATACACCAATATGTTTTGGCTTTGGTCCCTTGCTCTTTAGCTGTGTCATTTCTTTCCCAGGGTGGAGGGGAATTAAGTAGTTCATTGATGATACAGAGCTGGGAGTAGTGGCTGACACCCTCTCATCTGTGCTGCCATTCAGCCAGACCTGGACAGGCTGAGAGCCAGGTGGGGAGGAACCTCATGAAGTTCAACTAGGGCAAGTGTAGGGTCCTGCAGCTGGGGAGGAACAACCTCCTGTACCAGTGCAGGTTAAGGGTCACCTGCTGGAAGGCAGTTTCATTGAGAAGGACCTGAGAGTGCTGGTTGATAACAAGTTATCCGTGGGACAGCAATGTGCCCTGGTGGTCAAGAAGGCAAATATTATACTTAGGTGCGTTAAGAAGAGTATGGCCAGTAGGTCAAGGGAGGTTCTTCTTCCTCTCTACTCTGCCCTGATGCATCTAAATCTGGAATACTGTGTCCAGTTTTGGGCTCCCTAGTTCAAGAATGATAGGCATCTACTGGAGAGACTTCAATGGAGAGCTACAGGGATGATTGAGGGATTTGAACACTGCTGCTATGAAGAAAAACTGAGAAACCTGGGACTGTTTAGTCTGGAGAAGAGAAGGCTGAGAGGGGATCTGATCAATGTCTATAAATATCTGAAAGGGTGGGTGTCAGGAGGATGGAGACAGGCTTTTTTCAGTGATGCAATGTGATAGGGTAAGGGGCAATGGACATAAAATCAACCACAAGGAGGTTCCACCTCAGCATGAGAAAAACTTCTTTACTGTAAGGGTGCTGCACCCTGGAGAGGTTTTGGAATTTCCTTCTCTGGAGAACTTACAAATCCACCTGGAAGTGTTCCTGTATGAGCTGCCCTAGGTGACCCTGCTTTGGCAGAGGGTCAGCCTCAATGATCTCTGAAGATCCCTTCCAACCCCTAACCTGTGAATCAACATCCCAAGCCATGAAGGTTGTTCTTGCTTTTTGTATGATGTTGAGTAGAAAACTGTTGATCTTCATCAATGCTTGGAACTCTTCTGTGGGATAAACAGAGAATGACCTGGAACATCACAGAAGTTTGTCTTTTCAAGAAGTACATTTGAGGGAGGGTTTTGGGGGTGGTTTTTTTTTAGGAATTTGGAAGGATTTTTTTTAATTGATAGAGGCCAAAACGGTTGTGCAGGGGAATAAGATGTATAAAACAAGTGGGAGTTAAAGCAGAAAAGCTCAACCTCTTTTCCTCTGTGGGAATGAGGTTAATTTCCAAGTAAATGGAAGACAATGTAAATTGAATTACTGTGCAACTTGAGGGACTGGGACTTAAAATAAGAATATATCATATTTTTTTTTATTTTAAGATGGAAAAATATTGCACAACTGCAAGTTCACCGAAGCAAATAATTAAATCAAATCTGTATCAGTTTTCCCACCAATCCTTAAGACTTGGAGTGTGTTTATCTGAAGGCAATAAAATAACCAATCTAATTCAGGAGCGAAGGTAATTTGGGATGATGGAGCATGTGGGAAATAATGATCTTTTTCCTGATGAAAGAAGACAGAGCAGTGAACAATAACTTTGAGGTGTTACCTAAAATAAAATCTGCTTTCCCTTACATAAGGGCTCTTCATGTTTCTGCATCTTAGCTGTAATGTCTCTTAACACCTTTTTAACTCAAGAACAGAATGAGAGCCTCCTGACAGGTGGACTGTGGTGACAAACAAAGGAGTGATTACAGTTTAGCTCCGTCTAGGTTGGATTGTGAAACGTGGTTAAAATGGGCTTTCTGCTAGTCATAAAAGGTATTTTTGTAGATGATGAAGGAATGGTCAAAGATGAGGCTCCTTTGGGATGCTGGCAAGCCTCTTCCTACTGTGAGCTTGTGGCGGTTTGGGTGGCATGTATTTCTTGTTTGGGAGAGCAGTACTGCTGATGGAGATGAAAGCTGGGCAAATTCAATACTCCAGACATTTTTTCCTTCCTCAAAGGCTTTCACATAATCTGTTCCAAACCTGTCATCTTCTTGCAGTGATGAATAAAGTGGTGAACAGTTGAACAATCAGTAACGTATTTGTCAAAAGAGTCTCTAAAATCTTAGAATCATTTTAGTTGGGAGAGACCCTTAAGGTTATTGAGTCCAACCCTTAACCCAGCACTGCCAGGTCACCACTACACCGGGTCACTCAGCACCACAACTAAACAGCTTGAAAGCTCTCTACCATTGCCCTGGGCAGCCTGGTACATGCCATGGCAACCATCAAGGGAAAGAAACTGTTCTCCCTTGGTGCAACTTGAGGCTATCTCATCTTGTCCTACTGCTTGTTAACTGGAAGAAGAGATCAACCTCCACCTGGCTTCAGCCATCATTCAGGGAGTTGTAGAGAGCAGAAGGTCTCCCCTGAGCCTCCTCTTCTCCAAACTAAACAACCCCAGTTCCCTCAGCTGCTCTTCACCAAGCCTTCCCAAGGTCCAGACCCTTGACCAATATCGTTGCCCTTCTGTGGACCAAAATATCCTTCTTGGAGTGAGGAGCCCCAAGCTGAGATCAGGATTTGAGATGAGGCCTCACTAGTGTCCAGTTCTTGAGTATGATCCCTGCACCAGTGCTGATAATGGAAGAGCAGCAGTGGCACTCTTAGTGATGCTGAGCCAGGATGCCACTGGCCTTCTTGACAGGTACTGTAGATGCTGAAGATCATGTTATGTTCTCTGTACATCTGTGCTGTACTCATGAGTTGCGTTTGTGACCATTCCAGGTCCTTGTGCAGGTTTTTTGTCCCTTTCACGTTGGGTAGGACAAGGAGGAGAAAATGTCTGAAGTCTCTAAATTTAACATCTGATTTTAGGAAGAGAAATTTTACTGTTCAGGCTCCTGAAATGAAACAGATGACAGGCCCAGGTGTTACTGCTCACACGTAGATAAGAATGGACATGGGTGCTGCTGAGAGGCTGTAGCTACTAAGAAGAAAGAAAACAAAGGAATCTGTTGAATAACAGGAATTAAGAAAATGCCGTGGGCTGACTTCCCAGGATGTTGGCACAGTACTTGGACTGAACTGGGCAGGGGCAGGCTGGGGCTCCCTAAATCCAAATTAACCTCTCTGTGGATCATTTTGACTGTAGCTTTTTCCATGGAGAATTGAACTCTTACGAAACGCTTCATTATCCTTTGTTTTGTTCAACGTCCGCTGCTGTCGGATTTTGAGGGCTATTAATATTTCCCTTAAAATAAATAATTAAAATTAGTGCTCCTGATAGATTATTTTGGATTTTTTTTTTTGTTTTGTTCTGTTTCAGTGATGTGGGTATTTTATAGGATTAGAGAACATTTTGGTTTTTTTTATTTCCCATCTCTTTTGACATGAGGTTTTGCTTTGGGAAGAAGTTTATTTATGACTGACTGTGTTTTGCAGGCTTATGTCTAGGTGCATAAATCTCCAGAAATTCAACAAAGGGGACTGATGTTGATATTACAATGAAGGATGTCAAGAGAGTTCATACTTGTTGCATTTATTTTTGAATCATAGAATCATAGAATCATAGAATCAACCAGGTTGGAAGAGACCTCCAAGATCATCCAGTCCAACCTATCACCCAGCCCTATCCAATCAACCAGACCATGGCACTAAGTGCCTCATCCAGGCTTTTCTTGAACACCTCCAGGGACGGTGCCTCCACCACCTCCCTGGGCAGCCCATTCCAATGCCAATCACTCTCTCTGGGAAGAACTTCCTCCTAACATCCAGCCTAGACCTACCCCCAGCACAACTTGAGACTGTGTCCCCTTGTTCTATTGCTGGCTGCCTGGGAGAAGAGATCAACCCCCACCTGGCTACAGCCTCCCTTCAGGTAGTTGTAGACAACAATGAGGTCTGCCCTGACCCTCCTCTTCTGCAGGCTGCACACCCCCAGCTCCCTCAGCCTCTCCTCAGAGGGTTTGTGCTCCAGGCCCCTCACCAGCTTTGTCACCCTTCTCTGGACAGGTTCCAGCACCTCAACATCTCTCTTGAATTGAGGGGCCCAGAACTGGACACAGTACTCAAGGTGTGACCTGACCAGTGCTGAGTACAGGGGAAGAATAACCTCCCACGTCCTACTGGCCACACTGTTCCTGATGCAGGCCGGGATGCCACTGGCTCTCTTGGCCACCTGGGCACACTGCTGCCTCATCTTCAGCTTACTATCTATCAGTACCCCCAGGTCCCTTTCTGCCTGGCTGCTCTCCAGCCACTCAGTCCCCAGCCTGTAGTGCTGCTTGGGGTTATTGTGGCCAAAGTGCAGAACCCTGCACTTGGCCTTGTTAAATCTCATCCCCTTGGCCTCTGCCCACCCATCCAGCCTGTCCAGGTCCCTCTGCAGGGCTCTCCTACCTTCCAAGCTCAGTGTTGCTATGCATCTGCAAGAAAGATTTAGTATGATATCTTAAACTTTATCACAGAAGTCCTATACAGTAATCAACATGAAGAATGCCATAAGTTCATGGTTAAGTTACACAGAAACAAAGGATGGGGGAAGGGGGGGGGTGTTGGAGGAGACCTTTGGAGATCATCCAGTCCAAACCTCCTGCTAAAGCAGGATCACCCACAGCAGGTTGCCCCAGATCACAATGTCCTGCCTGTTAGCAAGGCACATACCCTGTGATCTGCATATGGAGTGAGTCTTAGCTCCTGATGTGAATCCAGATTCCTTCCTGTCAGTGAGCACAGAGAGGCAAAGCAGTTTTCTTTAGAAGTGTAGCAGTGGCCCAAGCACACATAAATTAGAAAGGCAGGGGAACTGGGGAAGGGTGTAGAGGGGCAGCTTACAAGAAGGAGCTGAGGGACCCAGAGTTGTGCAGCGTGGAGAGGAAGAGGCTGAGGGAAGACCTCATTGCTCTGTACAGCTCTCTGAAAGGTTGGAGCCAGGTGGGGGTTGGTCTGTTCTCTTTAGTGATAGACTGAAAGGAAATGGCCTGAAATTGTCCCCGGGAGTTTTAGGTTGGGTACAGAGAAAAATTTCTTTCTTGAAAGAGTGGTCAGGCATAGGAACAGGCTGCCCTGTTTGGAACGGGAGGTGATGGAGTTACCATCCATGGAAGTGTTTAAAAGACATGTAGATTTGGCACTTGGAGACATGGCTGATGGCCATGGTGGTGTTAGGTTCATCATTGGAGTTGATAATCTTAGAGGTCTTTTCCAACAGAAGCAAGTCTATGATTCTGTGAAATGCATGTGTAGACACAGAACCAGCAAAGCCATGCCAAAGGAAAGCTGCTCAAAGGGCAAGGATTTGGACCCTAGGTCGCACAGCAGTGGTGTCTTTCTAACGTTCTTCTGTTTTCATTGTTCGGAGTCTGTCCTTGGGGTTTTGGGTGGGAGTTTTGCTCAGGCAGCTTTCTCCAGCAATTTCCTCTGATTCTCACCCACAGAGTCTGGTCATAACTCAAGACAAATGTCTTTTCTCTCAGCAGCTACAAAATGGTTATCCTACTGAATTAAGAGCAAGTGGGTGAATTGGAAATGTTGTGGACCCTCTTGCCCATTTTGTGTTCTTATAAAATATTAACAGGGAACATTGGAAGAAATTGCATCCATGTCTTGAGACACTGCAGGCTGATCTAGTGATATTCAGCTCTGAACAAACCTTATAATTACCCTGAGTTTTACAAACATTTGTTCTGTTTATCCTGGCCTGCACACATTTCCACCCATAGTTTTAATCCTTCCTGAATTTAGTTTGCCACTTGGCACTCACTTGGTTAGAGAAAAATACAGCAGATATATGGAGCTTGGCTAAATGCCTTCTCACAGGGGAGTTCAGTCCACGTTACATTGCAGTCTGGTTGTTGAGTTTATTATGGAAGAGACATATAAAGATCATCCCATCCAACCTCCCTGCAGTAACCAGGAGAGCAGGTTGCTGAGAGCCTCAGATAACCTCACCTGGAATGCTGCCAGGGATGGGGCATCTCCCACCTCTCTGGGCAACCAGGGGCAAGCTCTTACCACCTTCAGCCTCAAATATTTCTTCCTTCTCTCCAATCTGGATCTCCCTCTCTTAGTGTAAACCATCACCGCTTGTCCCCTCACAACAGGCCCTAAGAAGAAGTCTGTCCCCAGTTTTCTCCTTAGCCTCTTGAAGCCCTGCAAGGCTACCAGAAGGTCTCCCTGGAGCCTTCTCTTGTGCAGGCTGAACAAGCCCAACTCTCTCAGCCTGGACTCCCAGCAGAACCCTTCCAGCCCTGCCAGCATTGCTGTGGCTTCCTCTGGCCCTGCTCCAGCAGGTCCCTGTCTGTGCTGTGCTGAGGACTCCAGAACTGTCCCCAGCAGTGCAGAGAGGTTTTCAGCAGAGCACAGCAGAGGGGCAGAATCTCCTCCCTGCCCCTGCTGCCCAAGACACGATTGGCTCTGGGCTGGCAGCACTCAATACCAACTCATGTCCAGGTTTGCATCCCCCAGCACCCCCACATCCTTCTGCACAGGCCTGCTCTTCAGCCTTTCATCCCTCATCCTGGGCTGATAGTGGGGGTTACCCTAACCAAGGTGCACAACCTTACACTTATCCTAGTTGAACCTTGTGATGATCACAGTTAATGATGTGGAGTTAGGAGTTTGTTCTTTCTCAGTGATGCTCCTCACCTTCCCCTGGCTCTATGAACTTGAGCTATAAGGATGTTATTTGGCATGCCAGACAAAACAGGAATGAAATTATATGTACCCTGGGGAAGGATTTCACTGCTTTCTGTGCCTCCTACGCCTCTGGCCATAGGAGCACCATTTTCCCAGCATTCGTTGGGAGGGGTCTGTGAGCTGCTTTCAGTTGAATAATACATTTACTGCTCTCTGCAAATTAAACTCTGGGCTTACTTTTGTAAATATCTGTGTCTGCCTCACCACATCAAATTCTTTGCTCTTCTTTTTTTTTTTTTCCAGAGGCTCTTTGTTGTCTTGTTACCATTTCAACAGGAAATCCTGTTTGTTAATGCAAAGCCTCCATTAATTGTTCTGGAGTTGCTTCTGTGTT
Source organism: Pogoniulus pusillus (assembly GCF_015220805.1). Lineage (NCBI taxonomy): Eukaryota > Metazoa > Chordata > Aves > Piciformes > Lybiidae > Pogoniulus > Pogoniulus pusillus. The sequence goes on from NC_087309.1 coordinate 88,808,526, forward strand.
TACTTATACTCTTTTGCTACAAGTGTGCAGTGGCTGCCTGTCTTTCTCCTTATGAATAAGATAATGTCTTTAGGAGATAAAATTGGGAACCTTTTTATAGCACCTCAATTAAAGATCTCTGTTCATATGCAGAGCTGTGGCAGATAATACTCTTTAAAATCAGTGAGAAGCTTTCATCGTGGACTGAAGAAATTCTGAAGTACTTCATTTGTTATGGTCACATTGAGGACTGGAGAATTAAAAGAACAATCTGTGGTGCTCATTCTGTAACAGGAAGAGGGGTTAGAAATTATTTATTTACTCAGATATCCTAAAATGATTTGTAAAGCTTTGGGATTTTCCCAGTTGCAGTGCACAGTGTGTTTCTGCAGTGGACTAACATGGTTTTGAGAAGACACTAGACAAGAAAAGTCAACTAAGTTCTGATCACAAACCAGAAAAGTGAAAAATGTGTCAGCAGCATCCTTACAGTGCCCTTTTTTCCTCCCTGGGAGAAGTCCTTTTCATTCTAAACCTTGGTGTGCCATTAGTGGTGCCTATGGAAAGCATTTTATTTCCATCCATGGCTGTCTCTTAGTTTCACATCGTCTCCACAAACCAGATGGGCCTAACAGTAAGCATAGCAAAGCTTTCTTCAGCAGGAGTCAGCCACACATCACTCTGCAATGTTAGGAGGGAGCACACAGTAGTGCTTTGCTCAGTGTCAGTATCGTAACCAATGAGGTTAATCGGAGGCGCGATTGTTGCTAATTGAAAGCCTTTTTTTTGTTCTGGGCCCCCCAGTTTAGGAGGGACATTGAGATGCTTGAGCGTGTCCAGAGAAGGGCGACGAGGCTGGTGAGAGGCCTTGAGCACAGCCCTACGAGGAGAGGCTGAGGGAGCTGGGATTGTTTAGCCTGGAGAAGAGGAGGCTCAGGGGTGACCTTATTGCTGTCTACAACTACCTGAGGGGTGGTTGTGGCCAGGAGGAGGTTGCTCTCTTCTCTCAGGTGGCCAGCACCAGAACGAGAGGGCACAGCCTCAGGCTGCGCCAGGGGAGATTTAGGCTGGAGGTGAGGAGAAAGTTCTTCACTGAGAGAGTCATTGGACACTGGAATGGGCTGCCCAGGGAGGTGGTAGAGTCGCCATCCCTGGGGCTGTTCAAGGCAAGGTTGGATGTGGCACTTGGTGCCATGGTCTAGCCTTGAGAATTGTGGTGACAGGTTGGACTTGATGATCTGTGAGGTCTCTTCCAACCTTGGTGATACTGTGGTACTGTTATTTTTGTGTGTAGCAGTTTGATATCTCACTAGGTTAGCTTCTCCTTCCTGCAATCCCAGATGTCTCCCAGGCCACAGAGTAGGGCTCAGGTGAGCCAAGACACTGTCCCATCATGGAAAAAACTGCCCCATACATCTCCTGAAGTTCTCTGTGGCTATTTCTTTCTGGTTATTTCTATTTACGTGCTGTTCCAGCTTGGATAATTCAAATGCAAGATGCCCTGAGAGCTCTCCAGTAGACAAAAATGTTTGACAACTTAGTGATTTTTCTGCACTTATTCATGCTAAATGGATTTGTCTCAAGGCCTGGTTCCTTCAGTGCTTGTAGAGCACTTCTCCATTCCTCACAGAAAGGCTGCTCAGCTGCCCCACTTGCTTGCCACCAGTCATTCTGTATAGGACTATGAAGTCATAGACTGGTTTGAGTTGGAATTACAACTCCTGTAGTCCAATGTCCTGCAGTAGGCAGGGACATCAGCAACATCAACTGGGTTGGAATTACAATTCATCTAGTCCAATGTCCTGCAGTAGGCAGGGACATCAACTAGAGCAACAGCCTCACCTGGCTTTTCTTCCTCTTTTCTGGGCAACCTGGACCAGCAATCTCACCACCTTCAGCCTCAAACGTTTCTTCCTTCTCTCCAGTCTGAATCTCCCTCTCTTAGTTTCAAGCCATTACTCCTTGTCCTGTCACAACAGGCCCTGAGAAAGTCTGTCCCCTGCTTTCTTAGATGCCCATTGAAGCCTTGCAAGGCCACCACAAGGTCTCCCTGGAGCCTTCTCTTCTGCAGGCTGAACAGACCCAACTCTCTCAGCCTGGCCTCCCAGCAGAGCCCTTCCAGTCCTGCCAGCATTGCTCCTCTGGCTCTGCTCCAAGAAGTCCTTGTCTGTGCTGTGCTGAGGACTCCAGAGCTGTCCCCAGCAGTGCAGAGGGGTTTTAAGCAGAGCACAACAGAGAGGCAGAATCGCCTCTCTGCCCCTGCTGCCCACACTGCTGGGGATCAGCCCAGGACACAGCTGGTTCTGGGCTGGCAGTGTTAAGTGCCAGTTCATGTACCCCCGAGGACCCCCACATCCTTCTGCTAAGGGCTGCTCTCCAGCCCTGCATCCCCCAGCCTGGAGGTCTATGGTATATATCACAATACTAGGGGCATCCCAGGCCATGTATGGGACCTCACACTTAGCCTTCTTGCACCTTATGAGATACCCACAAGCTCACTCCTCCAGCTTGTCCAGCTCCCTCTGGATGGTATCTCATCCCTCATTCTTGCTTACTCTGGTGTAGGTCAGTGCATTTATGTTATTTCCCATGAGGGACCAAGCTGTGTTGCTCACCTATACAGGAACTAAGGTATGGGTTTGATTTTCAGTTGTCAGGTCTGAAAACAAAGGTATATTTAGATCTTGCTATATAAAGAAGAAGGGTTTTTTCCCCCTCATATGATTGTGGCATCCATGCAGGCATTACGAAATTCTATTGTTTTAGGAGTATTTGCATAACATGATTTTGGTGTTTAGGGCTTATGTTTAATTCTTTAAAATGGAGAACAATAGTGCAATTTGGCTTCTCTGTGAGAGCCAAGCAGAGGAATGGCACGGAGTAGTGCTGAATTGTTTGGGAACATTCATCATCACCATTTTTGATCCCTGAAACTGCTTCTCCCCCCCCTCCCGCCATCAACCAGATACTGTTTGCTTTTGTGCCATTCAGTTTGTTTGCTGTGTACTTCTGAACTAGGAGAGTGAGGAGGAAAGATCAGAGCGTCTGCATTTTTGAGCTTCAAGTACATGATGTTGAGCAGGGCTTTAGTGCTTAAGTCATTCTCCGCACACAAACACATACCAGACTGGTAGAGGTTGGAAGAGACCTCTGGGGGTCATCTAGTCTACACCACTTGCTAAAGCAAGGTCACCCACAGCAGCTTGCCCAGGATCACAATGTCAGCTGGGTTTGGAAGCTCTCCAGAGAGGGAGACTTGCAAATTCTCTGGGCAGCCTGTTCCAGGCCTCCAGTACCCTCACAACAAAGATTTTTTTTCATTGTCTTCAGGTGAAACCTCCTGGGTTCCATTTTGCATCCATTGCCACTTGTCTTGTAGCTGGGCACCACAGAAAGGTGTCTGGTCCCATCTTCTTGCCTCTACCCTTTGATATTGATCAGCATTGAAGTGATTCCCTGTCCAGGCCAAACAACCCCGGGGTCTCTCAGCCTTTGAGTTGAGGTAATTGAAGATCTTTCCTCCTGAGAAGCTCATTAATGATTTGGACTGTGAGAAGCCCAATTCCTATTTTCTGTCACAGAACTCCATCTGACTTTCCTCTGTAATTGCCCACTGTTTGTGTCCCACTCTGACACTCTGATTACATTGAGGGTTATCTTTTCATTATCTTGAGTCACCCTGTTTAATTCCTTAAAAATACATACACTGCTACCTTCTCCTTTGGCAAATTCTACCTTTGGATTTACTTGAAACTTCTCATTTTACTCTGTAGAGCCTGCAGCAGCTCTTTGGGTTTTGGGCTGGGTTTTTTTTTTTTTTTTTTTGTCTGTTTGTCTATTTGTTTATTTCATCGTGGTTTTTGTCTTGGTGAAGTTATGGTGAACTGAAAAGAAAAAAAGTTGTTAAATGAGTTCCCATTATTGGCTGCCTTTCCTCCCCCCCTTCCTTGGACTCACAGGCTTTGTGGAGTTGGTGTTATGAAAGCGTGAAGTTCGTGTGTTGCTGGTTGGAATTTTATTGTGTGTGCAGATAACACATAATCAAATTGCTCTTAGGTAACCATTACTGTTTAGTCTGCAATCCTTTCTGCACTGATCGAAGCTCAGCCTTGTGTTAAACTAAAATGTTCCTCTCTGTAGAGGGATTTAAAGAAACCTTAGAAAGAAATCACAGTATCACTGAGTATTGTGGGTTGGAAGGGACCTTCGAAGCTCATGCAGTCCAACCTCCCTGCGAGAACAAGGAACATCTGCAACTGAAGTTGCTCACAGCCCAAAACAACCTCACCTGGGATGATGCCAGGAATGGGGCATCTCCCACCTCATGGGGCAACCTGCAACAGGCTCTCGCCACCCTCACTCCCAAACATTTCTCCTTTCTCTCCACTCTCACTCTCCCTCTTTCCATTTCAAACCATCACTCCTTGTCCTGTCACAACAGGCCCTGAGAAAAAGTCTGCCTCCTGCTTTCTGCTTAGCCTCTCTAAGCCCTGCAAGGCCACCAGAAGGTCTCCCTGGAGCCTTCTCTTCTGCAGGCTGAACAAGCCCAGCTCTCTCAGCCTGACCTCCCAGCAGAGCCCTTCCAGCCCTGCCAGCATTGCTGTGGCCTCCTCTGGCCCTACGCCAACAGGTCCCTGCCAGAGCTGTCCCTAGCAGGTCAGAGAGTGTCTCAGCAGAGCGCAACAGCAGGGCAGAATCCCCTCCCTTAACCTGACAGACTCTAATTCCTAGAACTCAGAAGCACAGGACCTTGAGATTATTGTTCAGCTTTGAGTCTTCTTTGTTGGCTGAGCTCCTCCATGACGTGACCTGAAGATCTCAAATAGGTAGCTGTTTTGGTTTTTTTTTTTCATTTTGTTATTATTCCAACCTATCATTTTGCTTGCTAGACATTGTTCTGTAATTCTGTGATATATAAATGGAGATGCCACAACTGGTCATTGTTCTGAACACCATTTTTTGTTGCTTTGAAATGTCCATAATGGGAGAGATTTAAGGGCTGTGTCTCTCCGTAGCATGTCTGAGAGCTGATGGAGAAGGATGGAATACAGAGGAAAAGTACTGTCACCTATATTCTTGTCCACCTCTGTGGGCTGCCCTCTGTGACCACATTGTATGTTTGTGGTTTTTTTTTTAATTCAATTTGATTGTTAGTGTAGCAAAAATGCAAGTACCATGAATGGGAGAAGTCTGAGACCATCTTAATTCCCACCTATGCATGAACCATACTTTGTTATGAGGAGAGGAGCAACTTTATAGTAAAGGTAGATGATCTTCAAGGTCCCTTCCAACCCAAACCATTCAGTGAATCTATGAAAACACTGTTCCTGTTTTAAATTGCATTATTCATACCTTTAAAGTCAAATCAACAGCCAAAACCTTACAGGCAGTGAAGATGTGACTGGTGGAATCTCTGTTAGAAGGCAACATTTGTCAATGATAAAATGTTTTTACGAGCTCAATTTCATGCAAATCTCGTTTAATTAAATTAAGTTGATGATTGTCTGGCTGGCTTTCAGGGGTAGAGTTACAGGCATAAAAAGAAGTTAATTACTTGGTGGTGAAGTTTTAGACCGTTGCAGTAAGCAACGTTACTTCCTTTGGACATCCCAATTCCATCGTTAATCAAAACAGCAGGGTTTAAGTTTCTCTGGCTTGTTGTAGTGCCTCTGTGGAGCTCTTTGAGCTTGATCTGGGTACAGTGCTACATGTTTCTATTCACAGAATCATTTTGGTTGAAAAAGACTTTTAGGTACAAGGTCACCACTAAACCATGTCCCTCAGCACCACAGCTACACAGATCTGAAATCCCTCCAGAAATGGAGTCTCCACCACTACTTTGGCCAGCTTGGGCCAGGTTTTGGCAACACTTTGAGGGAAGAAATTTTTCACCTAAAATTCCCTTGGCACAACTTTGTGCCATTTCCTGTCATACTATCACTTGTTTCTTAGGAGAAGAGACCAACCCCCACTTGGCTTCAGCCTTCTTTCCAGTCTCCCCTCGACGCCTCCAGGCTGAACCCCAGGTCCCTCAGCTGCACCTCACAAGATTTGTGCTGTAGAATCATATCATAGAATCACAGAATCAACCGGGTTAGAAGAGACCTCCAAGATCACCCAGTGGACGCTTGACATTTTTATTGCTCTTCTCTGGATGTGCTCCAGCATCTCAATGTTTTGCTTTGGAGTAAGGAGCCCAAAACTGACCTGTGTCCAGCACAGTGAGACAATGCCTGCCCTGTTCCTGCTTGCCACACTATTGCTGATCCAGGCCAAGATGCTGGTGGCCTTCTTGGCTGCCTGGACTCATCTTCTGTTGGTGTTGACCAGCCCTCCCCAAGTCCTTTTCCACTGAGCGGTTTCCAGCTACCCTGCCCCAAGTCTGGAGTGTTGCAGGGGGTTGTTACAACCAAAGTGCAGGACCCAGCACTTGGCCATGTTGAACCTCATCCCACTGGCCTCAGACCATGGTTCCAGCCTGGCTAGATCCATCTCTAGGCTCTCCCAACCCTCAAGCAGATCAACACTCCCACCCAACTTGGTGTCATCTGCAAATGTACTGAGGATGCACTCAATCTCCTCATCAAGATCATTGATAAAGATGTAAAACAGAACTGGTATCACCACTGAACCCTGGGCTTTAAGATGTAAAACTGCTCCCTATACATCCCTGCCCTCCTCTCAGGGATGGTTTCTGAAGCTCAGTAACCAATTCATGAGAAAGGGTATTGTGCTGATTTTTTTTTTTTTGACCTGAGTTTTGGTTTTCTGGACATTAGTCCCACCATGATGTGTCTCATTACTATGGCAAAGGTAATGAGACTTGGCAGGAAAGCCAAACTTTGCAAGGTGCCAAGGACAGCATGCCCCCTGACTGCTGCTTTGGAGACAGAAATCAGCCACCAAGGGCTTACTTACACAATAAGCAGCACTGCAGCTTAGTGAGTTACACAGGAATAAAAGAAAACATTGAAGGAAGCAAAACCAGTGTATTTAAAAAATAGCCTTCCGTCCTTTTCCTTGCTCTTTCTTTCACCCAGTTCTCTACATTTCTGCCAGAGAAAATAAAGTTGCTCTTTGCTGCTTTAATTCAGTGCAAAATACCAATTTTTGTGCACTTTCCTCTTTACATGTATTGATTAAACCAGCTTTTCAAACTCCTGACCCCACTCCTTTGTTTATATTTCCTTGGTGGCCAGAATGCTTCAGCTACTCTGGAGAAGCATCTACTAGTAGAGAATCCTTTTCATTCCAAAGTCTTCCTTTCTGTGGAGTCATGCCCCGAAGCAGACAGACACCAGATTTAACATTTTCTTGCTGCACCTCCCTGTAAGCATCACTAGGTTGTTTTGAACTGATTATTGAATCTCCACAGCACTAGATGGTGCTGATGACAGCGTCTCTGAAGTCTGAGGCTTTAAAACTAGCTGTGACATGAAAAGTGGTGCCACTGTTTTAGACCAAGGACCAATTTGCAAACCCAAATTTTAATCTGAGAAAAAAACAATTTCCATCTGCGAGTACAAAGTTACAGGTGAGGAGGGGAAAAAGATAAAGCCACCACTACAGTTAATCCAAGACTGGTAATGGGTTGGAAGGGACCTCTGCACATCATCCAGTCCAACCACCCCTGCTAAAGCGAGAGCACCCACAGCAGCTTGCCCAGGATCACAGTGACATGGAGGGTTTGGAATCTCTCCAGAGAAGGAGACTCTGCAACCTCCCTGGGCAGCCTACTCCAGGCCCCCAGCACCCTCACACCAAAGAAGTGTCTCCTCATGGTCAGATGGAACCTCTTGGGTTCCAGTTTATTGCCTCTTGTGCCGTCACTGGGCACCACTGAAGAGTGTCTGACCTCATCCTCTTGCCCCCTACCCTTTAGTTCTTGCTGAGCATTGATGAGATGCCCTCTGGGGCTGCTCTTCCCTAGGCTCAACAGCCAAAGAGCTATCAGCCTTTCCTCCTCACTGAGATGCTTCAGGCTCTTCAGCATCTCTATAGACTCTACTGGACTCTGTCCAGAAGTTCCATGTCTCTGTTGAACTGGGGAGTCTAGAACTGGATACAGTACTGCAGATGTGGCCTTACTAATATGTCTTACTTCTGTATTGCTTCTTTATAACATGGAATGTTCTAGTGGTTCTGACTAATAGCTTTGAATTAATGGGCTCTGTTCTGTGATTCTATGGTGGTTGGCATTTAGTCTCAGAAATAACATGTCTTGTCAAGGCTCTCTTGGATAGAACAAAAAAGAAAAGATAGGATTCCAGTTTTCATATCTTTTGCTGAAAACACCAAATCCAGTTGTGATAGTCTCAGTGTAAGTGATAGTATTCTGCTGGGAGTGGGAGTTGGCCAGCCATGATGCTGGCCCAGGTTTCACTTGTACCATCTTCAGCCTATTCCTCATTCTGGCGGAGTCTGGCTGAGCCCTGAGGGTGGTACAAACTCCTTGAGGACTCATATGTGGCTTAGTTAGATATCCTGCATGCAGCAGAGATTCTCCTTAGGAGCTCTTCATCTGTTGTGAAAATATCTGGCTGAAGAGGTGTTGGGAGATGATTTTAGGGAATTTATGGAATTGGCTCTTAAGAAATAAGATTTAGACTTGAGAAGCATAACTAATTCCTGGGGCCGAAGTGTTGGAAAAGCTTTTTCCTGAGGCTCTTGACTAGCAATGAGGGGACACGCTCTGATACTCCAGGGCATCTACTCCTGCTATCTGTGAAACACATCAACAACATATTTTAATTAACAAATAAAACAAATTAAGGGAACTTCTTCAAAAGCTGAGCATCATTTCTTGAGGCAGGAAAGCTTTCAGAGCTCTGAAGCTGTTCTCCAGTTCCAAAACACAGAGAGTCTCTAGAAAATAAAACTGAGGTGGTCTTTTGCCACTTGATTTTTCATTTACTAAAACAACTTAAATGTTTTGTAATTGACTCTGATGAACAAGGATCCTGCCACTGCTTCTCACCCCAAATGTAACCTCCTCCAAGAGCAGCAGTGAATTTTGTTGGTGCTTATTTGTCAAGGCAGACTTTTTACCCTTTGAGAACCAACAAAGTCATCTAAAGTAAGCCCAAGGAGTACTGTAATGCTCCAAAAAGATGTCAGAAAAGTCCTTTTAAATATATCACAGAATCCCATCATGGTGGGGGGTTGGAAGGGACATCAAGGGATCATCTAGCCCAACACCCCTGTTAAGGCAGGGGCACCCAGCTGAACTTGCCCAGCATCACAATTGGATGCTGGAACCTCTCCAGAGAAGGACAGTCCACAACCTCTCTGGGCAGCCTGCTCCAGGCCTCCAGCACCCTCCTAGACATGTAGGACCTGTGGAAAGATGGAGAATGGGGAAAATGGGTTGCCTGTGGGCTGAAAACCATGTGAGTTATCCAGTGGTTTCACAGAATTATCTCGCTCCTTGAAGCTGCTGAGCATGAGCTGGTGACGTTCACTGCTCCCACTTCTAATCTCTCCTTCTGCCACTGGAGTCAAGTTGCATTCTCTTTATTTGTCAGATGATGCCACGTCCATACTTCTTTTTCAGAGTGCATGGAAAAGGTGTTTCTTTCTCTGCATGGACCTGTGATTTCACAGGTTATTTATAAGGCCGTGGTAATGATTTATTGCTTGACTGAAGCTAAATACACTTTTGAAGAGTGTTTTCTAGTGAAATGCAAATCTCAGCCTCTAAATACCCAAAGCTCCTGACATATACTTGGATTCTTCTTGTTATTGTAGTTGATAATACACAAGATGCATATAGACATACCACAGTATATTCCATGAGGTATTGCACTTAGCATTATAGAATCATAGAATCAACCAGGTTGGAAGAGACCTCCAAGATCATCCAGTCCAACCTAGCACCCAGGCCTATCCAGTCAACTAGACCATGGCACTAAGTGCCTCATCCAGGCTTCTCTTGAACACCTCCACCTGGAAATCAGTCCTGGTTAGGTGCTCCAATGCCATGTGTGTCCATCCCTTCTGTTACAGTTTGACTGGTGAGAACTCTGTCTGATTCTGGGCTCACCAGTTCAAGAGACAGGAAACTACTGGAGGGAGTCCAGCTGAGGCTGCAAAGATGCTGAGGGGTCTGGAGCATCTCTTTGAGAAGGACAGGCTGAGGGCTCTGGGGTTGTTTGGCCTGGAGAAGAGCAGCCCCAGAGGGCATCTGATCAATGCACAGCAAGAGCTGAAGGGTAGGGGGCAAAAGGATGGGGTCAGACTCTCTTCAGTGGCACCCAGTGACAGGACAAGGGGTGCAAACTGGTGACTACCATGAGGAAAAGCATCTTTACTTTAAGTGTGACAGAGCCCTGGAGTAGGCTGCTCAGAGAGGTTGTGGAGTCTCCTTTTCTGGAGAGATCCCCGACTCCCCATGCCATTGTGATCCTGGGCAAGCTGCTGTGTGTGGCCCTGCTTTTAGTGGGGGGGGTTGGACTTGGAAGATCTGCAGAGGTCCCTTCCAACCCCCACTGTGCTGTGATTCTGTGCAACTCAACTGTGAAATTATGATGCTCTTCACGTAATTTATTGTATAGAATCTTGCTAATTAAAATTCTGCTGTCACTTAGCCCAGATGTTAAATGAATAAATAAGTAAATTCTGTAACCATTGTGCATTGCATTCCAAAAAGATTGTGCATATAATGAAACATCTCTTCTGACTGGATAGTCTTAACTGTTTTAGAATCTTATCATGTATTTATTTTAATCTCCTTTTTTCTCCTTTCCCCCCCCAATGCAGTTTATTTTCTTTGCTGTCTAAAAAGCACAACAAAGTGCTGGAGCAAGCCACACAGTCCTTGAGAGGTTCCCTGAGTTCAAACGACTCACCACTTCCTGATTATGTGAGTATCTGACTGCATGTTTTGGTGGATTTGCTTCAAAATAGAAGTGGGACATCTCTAAATCTGCAGAGACCTATCAAAAGATGAGGCAGCTGAGCAGCCACCAACACCAAAATGCAGGAACCAGTGTGAGTGATGCCATGTCTGAAATGTCTTCTTGAAAGCAAGCACTGCACTTACAAATGGGAAAACAAAACCACAACTGTTCGTAGCAACGAGGCTTAGGTACCTTTAGTCAACTTGCAGTTACAGAGTCACAATGTTAGAGCTTGGAAAGGACCTCTGGAGAGGGAGTCCAACCCCCCTGCCAAGGCAGGTTCACCTAGAGAAGATCACACAAGAACAAATCCAGGCAGGTTTTGAATGTCTCCAGAGAAGGAAACTCCACTACTTCTCTGGGCAGCCTGCTGCAGTGCTCTGTCACCCTTAGAGAAGTTCCTCCTCATGTTTAAATGGAACTTCCCATGTTCAAGTTCGTGACTGTTGTCCCTTGTTCTGTCACTGGGCACCACTGAAAAAAGCCTGGTCCCATCTTCCTGACACCCACCCTCTACGTGTTGATCAGCATTGATGAGATCTCCCTCAGGCTGCTCTTCTCCAGACTAAAAAGCCACAATTCTCTCAGTCATTCCTCACAAAAGAGATGTTCCAGTCCCCTCAGCGTCTTTTCGTTACCCTTTCCAGCAAGCCCTTGTCATACTTGAAGTGGAGAGCCCAGAACTGGACACAGTATTCAAGATGTGGCCTCACCAGGGCAGAGTAAAGGAGGAGGAGAATATCCCTTGACCTGCTGGCCACACTCTTTTTGATGCACCCCAGGATACCATTGGCCTTTTCGGCCACAAGAGCACATTACTGTTGTGCACCAAAACTCCCAGGTCCTTTCCCCAGGAGATGCTCTCCAAGCTCTCTTGGTACAGACGCAGGTTTCTCAAGCCACTTGTATTTCAGGATAGTTAAACCACACAGTCAGAGACATGATTTTGAAGAACAGGGCTTTGGCACCCATCATATGCTATAATGCCTAAAAATGGTTGAAAACAATTCCTTGTGGAGTTCTGATGTCCTGGGGCAAATGAGTATGTTCTGCAGACATGCATGCATAAAGCTCTCTTCAATTTGCTGAGCCAGTACCCACAAGCAGGCAACAATTTTGTTCTGTAATTGCATGGCTTGTTGGAAAACCTCTAGTTTTGGTACAAGAGGGAGAAGTCTTCCAAGGACTTCAATAATATCTTTGTACTCCTGAGGTGTCCTTGGTTTGTACTCTCACTGCCATACTGTCTAAAAGAAAGCTGATTTATCTCCAGCGCTGCATTTGTGCATGATGATGAGAATAACAGCTCTTTTCTTTTCAGTGTTAATCCATGTTCTAAGGATGTACTTGCCTGAGACCTCGTGTATCATATTCCTCTACCATTAAATGTGATGCTAGCAATTAGTTATAAAAATAGAAAACACAAATAAGAGAAGTTAAAAAGGTAATTTGAAATAATAATTTAATGATTGAAGAGTAATTTCAACCAACCAAGTTTCTTAAACTGCATCTTTTAGTTGTTCTTGGTGATGTGTACCATACAAACTGGAGGCACTGGGTTATTCATAAATACTTAAGAGTCAGAAAATCATTGTGTCCAGAGGACACCTTCAAGGTCATGGAGTCCAAGTGTTAAGCCAGCACTGCCAGGTCAGCACTAAATCATGGCCCTCAGCACCATATCTATGTGGCTTTAAAATCTTTCCAGGAAAGGGGACTCCACCACAGCTCTGGGCAGCCTGGTTGAGACCTTGACAGCCTTTTCTGGGGAAGACTTTTGTCCTGTTTTGTCCAACCTAAATGTCCCCTGGTGCAGCCCAAGGTCATTTCCTCTTGTCTTGTTGCCTGTTTGTTGGCAGAGCATTTGGATTATGGGTTTGTAGAGTAAATGCATCACCTGAAAGTTCACTTCTTGTATTCCTGCTGTCTTACCATGCCCTAAATCATGTGAAGCTCCTGACAACACCTGTGGTTTTAGGGCTTCTGACTTCACTCCCGGAGGTTGCTCTCTGACATTTAAATTTTGGAATCTGGCATTTAAATTTTGGAACTTGAAACATTTCACAGATTCACATATTGCATCAGGTTGAAGAGGACCCTCAGATGTCATCTTGTCCAACCCCACTGCAGTCAGCTGGGACACCTCCAAGTAGATCAGGATGCTCAGGGCCTCATCAAGTCTTGTCTTGAATGTCTCCAGGAGCAAGAGACATCCCTGAGCAGCCCATTCCATTATCACATCACTCTCGTTGTGAAGAACTTCCTCTTGATGTCCAGCCTACATTTGTCCTACTCAACTTTCAAACCAGTGGTCCCTTATTCTGTCACCTCAAGCCTTTCTAAACAGTCCTTCCTCAGCCTTCCTGTAGGTCCCTCCCAAGTAATGAAGTGCAGCTTCAACGAGAGCCTCCTGGTGTCGTTAGTTTGTAATTAAGTATCAGGAGATTCCAGTTCTGTTTGTGATGCACAAGCTGATTAAAACTTTCATCTGCATTAATGTGACAGCTGAAAGCCCACAAGGCTTCAAGAGAGATGATGGCACTTTCTCATGGGTTCACTTCTGAAGGAATAGGGGCTTATGGTCAAGGAGCTGCCACAGTTGTGAGGTCTGCAGTATTTTGGATGCATTGAGTATTTCTAAGAGTTGTGATTGGTAAGGCTCTTGAGGTTGTATTTCTCCGAAGAGATTAGTTCCAGTGTGATGCCATGTTCAGCTTAAGCAATTGCACAGCTAGATGTTGAAATCCCTCCTGAGGTCTTCTGGCTCTTCACTGAGTTGTCCTGGAGAGCTGTGATGCCTCATCTAGCTGCAAGAGCAAAGGGAGTCTGCTCTGGTGGAGGCGATGGCTTTTCATACCTCAGATGTGTTATTGTATATATCATCTAATGAGGTAGTTCTACATGGCCCACACCTGGGCAGGCTGAAGAGATGGGTATCTCTGAATCTCACTGAAGTTCAACAAGGCCAGATGCAACATCCTGTGCCTGGGTTGAGAAAATTCGTGATGTCAGTCCAGGCTGGGGGATGAAGGGCTGGAGAGCAGCTCTGCAGAGAAGGACTTGAGAGTACTGATGGATGAAAAGCTATATGAGGTTGCCCAGAGAGGTGGTAGATGAACCATTTCAGGTCATGTTGGATGGGGCTCTGAGCAACCTGCTGTAGTCACAGTTGTCCATGCCATCTGCAGTGGGGTTGAACTAGATGACCCTTAAGTGTCTTTTCAACCTGAATCATTCTATGGTCTATGTTGGTTTTTTTTTTTTGCCTAGACAAATGAATTCCCATCCCCACTGTTCAGAGGAGAGAAGCACCTCTGTTTGTAAAGGGCACAGGCTGCCCAGGGCAGTGGTGCAGTCCCCATCACTGGAGGGATTTCAAAACTGTGTAGCTGTGGTGCCGAGGGTCATGGTTTAGTGGTGACCTGTCAGTACCAGGTTAACAGATGGCCTTGATGATCTGAAAGGTCTTTTCTAACCAAAATGATTCTATGAACCTATGTAATTTTATATGTGTGTGTGTGTGCACGCACACAGATAGCCATATATTTGCATTTATATAGGTGTAAATAGATATGTGTATATATAGAGTCATAGAATCATCCAGGTTGGAAGAGACCTCCAAGATCATCCAGTCCAACCTAGCATCCCACCCTATTCAGTCATCTACACCATGACACTAAGTGCCTCATCCAGGCTTTTCTTGAACACCTCCAGGGACGGTCACTCAAGAATATTGTAGTGCCTGTCTGAATTTAGCACTTGAAAACTAATTTCTAGCTTTTGGATTTCTTTTTGCTTTACTACATGTGAAGTGTGTACTGCAGCTAGGTGAAGTCCCAGGTTATTTCATATAATCACAGAATATTATAGGTTGGAAGGGTCCTCTAAAGATCATCCAATCACAAACCCCTCCCAAAGCAGGATCACCCAGAGCAGGCCGCACAGGAACGCATCCAGGAGGTATTTGAAAGTCTCCATAGAAGGAAACTCCACAGCCTGTCTGGGCAGCCTGCTCCAATGCTCTGTCACCCTCTCAGTGAAGAAGTTTCTCCTCCTGCTGAAGTGGAACTTCCTGCACAAATATTCTTGTGCATATACAAGAATACTTTCACCTTCTTTTCCCACACCATCAGCACAACAAAACTCATGGTCTGGAGAGGAGAGAGAGGAGAGCTGGTGAATTTGGGGGGAGCAAAGTGGGAGTTTGCTCAAAAAACAAGTATGGTGTGGGGAATCCCAAGGAAGAGGAGAGTTTTAAGATCTCCCCCACCAAGGAAATGCAAGTTTTTGGTGGAGCACCTCAGGGCTGTCCAAGAGAGCACCAATTCACCAGGGCCTTACACAACATTGCAGGGAAAGGCAGTTGAAAAATGTGTTTCGAGGGGCAGTGCTGGGGAAGCACAGCCCAGAGACTTAGATACTTCACTGAAGTTCTTCCCTTGTGTTGTTGGTGTAACAGAGTGGGGGGAGAAGGAGAGCAGCTGGAAAGATTGCTGTAGGGGAGAGGCAGACAGCAATTCATGGCCTTGTATTTTGGAAGAGAAATGTATACTTTTATGCTTGGTTTCTTTCTTCTCCAAGTTGCTTGTGTTTCAGCTCAATCTTGGACAGTCAGTTGCCTAAATAGTAACTGAGGCCAAATTTCACTTACTTCAGCATATTATGCTTCCGAAAGCCTTTGCTTGTGTTGTCTAAGAGTAGCAAATAAGCTAGGAACTGAGATAACTTAAGTTTCTGAAGTCCTGAAGGCAGTTCTAAGTATCCCAGCATGGAACCTTCACAGGCTTCACTCAGATGAGTCAAACATGTCTTTTAAGTATTCCTCAGGATGTAACTTTTTTTAATTTACTTTATTCGTGCAATTTATTAATTATTTTCTTACAGTGTTGTGTAATCCAAAAGTGAATTTTTGTAGTGCTTGGATCACTCAGAAAACGATTCTGAATGTTGCTCGTGGTCTTCTTTTGAGGTTTTGTAGTCACTTGTGAGGGCTGGACTTTGAAAAGCGAATTGTGATGTTCCATCATATGCCCAGAAAGAATATCATAAACTTAGAGAATGGTTTGGGTTGGAAGGGATCTTTAAAGGTCATGTAGTCTAATCCTCCTGTATTTAGTAGGCACATCTGCAACAGGAGCAGGCTGCTCCAGCCCCACCCAGAATGCTGTCAGGGATGGGGCTTCTATCATCTCTCTGGGCAACTTGGGACAGGCTCTCACCACCCTCAGTGTCACAGGATCACAGAATGTTAGGGGTTGGAAGGGACCCAAGGAGATCATCGAGTCCAACCCCTCTGCCAGAGCAGGACAATACTATCTAACACAGATCACAGAAGAATGCATCCAGACAGGCCTTGGAAGTCTCCAGAGAAGGAGACTCCGCAGCCTCTCTGGGGAGCCTGTTCCAGTGCTCTGTGACCCTTACAGTAAAGAAGTTTCCCCATGTATTCCCCTCTTTTGCTGCAACTTACACCCATTGCTCCTTGTCCTATCACAAGGAGCAAGTGAGAAGAGCCTGTTCCCCCCATCTTCCTTCTCTCTAGTCTGAATCTTCCTCTTTTAGTTACAGACCACCACCCTTTGTCCTGTCAAAACAAGCCCTGCATAGGAGTCTGTCCCCAGCTTTCTTCTTGGCCCCTTTAAGTGCTCTTAAGGAGCAATAATGTCTTCCTGGAGCCTTCTCTTCTCCAAGCTGAACATCCCCAACTCTCATCCTCTTTTCACATAAAAGGAAAAGAGCAGCACCTGTGTTCTTCAGCTGAACCTGGGCAATTGAGCCCTTCCAAGACAGAGGAAGGAAGGGGTTTATTCTGAAAGTGGTGAGACACTGGCCCAGGTTACCCAAAGAAGTGGTAGGAGCTCCATCTCTGGAAGCATTTCAGAGCCCCAGATTGTCTGGGGCTCTGAGCAGCCTGTTCTAGTCACAGATGTCCCTGCTGAGTGCAGGGTGGGTTGGGCTACATGTCATTCAAAGATCCCCTCCAAAACATTCTGTGATTCTCCATTACTGTGTTTTTTGTGTTCTTTTTGTGAGTGTCTGCTGTGGACGACCATCAAGTCTCTGGTGTACCACCAAATCTGCAGATGTCTTACTGGGAACTGGAATAAGGAACTGACCTGATTGGGTTTTCTTATTTTTCTTACTGAAGTTTTCTGGGCTTTAGAAAACAAAAGAGAAAATAATTTAATTTCTCAAGAGTGGTTCAGTTTCCAGCTCCTTTTCTGATAGGCTGTTGTCAATGTGATGCCTTTCAGAATCAGGATGGAAAAGCCAATGAGAGGGAAAGAAGATCAGACCATCACCTTGGAGACAGGAGTTCTTTGCAGATCCATTCTCATGCTAGCTAGTTTACTAGTTGCTAAGTAAGCTTTATTATTAAGTGTTGTTTCCTTAGTAGCCATGAGCTGTTTTGAAATACCACACTTTGGTCAACTTGTCCTTGTCCTTAAGTATTTCCATGCTTGCAGAAATAGGGCAAATGCAGGTAAGGGTTTTTGTTATTCCTTTCTCAAATTCAGTGAAACCACATTGTCCAAGATGTTTAAGAGAAAGAGAAATTGCTGTTAAAATAATTGAAATTTTGCTTCTTCCAGTTCAAATCGGGACAGATTACTTCTGTAAACATATATTGATTGTAATCTATTTTGATTAGCAATCAATCCTAGACATTTTACAGTATAATCATAGAATCATGGAATGGCTTAAGATGGATGGAACCTCAGTGATTATCTACCCCAGCCTCCACGCCATGGATAGGGACACCTCTTGACTAGATTCAGCTGCTCAAGGCTTCATCCAACCTGTCTCTGAACACCCCCAGAGAGAAGGCATCCACAGCCTCCCTAGGCAGCCTGTTCCATAGTCTCACCACCCTCCTACTGAAGAACTTCTTCCTAAGCTCCAGTCTAACCCTTCTCTCCCTCAGGTTCAAGTCATTACCCCTTGTACTGTACACACCCTCAGGAAAAGTCCCTCTTCAGCCTTCCTGCAGGATCCCTTCAGGCATTGGAAGGCAACTTAAGGTCCCCCTGGAGTTTTCTCTTCTCCAGGCTGAACAACCCCAGCTCCCTCAGCCTGTCCTCATAGCAGAGGTGCTCCAGTCCTTGGATCATCTTTGTGGCCTCCTCTGGACTCCCTCCGACAGCTCTCAGTCATTCTTCTGCTGAGGACACCAGAACTGGAGGCAAGACTGGAGGTGGGGTCTCAGTAGAGTAGAATCAAGGGACATTAATCCCTTCTCTTGCCCTGCTGCCCACACTTCTCTGTGGCCCTGCACACAGCTGCCTTCTGGGCTGCATGGGGGCACTGCTGGCTCCTGGGGAGCTTCTCAGAAACCAACACTCCCAAATTTGTTCCTTCAGGGCTGGTCTCAACCCACTGCACCCAGCAGAGTGCCTGAGTTTGTCTCTGGGATTGGCCCAACCCTGAGTCAGGAGCTTGCACTTCCACCTCTTGAACCTCATGCACATGTCACTGGCCCACTTCTCAAGCCTGTGAGCCATCTAGATGGATCCCTTCCCTCACATGAATCCAGCATACTTCCAGGGGCATGATTTGGTATCACAGTATCACAGTATCACAAAGGTTGGAAGAGACCTCACAGATCATCAAGTCCAACCTGTCACCACAGAGCTCAAGGCTAGACCATGGCACCAAGTGCCACGTCCAATCTTGCCTTGAACAGCCCCAGGGACGACGACTCCACCACCTCCCCGGGCAGCCCATTCCAGTGTCCAATGACTCTCTCAGTGAAGAACTTTCTCCTCACCTCCAGCCTAAATCTCCCCTGGTGCAGCTTGAGGCTGTGTCCTCTCGTTCTGGTGCTGGCCACCTGAGAGAAGAGAGCAACCTCCTCCTGGCCACAACCACCCCTCAGGTAGTTGTAGACAGCAATAAGGTCACCCCTGAGCCTCCTCTTCTCCAGGCTAAACAATCCCAGCTCCCTCAGCCTCTCCTCGTAGGGCTTGTCCTCAAGCCCTCTCCCCAGCCTCGTCGCCCTTCTCTGGACACGCTCAAGTATCTCAATGTCCCTCCTAAACTGGGGGCCCCAGAACTGAACACAGTACTCAAGGTGTGGTCTGACCAGTGCAGAGTACAGGGGCAGAATGACCTCCCTGCTCCTGCTGACCACACCATTCCTGATGCAGGCCAGGATGCCACTGGCTCTCTTGGCCACCTGGGCACACTGCTGGCTCATGTTCAGGCAGGTATCAATCAGCACCCCCAGATCCCTCTCTGTCTGTCTGCTCTCCAGCCACTCCGACCCCAGCCTGTGTCTCTGCATGGGGTTGTTGTGGCCAAAGTGCAGCACCCTGCACTTGGAGCTATTGAATGCCATCCCATTGGACTCTGCCCATCTGTGCAGGTGGTCAAGGTCCCACTGCAGAGCCCTTCTGCCCTCCAACCCAGCCACATCTGCCCCCAGCTTGGTGTCATCTGCAAACTTGCTGATGCCTGACTCCATGCCCTCATCCAGATCATCTATGAAGATGTTAAAGAGGATGGGGCCCAGCACTGATCCCTGAGGGACACCACTAGTGACTGGCCGCCAGCTGGATGTGGCACCATTCACCACCACTCTCTGGGTCCGGCCCTCCAGCCAGTTCCTAACCCAGCACAGAGTGTTGCCATCCAAGCCATGGGCTGACAGCTTAGCCAGCAGTTTGCTGTGGGGGACAGTGTCAAAGGCCTTGCTGAAGTCCAGATAGACCACATCCACAGGCCTCCCCACATCCACCAAGCGGGTCACCTGATCATAGAAGGAGATCAGGTTGGAGAGGCAGGATCTGCCCTTCCTAAACCCATGCTGGCTGGACTTGGTGGTGGACTTGGCAGTGCAGGGTTAACAGTTGAGCTTGATGGGCTTGTGCATCTCTTCCAGACAAAATGTTTTCAAGATTGTAATACAACACAGAGACAGGAGATTCTGTGTGTAACTGTTTTTTACTGGTGGTGGGCATGAAGGAGTTAAATTAAAACTTTCTGAAGTACACTTTGAGAATCACTTTAACACTCAGGGTAGAGATCACCATTCTGAGCACCCCATGCTGTTACCTGCCAAGAGGTCATCTCTCCACCATCCATGGGGATTTTACTGTCAGTCTCCAGTTGCTTTAACGGAACAATATTCACAGAAAATTATGTAGGTAAGATGATTACTTAGAAGAAATTACAAATTCCACTGCAGTTTAACACTGGTGGGTTTTACCTCCTAAGTTTTGGCTGTAAAATGTGCATTGTTCTACCCAGAGGCAGCTTTAATGTGTTAGGGAAAATGCTTAACATAATCCCACTTAGGGCAAATGTCTTCAATTACTTCATATGCAGGACTGTCACCTAACAAGCATTTTGTTGGTGGACATGTGTGCTTTTGTGGCCAGCAGAGCCAATACCGTTCTGGGGTGTATTGGAAGAGGTGTGTCTGGTAGGTCAAGAGAGGTTCTCATCCCCCTCTACTCTGCCCTGGTGAGACCACATCTGGAGTACTGTGTCCGTTTTTGAGCTTCCCAGTTCAAGAGGGACATAGAACTGCTTGAGAGAGTCCAGTGCAGAGCCACAAAAATGGTGAAGGGAGTGCAACATCTCTCTTATGAGGGAGCTGAGGCTCTTTGGCTTGGAGAGGAGGAGACTGAGAGGTGACCTCGTTAACGTGTATAAGTATGTAAAGGGTGAGTGCCAGGAGGATGGAGCCAGGCTCTGCTCAGTGATGCCCAATGACAGGAGAAGGGCCAATGGGTGGAAGTTAAGGAATAGGAAGTTCCATGGAAAAACAAGAAGGAATTTTTTCACTGTGAGGGTGACAGAAGACTGGAACAGGCTGCCTGGGGTGGGTTGTGGAGTCTCCCTCTCTGGAGATACTCACAACCCACCTGGACATGTTCCTGTGTGATCTTGTATAGGTGATCCTGCTGTGGCCGGGGGGTTGGACTAGGTGATCTTTTGAGATCTCTTCCAGCTCCTGACATTCTGTGATTCTGTGAGACAGTTATAGGTAGAAACTCTACAGTGTAGTTGTAGACTTTCCATATTTACAGGTGTACCCTGGTGAATGTATGCAGAACCATCCTTTAAACAAGGTACTCTGGTTCTATGCTATTTGAAACATAAAAATAGATGTGTCTTGCCAATCCAAAGGGAAAGAGGCACAGAACATCAATGCAGTGAGTTGTGGAGGTGGAGATGGAAATAAAGGTGGAGGTGGACATAGAGATGGATATGGAGGTAGAGATGGAGATAGACATGGAAGTGGAGATGGAGATGGACATAGAGATAGATAATGAGAGAGATAAGAGACACATGAAAGAAAAAAGAGAGGTAGATAGATAGATAGATAGATAGATAGATAGATAGATAGATAGATAGACATCATCATAGAGATACAGAGGTAGACAGAGACGTAAAGATGAAATATGAGAGGTACATATGAGAGGTAGAGGTAGATAATGAGAGAGATGAGATGAAGATACAGAGATAAGAGAGACAGAGATAGAGATGACATATAGAGACAACAGGTAGAGGTAGAGATATAGAGATCAGAGACAGAGATAGAGGTATAGAGATGACATACGGAGATGAGACCTTAAGATACAGAGACGAGAGACAGAGATCTAGAAAGAGAGAGAGACAGAGGCAGAGATGAGTAAATTCTGCAGTAGCAGAGTGTGGTGGTACTGGGAACATTTCCAGTCAGACCTGAGTCTTTCCCTGGCTCCTTCTCAATCCAGTTAAATTCCCCCTATTGTAAATTACATGGAGCCTTGGAGTTCTGTCCATGTCCACGAGTTTGTCTCTTGTCTCAAAAACAAGATTTCAACTTTGCACTTGGGTAATGAGATTTCTCTGCTTCTTTTTTCTTTCCCTTCCCAGTTTGTGCTGTATCATGGACTACATGAAGTCCAACGATTGGATTAATCTCTGATTCGTCCTTGGTGTACAGGTTAAAATAGGGAGCAGCTGTCTGTTTAAGTATCTTAACTTCTGAAAATCCTAGGCCACTCAGGCATCATCTGGTAATAATGCAGCTTGTAAAACAAAGCTAAGAAGAAAGAGCAATGTTTGTTTTATGTGGGATGAATGACTTCAGTTAGGGTCCTTCTAATCTGGCCATTATGGGGGTCATTAAAAAGCATGGTTTAAAAAAAAAACCAGAAAACAAAAGCAAATTTTTTTTTTAATAACTTGTATCTCGTTATTGCAGTTCATTATTATGAACTTGATGATGGTCAAGGTCTCTTCCAACCAAAATGATTCCAGTATTATATTCAAAGCTGCAAATACTTCATAAATGGGCTTTCATTTCAGTTTCTCCAACAGAGAACCAACCTAATCTCCCTGCTATTTAAAGGTTCTTCTGTTTCATTCACTCTCTAGAAAGAAATTGCCTTTTTTTTTTTTTTAGGCAGGAGCTTTATATTTCTTCATGAGCTGGCAGCTCATGGTTTGGACAAATTCACTCTGTGCTGGATCAAGAACTGGCTGGATGGCAGAGCCCAGAGAGTGATGGTGAATGGGGCCACATCCAGTTGGCAGCTGTCACTAGTGGTGTTCCCCAGGGATCAGTGCTGGGCCCAGTCCTGTTCAATATCTTTATTGATGATCTGGATGAGGGGATTGAGTCCAGCATCAGTAAGTTTGCAGATGACACCAAGCTAGGAGCAGGTGTTGATCTGTTGGAAGGTAGGAGAGCCCTGCAGAGGGACCTGGACAGACTGGATGGGTGGGCAGAGGCAAATGGGATGAGATTTAACAAGGCCAAGTGCAGGGTTCTGCACTTTGGCCACAACAACCCCAAGCAGCACTACAGGCTGGGGACAGAGTGGCTGGAAGCAGCCAGGAGGAAAGGGACCTGGGGGTACTGATAGATAGTAGGCTGAAGATGAGCCAGCAGTGTGCCCAGGTGGCCAAGAGAGCCAATGGCATCCTGGCCTGCATCAGGAACAGTGTGGCCAGTAGGACGAGGGAGGTTATTCTGCCCCTGTACTCAGCACTGGTCAGGCCACACCTTGAGTACTGTGTCCAGTTCTGGGCCCCTCAATTCAAGAGAGATGTTGAGGTGCTGGAACATGTCCAGAGAAGGACAACGAAGCTGGTGAGGGGCCTGGAGCACAAACCCTATGAGGAGAGTCTGAGGGAGCTGGGGTTGTTTAGCCTGGAGAAGAGGAGGCTCAGGGGTGACCTCATTGCTGTCTACAACTACCTGAAGAGAGGTTGTAGCCAAGTGGGGATTGGTCTCTTCTCCCAGGCAATCAGCAACAGAACAAGGGGACACAATCTCAAGTTGTGCCGGGGTAGGTGTAGGCTGGATGTTAGGAGGAAGTTCTTGCCAGAGAGAGTGACTGGCATTGGAATGGGCTGCCCAGGGAGGTGGTGGAGGCACCATCACTGGAGGTGTTCAAGAAGAGCCTGGCTGAGGCACTTAGTGCCATGGTCTAGTTGACTGGCTAGAGCTGGGTGCTAGGTTGGCCTGGATGATCTTGGAGGTCTCTTCCAACCTGGTTGATTCTGTGATTCCCTGCAAGGGCTGTTAAGCCCTAGACCAAGATGCCCATTAGAGTTGTGGAGTCCCCACCCATTAGGGGTTTCAGACCTATGTAGCAGTGGTGCTGAGGGCCATGGTTTGGTGGTGACCTGGTAGTTCTGGGTTAATGGTTGGACTTGGTGATCTGAAAGGTCTCTTCCAACAAAAATGATTCTGTTATTCAGTGGTTTATCTAAGAAATGTGGAATTGCTAAAGACAAAGTAAAACAGCATCTATGAACTGCAGTCTGAGCTTTTAAACAAAATGAAGCAAATCTAAAATCTATGAATTTTCTGAGTCAGTTACATTAAAGTGAATGAAAGATGATAATAGCTTGGATTCAAAAGACTGAACTGAACCTTATTTTTAGTTTGTGCAGTTCAGCAGTGGCCTTACTAAACAGTTAAAGCAAAATCAATGTTCTGCTAAGATGTAGTACTAACAGCTGTGGGACAAAATCCTTTATCCATGGTATTTGTCCACCTTTGCATTGCCATAGAAATCCTTTTCTGTCCCTTTCATCTTTTTTTCTGTGTGCCACTCCTGGGTACTAACCAGAGGATTGTTTCATGCAATAGTGTCCCTAGCATAAAAAGGACATCAGACTGTTGCAGTGGGTCCAGAGGAGGCTACAAAGATGATCAGGGGTCTGGAGAACCTCCCCTCTGGGGACAGGCTGAGAGAGTTGGGTTGCTGAGCCTGGTGAAGAGGGGAGACCATAGAGCAACCTTCCAATAATTGAGAGAGGCTACTGGGTAGCTGGGGAAGGACTTTTGGCAGGGACTTGGAGTGACAGGATGAAGGCCAGTGGCTTTGAGATAGAAGAGGGGAGACTGAGACTGGATATTAGGAAGAAATTCTTTCCAGTGAGGATGGTGAGACACTGGAGCAAGTTGTGGATGCCCCCTCTGTGGTGGTTTGGGTGTTACCTGTCCCCCCCACTTTGGAGGTCACCCAGATTAGACTCAGCCAGCTCTGGAAATTGAATGAAGCTTATATTTACAGCTAGCACAATATACAAGCAGATATTTACAGTATATACAGTTATAGACAGAAGTATACAAGGTAAAAGGTAATACAGAAACACAACTCCCCTCCCAGAAACCTGAGTCCCCAGGAGGGGCTCCCAACCACCCTTCCACCTTCTCCCACTCCTCTGCCTTACCCCAGACATTGCCTTGTGCCTCAAGGAAAAATGGAGGGTTGGCCAGGAGGGGTTAGGAAGCAAGTGGATTAATCAGAGAGATGGAAGGTGAGGTTAGAGAGAAAAGTGCAGCCCAGAGCTCAGGCAGAGAGAGACTCCCTTATCTGTGTTTGTATTCTTGCTCTTATACCTCTCAGCAAGCCTATGAGTGAAGTAGACACGACTTGTTTTCTCTTTCACAGCCTGTAATCTAGTTCTTCTCACCAAAACATTCTAGCTAGCTTCAAACTAGCACACCCTTCCTGGAGGTGTTCAAGGCCAGGTTGGATGAGGCCTTGAGCAACGTGGGCTAGTATGAGGTGTCCCTGCCCATGGCAGGGCAGTTGGAACTGGATGATCTTTAAGATCCCTTCCAATCCAAACCATTCTGTGAATCTGTGATTCCATGATATCTCAGTTAAGGTTGTGGGATCTTATGCTGAAGATAATATTTTTATGAAGGATGCCATGAAAATAAGTTACTAATTTTAACCTATCACAGAGTGAGTTCACAGGGTCACAGGATCACAGGGTGTTAGGGGTTGAGAGGAACTTCTGTAGATCATTGAGTCCAACACCCCTGCCAGAGCAGGACCATAGAATCTAGCTCAGGTCTCACAAGAACACATCCAGATAGGTCTTGAAAATCTCCAGAGAAGGAATTTTTAATCAATTTGAACAATATTTGTGTGTTTCATGAATAAATACTTAGGTATTTTGGTGTCCTTTAATATGTTCACTGTTTAGAGGCAGAAACTAGAACACAAATAGGTCCAGGTTCTGTCCTAAACATAAAGAAGAGCTTCTTTGGTGTGAGGGTGTGGGAGGCCTGGAACAGGCTGCCCAGAGAGGTTGTAGAGTCTCCTTCTCGGAAGAGCTTCCAACCCCAGCTTGCCATTGTGATCCTGGGGAAGCTGCTGAGGGTGCATTAGCGAGGGGATTGGACTGGATGATCTCCAGGGGGTCTTTCCAGCCTGCACCGTGCTGGGACTCGGTGATTCTGTATCTAGTGTCACATTGGATACACTGCAGCACCTTCTGATTTTTTTCATTATCTAAAGAACAGGTTTAATGTAGACCTCTGCCACCAGACAAGTGTTTTCCAGTAGCGCGACGACACGGGAAGGCTTCCCTCTGATCGTCTGATGACTTTAGTAATGAAGCAGAAATGAAATTAAACCCAGTTCCCAGTAAACCACTCAGCCCTGATCGAGTTAGCGTGATGCAATTAGCGTGGTTTGACTGGTAGTCTGCAAAACACTGCGTAGTGACAGCTCCTGCGGACGCACCGAGCACGTCTCAGCCACGGAGCTGTGCGCACCGCTGGCACAGCAGGAGGTTGCAACACATCAGGTCAGGCCTCTTAACTGAGGTATGCCCAAGTTGCTCAAGTACCACCAGGAGGAGTGGGAAAGCTAAGGTAGTTTGTTTTGTATCACACAGTATCACAGTGTGACCAACGTTGGAAGAGACCTCACAGATCATCAAGTCCAACCTGTCACCACAGAGCTCAAGGCTAGACCATGGCACCAAGTGCCACGTCCAATCCTGCCTTGAACAGCCCCAGGGACGGCGACTCCACCACCTCCCCGGGCAGCCCATTCCAGTGTCCAATGACTCTCTCAGTGAAGAACTTTCTCCTCACCTCCAGCCTAAATTTCCCCTGGCGCAGCCTGAGGCTGTGTCCTCTCCTTCTGGTGCTGGCCACCTGAGAGAAGAGAGCAACCTCCTGGCCACAACCACCCCTCAGGTAGTTGTAGACAGCAATGAGGTCACCCCTGAGCCTCCTTTTCTCCAGGCTAAACAATCCCAGCTCCCTCAGCCTCTCCTCGTAGGGCTGTGCTCAAGGCCTCTCCCCAGCCTCGTCGCCCTTCTCTGGACATGCTCAAGCATCTCAATGTCCCTCCTAAACTGGGGGGCCCAGAACTGAACACAGTACTCAAGTAGTTCTTCAACACTGAGAAGACACCTGCTTTTCAACCACACAGTGCCTAGGTGTCTTCAGTGGTGTGGACAAGTGGCCAAGGATGCCAAGAGCATTCTGGCCTGGATCAGCAATGTGTGGCCAGCAGGAGTAGGACAGTGATTGTCTCCCTGTAGTCGTCATTGGTGAGGCCACCCCATGTGATGATTTGGGTGTCCCCCACCCCCCCACAATTTAGAAATCACCCAGACTAGACTCAGCCAGCTCTGGAAATATGAATGAAGCTTATATTTACAGCTGGCACAATATACAAGCAGATATTTACAGTATATACAGTTATACACAGAAATATACAAGGTAAAAGGTAATACAGAAACACAACTCCCCTCCCAGAAACCTGAGTCCCCAGGAGGGGCTCTCAACCACCCCTGCACCTTCCCCCTGCCCCTCTCAACCTTACCCCAGTCCCAAGGAAGAATAGAGGTTCGGCCAGAAGGTTAGGAAGCAAAGTGGGTTAGTCCAAGAAATGAAGGGTGAGGCTAGAGAGATGTAGCTCAGCCAGCAGCCCAAGTGAGAGTGATTATCTGATGTTTTTATTTCTTGTTCCTGTACATCTCAGCAAGCCTGTGAGCAAAGTACACATCACCATTGTTTTCTTTCCACAGCCTGTAATCTAGTTCTTCTCACCAAAACATTCTAGCCTGCTTCAAACTAGCACAGGTGTGGACAGGTGGCCAAGGATGCCAAGAGCATCCTGGTCTGAATCAGCAATGTGTGGCCAGCAGGAGTAGGACAGTGATTGTCCCTTTGTAGTCATCATTGGTGAGGCCACCCTATGAAGCCTGGGTTTAGCTTTGGATCCTTCACTCCAAGCTGGAGCATGTCCAGAGAAGAACAGTGAAGCAGGTGAAAGGCCACAGGTCTTGTGAGGAGCAGTTGAGGGACCTGAAGTTGTTTAGTCTGAAGAAAAGGAGGCTGAAGGGAGACCTTCTGGTTGTCAACAGCTTCCTGAAATGAGGCTAGAACTGGGTGGAGTTTGGTGTCTTCTCCTAAGTAACAAGTGATAGGACAAGAAGAAATGGCCTCAATTTATGCCAGGGGAGGTTTAGGATGGACATAAGGAACAAATTCTTCATGAAAAAGGTGATGGTAAGCCCTGGAAGAAGTTGCCTAGGCCAGTGGTGGAGTCCCCATCCCTGGAGGGATTTTAAGGCCATGTAGATGTGCTGAGAGACATGGTTTAGTGGTGACCTGGCAGTGCCATGTTAGTGGTTGGACTTTTCCTACCAAAACAATTCTATGCTTCAGTATTCTTTCTGCCTTTATTTTCTCCCTTTTTTTTTTGTGGCACTAAGGAATTCAGTTAAGTTTTTTGATTGCAGTAGCCATACACTGCTAGCAGTCAAAAAATATGTCAGTTTTGTATTGAACTTCTAAATCCTTCTGCTGTAAGGAACTTCAAATATGACAATAAAATAAAATGTTTTTTTAGAACATTGGTTCCTGAGGGTAGTTCATGGTAAACCAATATGACACCTTAATTTTGTTTTACCTTAGGTGGATTTTAGTTGCTTTTAATAGGACAGTCACCTTTTTTTTTTTCTCTTACCCACTAAAATGCTTTCTTTTTTGATTACTCTGAGTTGATGTCTTATGAGCAGAAGTAGCATTTTCAATACCAGGTTATTCTTGGATATGCCTATCTCCACTCCAGTATTGAGCCAGAGGCCTATAAATAAAATTTCTAAATATTAGTCATCCCCTCCTTCAGATGAATTATATTTTAAAGAATAATACTCCTACCTAATCTCCCTATTTTTATATAACAAAAAAGGCAATTTTAGAATAGACTAAAATAACCAACCTAACCCAAATCCAAAGCAATCTTTTGTGTTGAGCAATAGCCAGATTCTGAAGTTCTGTCTGAATTCTTCATCAGTTCTTTCCTTGAAATCAATTTGAAACTTTCTTGAGCAAATGCTGCATAGATTATCATGAACAGAAAGAAGAAACTGATCAAAAATTCTGGGATAAAGGTGGTGCAGTTCTTAGAATCACAGAATCATTAGGATGACCTGCAAGGTCATCAAGTCCAACCTTCTACCTCACACTTCCATGACCACTAGACCATGTCCCAAAGTGCCATGTCCACAGGTTTCTTGAAAACCTCCAGGTGAGTTGACTGCACCACCTCCCTGGGCAGCCTGTTCCAATGCCTGACCAGGAAAGCAATTCTTCCTAATGTCCAACCTAAGCCAGTGCAGCTTAAGGCTGTTACCACTTGTCCTGTCATTATTTGCTTGGGATAAGAGACCAACACCAGCCTCACTCAACATCCTTTCAATTAGCTCTAGACAGCAATAAGGCCTCTTCTCAGCCTCCTCTTCTTCAGGATAAACAATCCCAGTTCCCTCAGCCTTTCCTCACCAGACCTGTTCTCCAAACCCCTCACCAGCTTTGTTGCTCTTCCTCTGTACCCACTCCAGCATCTCATTGTCTTTCTATGCTGCTGTGGACCAAGACTGGGCACAGAACTAAAGGTGTGGTCTCACCAGTGCTGACTACAGGGACACAATCACTTCTCTACACCTGCTGGCCACATAATTTCTGATCCAGGCCAGAATGCTTGTGGCCTTCTTGGCAACCTGGGCACACACTGGCTCATGTTCAGCCAGCTGTCAACCACCACACCCAGGTTCTTTTCCACCAGGCAGCTTTCCAGCCACTCTGCCACAAGCTGCAGTGTTGCATGGAGCTGGACTAGATGACCTCCAGAGGACTCTTTCAGTTCTGGAGCCCTCAATAGAGGGAGGACATGGACCTGATGGAGCAGGTCCAGAAGAGGGACATGAAAATGATCAGGGGGTTGGAGCACCTCTGCTATGAAGACAGGCTGAAGGAACTGGGGTTGTTCAGCCTGGAGAAGAGAAGGCTCATGGGAGACTTTTGAACAATCTTCCAGTACCTGGAGGGGACTACAAGAAAGCTGGAGAGGGACTGTTTCCAAAGGCTGCAGTGGTAGAACAAGGGGCAATGGTTTGAAATTAAAGAAGAACAGATTTAGATTGGATATTAAGAAAAAGTTCTTTACAATGAGGGTGGTTGAGCACTGGAACAGGTTGCCCAGAGAGATGTCTGAGTGTCTCCCTGGAGGTAATGAAATTCAGGCTCCACAGTGCTCTGGGCTACCAAATCTACTTGAGGATGTCCCTGCTCACTGCAGGGAGGTGGACTGGATGGCCTTTGGAGGTCCCTTCCATCCTGGGTGATTCTATGGTTCTGTTACTCTGTGAGAGGCTTCACAAGCTTCTCTCTGAATACTGTTTATTACTTACTGCCTTGTAAGCCAACATTTGCTCAGCTCAGGCTGATGACATATTTTGAAGTGCTTGGATGAAAAAAGTAACAGGGATAATTTTCAGAAGCATCTTTCCTTGGCTGATGTGATCATTAGACACTTCTCCTTCTGTCTGGTTCATGTAAGTGGGTTGTTCAAGAGCTTTTTAGAAGTTGATTGCTCTGAAAGGTTGGGCTTTGTCA
This sequence comes from Pogoniulus pusillus, assembly GCF_015220805.1. Lineage (NCBI taxonomy): Eukaryota > Metazoa > Chordata > Aves > Piciformes > Lybiidae > Pogoniulus > Pogoniulus pusillus. The sequence goes on from NC_087309.1 coordinate 88,838,568, forward strand.
AACCTCCATAGGCAAACAGAAACCCTCACTGCAGTAGCTCTCCAAAGAGTCAAGTTTATTTCTGTATTGCAACAATGTAGTAAAGCAAACTTTCAGTGTTCCAAAATCAAGGTTTTGATTGAAAAATGCAGTCCTTTAAAACCCTGAAAGTATCTTACCATATGTTGTGAACAGCTTCATAATTCTTCTAAGCATGCAGCCATATAAAGTAAAGGAAATGAGTGCAGAGAGAAATCTGTTGAGACCCTTTTAGGCTCTTTGATGCTAAATGCTTAATTGGGATTGGAATCTTTTTATGTTGCTGCTTCTTCCTCTACATGAGATATTGGTGAAACATGAGAAGAACTTTTTGATGGTTCACCTCCTATTTCCAACTGCCTTTCTTCATATTTTACAGGGACAGTTAGGGATTAACCAGTGAGGATTGGGAATTCTTTTAACTGCTTAAATATATATATATATATATATATACACATATTATTATTGTTGTTGTTATTATTATTATTATCGTTGTTATTGTTATTATTATTATTGTTGTTATATTACTATATGTTGTTGTATTATCATATAATAACAACAGTAATAAGATATTGTTGTTGTTATTGTTGCTATTGTTATTATTTAGCATAACGGAGGTCTTTAGATTCCTTCCTTGCAGATAACTGTAGTTTGGAATTGAAAAGACAGAGAAAATGCAAGAAATGAAGGTAAATCAAGACTTAGTGATCTTGCAAAAGATGAAAAGAGGAAGATAGTGTGCTACAAAGTCATGCCTGAAATTCTTCACCTGTCAAATAGTAGCACAGATCTCTCTGAACTGAAACATGAAAGACTTTAAATGGGACCATTTTTGACCTCTGCAGAGCCACATTTATTCCAGTTGTGTCCAGGTTAAAGAAGCATGGTCCCATCAACTCAGATTTTATCTCCTTGGAGAGATATTATCTTCCCAAACAACATATGACACTGTCTCACTGAGGGCAAGTCTCCCACTGAAGGTTGTTCTAGTATTAGCTATAATGTCATGCAAATTAACTGCTGTTAATTGGCAGTGTGGGTGGCCGAGGGACTGGATGATGGGATGAAGTAAAGGAGGATATTTTAAAGGGAATGAGTCAAATAAAATTGAAAGACAGCCTTGAGAGAAGTAAAATAATTGTCATAGACAGATACTGAAGCCGAGAAATATTCTGCCAGGGATAGTTCCTCTCCTGATGCACATAAGAAGCATCACATGGACCAAAAGCCACTTACTGAATCCTGATCTCATCATCACTTTGCCTGAAAAGCAGCACTAGAGAAATGTAGAACAGGGAATTTTAGTATTGTTGATCACTATTGACAGTGGTGTATCTGGAGAATTATGGAGTACTTCATACAAGAAGGCTACAGAGAGACTGTTTACAAAGGCCTGCAGTGACAGGACCAGAGCCAACGGCTTCAAACTAGAGCAGAGCAGATTTAGATTTGATGTTAGGAACAAGTTCTGCACCACGAAGATGGTGCAGATTGCCAAGGGAGGTGTTTGGGGCCGATCCCTGGAGATATTCAAGGTGAGGCTGGACAGGACTCTGGGCAACTTAATCTAGTTGAGGATGCCTCTGCTGGCTGCAGTGGGGGTTGAACTAGATGACCTTTGAAGGTCCCTTCCAACCCAGACCATTCTGTGGTTCTGTGGTTCTGTATCTGGAGTATTTTGTCCAGTTCTGAGCTCTTCAGCTCAAGAGAGACAGGAAACTACCAGAGAGAGTCCAGCAGAGGGTACAGAGATGGTGAGGGGCCTGGAGCATGTCTATGAGGAGGAAAGGCTGAGAGCCCTGAGGCTGTTGAGAAGAGCGGACTACGAGGGAACCTTCTCAGTGCTGATCAGTGACTAAAGGGCAGATGTCACCAGAATGGGCCCAAACTCTTTTCAGTGGTGCCCAGCAACAGGATTGAACCAGGCTGCCCAGAGTGGTTGTGGAGTCTCCTTCTTTGGCCATTGTGATTCTGAGCAAGCTGCAGTGGGTGCCTCTCCTTTGATGAGGGTGAGGGTGGATGGGATTATCCTCTGAGGTCTCTTTCAATTCTGGCCATTCTGTGACTCTCTGTGACTGCTGTTTTCTGTGGAAGAATTTTGTGGGAATCTTGTCAAAATATGAATAAATAGGAATTTAGAATAATCTCTGCCTTCCCTACTTATGAAATTCTATAAAGTCACTTTAATGTTTCTCACAGTCATAATTGGAAAGAGAAATTCCCTTTCAAGTAACCAGCAGTTTCTCTTAAAATTCTCTTTTCATTGTAGTTTAAGAACTAAGTAAGATAGAGGAAAACATCACAGATTTCATACACTAAATCAGCTGTAAACAGCAGTTCCTCCACAGAACTCTCTACTTCCAGAAACAGCTGCCCCAAAACTGGACTACATTTATTAAGTCTTAACGTGCTGTGAGCTATATAGAAACATGATTAGGACCACAAAGCAGGTAAAGGTCCCGAGCCTGAGTCTTGTGAAGAGCAGCTGAGGGACATGGGGTTGTTCAGCCTGGAGAAAAAGAGGCAGAGGGGAGATCTGGCTCTGTACAGCTCCCTGAAAGGAGATTGGAGCTCCTTTTCCTAGTAACAAGTGATAGGACAAGAGAAAACAGCTTCAAGTTCCACCAGAGGAGGTTTAGGTTGGACACGAGGAGCTTCGTGGAAAGGGTTGTCAGAGCCTGGAAGATGCTGCTCATGGTAGAGCCCACATCTCTGGATGGATTTAACAGCCATGCTGAGGGACACAGTTTAGTGGTGGACTTGGCAGTGCTGGGTTAATGGCTGGACTCAATGTTAAAGGTCTCTTCCAACCAGAAGGATTCTATGGTCTTGTGATGGTTGAAGAGCTCTGTATGGCACTGGTTACATGAACTGAGCTCATAATTGAGTTGTACCCTAGCACATACCCATTTTATGTTCTCAGTCTGATGTCTGGCTTTTGGGGGCTTAACCATGCAGCTTTAATTTTAAAGCTTCAGGCAGAGAGGTTTTGGATTAACACATAAATAAATACCTTCCCCCTCCCCCCCTTTTTTTTAAAACTATTATTTATTTATACCTATATAGAATTTTCTATGCTTTTCAAGGCAGAAAGAAAATAACCAACAAAAAGCTGTTAGTCATATTCTGCTACCTATGTTTTCTGCCAGTGAAGCACCAAGCACAAAGCCATTTCAGGGAAGTATCTTTTAAAAGATTCATAAGAAGAGAAGACTAATACATTACCATTAATTAATCCTGCTGCATCTTTCTCTCCAACACCAATGGGAGATGTCTGTGACTCCCTACAGCACTCTGAAGCAGAGCTGAGACGTGGAAGGGTTTTCTGGTGGGGTTTTTTGGTGGTTTTTTTTTGGGTTTTGGTTTTGTTGTTATTGCCCTTCAGATATGTTATTGGAATGTGGTGGAGGTTTTCCAGAACTTGCTCTTGCACATATTTAGGCTGCAGCCCAAGCCGAGTGAGCTGTGGCCTGCTGCTGAAGTATATGACATCCCCTCCAAAGACACTGTGTTCTTCTGCATTTTTCTTGATATCAAGCTGGTACAGCATGTTCAGAGTGTTTCAGAGCAGCCTTTGTGTGTGTGCTAACCCAGACTCCTGACCTTAAAGAAACTGTTTACTAACGACAGCAAACAGCCGCATTGGGCTGTGACAATGCAGGTTAGATTGAATTATTCTGTTGCAATGGCAACCAAATGCTTAACTCTGACTCTCTACTCCAGATAAACTGAAAGGAGGATCAGAGAATCGTAGAATGTTTTGGGTTGGAAGGGTCCTTTAAAGCTCAGCAAATGCAATGACCTAGAACATATTCACCTAGAGTGGGTTGCTCAGGGCCCCAAATAACCTCACCTGGAATGGTTCCAGGGATGAGGTATCCACCACCTTTCTGGGCAACCTGGGACAGGCTCTCACCACCCTCACTCTCAAACATTTCTTCCTTTAATCTCAATCTCCCTCTCTCAGTTTCAAACCATCGCCCCTTGTCCTGTCACAACAGACCCCGAGATAAAATCTGTCCCCAGCTTTCTTAGAGGACTTTTTAAGCACTGCAGGGCCACCAGAAGGTCTCCCTGGAGCCTTCTCTTATGCAGGCTGAACTAGCCCAACTCTCTCAGCCTGATGTCCCAGCAGAGCCCTTCCAGCCCTGCCAGCATTGTTGTGACCTCCTCTGGCCCTGCTCCAGCAGGTCTATACTGCGTTGTGCTGAGGACTCCAGAGCTGGCCCCAGCAGTGCAGGGTGGGTCGCAGCAGAGCACAGCAGAGGGACAGAATTCCCTCTCTGCTTACCCTGCTGCCCACACTGTTGGGGATCAGCCCAGCACACAGCTGGCTCTGGGCTGGCAGTGCTTGGTGCTGGCTTGTGTCCAGCTCTGCACCCCCTGGCACCCCCACATCCTTCTCCACTGGACTGCTCTCCAGGCCTGCATCCCAAGCCTGGGTTGATTTTGGCAGTTGTTCTGTCCCAAGTGCTCTAATGAACCTCCTGGAGTTCATATCTGCACACTTCTCCAGCTTGTCCAGGTCCCTCTGGGTGACAGCCTGTCTCGCAGATGTGTCAGCTGCACCACTCTAGCTTGGTACTGTCTGCAGACTTGCTACCAGTGAACTCAGTTTCATTGTCTGTGTCATTGATGAAGATATTTAACAGCAATGGTCCCAGTATGCACCCCTGAGGAGCACTGATGTCCATGTGGACATTAAGCCATTGACCAGTACCCTCTGGATGTGACCATCCAACCAATTCCTTATGCACCAACCTGTCCACCCATCGAATTCATCTCACTCCAATTTAGAGATTCAGTATTCACTGTACAATGGATGTTACAGGTGCTGAAAGGATGATCTCTAACTGCTCTAGAGGGATTTAAAAGCCATGCAGATGTGGTGCTGTGAGACATGGCTTAGTGGTGACCTGGAAGTGCTGGAATAGTTAAAATTTGTTTTAAAACTGTAATTTATAGGTAAGCAATCATAATTGCTTACAAGATTTGGGCAGGGAGCAGTCGGCTGACTCGGCTCTCTGTGCAATGTACCCAAGAGCTTCTTTGTCTTTCAGGTGTGGTGATCTCTTTTCTCTCTGTCTCTCACTGCTCTGCTTTATGACCCAGACTACATAAAATGAAGTTTTCTCCCAAAACTTAAGAAACTGCATTAATGTTTTAGGATATTCTGTTTAGTTTGGATAACACAAGTTTTGTGTATTTCTGTCAAGAGTACTACTCTTCAGTACCTGAGAAAATGCCATCTATTGGTTATAGTTCTTTCTGGAGCAGGTGCCTGTGTGCATGGACTTCAAAAACACATGATGTGAGTTTTGGGATTTCCAAATTTCAGTTAAAGGTTCCTTTTTTTTTTTTTTTTTTTTTTTCCCCTTCAGGCTATGGCTGCTGTGTGCTTCCAGACCATTTTGTCAGGAAACAGAGCAGTGGCCATCAGCTTCCTTGTTTATCAACCCATGCAGTGTCTAGGGGAATGCACTTGGAAAATAAGATGGAATGTAGTAAAAAACAACATTTAATCAAAAAGTGACTCCATCTCTTTGTTTGCCTTCTGTCAGCTCTCAAAAGACTCTTTCTCATCACTTTCCTATTTGCATTTTATTCAACCAGAGAGAGCAGTTCTGAAAGCTTGGCTGTGGAGATTTTTTTAAGCCCATCTTAATAGAATAAATGATACTGCTGCTGGCAGTGATTGGTTTTGGATGTGTAGTTAACTAAGAGGAAAACAAATAAACCCACTTTCTTACATTGTGTTTTCTTTTAAAAGGGAGAGTCTATAGATGCTTTAAACTTTAAGTAGGAGGTGGAAGAGACTTCTGAAGATCATCCAGTCCAAGGCTTCTGCTAAATCATTGCTGTCAGCCTTTCCTGCTCACAGAGATGCTCCAGGCTTGGGAGCATCTTTGTAGCCTCTGTTGGACTCCATCCAGTAGTTCTTTGTCTCTCTTGAACTGGGGAGTGCAGAACTGGACACAGTACTGCAAATGTAGTCTCAGTGAGGCAAAGTAGAGGGAGAGGAAAACTTCCTCAGCCTGCTGGCCACATTATTCTTCACGAACCCCAGGAGACCATTTGCCTTCTTGGCCACAAGGCACATTGCTGACTTACAAGGGACTCGTCCACCAGCGCTCCCAGATCCTTCTCCACAAAGCTGCTTTCCAGCAGGTCACCCATAACCTGCACTGGTGCAGAGAGTTGTTCCTCCCTAGCTGCAGGATCCTCCACTTGCCCTTGTTGAACTTCATGTGGTTCCTCTCCACACAGCTCTGCAGCAGCTTTCCTTTTAATATGATTACTTCATTTCTATACTGTTTCCTTTAATGTTTGAAATAGTTAACATCCCTGAAAGAATTAATGGTATGGTTTCATAAAGAGTTTTACTTCTGAATTTCTTTTCTACCCATCCATGATTCATCTTCATCTCTCTGAAGTAAAATGATGGTTGTAAGGCAGCACATTCCTGCTCACTGCAGTACCATAATCCCTTATCAAGTGTCTGTTATCTGAGATCTGGCATTTTTTAGCTAGTGCTTAAGGAGCTACAACAGGCAAAGAGTTTTGCACCATCACTAGATTTATCTGTATGTGTCAACTCCTGTAGGAACAGCAACAGCTTAAATCGAATACCAATACCAATAGGAAGAATAATACATAGTATTGTTGTTGTGGTTACAATTATGGCTATTTATTATTGTTCTTGTGGTTGTTGTTATTACTAAGCATGGTTAATAAAGTCAGGATACACTCTACATGTTTCTTTTCCTGATTCTGATGAATTTCTGTTAGTTCCTGACTCAACTCAGTTTACCTTTCCTTTGATTTTTCTTGCGTGAGCGCTTGTCTGAGTCTTGTGCTGCTGAGGCACGGGAGGAATGCTGGGTGGCCTCAGCAGTAACACTGCTCCTCTTGCCTCCTTGACATTCCCCAGATTGTAATGATGGAAGTGTCTGCTCTGCAAACTCCTCCTGACTTTCTTGTGCCTCCCACAGAAATTTCAATAGCAGTTTTCACCCTGAGGGCAAGAATAGAGAGTCTTTTGGCTCAGCCTAGCACTGGCTTTTCCCACTGTGTGTCATCAGGACCTGAAGATTTTCTACATGTTACACTATGTAAATTAAGGAAATGTGGTGTAGTCCATGCTTATTACTGAGGACATGAGCCAACAACATGCACTTACTGCCCAGAAGCAAACTGTCACCTGGGCTGATCCCCAGCAGTGTAAGCAGGGGATTCTGCCCCTCTGCTGTGCTCTGCTGAGACCCCTCCTGCAGTGCTGGGGACAGCTCTGGAGTCCTCAGCACAGCACAGACAGGGACCTGTTGGAGCAGGGTCAGAGGAGGCCACAGCAATGCTGGCAGGGCACAAAGGGCTCTGCTGGGAGGCCAGGCTGAGAGAGTTGGTCCTGTTCAGCCTGCAGAAGAGAAGTCTCCAAGGAAACCTTCTGGTGGCCTTGCAGGGCTTCAAGGGCCTAGAAGAAAGCTGAGGATAGACTTTTTCTCAGGGTCTGTTGTGAGAGGCCAAGGGGTGATGGTTTGAAACTAAAAGAGGGAGATTCAGAGTGGAGGAAAGAAAGAAATGTTTGAGAGTGAGGGTGGTGAGAGCCTGTCCCGGGTTGCCCAGATAGATGCCCCGTGCCTGGGGTTGTCTGGGGCTGTGAGCAAGCTGCTTTAGTTGCAGATGTCACTGCTGAATGTAGGGAGGTTGAACTAGATATCTTTAAAGGTCCTTCCAAGCAAAAGCATCCTGTGATTTCAATTGAAACTTGGATTGCACAGTTTTATTTATGTTTGTTCTCTTAAGAGGGGTCAAAACTATCCAGAGTGGTGCTTTCAGTGGAAGATGATTGCCAGGGCTCCATGGCAATGAAATATCATGGCAACCATGCTGAACCACAAGTTCTGATCAATGAGGAACCAGTGCAGAACTTCTTAATTCAAATTCTGTGCAAGTGATGACTTTAGTGAGATACTGATGTTTATTCAGGTAGTTTTGGTACTTTCTCAATTGGAATTGCTTAGATACTGCTTCAGAAGCAGGCCAGTGACAGCTGCATGAGGTTCAGCAAGTCAAAGTGCAAGATTCTACATCTGGATTGGGCCAATCCCTGGCACTCTGCTGGGTGCAGTGGGTTGAGAGTAGCCCTGAAGAAAAAGACTTGGGGATGAGTGGTGAGAAGCTCCCCAGGAGCCAGCAGTGTCCTCATGCAGCCCAGCAGGCAGCTGTGTGCTGGCTGCACCCAGAGGAGTGTGGGCAGCAGGGCAAGAGAGGAGATTCTGCCCCTTGACTCTGCTCTGCTGAGACCCCACCTCCAATCCTGCCTCCAGTTCTGGTGTCCCCAGCAGAAGGACACAGAGGGAGTCAAGAGGAGAATCACAAGGATGATCCATGGGCTGGAGTACCTCTGCTATAGTAATGGGCTGTTCAGCCTGGAGAAGAGAAGACTCCAAGAGGATCTCAGAGCTGCCTTCCAGTAGCTGAGGGGATTCTGCAGGAAGGCTGCAGAGGGACTTGACTGGGGGGTCAAGTAGAGACAGGAGAAGAGGTAATGGTTTGAAGGTGAGGGAGCGCAGGGTTGGACTGGAGCTTAGCAAGAAGTTCTTCAGTAGGAGAGTGGTGAGACTCTGGAATAGACTGCCCAGGGAGGTTGTGGATGCCTCCTCCTTGGGGATGTTCAAGACCAGGCTGGATGAGGCCTTGAGCAGCTGAGTCTAGCTAAGGAGTGTCCCTGCCCATGATAGGAAGGTTGGAGTAGATGATCTGTGAGGCATTCTGAGTCTGTGAGATGTTTGAACATAGTTCTGCAAAATCTGTAGCATGGAGCGATTTTCTTGAATGACAGCAGCTGGTTCATTGGAGCTGTGCTCTTGGGTTTGTGTGTGAGCATGTGTAGATATATATAGATAGAGACATACAGATATATATAGATAGATTTGTACTGCAGTGAGTGTCATAGTTGCATAGTTGTCAGTGGCAAACATAGGATGAAGAACTTGATAATGCAGTCAGAGGTGAAGCTGGAGCTATGAAGAACTGGTAGATAAATGACATTTCTCTAAATCTGGAGGAAATTTTGGGAGATGTGAAGGGATAATGCAAAGAAAACTGTTTGGTTTCCGTTGCTAATTGATGTTTTTATCTGTTAGCAACGTGTGATGTTTCCTCCATCTTGCTCTTCTTCATGATAGATTTATGGGCTCCTACACTTCAGTTAAACATCATATGGGATAAAAAGGATAAGATTCCAAACAAACATTAAAGATGTGATAAGTAATCTGAAGTCTCTAAGTACTTACTAAAACACAAGCATCAGTGCATATGTTAGCAACCTTGGCTCCTCCAAAAGAGCTTAAGAAGTTCATCAGTGCATCATCTTCAAGGATCACTCTTGGAATCACCAAATGGTAGCAGCTGGAAGGGACCTCCAGAGATCATGAAGTCCAGCCCTCCAGCCAAAGCAGGATCACCCAGGGCAGGTCACACAGGAACATGTCCAAAAAGGTTCTGAAAGCCCCAGAGAAGGAGACACCACAACCTCCCTGGGATGCCTGCTCCAGGGCTCCAGAACCCTCACAGTAAAGAGGATTTTCCTCATATTGAGGTGGATCTTCCTGGGTTACAGTTTGTATCTATTCCCCCTACTCCTATCACAGGACACCACTGAAAAGGGTCTGTCCTCTTCTTCTGCCATACACCCCTCAGATATTTATAAACATTGATCAGATCCCCTCTCAGCCTTTTCTCCAAACTAAATAGCCCCAGGTCTCTCAGCTTTTCCTGATCAGACATGTTCCAGTCCCTTCATCACCCTCTTAGTCTCCACTGGACTCTCTCCAGCAGATCCTTGTCCCTCTTGAACTGGGGAACCCAGAACTGGACAGAATGCTCTAGGTGTGGTCTCACCAGGGCAGAGTAGAGCAGGAGCAGAACTTCCCTTGACCTGCTGGCTGCAATCTTCATAATGCACCCCAGGAGACCATTTGCCTTCTTGTCCATGAGGGCACATTGCTGTCCCATGGATAACTTACTGTCCACTGGGACTCCCAAGGTCCTTCTCCATGGAGCTGCTTTCCAGCAGCTCAACACCTAACCTCTAGTCCAGTTCTGGGCCCCTCAATTCAAGAGAGATGTTGAGGTGCTGGAACATGTCCAGAGAAGGGCAACAAAGCTGGTGAGGGGCCTGGAACACAAACCCTATGAGGAGAGGCTGAGGGAGCTGGGGTTGTTTAGCTTGGAGAAGAGGAGGCTCAGAGGTGACCTCATTGCTGTCTACAACTACCTGAAGGGAGGTTGTAGCCAGGTGGGGGTTGGTCTCTTCTCCCAGATAACAAGCAAGAGAACAGGGGGACACAGTCCAAGTTGTGCCGGTGTAGGTCTAGGCTGGATGTTAGGAGGAAGTTCTTCCCAGAGAGAGTGATTGGCATTGGAATGGGCTGCCCAGGGAGGTGGTGGAGGCACCGTCCCTGGAGGTGTTCAAGAAAAGCCTGGCTGAGGCACTTAGCGCCATGGTCTAGTTGACTGGTTAGGGCTGGGTGCTAGGTTGGACTGGATGATCTTGGAGGTCTCTTCCAACCTGGTTGATTCTATGATTCTGTCATTTATTCTAACCCCTAATCTGTACTGGTGAACTTCTAAGGCTGGATGAAGTAGCACTTGCAGCTGCGGAACTTTACATGAAGATTATGTAAGAGCTGCCTTGGAATATATTTTAAATAATAATAAAATAAGAGAAATAGGAAGTGTCAGAATTTCTGTTCACTTAGCAGTAACTGCTGCCTAACACCTCCAAGCAGTTTTTGCTGGTGACATTTTACAGTGAAGCTCTGTAGTGTAGTGCTGGAATCAGAAACTTTGCCACTTGAGTAACATCCAGAAAGTCCTTCAGCTCCACTCAAGGTAGGCAGGTTCTGTTAATTAAAACTTGTATCACAATGATTTGTTTACATGTGTGTAGTGGATCTGGGCTTGCAGGTGGAACTCATCCTTTCGTGTTCTACCAGTCAAACCAAACAAGATCTTCCCATAGCTCTAGGGAATACCACTGAGTTTCAAGGAGAAATAGAGAATCATAGAATAGTAGAATGGTTTAGGTTGGAAGGGACCTCAAAGATCATCCAGTTCCAACCCCCTGCCATAGGCATGGACACCTCCCACTAGAACAGGTCACTCAAGGCCTCATCCAACCTGGCCTTGAACACCTCCAGGGAGGGAGCATCCACAGCCTCCCTGGGCAACCTGTTCCAGTGTCTCACCACCCTCACTGTAAAGAACTTTTTCCTAACATCTACTTTGAATCTCCCCTCTTCCAGTTTAACCCATTGCCCCTTGTCCTGTCGTTACAAGACCTTGTCAGTAGTCCCTCCCCAGCCTTCCTGTAGGTCCCCTTCAGACACTGGCAGGCCACTAAAAAGTCCATTTCCTTTCAACACCATGAGAATTTCATTGTCATTTCAAGCATGATTTGAGAAAAGGAATCACATTCTTTACTTAGATTTTTCTAGAAGCAGTTGCTTCCCAGTTTTGTAGGACCTTAGAAAATGGTCAAGTTTAGTTTTACTTAACATTTTGTTTGCTTTATTGTGTATGGTTTGGAAATGCCATGTTCTTTCTTACATGGGCAGTGTTAGAGCTCCTGGCCATGAGGTATGTCACATAATCCCACCCTAGTGAGGCTTGGAAGGGACCTTTGGAGATCATCCAGCCCATCTGCCCTGCTAAAGAAGGGGCACCTGCATTAGGTTGCTCAACATCACAATGTCCCAGTGGGGTTGGAATCTCTCCAGAGGAGGCTCCACAACCTCTCTGGACAGCCTACTTTAAGCTTCCAGCACCCTCACACCAAATAAGATTCTTCTCATGCTCAGGTGGAACCTCTTGGGTTCCAGTTTGTGCCCATTGCCTTTGTCCTCTCTCTGGGCATCACTGAAAAGAGTGACACCATCCTCTTGCCCCCTGGTCCTTCCCCCTTTATCTCTTCCTGAGCAGTGATCAGATCCCCTCTGGGGCTGCTCAGCTCCAAGCTCACCAGCCCCAGGACACTCAGCCTTTCCTCCTCACAGAGATGCTCCAGGGCTGGGAGCATCTTTATAGCCTCCACTGGACTCTCTCCAGTAGTTCTTTGTCTCTTTTGAACTGGGGAGCCCAGAACCGGACACAGAACTGCAGATTTTTCTTTGCTAAACTCTGCTGCTGGTGTGACAGCCCAACTTTCGTTTGTAAGCAGCCATCAGAGATGCTAGGGTTTGCTTTTCAGTGTAAGCCCTGCAGTCTTTCACTTGGTACCTATTTTGCCGCAATACCACATGATGGCCAGAAGTTATCTGGGTTTGACATACAACAGCCAATGAGTATATGCCAGTAAAAGAGATGAAGATAAGATTTCTGTCACCAGAGGCTTGGCTTTGAAGTTGATTTGTGGGTTGAATGCACAAATGATGAATACAAGAGCTGCTTTCTTGCCCGCTTCCATCTTTCCCCTCCTCTCTTCCACTGCTTTGGTATCAGGAGTTTATTTTGTTGAAGGTTTTGTTTTTCTGCTGAAAATGCAGGAAATTCAGACAGCTCCCTTGGAAGCTCCCCAAAGCTAATACAAACAAGATACATATTCTTCTCTTAAAGGAACTAAAAACAAACAATTTGAAGCCATGTAGCTGTAGAAATCCCCCTGTGAAAGAGAAAAGGGAAGTTTATGTCATTGTAGTTGTGGGTGCCATTAGATTATGTTATCAAGGTGAAATTCCCCAGAGTTTCAGCTTGCCTGTTCCACAGACAAGAGTACAACACCCCAAAGTTTATGACAGCTGCATTACAGGCAGGAGTGGAAGAGCCAGCTACTGAATATATCCCAAAACATAATCATTTTAAATGCTCCTCAGCATCTATAACACTAACTGGGGGGAAAAAAATGGAACAGAATATACTGGAAAATGAACTGAAGGTCTTAATTCATCCAGGCATTCTGTGGGTGAAGATGATGATCTGGAAGAGTTTAACAAAGTTTTCCTTCTTGTTTCTCCCTGGTGTCTGTTTGGAGTGCATTGGGCATTCTTAATCTCTTTGATAACTGCTGAGTATATGGGATGTGTATCCTGTTGTTTTCCATTGTTGGCAGAACTGCCTTTAGAGTCACATCTGCGTCATGGTGGAAGCTGTTGTTTACCATCACAAGTTTTTCTGGTTGAAAATTCCATTTTGGGGAGAGAATGTCTGAAAATACTGCTTGTGAAGTAGTGTGAGGAGGCATCGTGGCTAGGGGTTCAGAATGAAGAAAAGCCTTAACTAACGTTACCAGTGCCACCCTCGCCTCCTCGCCTGTCCTCTATTCCGTCATCCATATAGCGACCTCCTGTTTCAGATCAGAGGGCTGGAAGGGCTCTGCTGTGAGGCCAGGCTGAGAGAGTTGGACTTGTTCAGCCTGGAGAAGACTCCAGGGAGACCTTCTGGAGGATTTTCAGTGCTTCAAGGGGCCTAAAAGAAAGCTGGGGGCAGAGGTTTTTCTCAGCTCCTGTTGTGACAGAACAAGGGGGAGATTTAGATTAGATGGAAGGAAGACATATGTTAGATTAAGAATGGTGAGAGCCTGTCCCCTGTAGCCCAGAGAGGTAGTAGATGCCCCATCCTTGGCGCCGTTGCGTGTGAGGTTGTCCAGGACTGTGATCAACATACTGTAGTTGTAGATACCCCTGCTGACTGCAGAGGGAATGGACAACATGACCTGTAAAGGTTCCATCCAATCCAAACCAGTCTATGATTTTATGGTCTTGTGACGGATGGTTCCCCATGGATGTTCACCATGTGGATGCCACAACAAAAATGTTACCCTGTGCGCTACCTGCACCTTCCTCTGACCCTCCATTCTACCTGGTTGAGAGACAGGACATGAAAACAGAGGCAAAGGGAGCAAAGGTCCTTGAGGGGCTAGCCAGAGCTAGCTGGGAACATAGAATATCAGAGATAGTTTTACTTCATTGTGTTGGGGAGTTGCTAGGAAGGAAACTGTTAAAGTATCTCAAGCTAAAACTACTTTAAGTAGCTTCTTTAAACTGTTTTTGTTCTACCAGCAATAAATGTGGACTAAAGCCACTGAGTTTCAACATGGAGAAACTTGCACTTTGAAAATTCAAAGCTCATGGCATCCTAATACCATCCCAGCAGCAAGATCCCACTCACTGAAGCCCATTCATTGTCCTAAGCAGTGGGTTCAGAGCTGTGTTTGGACATGTTTTTCTGCCAGTCTGTGTTTCCATCATGAATTCCTTTGCTGACGCTGCTGATGTATTTCATCAGGATTCTTTGGAATCATAGAATCATAGAATCAACCAGGTTGGAAGAGACCTCCAAGGTCATCCAGTCCAACCTAGCACCCAGCCCTATCCAGTCAACTAGACCATGACACTAAGTGCCTCATCCAGGCTTCTCTTGAACACCTCCAGGGACAGTGCCTCCACCACCTCCCTGGGCAGCCCATTCCAATGCCAATCACTCTCTCTGGCAAGAACTTCCTCCTAACATCCAGCCTAGACCTACCCCCAGCACAACTTGAGACTGTGTCCCCTTGTTCTGTTGCTGGTTGCCTGGGAGAAGAGACCAACCCCCACCTGGCTACAACCTCCCTTCAGGTAGTTGTAGACAGCAATGAGGTCACCCCTGAGCCTCCTCTTCTCCAGGCTAAACAACCCCAGCTCCCTCAGTCTCTCCTCACAGGGTTTGTGTTCCAGGCCCCTCACCAGCTTTGTTTACCTTCTCTGGACATGTTCCAGCACCTCAGCATCTCTCTTGAATTGAGGATGAAGGCTTCACTCAATGTTCCTTTCCAGGGATGGTTTTTTTTTCACCCTGTGTCATTGTAGCATATTGCATGACCCATCCCCTGCTTGGGTTTTGTTTTTTTCAGGCAGATAAGCTTCTTCCTGCTCTGATTGTGCTAACTGTACAACTGCCTTTGTGATAGCAGTCGTGGTGCCACTCCAACAGGCAGGAACCTCCAGCAGATACTTAGCTGAACACATCAGCTGGCTGGAGAACTGCTGTTGTGTGACTGCACAGGGGCTTCTTTAGTAGCTGCTGGTGTCCTGGATTCGTACAGATCCCACCACGAAGGAAAAGGTGGCTGTTAGATCTTTTCCACAGGACCTCTGGTGACAGGACAAGGGAGGATGGTTTGAAACTCAAAGAGGGAGTCTCAAACTGGAGAGAAGGAAGAAATAATTTAGACTAAAGGTGGTGAGACCCTGTCCCAGGTTGCCCATAAATGTGGGAGATGCCCCACCTCTGGAACCTTCCCAGGTCAGGTTGGACAGGACTCTGAGCAATCTTATTTGGTTGCAGATGTCCCTGCTGACTGCAAGGAGGTTGGATCAGATGGCATTTAGAGGTGCCTTCTAACACAAACCATTCAGTGATTCTATGGATCTGTGATTATTTGCCATATAAACTAGCACAGAAGGAAGGAAAACAGCAAGCAGACCAAGTTTGTCTCTTCTTGCTAGATCTTTGGTCACACTGAGGCTTTGCGTCCTCCACTGTCAGGGATTCAGTTGCTTTATCTCTTCATGGCTTAACATTCCTGTAAGGAACCAAGCTGTGACCACCAGCCTGGGGTTTGGCCACTTGGGCTGCTTGACTTCTCTTATATTTTATGTGTCATATGCTTCTCAATCACGGCTTTACACATCACTGTCATTCCAGCAGTGAGCACTGAGCTCTTTGGAAGTCTTGGCCCAGGAGGTTGCCATGCTGATTGTTCATTCTCTTGCAGTAAGGAAAAGAGCAGTATTCCAGGGTAGTCTGAGATGTGAGCATCCAGCTATGCCTGTGGTTTGCCTTGGCTTTGCACATTTGTGTCTTCCTTCTCAGCATTTATCAGACTCACATTATTTTTCTCCTGATAATATTGCCATTCCTGTGCTTGTCCTGTTATCCTCTGCATCCTCTGTGCTTGTTTCCATCTCCTGTCTCTGCCATTATAGCTTGTTTGTTTCTTTTAACAAAAGAGACATGGACTCCTCAGAATTATCTCCAAGCCTCTTGCAGCTGCCTAGTTGCAGGGAGCCACAGCCTGGTTTGGGGTTGGAAGGGACCTTCAAAGATCATCTGGTTCAACCCTTGTGCACTCATCAGGGACATCTGCAACCAAATTAGGTTGCTGAGAGCCCCAGACAACCATGATGGTGCATCTACCACCTCTCAGGGTAGCCTGGGACAGCCTCTCTCCACCCTCACAGTGAACAGTTTATTCCTTCTCTCCACATTGAATTTCCCTCTTTCTTTTAAGCCATCACCCAATGTCCTGTGAAAACAGGCCCTGGGTAAGTTTGTCCCCAGATTTCATCTAGGCCCCTTTAAGTACTGAAAAGCCACCAGAAGGTCTCCCTGGAGCTTTCTCCAGGCTGAACAATCCCAACTCTCTCATCCTGCCCTCACAACAGAGGTGTTTGTTCCTTGTGCAACAGCACCATGTCCAAGCATCTGGGGTTTTTTTACTTAAAAATTAAAATCTTAGCAAAATTCAGCTCAATTTTTTTCAGCTAAGATTTAAATCCTTTCCTGAGAAGAAAACATGATGTGGTCACCTGGGATTATCCACAGTGATCGTGGTTCTATTTCTGTGTGCCCATCCCTTCTGTAGGCGTGATTTCAGACTTCCAGAGTTGGTACCAAGCTGTGGCTTTCCCACCTATTTTAATGAAGAGTCTAATTATTTCTGTGGGCAGAAACAAGCCATAAAGGAGGGGGTGAACTGGTCCTCATGATTTCAGCTGCTCTGAGAGTCAGTACTTTTCCTCTTCCACTGGGAAAAGTTTCCATAACCTTCTTTATATCAGTCATGACACCATCTCTAGCTGCAGAGGGGCTGAGTCTTGGTGCTGGTGATACAGAGCAACAAAAGCCCACAGCTCTTTATCAGCTCTTACAGCATTGCTCCATTGTCTCATCCAAACACTGTCCTTGGCTCTCTGCTTGTTTTTTCCTGTTTTGAAAACTCCTGAAGCCTTTACAAGTGCTTTAGTCACTGGTTGTGGGAGCTTGCAGCTCTCTAGATAATGTATATGCAACATGGGGATCCAGTCCCATTTCTGTGTCTTCTGTCCCCATCATTCTTCTCACAAGTCCTATAAGGAGTGGCTGAGGGAACCTGGGTCATATAGTCTGAAAACAAGGGGGCTGCAGAGATGCATTCTCACTCTGTACAGCTCCCTGAAAGTTGGAGTCTGGTAGGATTCTGTCTCCTGTCCCAAGGAGCAAATGATAGGACAAGAGGAAATAGCCTCAAGTTGTGCTGGGGAGGTTTAGTTTGGACATGAAGAACAATTTCTTGCCCAAAGGGGCTGTCCAGCCCTGGACCAGGCTGCACAAGGAAGTGGTGGGGTCCCTATTCCAAGAGGAATTTGAAAGTAGCTGTGCTGCTGAGACATGGTTTAGTGGTGAACTTGCGGCGCTGGTCTATAAATCGTTACAGTCAGTTAAGTACTTTGTTTGGGGCTCCTTTAAGCACTGAAATGCTGACAGAAGGTCTCCTGGAGCCTTCTCTTCTGCAGGCTGAACAGGATGAACTCTCTCATCCTGGCCTCCCAGCAGAGCCATTTCAGTCCTGGCAGCATTGCTGTGGCCTCCTCTGGCCCTGCTCCAACAGGTCCCCCTGTCTGTGCGGTGCTGAGGACTCCAGAACTGTCCCCAGCACTGCAGGTAGGTCTCATGCCCATTACGCACAATGCACAGCATCTAACTAGGGTGCTATTTCATCAGATGCTGGCAAGGAAACCGCAGACAGAGGAACCACCTGTGCTTTGTAAGCAAAGGTTGTTTCTGTCACAGGAGAATGTGATCTCATTGACAGACTAAGTAGCTCCAGTGATCAGCTGTGTCAGGGTTTCTGCCAATGTTATGAGCTGCACTACGACGGTAACTTAGGTGGCTGAGGTAAAGCTGTTCAGAAGGAGGAGGAGATCCTCACGTGCAGAAAAGCATCTGTAACCTCCACAGTCAGTCAGACGTCGTTACTGAAGAAGGTGATTACTATGGAGCGTGCGTGCCAAGTGCTGTTCTTCAGACAAGGGTTTCAAAAGGCTTTGGGTACTCACATCTCCTTGTGGATGAAGAAGATAGGCAGTGTGGTTAACCAAATGAGAGTGCTGTCGCATTTTGGCATTTGGGCACTCTGTGGTCCATTGTGCCATGGAAGAGATGCAGGAACAGGTTAGGGCAGTGATGCTCCTCTATCAGCACTTGCAGGAAGAAACTTATCTTCACTTTCCATTGAATATAGCAGAGAACTTTGCTCTTGATGTGTCTCTAACGAGGATAATGACAAGTTCTTGTGTTTTCTTCTGCCTTGGTAAAAGCATCTGGCAGGTAGTGATACCTGCAACACTTCCTTACAGTACAAAACAGTTCAGCTACCTGCAGATTGGCTGGCAGTGCAACAGAATGTATCTGCAGTGCTGGGGCCAGTTCTGGAGTCCTCAGCACAGAACACACAGGGACCTGTTGGAGCAGAGCCAGAAGAGGCCACAGCAATGCTGGTAGGGCTGGAAGGGCTCTGCTGGGAGGCCAGGCTGAGAGACTTGGGCTTGTTCAGCCTGCAGGAGAGAAGGCTCCAAGGAGACCTTCTAGTGGCCTTTCAGTGCTTCAAGGGGCCTCTAAGAAAGCTGGGGACAGGGTCTGTTGTGACAGGATAAAGGGTGATGGTTTCTATTAGAAGAGGGAGATTGAGAGTAAAGAGAAGGAAGAAATGTTTGAGACCAAGGGTGTTAAGAACCTGTCCCACGTCGCCAAGAGAGGTAGTAGGTGTCCCCTCTACCATTCCATGTGAGGTTGTTTGTGGCTGAGAGCAACCTCTAGTTGCAAATGTCCCTGCTGAGTGCAGGTGTGTTGGACTAGATACCCTTCAAAGGTCCCTTCCAACCTAGCACAATCTATAGAACCATTCCATCACACTATAAAAGTACTTTTGCAAGCACAGTGTCTGAAGCATTTCAGTGCCTCACTGTAGCTCAGAAGATGTCTGAGTGTGTTATAGGCAGGTAGCAAAAGGAGCTGCTGGTAGTGTCAGCCCTCGTACTAAGCAGATAAACTCAAACCAGCTGGGTGTGGGTCACATTTATACCGGACCTGTAACTCCTCAAAGTCCAATTTGTGATGTGGAGGAGAGGCCTCATGACATGGACAACGCAGATTTGCCCCTTTTACGCTATCCCATGGGAGAACAGAGACTTGTCTGGTCTAGCCAACTGCATCAGGCATATCCTGATTGTGTAGCCCAAGGAAGGACGTCCAGAAAGCTGGCAGGGCTTCACTGTCAGCTTCTCCAGCTTAGAAACTTACAGGTTTGCAGTCATCAGGAACGGTTTATGAAAGGCATTGCTAAGATGAAAAGCCTTAGGGCTTAATGCACCACAGAAAGAGGTTTTGGTTCCCTTTTATTCCAAGTTTTCTCCTGTGTAAAAATAAAGGAGCGAAATAAACAACCAACCAACAAAAAAAATCGCCATGGAGAAAGTCTGGAGAAGGGTTGAAGCTGTTCAAGGTGCAGTGGCCTAGATGCCAGTTAGTTTTCCTTCTTCTGCCTTTGCTTTTCTCTTTCACCAGATGTTTTTTTAATTTTTCTGGTGTTTTTTTTTTCCTCTTCTTTCTGTATGTCCTCCCCAAGCAGGAGCTCAAGAGAAAATAAATTAAAGATACACAGGAGTGCCATTAGTTAGCATAGGAAGGGTTGAAAAGACTTAAGTTCACTTAATCCCTGGTGAATTTGGCTGATTACAATATAGTAATGCTTTTTTGGCATGAGAATATGGCTCCTGTTGAAAGAATCACAGAATCCCAGTTTGAAAGGGACCTCTGGAGGTCCAAACCCACTGCTAAAGCAGGGGCACCCACAGCAGCTTTCCCAGCATCACAATATCAGGATGGGTTTGGAATCTCTCCAGAGGAGACTGCACAACCTCTCTGGGCAGCCTGGTCCAGGCCTCCAACACCCTCACACCAGGGAATTTTCTCCTTATGTTTAGGTGGAACTTCCTTTGTTCTAGTTTGTGTCATTGCCCCTTGTCCTGCCACTGAGCTCCACTATAAAGCCTCTGGACCCCCATTCGTGCCCCTCCCCCTTTAGCCCTTGATCACCATTGAGAAGATCCTTTCTGTCTGTTCCGCTCCCACATTGCTCTCCAAAAGGTCCTGAAAGGAGGCTGGAGTGAGGTGGGGGTTGGTCTCTTCTCACCAGCATCAGTGACAAGACAAGAGGAAATGGCCTGAAGCCGTGATAGAGAAGGATTAGGTTGGAGATTAGGGAAAATTTCTTTACTGAAAGTGTGGAACAGTCTGCCCAGGGACGTGGTTGGGGTCACCATCCCTGGAGGTCTTCAAGAAATGTGTGACCGTGGCACTCTGGGAGATGGTTTAGTGGCTGTGGTGGTGCTGGGTTGATGGTTGGACTCCATGATGCTGGAGGGCTTTTCCAGCCAGAACAACTCAGCAATTCTGTGATGTCTTCTTCATGCACCCCAGGACCATTTGCCCTCTTGACCAACAAGAGTTACTGCTGACTTGTGTTGAGCTTATTGTCCACACTTAGCTGTGCTGTCTGTATCTCACAGTGGAAAGGGACATTCCAACCTTTTATCCCTTTCTTAAAGGCGCAGGACCTGAATGTGATTGAAGAAGTGATCCGGATGATGCTGGAGATCATCAACTCCTGCCTGACCAACTCTCTCCACCACAACCCCAACCTGGTGTATGCGCTGCTTTACAAGCGGGACCTGTTTGAGCAGTTCAGAACTCACCCCTCCTTCCAGGACATCATGCAGAACATAGATCTGGTGAGTGACACAGGATTTACAGGCTGCTTGCGTGCCCTTCTGTCATTGCTTCATCCTTTTGAGGCATGGAAAACAGTCCTCATCTCTATCAGCTCCTTAGAGAAAGTACTAAAAAGTTCAGTTTCAGCTGGTTTTGGGGTCTCCACTGTGATTCCTTCTGGGCAGAGCTGGGTGAATTTGAGATTCCTTCTGGGCAGAGCTGGGTGAATTTGAGATGCTTCTGGGGTTGAATTGCTCTGTTTGGTGGTGGCCAGTGGTAGGACAAAGAACAACTGGCACAGACTGGAACACAGCAGGTTCCACTTCAACAGGAGGAGATGCTGGAACAGGCTGCGCAGAGAGATTGTGGACTCTCCTCTAGAGACTTTCAAAACCTGCCTAGGTACATTCCTGGGCAGCCTGTCCTAGGTGACTTCTTTGGCAGGGGATTGGACTCAGTCTCTGGAGGTACCTTCCAACCCCTGACATTCTGTGATTCTGTGATCTTCACTCAGCATTATCTTCTTTTAGCTGCCCCTTATCAGGAACTTGTCTTTTTGGGAAAGAAGCAGCAAATTTTCATCATCAACCAATCTTTCTTTTCTCATACTCCCATCACCAGCCTATTAATGATTACAGGGAATCATAATTACATAGCCAAGGGCAGGAATTCAGCTGCCAAATTGCAGTGACAGCATCATAGAATCACATAATGGTTTGGGTTGGAAGGGACCTTAAAGATGATCTATTTCCCTGCCATGGGTGGGGACACCTTCCACTGCACCAGGCTGCTTCACCTGCAAAGTGTTATCTCCACAGCAATCCCTTTGGGTAAGTAAACACTTTAGAAGAGAACAAAATTAAATGGCTGTGGATGAGAAGCTGTTACTGGTGTGGCTCTCCATGAAGGATGTCTTTGGTAAACAGCTGCCAGAGAATTACTGCTCCATCTGGTTGTGGCTTTCACGATCATCTTGAGAACCTGCGTAATGAGTCCTGGTAGAAAATGAAAGATTTTAAGTGCAAGGAATACTTCTCAGTCCTCCAGACAATATTTGCAAAGCTGAGCAATCAAAATCATATAATTATGTTGATTTGAAGCGACCTTTAAGATCATCAAGTCTAGTCAGTAACTCGGCACTGCCAGGTCACTGCTAAACCACATCCCTCAGTACCACCTCTACACAGCTTTGAAAGCCCTCCAGGGATGGGGACTCTGCCATTTCCTCAGGCAGCCTGTGCCAGGCCTTGAAAACGCTTTCAGGGAAGATTTTTTTCCTTATTTCCAACCAACATTTGTGCTCTAATCCCTTCACCAGCTTCGCTGCCCTTCTCTGAACATACTCCACCATCTCAGTGTCCCTCTTGGAGTGAGGGGCTCAAAACATGATGCCCACTGGATGCAAAGTGTAGGGAGGGGAGGCTGCACAGGGTGCTAAATTTGTTGCTGCAGTGAATAACATGTTTATTCAATGTGATTAAAAACCTGCTGAGGTTCTGCTTTGATCTCTTTTGTTTTAAAGTAGTGCAGGAGATTGACAAGTTTCTGATGATCCATAATTTTAAATATTGAACCAAAATCCTGTTCACAGTATCACAGTATCACCAAGGTTGGAAGAGACCTCATAGATCATCAAGTCCAACCCTTTACCACAGAGCTTAAGGCTAGACCATGGCACCAAGTGCCATGTCCAATCCTGCCTTGAACAGCTCAGCACAGTTCTGTACCTTTCCCTTCCTCTCCTGGTCTCACTTCATGTTTTCTGGACATGCTTGGAGAGCAGGGGATTCAGGACTCAGTATCACAGTATCACAGTATCATCAGAGTTGGAAGAGACCTCACAGATCATCAAGTCCAACCCTTTACCACAGAGCTCAAGGCTAGACCATGGCACCAAGTGCCACGTCCAACCTTGCCTTGAACAGCTCCAGGGACGGCGACTCCACCACCTCCCCGGGCAGCCCATTCCAGTGTCCAATGACTCTCTCAGTGAAGAACTTTCTCCTCACCTCCAGCCTAAATCTCCCCTGGTGCAGCCTGAGGCTGTGTCCTCTTGTTCTGGTGCTGGCCACCTGAGAGAAGAGAGCAACCTCCCCCTGGCCACAACCACCCCTCAGGTAGTTGTAGACAGCAATAAGGTCACCCCTGAGCCTCCTCTTCTCCAGGCTAAACAATCCCAGCTCCCTCAGCCTCTCCTCGTAGGGCTGTGCTCAAGGCCTCTCACCAGCCTCATCACCCTTCTCTGGACACGCTCAAGCATTTATTTATCAGAGCTTTAGCAGCTGCAGGCTACACCCAGCAAGATGCTGCCTAGATGATTAGGACAAGGTGTCTCCAAGTTGTAGAGTAATGGTATGGTGCAGATCATAAAATCATAGATTAGTTTGGGCTGGAAGAGACCTTTAAAGATCATCTCGTCCAGTCTCGCTGCTGTTAGGAGGGACATCTGCAAATAGAGCAGGTTGTTCAGAGCCCTATCCTCTCCTGAAATGTTGCCAGGGATGGAGCACCTACCATCTCTCTGGGCAACCTGAGACAGGCTCTCACCACTCTCAACCTAAACAATGTATTACTTCTCTCTGTCTGATTCTCCCTCTTTTAATTTAAAAGCAACACCCCTTGTCCTGTCCTACTAAAAAAAAAATATATATTCCCCATTTTCTTAGGCTGCAAAGGTAACAGTGTTAATTTCTGACTGAGATAGGGACCTTCTCTGGTTACACAGGCAGATCCACTGGTGGACAGATCCTTCTGCATGACAGTCTTGTGCCTCCCACGGAGAGCAGCCTGTCCTTTCCTTTGTAACACTTAAATTTAGTTTTTTCCTCAACAGTTTAAGCAATTCCTCTCCAAAAGTCTTTAATGCTGAGTTACAGCAGAATGCCAGCTACATGCAGCAACTATTTAAAGCTCCCCAAGGCAGCATGCTGAATTTTTAAATAGTTCCTTTGTTAGAGGAGTGAGGATGTATAAAAAAAAAAAAGTCTTTCTTTTTAATGTACCTGTCACCAGCTGGCAAGTGGTGAGAGCTGTCAGGCTTGGAGAGCTGAATAAAAGATTAGGTTCAGCTGACTCCTCTTTTACCCTGTCACATCTTCCGCTTCAGATAAGGTATCAGCAGCTCTGCCATCCTGGGCAGAACCAGTCATTGTCTTGTGTTCTACAGCCAAAACATTTTAACTGGCCTTGCTATCCCTTGAAAAAGTGACAAATCATATTGGTTTCACTACACACGTCGGGGAGCTTGTCAAGGACCATCTGCACAGTGTCTGAGAAGAACCAAAATGGGTTCCTAGCTCCTGGACGTTGCTCAGGCTTTTCTCAGCAGTGATAGGATGATAGGACTCATTTTATTTGGAAGAGATCTTTAGGGCATCATAGACTCATAGAATCGTTTTGTTTGGAAGAGATCTTCAAGGCAGAACTGTAGAATCATAGAACCATCTTTGGTTGGAGAAGACCTTTAAGGTCATAGAGTCCAGCCATTCTCTAACTCTGCCTTTTCTCCAAAGTAAACAACTCCAGGTCCCTCAGCTGCTTTTCACAACAACTGTAATCTAGACCCTTCACCACCTTTGTTGCTCTTCTCTGGATGTGCTCCAGCACCTCAATGTTTTTCTTGGGCCTAGAGCTGAACCTGGTACTTGAGATGTGGCCTCACCAGTGCTGAATACAGAAGGACAAGGCCTGCCCTACTCCTGCTGGCCATGCTGTTTCTGATGCAAGCCAGGATGCCATCTGCATTATTGGTCACCTGAGCCTCTAAGGACTAGTAGAATGGGTGCTGGTTAGCCAAGGGAAAGATGAAGTTGATGTGATGTTTTTTGGAGAACACACTGCTGGGAAGGAAAAGGGGAGGACCTTTTTCACACACTTGCAGATTCACAGGCCATAAGGGAGGTCTTTGTATTATTCATAATCAGGAAGCACTGTGGCAGCTTTTCAGGGGATGTTGTCATTGGAGACCTCTGGATAGCTGACATTTGTCAAGACAGTGGTGTGAGTGGAACATGTGTCTGGGTTCATGTAACTGTGGGGGTGACTGTGGAGCTCCATCAGCTGCTCAGAGCACAGTGGCCATTGCTCAGCTTAACTGTGGTAACTATGGACTTTGCCTTCAGACTTGGGCCATTCAGGTTACTCTGGAGACAGCACCTCATCTCTGCATGTTTCACTGTTGAAGCAAGAGTGAGTGAATGTCTAAAGGAATAGAACACTTTATTACTGAAAACTGCTTCTTTACCTTCGGGTTTTTACAAATCTGCCAATAGAGAACACATGGGAGTGGTTAACACTGCCCAGAAGAAACTGAAATCAAGTCCCTTCTGTTTCCTGTTGATTTGCTTTTCATCTTAGAAAGTCATCATAAGGAGGATTTTGTGCATCTTGCTTAGCTTAGTGGGGTGGTCTTCCTCTGGATGGTGAACAAAGAGGAACATGGTGGTTCCTGTTCTGGCTGTGACTTCTCTGTATGCTTCCTTCAGAGGTGATGTGTACCTGAGATCAGCAATCTCAGACCTGTCAGAAATTTGGTGGAGACTCCTCTCTAGTAATTGCCAAAGGTGAGATTGGTTCATGGCCATCCTGAGAACTCTTTGGCTCCATTACTTCTGTAGTTTGCTGTGGGCTACTGAAACTGTGTGGTTGAACTAGAGCTGCTAGAATTTTGTTTGCAAAATAGTTGATGGAAATCAGGAGGTTGGGAGCAACGTCTCAGTGATGCAAAGGACTTGATGGATGGAATTTCCTACCAGGAATTTAGAGATTTCACTGCCAGATTTCAAAATCTATTGAGTTGGCTCAACTCTGGTATGGCAGCTCCTGTTTCAAGACCTACAGGACTTGGAGTTGACATGAGAAATGATCTCTTGTGGTTTTCCTTAAAATAGCCATAGATGAACTTTCATCCTGCAGATTACTAGAGCATGGCTAGATATTTGAAGTATTTTTTTTGTTTCCTTTTTTCTTTTTCCCTCCTCCTCACTCCTACTCACTTTGGTTGCTGGGGGTGGGGAGGTGAGAAGAGAGATGTACCCTGATGAGTTCACATCTTTTAACATGCTTCTAGTTTCAAAGTGAATCCAAATGATTTAGGTACCTTGCTACTAGACCTTTGTTTTTTCTCCTGTTAACAAACCATATTAACAGGATGTTTCATGGAATAATAGAATCCCAATGTGGCGGGGGTGGGGGGGTTGGAAGGGACCTCTGGAAATCATCCAGCCCAACCCCCCTGCTAAAGCAGGGGAACCCACAGCAGCTTGTCTAGCATCATAATGCCAAGGTGGGGTTGGAAGCTCTCCACAGAAGGAGATTCCACAACCTTTCTGGGCAGTCTGCTCCAGGTCTCCAGCACTCTCACACCAAACAAGTTCTCCCTATGTTGACATTGAACCTCCTGGCTTCCATTTTGTGTCCATTGACCCTTGTTCTGTCTC
Source organism: Pogoniulus pusillus (assembly GCF_015220805.1). Classification (NCBI taxonomy): domain Eukaryota; kingdom Metazoa; phylum Chordata; class Aves; order Piciformes; family Lybiidae; genus Pogoniulus; species Pogoniulus pusillus. Next base: position 88,864,817 of record NC_087309.1, read on the forward strand.
TATGGCACCACTGAAAACAGTCTGGCCTCTGGCCCTCTTGCCCCCTGCCCTTCAGATATTGATAAGCGTTGATCAGATCCTCTCTGGGGCTGCTATTCTCCAGGCTCAGCAGCCCCGGGACTCACAGAAATGCTACAGGCCCCTCAGCATCTTTGTAGCCTCCACTGGACTCTCTCCAGTAGCTCTTTGTCTCTCTTGAACTGAGGAGCCCTAAACTGGACACAGTACTCCAGGTGTGAGCTTATATGGGCTAGATAGAGGGGGAGAAGAACCTCGCTCAAGCTTCTGGCCACACTTATCTTAGTTCACCCCAGAACATCATTTCCCTTCTTGGTCAGAAAGACACATTGCTGGCTCATGGTCCCTTCTGAAGTCAGCAAGACCCCTTTAGCTCCAGAACAGGGATTGTGACTATCATTCCTGAGCCTAACTGTGGTTTCTGTGTTCATACAGAGGCTGAAGTGCTAATATGACAAGAGGTTTGTTTTCTCTTTTCCTCCTCCTTTCAGCATGCCACCAGTACAGCATCTCCAGTCTACCTGGAGGAATCAAGTGGAGCAAACATCGTATCCTTGATAGTTCTGCTGCTGCTTGGTGTATGCTGTAGTAAATAGAAATATTTCACTACTTCATCCTTGGAGCTTCTGTAGAACACAATAGATGGGTGAAATCATCAACATTGTGGCTGTTTCCTCAGAGTCTTTAAAAAACCCTCAAAACCCTAAAATGCCTCTTTGAAATCATTCTAGATGTCTTCTAGCACATTTTAACTCTGATTTTTTATATATATATATATATTTGTTGTCTAGAACACAAAAGGACTAATGATGAAAACTGGGTGTGGGCGAACAGCTGATTCTGTATAAGCCAGTGTGTGCCCAGGTGGCCAACAAGGCAAAAAGCATCCTGGTTTGCCTCGGGAATAATGTGGGCAACAGGACTAAGTCAAGAATTATATCCTTATACTCAGCACTGTTAAGGCCACACCTCAAAAACTGGCTTCAGTTTTGGGTCTCTCACTCCAAGAAGGACATTCTGGTGCTGGATCACATCTAAAGAAGGGCAACAAAGCTGGGCAAAGGTCTAGAGCACAGATGTTGTGAGGAGCAGCTAAGGGAACTGGGACTGTTCAGCCTGGAAAAAAGGAGGCTGAGAAGAGACCTTCTGGCTCTCTGCAGCTCCCTGAAAGGAGGCTGGAGCCAGGTGAGGATTGGTCTCTTCTCTCTGTTACAGCTGACAGGACAAGAGGAAACAGCCTGAGTGGAGGCTTAGGTTGTACATGAGGAACAATTTCCAACCCCAAAGGGCTGTCAAGGCCTGACTCTGGCTGCCCAGGGCAGTGGTGGAGTTGCCATCTCTGGAGGAGTTTCAAAGCCATGGATATGAGGTGCTGAGGGACATGGTTTAGTGGTTACTTAGCAGTGCTGAGTTAATGGTTGGTCTTTTCCAACCAAAACAATTCTATGATTCTACAGTAAACACTTTTAGGCAGAGATCTTTGTTTTCTTTAGTGCTTCTCTCTCTTTTTTCTTTTTTTTTTTCAGGGGTTGTGGGGGATTTAGGGTTGGGTTTTTTTCTTTCCTTTTGCTCTTTTTCTCTCCTTTTGCTCTTCTTCTCATAGAATCAGTCAGGGTTGGAAGGGACCACAAGGATCATCTAGTTACAAAACCCCTGCCATGGGCAGGAACACCCTGCCTTAGATCAGGCTGCCTACAGCCTCATCCAGCCTGGCCTTAAACACCTCCAGGGATGGGTCCTCAACCACCTCCCTGGGCAACCCATTCCAGGCTCTCACCGCTCTCATGCTGATTATCTTCCTCCTCACATCCAGGCTGAATCTCCCCACCCTCACCTTTGCTCCATTCCCCCTAGTCCTGTCAATCCCTGATATCCTGAGAAGTCTCTCCCCAGCTTTTCTGTAGGCCCCCTTCAGATATTTGAAGGCCACAGTAAGGTTACTTCAGAGTCTCCTCTTCTTCAAATTGGACAGCCCCAACTCTTTCAGTCTGTTCTCATAGGAGATGCTCCATCCCTCTGAGCATCCTTGTGGCCTTCTCTGGCCTTGTGGTCTACATCCCTCTTGTCACAGGAGCTCCAGAACCAGATGCAGTACTCCAGGTGGGGCCTTACCAGAGCTGAGTAGAGGGGGAGAATCACCTCCCTCAACCTGCTGGCCACACTTCTCCTGATGCAGCCTAGGATCTGGTTGGTTCTCCGGGCTGCAAGTGCACACTGCTGGCTCATGTTGAGCTTCTTGTCCACCAGCACCCCCAGGTTCCTTTCCTCAGGGCTGCCCTCCAGCCAGGCGCTGCCCAGCCTCCATTTGTGCTTGGGATTGCCCCAACCCAGGTGCAGGACCTTGCATGTGGTCTTGTTGAACTTCATGAGGTTGGCTTGTGCCCATCTCTCCAGCCTGCCCAGGTCCCTCTGGATGGATCCCTTCCCTCCAACCTGTCTGCTGCATCACACAGCTTGGTGCGGTCAGCAAACTTGCTGAGGCTGTGCTCAGTGTCTCTATCCATATCATTGGCAAAGATGTTAAACAAGACTGGTCTTTCTCTTTCTTTTCTTCTGTTTTTCGCTTCTTCCTTTCTCTTTTATTTTTATTATTATTATTATTATTATTATTATTATTATTATTATTATTATTATTATGTCATTGTGACACTCATTGGTTGCCTGAGCATCTGACTGGGGCATTGTGCTGTCAGGGTTAGAAAAAAATTACTGTAGTTCTATATTGCCTCAGGTAGGAAGGCAAGTAACTCTTAGATAACACTTAGAGATATACATATTGTTGTTAAAGTAGATATTTTTCTTTTCAGTCATTGAGTGCATATCAGAAATAACCAATTCAGAGTTCTCTGAAATGCTAACAGAGCCTGGAAACCAGACTGGCTTTTGTTCCTTTAACTCCAACAGGATTAGTACCTTTACCACCAAAAAATTATTCAGACAAAGCCAACAAACCAAAACAGAAAAGTCCTTTAAAATCCTGTTGAGATTGGAGAGTTTGACTTTCCAAAATAGGAAACTCAGGTAGTATCTGTGAGCTCCATTCAGGTTTTTTTATGCCTCTGCATTATTACAGTATGCCATCCTTTTGATGAAAAGCCAAATATTAAACACTGCTTTTGTTGTGGTCTAGCAGGACTTGAGCTAACAAGGCAGCACCAGTGGGATGGGTGCCCTTGGCAAGGACAGGTTTCACCAGCAATTACTGACATCAGAGGAGTGTTGAAATGCAGGAAGATGTTTTCTTCCTTCAAAGGTTGTGGGCAACTTGCTTGCTCCTCTATGAGCTGTGCATCCTCTACAAGCAATTTGTCTCAGAGTCTATGCCAAAACCGTGTCAGCCTCACTCTAAGGTCCTCACGCTCTTTGCACAAGCTCTTTCTTGCCATTTCCCTATGTAATTTTGGGTTACTCCCTCCAACTCCTTTGCTTATGAACTCAGCACATCTTCTCACCCCTCTTTTTTCCAAGGATCAGAGATCACAGCACTACAGTGGGTCCTTATCTGTAAGAATGTAAAGCCTACCTGCAGCGTCTGGCATGGGCAGTGAAATAACTCCTTTCTACTCAAGTGTGGAGATAATCATAAAGATAGAGGAGTAGGGAGATAATTCTGGGCTCCATTGAAACCAGCAAGGCCAGCGGGTCGAGGAGGGTGATTCTGCCACTCTGCTGTGCTGTGCTGAGACCCCACCTGCATTGCTGGGGCCAGCTCTGGAGCCCTCAGTACAGGAAAGACAAAGATCTGTTGGACTGGGGCCAAAGGAGGCCACAAAAGCAGTCCAAGGGCTGGAACATCTCTGGCCAGAGAGGCAGTAGATGCCCCATCCCTGGAAGCATTCCAGGTGAAGTTGTCTCGGGCTGTGAGCAACCTGCTCTAGTTGCAGATGTCCCTGCTGACTGCAGGGAGGTTGGATTTGTATGAGCTTTGTAGGTCCTTTCCAACCCAAACCATTTGATGTTTCTGTAGTCCTAAGGACAGCAATCTGTAATAAAAATGCCTTCCCCAGAAAGTTTATCAGTCCTTGGACCAGACAACCCAGGGAAGTGGTGGAGTTATCATCCCTGGTGGTATTTGAAAGCTGTGTAGATACGATTCTGAGGCACATGGTTTAGTGGTGACCTGGCAACGATGGGTTGATGGTTGGACTTGAACTTAAATGTGTCTCTTCCAACCTGAACGATTCTACTTGATTTTTTTATTGACTGATTTCAATACTTTTCCTATTTAAAACAGAACAGAAGGAAAACCAAACCACAACACCTCCCCCAGAAAAAAAAAAAAAGAAAAGAAAAAAAAAGAAAAAAGAAAAACACCACAAGCAACTTCCAGCAGGTCTTTATCTCACTTACTTGGTGTTTCAGTTTCTGGGGAAAATTACTCTGCAGTCCAGAAAATCTACCTGTTCAAAACAAAGCCTTGGGTTTCAGGGATCACAAGAGAGGAACAACAAATTTGAATCTCACAGTAATCAAGCCATCAGCTGTCTTTGTTTCATGACTGAGCTGGGAGGCATAATTAGGGTAATGGTTTCTGGCTCCAGCTGTGTTTCACTGTGGAACAAAGAGAGCTCAACAGAGGGTTTGTAGTATAATGTGCTTTCCCCCCTCTTCTGCTTGGGAGAGTTAACAAATACTACTTGATGTGAGTCAGCGACGTTAGGAGTTTTCAGAGAAGAGTGCTGTTGGAAGCTTAAGAGATGTTAAGGAACCTATCAGCAGCATTTGCTGTGCGGGAGAGCTGTGGTGGCCTCCAGCCAAGGACTAGACAGGTGTTTACGTGTACCTGGGCTCAACTAAGTGGTCTGACCATTCCGTGGTACTTTCAGAGGACTCTAAATAGGTGTTGAAATTTTGCCCCCTGCCCTTTTCACGTTGTTTGGAAGTCTGGATCCCCCTGCGTGACTGCTGAGTTACTCTGGGGTAAGGGATGGGGTTTGCAAAGTGTGTTCTTTTGAGGATGAAAGGGGCTGTAGAAATGGAGGTTTTCTGATGTTCCACATGGAGAACTGCCGGTGGGATGTCTCCTTCTGGTGTGACCTGCTGAGCTTGGAGCAGGATAAAAGTTAAAGCCTGACCTAACTTGTGTTCTAGCTAACAAGAACCAGCTGGGTCCCAGCAAGGGGGGTAGGGAGGGAAATATGGTGAAAATCAGCTTGGCCTCACCAGGGAGATAAACGGAGGATGAGAGCATTGAGGGGGGATGAACAGGTCTTTCTGCCTGTAATCTGTGGTGTGGAAGATACATGGGGCACTTCAGGTGATGGTTTGGCATTAGCAAAGTCTCTCTGGCTGTGACACCAGCAATAACATGATTATTCTTTTAGAAGCAGAGACACGTTGATCCAGGGACAGAAGGTTACAGCTTTGTGTGTAAATTGATCCAGAGATCTCTCTCTTTGTCTTATTTATGTGCTCTGATTTCTCATTCCAGGTGATCAGCTTTTTCAGCTCCCGGTTAGAACAGGCTGGAGCCGAGCTGTCAGTGGAGAGAGTTCTGGAAATCATCAAGCAAGGAGCTATTGCTTTGCCCAAAGACAGGCTAAGAGTAAGTGCTCAAAACCTCCTCAATTAAGGTGTACTGTTCCAATCAATTATGTCCATCCCCTTTATATCCATAGCAGCAACACATCATTTCTCCTATCCATAGCAGCTGATAAGGGAAAACATTGTGGATTGCCCTATGTGTATGTTTTAATTTCAACCCCTATCTCCAGCTCCTAAATCCAGAGTGTTGGGGTGAGTTTTGATGACTAATTGTTAAATACAAGCATGGCAATGAAGCAAACTTTCCTGAGGTTTTCTTCCAGCTGTCTTGAAAGATGCAGCCTCACCTCTTCACACATTGTTGAGTTAAGCTGTAGCCAAACTTTGATCATTGTTGTTTTCGCTTAGCTTATTCTTCTTTTGCAGTGTTCTGCACTTCCATCTAGGTCTGTATAAAGCACTGCAAAGATAATTTCCAGGCTCTTTAGTTAAGAATTAACCAACTTACTGAAAATCAGTACTGGTCAACGTGGTGATGAGCTTTCTGTACAATCCTGAGCAGACCCCTCAAATTTCATGGGGGATTTACCAACCTGACAGGTTTTGTGAGGCTAAAACCCATACTGCGGTAATGAAATCGTTGTCAGTAGGTGAGTAACCAAATGGGAGTGATGTGTGGTTTTTAGCCACAGGACAGCTTTTTTTTTTCCATGCCCTGTGTATTTTAAATACTCTTTTGCTTGCTGCATTTTTTGTTGCTGCTCCACATTAAGTGGCCAAGGATACCTTTTCAAGACCATTTCTTTCATGGTGGCTTTAGGAAAGCAGCGTCTGATAAGGCACACTGAGTACACACGGCTGTTGGCGACGGCTGGTGATTTATTTATACCCTGATAATTTTAAAGCACTCAGTGGGAATTGTCTAGCTGGCTGCATGCAGTAATGTCCTCCCTTCAGTTCCTTCTGTCCCTCAGATGGCATGGATTTAGTCACTCAGACTGAATTACTTTGGGAGAGGTTGGTGTAGAGTGTAGGTCTTGAATCATAGGACTGGAATAGCCCAAGGGAGGACACCAGAGGAGTTGTTGGATCCAAAACCACCCCTCTGAGTTGTGTCAGTGCTACAGAGAGAAACTCTTGAGTGTTTCAGTGTTCATATGGCAGCTTGTTTCCATGTAGCTGAGTGGACAAGATTGAGAAGTGGTCCTGTCATGGGTTGAGTTGAACCTGCTGCTGTTACTCATACCATGTGGTCATGTCAGCTTCAAAGATGAAAGTATTGAACCTCCTGAGGACAGCCTGAGAGAGTTGGGCATATTCAGCCTGGAGAAGGCTGAGACCTGAAAAGGGAGACTTTCTGATAGCCTTTCAATGTTCTAAAGGGGCCTAAAAGAAAGCTGGGAACAGACTTTTTCTCAGGGCATGTTACGACAAGACAAAGGGCGATGATCTGAGCTAAAAGAGAGGGATTGAGAGTGGAGAAAAGGAAGACATTGAGAGTGAGTGAGGTTGTCCCAGGTTGCCCAGAAAGGTGGTAAATGTCCCATCCCTGAAAGTGCTCAAAGTGAGGTTGTTTGGGGCAGTGAGCAGCTTGCTCTGCTGCAGATTTCCATGCAGGGGTGTGGACTAGATGACTTTTAAAGGCCCCTTCCAACCGAAACCGCTCTGTGGTCTGTAATGTCGTGCATTAATTTGTCATTGCACAGAACGTTATTACGTAGCGGTAATGAGGAGCAGCACATGATCCCCTTCTCTAGAAATTACCATGAGAGCCTTCATGCCCTCTGTCCTTGTACCTCTGTCCTTGGAGTCTTGCAATTCCTCAGGCCTTCCCACTTCAGTCCCTGAGGTTTTCAGGGGAAGCTATTCTAAAGCTGGACAAAATCATATTAAGATCAAGCTAGAGATACAGTTACGCAACAACTCTGGCAACGCTGAGGAATTTCAGCAGCTAAATAAAGGAGAAAGCTTTAATCCACATGGCTTTAATGACACTCTCAGGGCATGTCTGGATGGGTGGGAACAGCCTTACCCACAGTAGGCTCCCTGGCTGTTTGCATCCTTAAGCTCACATTTGTGAGCTGGAAGCTGTTTAGCTGTATAGACTTAACTAATACTGCCTCCTTAAAGCATGGTTTTCTGACACATGCTGGTTTGGACATGGTTAATTCAGAGAAGTGGCTTCTGGATTGGATTTGGCTTGTGCCTGGCCAGCTTGGGCAATGTGTGCAGGAAAAGTAGCCTAGACTATGATTTTGGCAAGAATCACAGAATATCAGGGGTTGGAAAGGACCTCTAGATATCATCTAGTCTTGCCCTCCTGCTGAACCATGATCATCTATGGCAGGCTACACAGGAATGCATCCAAGTGGGTCTTCAAAGTCTCCAGAGAAGGAGACTCAACGGCCTCTCTAGGCAGCCTGCTCCAGTGCTCCAGCACCCTCACAGCACAGAAGTATCTCCTCATGTTCAGGGGTAACTTCTTGTATTCCAGCTTGTACCCATTGTTCCTTGTCCTGTCATTGGGCACCACCAAACAGAGCCTGACACCTTCATCCTGACGCCCACCTCTTGGATATTCATAGGTGTTGATCAGATCCCCTCTCAGCTTTCTCTTCTCCAGACTAAATAGCCCCAGGTCTCTCAGTCTTTCTTCAAGTTCCCCAGTCATCCTCATGGCTCTCTGTTGGCCTCTCTCCATCAGGTCCCTGTCTCTTCTGAACTGGAGAGCCCAAAACTGAACACAGTATTCTAAGTGTGTTCTCACTAAGGCAGAGTAGAGGAGGAGAAGAAGCTCCCTACACAGAAAGATGATCTTTGGGATCCCTTCCAACCTCAGATGTTATGATTTTATGAACTATGGGTCTGGGTTGGCATGACCTACTCATAACTGCAGCATGCAGAGCTGTGGAGCTGAATCCTGAGAACGTGTAGGTCTGCTTTGCAATCAATTGCTAATGTAGTTTGAATCCATCCTTGCCTTTTGCCATAACATACTGAAGCATTCTGCAGGGCAAAAGATCCTGCCAAGACATTATTCCTACCTCCCAGAAGTTAACCATCACCATCTTCAGCTGAAGCACTCTGGAGGAGGTAGTTGAAACACAGAGGAGTTTTTGATCTGGAGAAGTGAAGAAAGAAACAGAGCTTTTGCCTGGTTGCTTCTCTGCTGCTCAGACAGTGATGGAGTTTTCTGTGTGAGGACCTAATGTATGCACAGATAAATCTAGTGACTGTTCTCCAGGTGCTTATCTTGGCCTTTGTGGAGGAAGTGAGCGTTCAAGAGGCCTTGGGTATATTCAGATCTTGAGGCTGTGGCTTGGATCATTGTTCAAACATGAATCGACTGAAAAGAACCTGATCTGCATAATAGTGCTTGTCACTCTTTTAGCAGACCCAAGTGCTCCTCCTGCCTTTTACTGAGGCAAGCAACACCAGGTGCAAAGTGAGCTTGTGTGTTAGCAGTAGGTCATGTCATGTGTATACACAGGCATATATATTCGTATGTGTGTGCTAAGGAAAGATGTCCTCTGTTTTCACAGAATCACAGACTGGTTTGGGTTGAGAGGGACCTTTAAAGGTCATCTGGTCCAATCACTCTAAAGTCAGCAGGGACATCTGCAACTAGAGCAGGTTGCTCAGAGCCACAAACAACCTGGCCTGGAACGTTGCCAGGGTTGAGGTATCTACCACCCCTCTGGACAACCTGGGACAGGCTCTCACCACTCTCAGTATGAAAAATTACCTCTGTTCTCATTCAGATCATCACCCCTTGTACTGTCACAGCAGGCCCTGCTCAAAAGTCTTTCTTCAGCCTTTTTCTTTCACTTTTAAGAACTGAAAGGCCACCAGAAGTTCTCTCTGGAGCTTTCTCCAGGCTGAACAACCCCAACTCCCTTAGCCTGCCCTCACAGCAGAGAGGTTCCAGGCCCCCTTTATCATGTTTGTGGCCCTTAGCAAATAATTACTGGGAAAAAGGAGATCTAACTCATTTTTTGTCTTCCAGACCTGGAGCAATCTGACTAGAGACAAACAATATAATTAACAATATTTTAAGCATATGCTTTTAGCCCTGTGCCGTGGAAGGCAGGGAAAGTCCAAGCTGAGTAATTAGCCTTTTAGAAGACTTCTGCATAAACAGAGAGATAAAGGGCAGGTGCTGAAATCAAGAGCTGGTTATTTCTCCTTCAGTCTGTGGGAGGAGATAAGTGAAGTTAATATGCTAGGGATGGAGGCAGAAGCCACAGCATGGAGATAGAGCTGTCTCCTGCGCAGACGAGCAGCCCACGGTCCAGGCTTCCTGTTTTATTGCAGAAGCTTATTAAAGGCAATTTAGAGATCCTAGTGATAGGTGAAAATTACCCTTGTTCTGTGATTATTTTTGTGTTTTATAAAGTTCTCAGGCTGCCTTTCTTCCCTTTGTTGAAGTATCTATGCTTCCAGGATGAGGAGCATGAGAGAAGTGGGACTGCGCCTGGAGTCTGCGAGTTATCTCAGGATTCCACAGGGGGCTTCACCAACAGATAGCTGCTCTTATACAATAAGTGGGAAAACTTGTTTCCAATGCCAGCTAGTGACTGGAAACAGGCATTCAAGCTCATGGAACGATCACACTTGGGAGGCCACAGCTAATGCTTTGGAGAAGAAAAGCTTCCATTAGCTAAGCCACTTACTGCAGAGTTGTCACTTTCACGAGCGTATTCTGAGCTCCTCTCATTTTTTCTCCAATTCCTTTTCTCCCAGTGTCAATGAGTATTTTGTCACCAGTGTGCATTCTGTGATGTCTTCTTCATGTGCTATGCAGACATGCCATTATGCCATCACCTTATGCCTTTTTAGGGTGGTGCAAAATTTAGTATTTATTGAAGTGCATTCCAGTTCAACAGGCATTAAAATTTCACCAAATATGTAAAAGGAGCAGAGGTAAAAGCCTTCAGCCTCTTGATAGGGAAAGCTTTTCTTCAGTGTTAAAAGCACTTCTCATAGCTTTGTCCTTCTATTAACAATGTACTTCCAGCTTCTTTAGCTTCCATTTGCTCCATTGGAATAAAGCCCCAAGTCATTCAGACACCTGAGTACAGAGAGAAAGAGTTAATTGTCATTAAGCGATGGTAGCTAGGCCAGAGCAGCTTTGTGTGCCTGACACATCATCCCACTCCTGGGGAATCAGTGCTGACACCAAAATATGCCATAAAAATAACACAGAAGTTGTTTCAGGTGGCAGTGAATCTGAGGAGGCATGTCAAGCATAGATGCTTTCACTTCTGGATAGGAAGTGCAGCCATACAAGAAAGTGCATCATGTGAAGTCTCCAAAACTTAGGGAAGCTAAACAGTCACAGAATTGCAGAATTGTTTTGATTGAAAGATGCCTTTATCAGATCAGATCATTAACCCAGCACTGGCAACTCCACCACTAAACCATGTCCCTCATCACCACATCTGTGTGGCTTTGGAATCCTTCGAGGGATGGGGGCTCCACCACTGCCCTTCAGAATCTCTTCCAGGCCTTGACAACCCTTATGGGGAAGAAATTGTTTCTAATATCCAACCTAAGTCTTCCCTGGTGCAACCTGTGGCTGTTGCCTTATCCTAACAGTTGTTACTTGGGAGATGAGACCAACCCCCCCATAGCTCCAGCCTCCTTTCAGGAAGCTGTAGAGGGATGAGGTCTCCTCCCAGCCTTCTTTTCTCCAGACTAAACAAGCTCAGTTCCTTCAGCTGCTCCTCTCAAGACTTGTACTACAGACCCTTCACCAGCTTTGTTGCCCTTCTTTGGACACATTCCAGCACCTAAATGTGCATCTTGAAGTTGAACCCAAAATTGAACCCAGCATTTAGGTGTGGCCTCACCAGTGACAGGTACAGCAGGATCATCTTTGCCTTAGTCCTGTAGTCTTGCTGGCCAGGCTATTGCTGATCCAAGCCCTGGTTGCCACCTAGACACACTGCTCTTGACCAAGATACAGCCGTAAAAGAGAGTACATGTGTTTGCCTCAAAACTGAAGGAGTCTAAATGGTGTCTTGCTTTAACTAATGAGTTCTCTCTAGAAGGGTTGCCTGCTTCTGCAGATGCTGCGTCTTAGGGGAGGAGACACCATCTGTTTTAATCGTTTGTGCTATTCCACCATGCACAGGGGCAGGACTGTACCAGTTGAGAGCAGGACAGCCCTGCCTGGCAAAGGCTGCTCTCTACCCTGCATCTGAATCCCTGCAGGGCTGAGTTGCCTGTGTATTGTTGGTCTCTTAAGCCTATTCCCCTCCTTCTGTCACAAACTAAACTTGTCTGTGGTGCTTGGGAGATAGACAGGGCCTGGTGAGAGCTTCCTCACATGTCTCAGGAAAACCTGTGAGCAGAGGCTGAGCTTTGTGTGCAGCTTGTTGTGTGGTCTGTCAAAGACTACATACCTTGAGAAGACACTTGGACAGTGGAGGTGTTCAAGGCCTGGTTGGATGAGAGCTCGAGCAGCCCAGTCTAGTTGGGAGGCATCCCTGCCCATGATGGGGAGGTTGGAGTAGATGATCTCTGAGGTTCATCCCAGGCTGACCGGTTCTGTGATACCATGGACATCACTCAGTGATCATGAAGCATTTCGTAGATATCCATCCTACCTAATATGGTATTGATCCTGAGCTACCATCTACTGTCCCATCTCCCCTTACCATTGCTTCTGATGATGCTGGTCTTTTCCTTTTGTTTTGTGTTCTAGACTCCTAAAGTCTTTAGTCTTGTTGTTGTTGTTGTTGTTGTTGTTTTCTTGCCCAGAGTCCTCACGTGGTGGCTCCAGACTGACGTTCTACCTTGAGGTGGATTGTTATACCATGTACTGGTTTCCTGCATTTCTTTTACTTCTCTAGGTGTACCTCTCTACTATAGGCTTTAGGTAGAAGATTACACAAATTACCTCTGTATGACACTGAAGAGGCAAGGCCAGAGGAGTTGTGGGGACCAGCAGCTTCCCTAGAGAGCTCTAGGACATAGCATTCATTAAGAAAGACAGAAAACTTCCTTAAAACAAACTAATAATCATTGCATTCATCCTGATATTTCTGTTTTTCTGGCTGAAGAGTCAAAGGTCTTATTGTACTGGAAGCCAACTGTGTCTAATGCATCCTTAGGTCTGATGCTAGGCAGACTTCCCTTTGCTGACCCTCAACTGCTGTTAACCCTTAACCTGAAGAAGATTGGATTAGTAAAGAGAAGTGTAAGAAACTTTTAAACAAAGTGCTTTTTGGGCCCTTCCAAAGCACCAAACATGTGCTAAGAAGAATAATATTTATGGATTGTGTATTTCCTTCTGACAGTTTATCTCCACAATTAAGATGTCAAACTTCCCTGCTTCTGTGAGCTGACCTGTAAGTAATGAACAGTAATTCACATGTCTTTTACAGGCATTTGTTTGAGAGGTCAGATTCTCAGAGACCTCTGGTAAAGAAGAATATGCTTCCTATCCCTTGAGAAATAGGATTTTGGGGTAATCCAAATTCTGGGGGGAAAAAAATGTTCCTGAAAGTTTTGATGGGCTTTGTGGTCAGAAAATAACTTATCATCATGAAAGTATGAGCAGGCAGTCCAAGGCATGCCTGCACTCAGCTGATCTTCAAGTGGGATTATAAACCTGTCTGTCTGAAGCAGGGCAAACCCTTCTGCAGGTGCTCTTCTCTGTAACCTAAGCCCAGCTACTTAAATTGTTGAGAATGAGTTGAAACTCAGCTGAATGACACCACTTTATAATAAGTATGTCCAAGCAGGAGTTTATATCATTTAAATCTCCTTAATTAAATGGTGCAAACTCGTGTGTAGGCAAGATCTGAACTATGTGAAAAATTGTTGTGGAAAAACTGTGACTATTATAGTACCTGGATACTTGCTGACATACAGCATTGTATGGGAACTCTTGACTGTGGATTTCAGAGACTTACGGAAAGAAGATCACAGGTCAGGCTCTTAACTCCATCATTTCAGAAGAGAAGCAAAACTTGGAGGCTATAGGTCAAAAATCACAGAATTGTTTTGGTTGGAAGAGACCTTTAAGATCATCAAATCCAACCCTTAACCCAATGCTGCCAGGTCACCACTAAACCATGTCCCTCAGCACCGCAGCTACACAGCATTGAAATAACCAGCAGAGATGGGAACTCCACTGCTACCCTGAGCAGCCTGTTCCAGGGCTTGACAACCTTTCCCGTGAGGAAATTATTCTTAATATCCAACCTAAACCTCTGCTGGTGCCATTTCCTCTTGTCCTGTTGCTTGAATGTCATTGCAAAGCAGGCAAGAAATGTCATGGCAGGAACACAAGTAGTCTCATCTTTCTTCAGGCAGCAGCAATAAAATGGAATGTAATTTTGCAGGTATGATAGACCACAGACTGGTTGGCATAAGCAAAACCCAGCTCTGTAATACTAATATGCTACTTCTGGGACAAGCAGGCAAAGTGCATAGAAGGAATTTAGCCTTCTAAGTCCAACGGTATCCTGTGTAATTGGACTTAAGTGGTGGAACAGTTCACATTTTCCCATCCATTCCACCACAGGAGCTTGCAAAAGCTGCAGAGAATTGGTGTGCATAACCAAGACTCACTCCCAGCTCATACAAGCTGATCATTCACCAGGTAACAGCATCCTACCTCCATCTCTTTGCTCCTTCAGCTGCTCCTCTAAAGCCACTTCAGCCAACTGGATTAAAATCAGAAGCTCGGAGACTCATTTTTGCTCCTCTGTTTGCACACAGAACAAGAATAAACACAAAAGATCTCATGCTGTGAGACCCTTACTGGATTTGCTAACTACCATGGACATTCTGCCTGCAGAAGCATGGACAGCTTTACTTGGTAGCCCTTCAAGCTACTGCTGGTAGATGGGATTGGTCTCCTTAAATCTACAGTGAGGGCAATGCAAAAACCCAGTCCCACACTGCGCTTTAAAGCAAGACAGAAGAGTCAAAGCCATGACAGATCATCTCAATTTTCTGAGCTACTGCTCAAATCAATGTGACTCCAACAAAACAAGAGGCAGGCAAATGAAGGGACACAGAAAAGTGAAGCATAGTCTCTCTTCTCCTTGCATTAACATCAGGACTGTTCTAGCTACCAAGAGAAAAAAAACAGCTCTATTCCAGCTGAAACCAGGACAGCCACATACTGCTCACCACCAACCATGCAAAGTCCCAGACACCTTCTCAGTATCCTGGTCACACCATGCCTGGTAGCATCTCATAAACATGAGTCATAGAACTATGATTCTATGATTCTGTGAAGAAACCTGAAGACTGCTGAAGCCAACAGCAAAACTCTCCAGTGAGAGCAGGACTTTTCTCCCATGGAGCTCTGAAGTGTTAGGATACAGCAGTGAATATTTCAGGGACCAGGAAGAAAACAAGGCTGAAGTTCTCTGTTGCTCCTTGATCTGAGAAGAAAAACTTTACACACAGGCTCTCTCCAAGTTGCAGGCATGATCATTATTTTCTGTTCAAAGAGATTTTTGGCTCCTTTACAGTGAGAAACTGATGTTACACAAGAAACAGTTTAAAGATGAGAGACTCAAGAATTTTGGTAATGCATATTTTCCTGTGTCAGTGTTGCAGTGGTGTTTATGTTACTCTTCAATAGGGAGGTGTTAGAAAAGTATTAGTATGTTTTTAACTGTGTGCCAGGCAGACAAGCAAAATAAAAGAGCAGGGTTTGGGGAGTTAGGGTTTTTTTTAGTTGTTGGGTTTTTTTTCTCTTGTTCTAGTCAACAATGCCAAAAATTCCTGTTTATTTTTCTCCACCCCCATGGAAGAATTTATAGCCACTGCTGTAAACTGAAGTTAAAAAGCTGGATTTCAGTCCCAAGTTGAGTGACAGCTGGTCTTTAAAAGCAAACTCAACTTGTTTGGGTTCTCAGGAGCATTCATGTTAGAAAAAAAAAATTAAGTTTCCTAGAGGCATTTGAGATGTGTGTTTGTTTGTTTGTTTTGGTTCCTTCTCCACAGTGCTAAATAAATGATTTTAAAAGAGGTGATAGTGGTTGATTTTCAGAGAATATACTACTGTAACCGAGACCTCAGATGCAAAAGGACTCATTTTACACCACGCCAAAGAAGAGCACCTCTTGACTTGTATGACATGCAAAATCTGTGCAAACTCTTAGTGGAATGGGAATGACCTGGACACTTCAGGTTGTTTTTTGGGGGCTTTTTTCACTTCAAAGTATTAAAGCAAACTTGGGAAAATAAGTGAATAAACAAATATGCTTTGCAAGTGACTCAACACTACCAGCCTATGCCAAAATGTCACACCTATTGAGTCCAGCACTATGAAGCTCCAAGGATCAAAAGCTGCAAATCAAACTACGTTTCAGAGGAGTGCAGCACAATTTGTTTTGCTTTTCCCGAGTGGATCTAGTATTGTTCAACATCTTCACCAGTGATCTGGATGAAGCAATAGAGTGGAACTTCAGAAGATTTGATGATTTGACTGGGAGGAGCAGCTGACACCCCATCAAGCCATGCAGTTATCCAGTAATACCTGGACAGGCTGGAGAGTTGGCAAAGGGGACCCTCATGAAGCTCAGCAAATGCCAAGTGTAGGGTCCTGCATGTGAGGAGTTGAGCTGCTGGAAAGCAGCTCCACAGAGAAGGACCAGGGAGTGCTGGTGAGCAAAAAATTCACCATGAGATAGCAGCATGCTCCTGCAGCTGAGAATGTCCATGATCCCCCGGGGTGAATGGAGCGTGGCCAGCAGATTTAAGGAGGTTCTCATCCCTTTCTGCTCTGACCTAGTAAGACCAAATCCAGAGTCATGTGTCCAGTTTTGGGCTCCCAAATTCAAGAGAAGCAAGGATCTAATGGAGAGAGTCCAATGGAGGCTATGACGAGGAGCCTGGAGCATTTCTGTGAGGAGGAAAGAGCCCTGGGGCTGTTGAGCCTGGACAAGAGCAGCCCTTGAGGGGACCTGATCAATGCTTATCAATATCTAAAGGGCAGGAGTCAAGAGGATGGGGCTAGACTCTTTTCAGTGGTGCCTGAACGTGAGAAGTGTCTTTGTTGTGAGGGCGCCCAGAGAGGTTTTGGAGTCTCCTTCTGTAGAGAAATTCCAAACCTTCCAGGTCACTGTGATCCTGGTTTAGCAGGGGAGTTGGACTAGATGATCTCCAGACATCCTTTCCGGCCACCACCACTCTATGATTCTGTCATCTGGGGTCTAAAGCATGAGTTAACATCAGTAAAGCTGTGGTAGGAGCAGAAGGGAGTTTATTTGCTCTAAGTGTAGACTTTGATGTGTCTGGAGTCTTGCTCTGGTGTTCCTTCAAGGCCGTGGACCTTGTTTACAAGGCTAGGTAAATAGTTAAATAAAGAACTGTCTTTTTCATATATTATTAGCTTGTGTTTGTCACAGTCTTGAGCAGAATGCATCAAGAATCCCAGCAAAGCAGTGATGTGAGGAAGGGCAGACTGAGCCAAACAACCAGCGTTTTTCTTACTGGCCAGAAGGAATGTATCCCAGGCTCTCCAGAGAACCAGAAAATCCAGTAAACCCAGATTCAGATCCTTGAGTTGAGCACAAGCAGAAAAGTTCTTTAGCTTGCCCAGCTTCCTTTTCAGATAGTTTGTTTTTCAGTGATGTTCTGCTTCCTAGTGATCTCTAGAATCATCAGGGCTTTCTCCCTGTCCCAGTGACATCTGGTTGTGCTGGGATAGCTAATCAATTGCAGACATCTTTGCTATTCTAAGCCTGCAAGCCACTTAAAAAGTTACCCAGGATTTTGGTAATGAAGGGCCTGAAGTTATTATTTGAGCTATTTTTTTTTCTCTCTCTTTCTCCTTTTATCTTCTCTTCAGGGGTCATCAGACTGGCCATATTTATCTTGTTGGTTTTTTTTTACAAGCTCAAATTTGAGACTTCTAAAAGTTCACATCTTGACATGTCCAGCTACTTGAATTTCCTGTCAGAATGTTGGAATTGTGAATCAATTTGTAATGATGTGACAGTGAGCAAACATTAAAGGTTAACTCTATATGTGAAAAGGTGAATTTAAGAAGACTAGAAGCTCTCAGCTGTCTTGAGGTGCATTTGTCATTTTGCATCTAGGTTTGATATTTACTCTTCACAGTAAGGTTATCAGTTGCATTCATAATGACAGCTTTACCAAAAAAATCAGTTTATACATTAAAACTGAGACTGATGTTCAGCTTTCCACATGACCTATGGAATGGAGTGGAATGATCTGAGGGCTGGAGCCTCTCTGCTGTGAAGACAGGGTGAGTGAGTTGAGCTTGTTGAGCCTGGAGAAGGCTCAAGGGAGACCTTCTGGTAGCCTTTCAGTGCTTTGAGGGGCCCAGAAGAGAGCTGGGAACAGACTTTTTCTCAGGGCCTATTGTGACAGGACAAAGAGTGATGGTTTGAAACTATAAGAGGAGATAGAATAGATAGAAGGAGAATTTTATGCTTAAGGTAGCAAGGTTCAGATTGGGGAGAAGGAAGAAGTAAACACTTGAGACTAAGGGTGGTGAGAGCCTGTTGCAGGTTGCCCAGAGAGGTGGGAGATGCCCCATCCTGGCAGCATTGCAGGTGAGGTTCTCTGAGGCTGTGAGCAACCTGCTGTAGTTGCAGATGTCCCTGCTGAGTGCAGGAGGGTTGGACTAGGTGACCTTTAAAGGTCCTTTCCAACCCAGACCATTCTAGGATTCTGTGATTCTGTAGCTCCTATTAAAGATACATCCTTCACTGTCCCACTAATGCCAAGATCTATCCAATAATGGATGATTTATCCTCTGGTATTTGGCTTTTTCCTGTTGGAAGGGCGGGGGGGAGATTCTAAACTCCAAGAATACCAAGTCACTCCTAGCACTTGGCTTGCAAACACATAAACAACGCAGCCTGTTGCAAGTTCCATCCCTGTTTTGTCCAACCATGTGTTCTCAGCTCAGTTGCTTAGAGTCCTGTGCTGGAGCTGGTTTGTTTTTGCAGGGGATCCCACGTTGTCCATGAGGCACTATCACGTTGCGCTGCAACTCCAGCTGGAAATGGAGCCTGGCGTTGGGATGGTGCTGTTTGGCTGGGCGGCGATAAGCAAAGAGACAGTCTGGCTCCTTCCAGGAGCCTCTCACTCATGTCTGAGCTCTCCACATTTCCCAAAGCCTCTGGCTGACTTTCCCCTGCGGACCTTTCATTTATCAGGAAATTAAATTGGTTACAGGATTTCACACGTTGCCAAACCTCACTTGACGAAATGGGGAGCGTTCCTGCTCGCGGGAGTCGGAAGAGCACGTTAACTCCTTGTGCTTGCTGCCTGGTTTTGCTGCTGTGGCCGAAAGATAAACCCGGGGTCCTGCTGGAAAGGCTTGTGTGAAATGTTGGCACATTTCCTGTCATTACAGCAAGTTCTGCCCCTTGGATGTATTCTTTTGCATCTCGGATGCCACTGTCTTTATAATTACAGAGCATGAGCGGTTGGAAGGGACCTCCAGAGATCATCTTGTCCAACCCTCCCTGCCAAAGCAGGATCACCCAAGCCAGGTCACACAGGAACACATCCAGACAGCTTTTGAAAGTCTCCAGAGAATGACTCCACAACCTGTCTGGGCAACCTGCTCCAGTGCTCTGTCACCATGGCAGTAAAGAAGTTTCTTCTCCTCTTGAGGTGTAACTTCCTGGGTTCCAGTTCATACCCATTGTTTCTTACTATTGGTTTAGGGTAATTTAATTATTTTAGGACACATTCATTATTTTAGAAGAATCGAATCACTTCAGGACAATTTAATCATTTGGAGAGAGTTGAATTATTTTAGGAGACAGCAGAATTACTTTCATGTGAGATTTGCCTACTGAATTCTGTGTGCTCTTTCCCTAGAGGTGTTCAGGGCCAGGTGGACAAGGCATTGATCAACTGTGGAAGGTTTCCTGCCTGTTGTTGGGGTAGGGGTTGGAGCTAGATGGTCTTTAAGTTCCCTTCTCACCCAAACCATTCTGTGACTCACAGAATCACACATGGAAACACAGAATGCACTGTGTTGGAGGGGTCCCCAACAGATCATATAGCCTAGACTATCACCTCCTGCTCCAGTCTGTACTGATAGCAAGGTGCAGGACCTTGCACTTGGCCTTGTTGAATCTCATAAAGTTCATCTGGACCCACTTCTCCAGCTTGTCCATGTCCTTCTGGGTGGCATCTTGTCTCTCTGGAATATTGACTGCACCACTCAGCTTGGGGTCATCTGCAGACTTTCTGAGGGTGCCTCAATCTCACTGTCGATAGCACTGATGAGGATACCGAGCAGCACTGGGCCAGTATAGACTCACAAGGGACACCACATCTCACCCACCTCCATCTGGACACCAAGCCATTGACCACTGCCATTTGGATGCAATCATTCAGCCAATTCCTTTTCCACCACGCAATCCACCCATGAAATCCATATCTTCTACTTGGAGAGGATGTTGTGGGGGACTGTGTCAAAGGCCCTGCAGAAGTCCAGACAGATAACATCCTTTGTGCTTCCCTTGGCCACTGATGTAGTCACTCCAATGTAAAAAGGCAGAACTTGCACTTAAAGTGGTGGTTCATAGTCAGTTTTAGTCATTTTAGTCTCAAAGGCAGTAAAGTAAAAACTCTCTTAGTGAATTGGAGAGGAATACAGAAAAGTGTATTTAAAGATGTACAGGAGAAGATTGGGCATGCATGAATCTTCACACCTAATACAGATACAGGATACATGAGAATTCCCCCAAAACCTTCCCCCCCAGCAAAGCTAAACCACTAAAGCCCCAGGGCAACATTGTCTTCCATTAGACCCAAGCAGGCCTTAACTGTGCAGCAAGAAATTCACTGTGCCCTCCAAGGTTACCTCCAGGCAAGTTACTTCCAGATAAGACTCCCTCTGGAGAAGGGAAGGAGGGAAGAGAAAAGAGAAGGATTTGACTTTGCTGCCCGTTTATAAAGTGATAGCAGGATTATGGGATTGAATAGCAGAATTACAGTTTCTGTGGTCCACCTCCTAGACCTCTGATCCCTGTGGAGAATTTGATGGCTTTCCTAAGGGGACCTGGGTCAGACTATGGCAGCTCAGTGTGTGCTTGCTCTAAAGACATCAACTGAAGTAGAAGAGGGAAAGTGAAGATCTCTGTTGTTTACAGGAAGGTTTTAAAGCAGGTTCTGTGTTTTACAGAAGCTTAACCAGAGCTAAATAGAAATGTATCTTTGTAACTGTGATAGGGCAAAGCAAAGAAGTGTAACAAAGATGTGGTTGTTCCTGAGCGTGTTGATGTGTTTGACTGTAGAATCACAGGATCATTTTAGTTGGATGAGACCTTTAAGACCACTGAGTCCAATTGTTAGCACAGCATTGCCAAGTCACCACTAAACAGTGCACCTCAGCACCACATCTGCATGGCCTTGAAACCCCTCCAGGGACTGGTGACTCCAACACTTCTCTGGGCAGCCTTTACAGGCCTTGAGAACTCTTTGAGTGAAGATATTTTTTCTGATGCATACATTTTTGTTATGGTTGAACATATTTATCAGTGACAGGAACAGCAGGATCAAATACTCCCTCAGCATGTCTGCCAACAACAAGCTGATGAGTGGTGTGGTTGATGCATCAAAGGGATGGGATCCATACATAAGGACTTGGGCAAGCTGGAGAACTTGGCCCAGGAAATCCTCATGAGGTTCAGTAAAGCCAAATGCAAGATCCTGCACCTGGGTAGGGGAAGACTTCACTTGAGTAGTCCAGCCTGGAGGATGCAGGGCTGGAGAGGAGCCTTGTGGAAAAGGGCTTGGGGGTGCTGGGGGTTGCAGACCTGGACATAAGGCAGCACCAAGTGCTGCCAGCCCAGGGCCAACCCTGTCTTGGGCTGATCACCAGTAGCATGTGCAGCAGGGGCAGGGAGGGGATTGTGCCCCTTTGCTGTACTCTGATGAAAACCCCCTGCAGTGCTGGGGACAGCTTTGCAGTCCTCAGCACAGCACAGAGACCTGTTGGAGCAGGACCAGAGGAGGCCACAGCAATGCTGGCAGGGCTGAAATGGCTCTTCTGGGAGGCCAGGCTGAGAGAGTTGGGCTTGTCCAGCCTGCAGAAGAGAAGGCTCCAGGGAGACCTTCTGGTGGTGTTTCATTGTTTGAGGGGCCTCTTAAGAAAGCTGGAGAGAGGCTCTTTTCCAGAGAGTATAGTGATAGAAGAGGGGTAACAGTTTCAAAATGAAAAGAGGTAGATTTGGATTAGATATTAGGAAGAAATCCCTCACAGTGAGGGTGGAGAGGGACTGGAACAGCTTACTGGTAGAAGCTGTGGATGCCCCATCCCTGGAAATGTTCAGTGCCAAGTTGGAGAGAACTTTAAACATCCTGCTTTAGTTGCTGCTGTCTCTGCTGACTGCAGGGGGGTTGGAACTAGGAGATCTTTAAAAAACCAGTCTCTGATTCTGTGATATAGGTGATCTTTGAGGCCCTTTCCAACCTAAACCATTCCATGATTCTGTAGGTGATGATCTGACTGCTGCTGTTCTCCTGTGTGTTCAAGAGACGGGGGAAATGACCAGGTTGTCCACTGGTGTCTGCAGGTGCCTTGTTCTGTGTCACTTGGGTAATTTGTATTGGTGCAGTGCCATGGGAGCATTTCTGCTGTAACCTCTCAGCATGTGTTCGTGCAATCAATGGCTGTAACCTCCTGTGTATGAAAGTAATAACCCTGGAGGTGCAGCACAGTGCACATGTGGTCGTCACTATGTCTGGAAGGGGTTGCTGTGTTAATTGAGAGCAGTAGCAAGTAATACAGCCATGCTTAACCTCGTTGATTCCTATGTGAAGGTCCTGTAAACAGAGTATTTGCACTCTGTGACATCAGAGCTTTCTCCTTTTCGTTAGGAATTTAGATTGCCCTTAGAATCATAGAATTGTTTTGTTAGAAGAAGCTCATTGAGTTTACCCAGCACCACCAGGTCATTATTAAACCATGTCCCTCAGCACCACATTATCATGGCTTTGAAATCTCTCCAGGGATGGGGACTTGATAACCATTTGGGGGAAGAAATTGTTCCTCATGTCCAACCTAAACCTCTCCTGATACAACTTGAGGCCATTTCTTCTTGTTCTGTCATTTGGTACTTGAGAGAAGACACCAACTCACACCTGGCTCCAGCCTCCCTTCAAGGATTCATAGAGAGCCAGAAGGTCCCCCCTCAAGTCTCCTTTTCTCCGGGGCAAATAACCCTAGTTCCATCAACTGCTTCTCACCAGACTTGAGCTCTAGACCCTTCAGCTTCACTGCTCTTCTTTGGATGTATTCCAGCACCCCAGTCTCCTTCTTGGAAAATGTCAAGTGCACTGAGGAACAGT
Organism: Pogoniulus pusillus; assembly: GCF_015220805.1. Taxonomy (NCBI): domain Eukaryota; kingdom Metazoa; phylum Chordata; class Aves; order Piciformes; family Lybiidae; genus Pogoniulus; species Pogoniulus pusillus. The sequence goes on from NC_087309.1 coordinate 88,887,638, forward strand.
CCCTGCCCTGGTCTTGCTGGCCACGCTATTGCTGATCCAAGCCAGGATGCCACTGACCTTGGCTACTTGGGTACACGCAATGGCTCATCTCCAGGTAGCTGTCGACCAAAGGTCCCAGGTCCTTTTCTGCTGGGTGGCTTTCCAGCCACTCTCCCCTAAGCCTGGAGCATTGCATGGTTGTTGTGATAAAATAAGTCTCACCTACTACTCACCGATGCCCCATTGGTGCCAGAGGATGAACATGTGGCTGAAGGGGGTCCCTTCACAGCCTGCATCACATAGAGCTAAGCCATTGCAGGAGCTGTGCCAGAAGAGGTTTAGGTTGAACATTAGTGTTTACAAATGTTTATAAATATGTAAAGGGTGAGTGCCAAAAGGGTGGAGCCAGGCTCTGCTTGGTGATGCCCAGTGACAGGACAAGGGGCAGTGGGTAGAAGCTGAGTCATCGGAAGTTTCATTTAAACATAAGGAGGATTTCTTTCCCTGTCAGGGTGACAGAGCACTGGAACAGGCTGCCCAGGGAGACTGTGGAGTCTCCCTCTCTGAGATATTCAGAACTCCCCTGGATGCATTCTTATGTGATCTGGTATAGGTAATCCTGCTGTGGCAGGGGGATTGGACTGGATGATCTCTTGAAGTTCCTTTCAGGCTCTGACATTCTGTGATTCCATGGTTGGGAGCAATTTCTTCCTCAAAAAGGTTGTCAAATCCTGGACCAGCTGCCCAGGGTGGAGTGGTGGAGTCCCCATCCCTGGAGGGATTTAAAGCCACACAGATGTTATGCTGAGGAACATGGTTTAGTGGTGACCTGGCAGTGCTGGCCTCGAGGATCTTAAAGATCCTTTCCAACCAAAACAGTTCTGATTCTAAGATAAGTAGATGGCTTGGCACCGTTGCTGACATAACTGAGACTGTTAAAGATCAGATGCTTTCAGAACTGTGTCTGCAGACAAAGTTAACTTAAAAACATTGCAAATTTCACATTCTTTGCTTTTAAAAAGAAGTATGTTTCAGTAGTATAAATAAGATTGTTCTTTGGCAGGGGAAGATGCTTTAAAATAGCATACCATGACACTACTGAGAACCTTCGCTGGTCCTTTCCACTCCAAACCAGGGAGGCCAGAGGATTGAGAAGAATTCTGCTCGTTGAAGGTCACTCGTGTCTAGCAATGAGAGGTTGCTGATGGTCGAGGGCAGAGAGGCACCAACACTCAAATCCACACTTGCTTTATATTAAAAAAATCAGTAAACTTCTTGTGGTCCCCAAAAAGACCATTTCTGTCATGAGGTGAAGGTCCAAGCATTTTAACCCATTTTCTTTCTTCAGACCTTGCTTAAATCTTAAATTTCAACTTAATGCCTACGAGGCAACCAACTGGCTGAAAAGAGACCAATTAGATGTAATTGGTAATAACAACTAACAAGTCAATTGTATAAGTGCAAATAAAACGCTGGAAAACCTTCCATGTAGGGTTTTCAGAAGTACTGGTGAGGCTTTCTTAAGCTTCAGGATTATGGTGGAATCTGTGGGTTTTAATCCCATATTTTATGGTTGGACTTGATGATCTATGAGTGGACTCCATGATCTGTGGTTGGACTCCATTATCCTAAAAGTCTTTTCTGACCTGAATGATTCTCTGATTCTGTGGGGTTCTATGTATTTTTATTATCTCCTTTGCATCTTACTCAGAGATGGATTGCAGTTCTCTAGGAATGATGAACTCTGTTCCAGCACAGGGCTTTGTTTATCTTCCTGAACTCTGGAGAAGCAAAATTCATCGTGATCTGAAGGAATGCAGCAAGAGCTGGGTGTTGCACAACCAGAGAAGGTAGCTGGGGAGGGTGGTGGCTTGAGTGAGTGATGCGAGTCACAGTGATTCTGCAGTTCAGGAATGAGGTGCATTGGCCAAGATGAAGATGATGGGTGGGCTAACCCAGGACACTCCTATTCCCAGGCTACATGGAGACTAATATTTACATGGAGGAGGCTTAAGATGTTGTCCTCTCCACCCCTGAAAACTCTCCAGTTACCTTTTGGAAGCCACGTTCTGGGTTCAGTCACTTCATTCCAGAGTAATTGCTTTCTTCCCAAAGGTGAACAATTACACTGGAATGAAATCACCTTATTCTGGAGCTACCATAAGAGCTATTCAGTAATACTGTTATGCAGGACACTCTTCTGCACAAGTCTGGGCAGTGTTTGGATTATCCCAAACCAGTTTGGAGAATGACAAAACTCTCTATACCCAACCAGGAGAAATGCAACTATTTAAGTTTAGAAATGCAGATATAATGATATTGTATTAATACAATAATGTTTATTGTTGGTGGTTCTGAGGCAAATTCCTCAAACCCAGGGAAAATAAACCCTTCTAGGAGCAGATGTTTGTTGTTCTCCTGTGACTGTCTTCGCTTTGATATCATCTGGGCTTGGTCTCTTATGTGCTGAGCAGAACTGTAGCTGTGCTTATAGCCCCATACCCAGCCGAGCCCATTAATGTTTCAGCCTTGCCTGCGGCAGCTTTTGAGTTGTAATTAACCTCTTCCCATTAAGGCAACAGATGAGAAATCATGCAGTTACATGCAGAGGCTTTAGAAAGTGGAATAGTGTCCTATAACAACAGTTACTGAAGGTGGTAGGGTTTTTTTTACCCTTTCTGACCTAGAATGAGGCCAGCTATCAATGCTGTAACATTACAAATTCCTTTGAACCTGAGAAGAGATGAGGTAAGGGCAGAGCAGGAGAAGGCAGAGGGTTGGTTATAAGATTTTCAAATGAAGCACCTGGCCAGGTAGTGTAAGGTTGTTTCTTCGTGTTTGTGATTTGAAGTTCATAGCTAAAAAGATGATGGGGTGAAAGAGCTGTTTGACAGGTAGCCTGAGAAGGAGCAGCACTGCTAGGAGCAGAGAATATGTGTTCAGCACTTGCCGAGGGCCTAATGAGCATCCTTCAGCTCTCAACAGTGACAGCTGGGAAGCACGAAGGAATCAAGTCTTAGAGCAGAATCATAGAAACAGTTTTGCTGGAAGAGATCTTTCAGATTATCAAGTCCAACTACTAACCAAGTACTGCCAGGTCACCACCAAACAGGCCCTTGGCACCACATCTCTGCAGCGCTGAAACCCCTCCAGGCATGGAGACTTCACCCCTGCTTGGGCAGCCCCTTCCAGGGTTTAATAACCCTTTCCTTGAAAAAAATTGTTCCTCATGTTCCACCTAAACCTCCACTTGAGGCCGTTTCCTCTTGTCCTGTCACTTGTTCCTTGGGAGAAGAGACCAGCCCTCAGCTGCCTCCAGCCTCCATTCAACAAGCTGTTGCAAGCGAGGTCTCCACCCAGCCTCCTCTTCTCCAGGCTGAACAACCCCAATTCCCTCAGCTGCTCCTCACCAGACCCATGCTCTAGACCATTCACCAGCTCCACTGCTCTTCTTTGGACACACTCTAACATGTCAATGCCCTTGGAGTCAGTGGCCCCAAACTTAATCCAGGATTTGAGATGAAACCTCACCAGTGCCCAGTACTGGTGCACTATCTCTGCCCTAGTTCTGATGTTGGAGAAGCACCAGTGGTACTCTTTGGGAAGCTAACTAGCAGTTCATCATTTGCCTTTTCTTCTGAAATAGATCAACAAAAGTCTGTGCCATACAAAAATATCCATTTACCTAAACAGGAGTTTTAGCAAATAAATCTGTAATTCTGTATATGTTCTGTAGGAATTAGCAAAGTGTCTCTGTAATGGACACAAGGGGAGGCCATTGCAACAATCTTCTTCCTTGGGTCAGATGCATCTGCTTGTGCTCTGCTGGTGGCATAGTCAGCATGAGAAAGGCCCTTCAGCATCTTCATGTCAGGTGAAACATGCCCCAGTTATCTCTTACTCAAAAGAAGTAGCATTCGTTGCTGCTAGGAATATAGTTTTAGAGGAGAAAAAAGAAGTGGTAGATGGTGGTATTTTCCTGCTGTCACCCAGGATGAGAGATGTTTTCCTTCCGGCTGCTGCTGTCCAGATGGCAAGAGCATCCTTGCACAAGGCATTGCCAGTGGTGATAAATGGAGGGTCTGCTGTTACATGCTCTGCAAACATTGTGAAAAGGAAGGGTTAGGAGATGACATAAAAACTCCAGTTCCTAAAAGCAGTGTGGCTTGCCAAAAGAGATCAATCAGATACTTCTTTATGCACAGATGAAGTCTGGGCTTGGAAGTCTGGAGACTTAAGAGGGAGCGTAGCAACAGAACCTGATTTTTCCATGTAAGCTGCATTGCCTGACAATCATCTCAGTCAATTTAGCCATGCAGTTTAAAAATAAATGAATATTCCCTAAAGTTAATTTTTCAACCATAGGGTCATTTTCTTACTTTATGGGGAGGAAAGGCACAGGCAGAGACTCAGAGCAGCGGAATTTAAACATTACACAGATTCTAACATGAAACAGAATCATTCTGTGTTTGGTTGTCACCAGATGCATCACATTGGTTGATTTCATAGAATCACAGAATTGTTTTGGCTGGAAGAGACCTTTAACATCATCAAGTCCAACTATTATCTAACTCTGCCAAGTCTGGTGCTAAACCATGTCCCTGAGCACCACCTATCTCTGTCTTCTAAATACCTCCAGGGATGAGGATTCAAGCACCTCCCTAGGGAGCCTTTCCTGCCTTGAGAACCATTTCAGTGAAGATGTTTCTTCTAATATCCAATCTATATCTCCCCTGGCTCAACTTAAGGCCACTTCTGCTTGTTCCATCACTTGTTCCTTGGGAGAAGAGACCAACCCCCAGCCTCCTTTCAGGGAGCTGTACAGAGCCAGAAGGTCTCCCCTCAGCCTCCTTTTTTCCAGGCTGAACAACCCCAGGTCTCTCAGCTGCTCCTTCCAGGACTTGTGCTCTATACCCTTCATCCTTTGTTGCCCTTCTCTGGACAAGCTCGAGCCTCTCAATGCCCTTCCTGGAGTGAGGGATCCAAACCTGAACCCAGGATTTGAGGTGTGGCCTCACCAGCACTGATTACAAGGGGACAATCCCTGCCCTACTCTTTCTGGCCACGTTCTTGCAGATCCAAGCCAGGATGCTGGTGGCCTTCTTGGCCACCTGGGCACTCACTGGCTCATACTTACCCAGCTGTCCATCAACACCTTCAGGTCTTTTTCTGCTGAGCAGACTTTGGTGGTTTAAGGAAGCTGCTAAAAGCAGGCGTAGGGAATGTAAGGCAGAGAGAAGCACAGGAGAAATGAGAGGATGGGAAAGTGGCATGAGACTTTCCAAGTCATTCCCCGTGGTAACAGATCCCTGACATCAGTAAACAACATTTTCTCAAGGCTACTTTCATTTGCCTTCTGCACCATTTGAACTCTGTTAACCTTCAAAGATAATCCCCACAACCCCCTCCCCTTTTTTTTTTTTTTTTCTTTTTCATTTGAAGGAGAGCACAGAGGAGCTTCCCTGCCCCGAGCTGCAGAGCTTTGCTGGCTTCATAGCAGCTTGGCAGGAACTCAGCACTCATGAGCAGCTCATCCAGCATAGGAGGGCTCCAAGCCAGAGCCCATCCCATATTAACTTGAGGGCGATACATTTGCTCAAGCAAAGCAACATCTCCCAGCTTTCCCTCCTCCATACCCCTAGAAAGCCACCTTTTTAGTTCCCTGGGCTTTTTTCCTTTCTGCTGTGATTCAGTCTGCTCCACACATGTGGTGCAGGCACGTGTGTGCCTTCCTCTGTCACGTGTGTTGGGCAGCAGATGAAGGCTCTGGTGCCAAACGTGCTGCATGCTCATGACCTGTTCTTTCCAAGTACCTTGCAGCTCTGGTCAAAGTGAAGTAAACTTCCATTGAAATGTTCTGACTTGGGAGGGTTTATCTCTTCAGTTGAGATTCATTTCCAACCCGTGCATTCATTTCCTGCTGCAAACCTGCAGTACAGGCAGCTGAAAAAGGGGTGGAAAGTGGAATTTAAAATTAATGTCTCTAGAGATGAGGCCTCAACCTGGGCTACTTGTTCCGGTATTTTGCCACTCTCACTGCAAAGAATTTCCTCCTAGGGTCCAACCTGAATCTCCCATGCTTCAGTTCCAAACCATCGCCCCTCAGCCTATTTCTACAGGCTCTTCACCAGCCTTCCTGTGAGTCCCCTTCATATAGTGAAATGTAGCTGATGAGTCTTCCCAGAGCCTCCTCTTAACCAGGCAGAGCCTGCAGAAGAAGAGGCTCAGGGGTGACCTCATTGCTGTCTACAACTACCTGAAGGGAGGCTGTAACCAGGTGGGGGTTGGTCTCTTCTCCCAGACAACCAGCAACAGAACAAGGGGACACAGTCTCAAGTTGTGTCGGGGTAGGTCTAGGCTGGATGTTAGGAGGAAGTTGTTGGCAGAGAGAGTGATTGGCATTGGAATGGGCTGCCCAGGGAGGTGGTGGAGGCACCATCCCTGGAGGTGTTCAAGAGAAGGCTGGATGAGGCACTCAGTGCCATGGTCTAGTTGACTGGACAAGGCTGTGTGCTAGGTTGGACTGGATGATCTTGGAGGTCTCTTCCAACCTTTGTGGTTCTATGATTCTATGAAATTTGGTGAGAGAGGAACAACTGAATACAAGATAGAGGGAAAAAAAGTCATGTAACCAACCCACTTGCTCCTCTGCCTTAGAGGCTGAGCTGTCTGTTGTGAATTTGTCATTTAAATATTGTTTAATTGTTTTGTTGTTTGTTTTTTTTTAACAGAAATGGTTGTTTCTTCCAATAAATATAGCCAGAATCTGAAACAAGATGTCCAGAAAAGTGGTAGAGTCCTCATCCTTAGAGGAGTTTCAGAGCTGTGGGGGACATGGTTTAGTGATCCCCTGGTAGTGCTGGGTTAATGTTTGGACTTGATGATGTTAGAGGTCTCTTCCAACCAAAGCTATGCAGTGATTGCACTTCCTTAACATGTGTCGGATTGAGAAAATCAGTGTGCCAAAGTTTCTGCCCTGGCTGACAGATGAGCTAGGTAATGGAGTTTAAGCTTGCCCATTTTCCTGATTTGACACATCTTCACTTCCCTCTGTGTGTGTGTAAGTCAAGGAATCAAAATAAATGTTGAGTAGAGAGTATAAACCCCAGGCAGAGTTACAGCTTTAGCTGCAGAGCTGGGCGAGATGTAAGCAGCACCGATGTTATGTAATTAAATGCATACGTCAGAGAAATGCCTCCAGTGTTTGCAGCAGTGGCACCAAGAAGTGAGAATGAGGAAGAAATGTGCTTTGTCAGCTGGTGGCTGCCTCAACTGCGTTCTCATACTGCATTTACTTTGAGCACAGCCTTTGGGACAAGGTGCAGTGCTTCTCTCAAGTTGATGTACAGGGTGCTCAGGATGGTCAGTGGTACGAGTGGCTATTTCCTGACCAAGCAAGGGAATACTCACACTTACTAGCATCAGTGCTGAGGGTTCTGCTGTTCAGGACACTGCGTCTTTTCTCTGGCTCTGTTTCTTAGGTAGCATCAGGTGACTGCACTGAATCTCGAATCCATGTGGATTTAGGCTGTGTTGTAGCAACCCACAACCTGCTGAGCTTGAAAACAAAGAGAGAGGGGCTTCTCTTCGCCATGTTTCCATGTTGACTCCTTACTCTAACAAACCTGACTACCGTCTCTTCTGTCCAGCTTTTCTCCCTGTGCTCTGTGCCAATACTAGAACTTCAGGCAGGTGCTAAGTGTTTCCAGCCACTATGGGCTGATGGTGAAAGATAGGAATTCCTGCAAGACCATTTACTCCTTGTGTGCCAACTAGGTAATTTATACCAGTTCTCTCACAGACTCATAGATTGGTTTGGGCTGGAAGGCATCTTTCAAGGTCATCTAGTCTAGCCCCACTGCAGTTAGCAAGGACATCTGCAACTAGAGCAGATTGCTCAGAGACCACTCAAATGTGACCTGGAATGTTGCCAGGCATAGGGATTTCTGCCACCTGGAACAATGTCTTACCACCTCATTGTAAAATACTTATTTTGTGTAGTCTGGATCTCCCTCTTTTAGCTTGAAACCATCACCCCTTGTCCTGCCTCAACAGGCCCTAAGAACATGTCTGTCCCCAGATTTCTTAGAGGGCCCTTTAAGTCCTGAAGGGCCACCAGAAGGTGTCCCTGGAGGCCAAACAAGCCGAACTCTCTCAGCCTGGCCTCACAGCACAGGGATTCCATCACTCCCAGCATTGTTGTAGCCTCCTCTGGCCCCGCTCCAGCAGGTCTGTGTCTTATTCTGAGGACTCCAAAACTCAACCTAGTATTCAAATTGGGGTCTAAGACAATTCTTTGTCACAGAAGAGCTTTAAATGATGGAGATTGCAATAAACCAATTGTTTGAGAGCTGGATTCTGCTTGGGAACAACCCGTTTAATGAGGATTTCCCAGTCTGATAATACTACAGCAGCATCCAGAAGCTTCAGGAAGAAGATTTTCCTTCCTTCATCACAACATGTTTTAGATATCACAAACCCCAGCAAAGATTATTTTGTGCAGATGGGAAACCACAGGCTGATATCAGACAGCTCAGTGAAGGGAGGTCTGTTAGATGGTATGAGCAACTGTTTGCTCCAAAATAGAGCAGGAATTTTTGTATCTATGGAGTAGAGCAGGGGAAGGGCACAGCCCTTAAATTTAGGTGTTGTCCTTAATATGAGACCTGTGAGATTGAAGTGGTGCCTGTAGGTCTGAGCTCGGAGTCAGGCAGCAAAACTTTGTTTGAATTCCCCATGTTTATCTGTCCCATCAGGTTCTGCCAAGCTCCATCCTCCTGTGCTAAGATCAGCAGAGACTGATTGTTGTCACCAGGGTAAACAGCCTTGACCTGCATGCACAGGGAGGAAGGAGGCAGATACACTGGATAACAAAGGGACAGAAATAGCATATATGAATGAATGGCTTAATGTTCTCCAGGCTGTGGTGGGGAGTTCTCTAGAAGTTCTTGATGTCCTAAAGACAGTCTTTGAGCAGAGTGGGAGGTCTTAGTACAGTTAAGGTCAGGGCAGGCAAACGTATCTGGCAGTCCTACATCTACACAGTTCAGTAATGAACTTGGCAGTGCTGGGTTAACAGTTGATCTTGATGATCCTTAAGATTTTCACCCACCTGCATGACTCTATGATTCTGTCATTCCAAGGCACTGCAAAGCAGGAGACACCAGCGCTTTTCTTGCACTGTTGAAAGCACAGCTCACTTGAGGCTCTTGTTCAGGCTGAGGTGATGATGGTTTGCATCAGGGTAAAAGCAGTTCCACTTTAGGAGACTGCTCCTTCTAGTAGAGAGTGGCTTCAGGAGGGCACCAAGCATGCAGATCATTTCTGGAGTGCAGTCAGCTCCTGAGTGTACTTAGCCACTCAAGAAGACGCAGTTGCCCAGCTTCAAGACTTACAGAGATGTCCTTCACCTGGAAGGAATCTTTGTCTTACTCATTAGTAGCTCTTTCTTTCTTCTACACTTGGGAAAGGCTAATCCAGACATACAGCACAAGCTGGGGGGATCTAGCTGACTGAGGAACAGCTTTGTGGAAAAAGAACTGGGGGTCCTAGTGGACAACAATCTGAGTGTGAGTAAACAGTGCTCAAAAATTGCTGCAGCAAAGAAAGCCAATGGAATGCTGTGTTCTATCAACAAGAGTGTCACCAACAGAAATGAAAAAGTCATCATCCAGCTCTACACAGTGCTAGTCAGGCTACACCTGGAGCACTCTGTTCAGTATCACAGTATCACCAAGGTTGGAGGAGACCTCACAGATCATCAAGTCCAACCCTTTACCACAGAGCTCAAGGCTAGACCATGGCACCAAGTGCCACGTCCAATCCTGCCTTGAACAGCTCCAAGGATGGCAACTCCACCACCTCCCCGGGCAGCCCATTCCAGTGTCCAATGACTCTCTCAGTGAAGAACTTTCTCCTCACCTCGAGCCTAAATTTCCCCTGGTGCAGCCTGAGACTGTGTCCTCTCGTTCTGGTGCTGGCCACCTGAGAGAAGAGAGCAACCTCCTCCTGGCCACAACCTCCCCCCAGGTAGTGGTTTAGGTCTGTCTTCACAGGACTCTCAGCATTAAGGCAAATAGAGTAAATCCCAAAGCTGAGATTTGTGGTTGTTTGAAGCCCACATGCACAAAATAAAGACCATGAAGGCCCATGTTTGGCACCGATGCACTGACTCACAGTCCCAACAGAAATAAGACTGCAGCCTGCCTGGCTGGAGAGGTTTCATGTCCACATTTCACTCCTCAAGACAAATCAGCTGGGTTTCCTGCCTGTAGCGTGGCCACAATGATCATCTCACAGCAACCATCTGTCCTTTCACTGCTGCTTAAACTACTGAAGAAGGGAGTGCATCCATCGGAGTGTACATTTCCAGTTTGGGGAGATTAGGGAGCCAAAGGTCTGCAGGCTCAATAAGGGTGTTAGTCAGCATGTCCTGAACCTCAGGCAGATAAGGTCCCACTTCCTAGGCTGCCCTGACTGGAGAGTTAACAGTTGGTGACAGCAAGTCTGTCTCTGCTCTTAAGTCATTGTTATCATTTTTCAGTAATATTTACAGGCCTGGCTCTCTCAGATTAAAAAGTACAAAATCGAAAGGAGGTCTTCCTTCATGGGTGCTGAGGTTGGAGGGGAATGAGGGGTGGAGGAGAAGGATGTTTGGGCTTGGCGTGCCACCCCACCGCTGCGGGAGGGACCGGAGGAGGACCTCGGCTCCATCTTTGTGGCTGCTGTTATGTAGAAGTCAAAACCTCATAAAACAGGCCACGAGGAGCTCTGGGCCTGGGGAAGTGTGCTGTAAATGTCAGCCTCTGTGAGGAGAAGGAAGGTGTGGAGCTCATCAGGGAGGGAGCTCTCCTTTCCTTGCCTGATGCACAAAGTGCAGGCAGAGGTTTGGACCCCTCTGTGGTGATAATGGGGAGAAGCTGGGGCCCAGTCGTCTGAAGGAATGTTCTTTTTGGCTTGGTGGGGTGTTTTGGATGCTGCTGCAGCATTGCACCAATTTCCAATGAAAGCATGTCTGGGCCCTCGTCACTGGAAAAACATGCAAACTGAATCACTCTGAGCTTCTCCTGCCACCTTTTGTGTTGGGGGAATATGTTCTGCGCAGCTAAAGGAGAACACAAACAACTGTGGCATGGGAGTAACTCTCCATTTGGGATGCAAACTGAAGGATTGTTTTGGTCTCTCTATCCTCTGCCTCCATGCTTCAGCTGGATAATCCCAGAACTCTGCTAGGGCAGCAGAGAGGGCTCATGGGGGTGGTTTCTAAAGGAAAAAACCTTTAACTGTGAAATTAGTGTGGTTTGTGCTGTCAGCACATTTCTGTCCCTTCCCGTCTTGGAGCCTGATGGGAGGAGAGGTCATTGCTGGAGACTTTGGAGTTGGTTACCAACTCTCCACCAGCAGCACAAGGTGGGACTGAGTGTGGAAAGATGGATGGTGAAATTTCCACTCCTTTGCCAGGGTGGGGGAGGAAAAATCTAACCCTGGGCATGACAACTGCTGTGAAAATTGTAGCAATGTGAGGATCAGTCACTTCTCCCAAGGAACAGGTGACAGGACAAGAGGGCCTCAGGCTGTGCTAAGGGATGTTTAGGTTGAATATGAGGAATGATTTCTTCCCCAAAAGCATTGCCAAGCCCTGGAACAGGCTACCCAGGGCAGTGGTGGTGTCTTCATCTCTGGAAGGCTCTCAAAGCTGTGTAGATGTGATGCTGAGGGACATGGTTTAGTGGTGACCTGGCAGAACTGAGTTAACAGACTTCGTGATCTTGAAAGTCTCTTCCAACCAAAACAATCCTGGATTCTACAATTCTAAAGAAAAGCAAGAAAAAGATAATATTTTCCTATCAGAAGTCAGGATCAGAGTTTGTGCATCATCCAGAGTTCCTGAGGCTCATCCCTCTTGTTTGCTTTGGTGCCTTAACAGGACACAAACATGTGGGTGATGTTCCTGAAGTTGAGTGTTTGCCTTCATTCCCACACTCAAAGCAAAGACCTTGTGCTCATTCTGCATTGCTGATTGCACAGCACACTCCATGGCAAGGATTCTTTTTGCACAACTTCTAGGTTTCTGGTTGGAGTAGAAGAAATTGGGTGGCAGCAGGGAGGTTTGTCTGGGGTTTGGTTTAGGGATGGGAGGTGGAGCAATCGTCAGTGATGTTATCTGGAGTGCAAAGCATTTCCACCATAAACAACATTCCTCATGTTTTAGACTTGCCTGCTATCAAAATCAAAACAACTGCTGAGACCTCAGCAGTGGCACTTGCTAGAAACTTAAAATAGCTAGCTCTAAGGTGGAAAAGGAGATTCACCATGGCTGTGAGTGCACAGCTACACCTGTGAGTGTATATTCATTGAATAAGCTGCCCACAGAAGTGCTGGAGTCATCAACCCTGGATGTATTTAAATAAGGTCTTCTCAGAGCCTTCTCTTCTGCAGGCTGAACAAGCCCAAGTCCCTCAGCCTGATGTCCCAACAGGTCCCTGTCTGTGCTGTGGCCTCCTCTGGCCCCACTCCAACAGGTCTTCTTCTGTGCTTCGGACTCCAGAGCTGTCCCCAGCACTGCAGGGGCAGGGGGGTCTCAGCAGAACACAGCAGAGGAGCAGAATCCTCTCCCTGCCCCTGCTGCCCACACTGCTGAGGATCAGCCCAGGGCAGGGCTGGCTTTGGGCTGGCAGCGCTCGATGCTGGCTCATGTCCAGCTTTGCACCCCCCGGCACTCCAAAGTCCTGCTGCACAGAGCTGCTCTCTAGCTCTGCATCCCCGACCCTGCATTGGTACCAGGTACTCCACCTGCCCAAGTGCAGGACCCTGTGTCTGGCCTTCCTGAACCTCATGAGGTTCAACTGGGCTTAATTCTCCAGCTTGTGGAGGTCCCCCTAGGTGACATCTCATCCCTCAGCCGTATTCACCACATCACTCAGATCTGCTGGCTGACCACATAACTGATTTTCCTCTGCCTTCACTTGCTAATCCTTACCTATATAGTTCTTCTGTCTTTGACAGAATGATCCAAATAGTGCATATATGAATTTAGGGCAACTTAAGTTTCTTGCCCAAGTTGAGACCTTCAAAGGCGTGATTTTTTTTCCCCACAATACACAAAAGTGAGAGGTTTTCAATTGAGTTACTAAAGCCGGCTCCTTGGTTTAAAGTTGACATTTTGTATACTTGAAAACTGGCAGGTTTCCAACTGTGTCATTCATTAAAATGAAGAGAAAAGGCAAAACCTAACAAACAAAAAACCACCACAGCCTTGAATCTGCTTTCTCTGGGGAAGGGGGAAAAGGGCATTTGGGGGAAGTTTTGGTAAGGCTGCAAAGTTGAAGTCAAAGAGATATGAAGTTCTTGCATGTCCAAGTTCTTCCTTGAGGGTACTACTAAAACTACTAAAGCATCTAATCAGTTGTGATTTGTAGCAGAGTAAGTGGTCCAAAATCCACTTGTAACCTTTTCTTACCAAATATATGAATCTTCTTTATAAAGGTGACAGTGAATGAGTGATTTTTAAATCATTTTAACCCAAATATTGGCTGTAAAGGTGCTGGTTTTCTCTGCTGTGCTAAGCTTTTGCACATTTATTCTAGAGAAGCGTGGGTTATGAGCAGGAATGCAGACCTTAAAACGCATTTAGATCTTCCCTAGCACTGGTAAAACCATTGTCTGCTGTAATGAGATGTGCATTTTCTGCAAATCCCATGGTAGGAGGACTTAGACAATCCACTTCTCATCAGTGGAGGTTGTCTGAGTTGATGAGTCTGTCCCCATTTGTGTGGCAGTTGCCCTTTAATGCTGCTGAGAAACGAGTGCAGGGATTATTCTTCTTTTCGGATTGTAATTCCCTAAATTCAAAAGCACACAAAAGATTTTGTTCATTTACCTGAGTAGCTGCTCTGCATGCACCTAACAGAATGGAGAATCTACAAGCCAGGTCAGGACCCAGAAGTACTTCAGTGAGTTGGGGCAGAAGTTTGCCTCCCTTCGTGTTTACATCTTTTCATAAGAATGGTTTAGGTTGGAAGGGACCTTGAAGATCATCAAGTTGTGACCCCACTGCTATGGGAAGGGACACCTCGCACTAGCCCAGGCTGCTCAAAGTCTCATCCAGCCTGGCCTTGAGCACCTCCAATGCGGGGCATGCACAACCTCCCTGGGCAGCCTGTTCCAGTGTCATCCCACGCTCACTGAAGAATTCCTTCCTCATCTCCAGTCTCAATCTCCCCTCTTCCAGCTCAAAGCCATTGCTTCTCATCCTGTCACTACAAGCCCCTGTCAAAAGTCCCTTCCCAGCTCTCCTGTAGGCCCCCTTCAGGCACTGGAAGGCTGCTGTGAGGTCTGCCCAGTTAATTTTATTTCAGTTTTCAAAACATTCCCTCTCTTCATCTGTTGTCATTTTGAGGTTGGTTGCTCTTTATTTTTTTCCTCAAAGCCTATGCTTGTGTTCTTTCTTCTACAAGACCTCTGTATGTTCAGAGTTGTTTCAGGTTAAGCCCTGACATGGATGAAAGTTAATTTTGTTGTTGTCATTGTTGTTGTTGTTATCTCATGTACATATGGAATGGTTTGGGTTAAAAGGAACTTTAAAGGTCATCTAGCCAACCCCTCCCCGGCCCTGCAGTGAGCATCTGCAACTATAGTAGGTTGCTCAGAACCCCAAGCAACTTGACCTGAAATGTTGACAGGGATGGGCTTTCTACTACCTGTCTGGGCATCCTGGGCCACTGCAGATTCTGAGGCATTGGAACAGGCTGCCCAGGGAGCTGGTGATGTCACCATGCCTGGAGGTGTTCATAAAGCATGTGGACATGCCACCTGGGGACATCATTTGGTGGCCACGCTAGTCTTAGATTGATGTTTGGACTTGGTGATATTAGAGGTTTCTTCCAACTGAAACAGTCTCTGGGCATTTAATTTCCTGCAGCTGTGGACATACAAACCTTCAGTCTGAGTGATCTAAAACTAGAAATCAGTAATCCTATCCCACTAGAGTATCAGCTGTCTCTTCTTCTGGACCAAGAAGATGGTATCATTAGATGAGCATGGGTTACTTACTGAATTTTACTTCCTGGGGAAGTGTTGTTTGCTGCTGTAGCTCATCTGATCGCTTGATGTGGGGACATTTAGCCTCTGCATAGATTATTCTGAAACACTTCATAATTTTTGAGTTTTCTCATCCTTTTTTCAGCCCCTCTTGGCATGGTCCAAGACCCTGTTTTCTTCCCTGCCTTTAAGTTTGCACCTGGTCCTTCAGACAGATCTCTGAGCAAGATGTGCAGCTCATGGTTAGTCTAGCAGATTTCCTGTTTGCTTCCTTCGTCTTCCCACCGTCATCTTCTGCTGGGCTGACTGTGCTTCAAGCTTGAGATGGAGACAAAGATGCTATCAGGCAGATGTGGTGTAGCCCATGCTGATGTTTCCCCAAAGCCACATAGGTATCACAGTATCACAGTATCATCAGGGTTGGAAGAGACCTCACAGATCATCAAGTCCAACCCTTTACCACAGAGCTCAAGGCTAGACCATGGCACCAAGTGCCACGTCCAATCCTGCCTTGAACAGCCCCAGGGACGGTGACTCCACCACCTCCCCGGGCAGCCCATTCCAGTGTCCAATGACTCTCTCAGTGAAGAACTTTCTCCTCACCTCCAGCCTAAATCTCCCCTGGCGCAGCCTGAGGCTGTGTCCTCTTGTTCTGGTGCTGGCCACCTGAGAGAAGAGAGCAACCTTCTCCTGGCCACAACCACCCTTCAGGTAGTTGTAGACAGCAATAAGGTCTCCCCTGAGCCTCCTCTTCTCCAGGCTAAACAATCCTAGCTCCCTCAGCCTCTCCTCATAGGGCTGTGCTCAAGGCCTCTCACCAGCCTCGTCGCCCTTCTCTGGACACGCTCAAGCATCTCAGTGTCCCTCCTAAACTGGGGGGCCCAGAACTGAACACAGTACTCAAGGTGTGGTCTAAGCAGTGCAGAGTACAGGGGCAGAATGACCTCCCTGCTCCTGCTGACCACCCCATTCCTGATGCAGGCCAGGATGCCACTGGCTCTCTTGGCCACCTGGGCACACTGCTGGCTCATGTTCAGGCGGGTATCAATCAGCACCCCCAGATCCCTCTCTGTCTGGCTGCTCTCCAGCCACTCCGACCCCAGCCTGTATCTCTGCATGGGGTTGTTGTGGCCAAAGTGCAGCACCCTGCACTTGGAGCTATTGAATGCCATCCCATTGGACTCTGCCCATCTGTCCAGGTCTTCTGTCTTGAGTCAGAGAGAGTCACCATAGGTGCAAAGGGAACCAAAGAAAGACTAAATCCCACTATCTCCACAGCAGAGTTAAGTAATTGGAGTAAGCAAAAATGCATCTACTAGCGTTTTAGAAGTGCTGAGACTTTTTTATCCATGAAGTTTGCTCTGTCAAAGCACTTCAATGCTTATATTTACACACAAATTAAATAAATCTATGTTTATGTATCTCCATGTACCTCTACACAGCCTGGAGTTTAGGTTGAACAGGAGTTAAAATTTCTACCCTAAAATGGCTGTTAAGGCCTGAAACAGATTTCCCAGGACCATGTTGAAATCCCCATCCCTTGAGGGGTTTCAGAGCTGTGTAGCTATGGTGCTGAGGGACATGGTTTAGTGGTGAGATGGCAGTGCTGGGTTCATGGTTGGACCAAATGACCTTAAAGGTCTTTTCCAGACTGGATAATTCGACCTGTACCATAAACAGCATAACATCATGGATGTTGTGGACCAACGTAAATGTTCTTCTCCAACCCCAGCTCCTGACAGATTGGGTGTGTTGTGCTGCAAGGCACCTAAAAGAAAGAACTTGGTATGGTGCTAAATCTGCATCCCTTTGTTGTTGGTTTGGGTTTTTTTATTTAGTAGTTTAAATACATTGCTAGAAAGGTCCAGTCCTGGACCTGCTCTTCAGGCAATGCTGCTGTACATAGCATGCCAGCACACCATGAGCTTACCAAAGAGGACTCATGGTAAGCTTTTCAAATGCACATAAACCCCCTTTTCAGTGAAGATTTTGAAGCTTTGGCTTGGTAGAAAATTAATGTGAATTTGACTCATCCCTGAAGGTTATTTAAAGGACATTTGGTGCTGCGTGCCATGGTTTAGTGATGACATGGCAGTGCTGGGTTAATGGTTGGACTTGATGATCTTAAATGTCTGTTCCAACCAAAACCATTCTGGGATTCAGTCTGCTGTTCAAATGGTGTTTTTCTTCCACATCAGTTACATGCTTTAGAAAATACTGACTCACACTGGACTGTGTTTCACAAACCAGGGTTTCTAACCAAGGTCTTGAGTCACAGAATAATTTCAGTGGGAAGAGATCTTTAAGATGAATCAAGTCCAACTGTGAACCCAGTACTACCCCTAAACCATGTTCCTCAGCACCACATCTACACAGCTTTGAAACCGCTCCAGGGACAGAGACTCCACCACTACCCTGGGCAGCCTGTTCCAGGCCTTGACAACCCTTTCACAGTGAAAGTTGTTCCTCATGTCCAACCTAACCCCACCCCTGGTGCAACCTGAGGACATTTCCTCTTGCCCTATGGCTTTTTACTGAAGAGGAGGGACTGACACTCAACCTCACTACAGGAAAAGAGAATTCTCTACACTTATATTAAATCAATTCTTGGATTTCTTTTCCATGATGACTGTGTCACTTCTTTGATGATGTCTGCTTTTCACCCAGTCTTCTTCACTGAAGAAACAATCACAGAGCTTCTCTCCATCACTCTTAAAGCTCCAGGTGCCCTTGGCCCATGTTATTTGTGTGGAGCTCATCTGCTAACCTGTCACAGCAGCTCTGGTGGCTAACTCATGAAGGGAGGTGGGGATTTATTTGATGTATGCCTCAAGTCTTGTAGCTTGAATGCCACCAAGCTGCCTGGAGCCACACCAGGCGCTGTTAGTTGGCCATGATGTTATCTTCCCAATCGTTAACTGCAAGAAACAAAACCAACCCAGCACCCTGATGTCGTTGAGCTTTTTGTGGTGGGGGAGTTGCTGCAGCTCAGTTCTGCATCTGTTCGTTGGACTTCCTGTGGTTTTTCATCGAATCACATGATTGGCAGGGCAGACAGTCTGCAGAGTTCTTGGTCTGTCTAGTTTGTACCCTTGTCCCAACCGCTAAACCTGACTTCTGCTTTGTCTGGCAGAAGAAAACGAGATAGGGTACTGTGGTAGGTTGATTCCCCAAAGTTGGTAAGTGGTGTCTAGTATTTAAATGGTGCAGCTCAAATCCTCCTATTACCTCCATCTCTCAAAGTTTTGAGTGTTGTCTCAGGCTAGTTTGTCCTAAGCAAGCAAGTTGTCTCTTCTCTGCTAATGGCATGAGAAAAACACAGATGAATCATAGAATCAGAGAATGGTTTGGGTTGGAAGTGACCTCCAAAGGGCATCCAGTTCCACCCCATCTGCAGTCAGCAGGGGCATCCTCAACTGGATCAGTCAGCCCAGAGCCCTGTCAAGCCTCACCTTGAATATCTCCAGAAATGGGGCCTCAGCCACCTCCTTGGGCAACTTTTTGCAGTGTTCCACTACCCTCATGGTAAAGAACTTAGTCCTAGAGATCGAGCCAGATAATGACTCTGCAGGACCCATATAAAGGAGACATTTTTTATGCTGAGGTTGGTGAGAGGTAGTAGAGCAGGGCAGATGCCCAGAGAGGTGTTAAATGCC
This sequence comes from Pogoniulus pusillus, assembly GCF_015220805.1. Taxonomy (NCBI): domain Eukaryota; kingdom Metazoa; phylum Chordata; class Aves; order Piciformes; family Lybiidae; genus Pogoniulus; species Pogoniulus pusillus. The sequence continues at coordinate 88,906,312 of NC_087309.1, forward strand.
TCATCCCTGGGAACATTCCAGGTCATGCTGGGTGAGACTCTGAGCAACCTTCTTTAATTGCACATGTTCCTCAATGCAGAGGTGTTGGAGTGAATGATTTCTAGAGGTCCCATCTAACCCAAACCTGCCCATGATTTTATGGTGTCTCTTCTCATAAAGTGCTAAAATTCAGGTTCGTGTGGGTGTCATCCTCTAGGATCAAACATCCTTCCAGGACTAGGTTGGTCACAACAGCAGCAAAGCAATGGAGAAAATGGTGTTGTGCATTGCTGTTTTAATGTGCCACTTTGGGAATTGTGATAACCATGGTAAAACCCTCACCAGTGCTGTCTGGGGCATTCTCTGGGAGCACTCTGAGGCTCCTGTGAGCCAACTGTTTTACAGCTCTCCTGAAACATTCATTGGATGTCATCTCTTGTCTGTCTGCAGCATGTAACAAAGGCTCCTGATCACTCGTTTGGAAGCTGAGTGTGCAGAGTGTGCAGAGATGGGTATCACCCGTCAGAAGACTTAAGTTTATGGTCTTAAGGTGCTGATAGTCCACAGCAACAAAGTTGGTTAAGGGTCTGGAGCACAGGTCTTGTGAGGAGCAGCTGAGGGACCCGGGGTTGTTCAGCCTGGAGAAAAGAAGGCTGAGGAGAGAGTTTCTGGCTCTCTACAGCTCCCTGAAAGAAGGTTGTAGTGAAGTGGAGGTTGGTTTCAGGAAAAGAGGAAACCTTCCCTCAAGCACCAGGGAAGGTTTAGATTGGATATTAGGGGAAAAAAAATCTTTCCATAAACTGTTATCAAGTCCTGGAAGAGGCTCCCCAGGGAAGTGGTTGAATCCCCACCCCTGGAAGTGTCTAAATTGAAACACAAGAGATGTGGTGCCCAGGGCCATGGTTTAGTGGTGACCTGGCAGCGTTAGGTTAACTGTTGGACTTGATCTTACAGGTCTTCTCCACTCGAAATGATTTTATGGCATTGGTTCAGATTTTTATGTGCTGTGTAACCTTTCCTGTTGTAAATTGTGTTGAACTCAGTCTGATGAGGAAGCAGCATTTTGAGGCGACTTAAATGTGATGTTTTTGAATGGCAGCAAACTTTGTTTTTGGTGGACACCTTTGTTGTGAAGCACTACAAGTATGTTTTTACCTGAACAGTGGTAGATCTTGCAGCACAGACTCTGCTGCAGAAGTTCTCACCATGCTGGGCCTCTTGGATTTCTTGTTTTTAATGAGTGAAAAACACTTTGCCCCACCACACAGCCATGGATTGTGACAGTCATCTGGAGAAGTTGAGCTTAAATTACTGGCTGACTTCTCTGGGTCTCATTAGCAGTGCACTGACCTTTAGGAAGAGTGCACTAACAAGAGTGCAGCCAGCAGGCTGAGGGAGCTTCTTTATCCCTCTGCTGTGCCCTAGGCAGGCCACCTCTGGAGGACTGTGTCCAGCTTTGGGCTCCCCAGGTCAAGAGAGACAGGGAACTATTGGAGAGAATTCAGTGGTGACTACAAAGATGCTGAGGGGCCTGGAGCATCCCTGTGTGGAGGAAAGTCTGAAACCCTAGGATTGTTGAGCCTGGAGAAGAGCAGCCCCAGGGGGGATCTGATCAATGCTCAGCAAGAGATAAAGGGTGGGGGGCAAGAGAATGAGGCCAGACTCTTGTCAGTTGTGCCCAGTGACAGGGCAAGGGGCAGTGGGCACAAACCAGAATCCAGGAGGTTCCATCTGAACAGGAGGAGAAACTTCTTCAGTGTGAGGGTGCTGGAGGCCTGGAGCAGGCTGCCCAGAGAGGCTGCAGAGTCTCATTCCTTGGAGAGCGCCCAAACCCCACCTGGCCATTGTGATGCTGGACAAGCTGCTGTAAATATCCATGATTTAGTGAGGGAGTTGGACTGGATGATCTCCAGACATGCCTTCCGACCCCCACCATGCTGGGATTGTGTTTGATTCAATCTTGCATCCACTGCTGAGGTGAATTATCAAAAATCCATCACTTATGCCATTAATTGACCTTCTTTTTATAGACATGTTTGAAACTGTCCAAGCTGTATTGTATCTCTCCTTAAAAATCTCATTAGCCTGGTCTGTATTTCTAAGAGAAACCTGCAGACATTTCAAGATGTGTGCTGGGTGTGAGAGAGTCCAAACCGACTGCAGTGAGTTGTAGCCTTTGATCTGAAATTGATTATTAAATTACAACAGTGGGATCAGAACAGATGGCAACATTGATCAGTCTGTGAGGGGGAAAAAAAGCCTTAATAATTGAATGAAAGCATGACTGAAAATGTGAAAGCTATCATCTGATGTGTTTTGTGATGTCCTTCCAGCTGAGCTGGGACGGTAAGAGCTCAGCATCTCAGATGTACCCATGGTAATTTCTGATACCCTTTCAGCTGGATGTTGTGATCCTGACCACGCTGCTGTGGGTGTCCCTCCTTTGACAGGAGGGGTTGGACTGGGAGATCTAGATTGGGTGTTAGCAACAGGGTCTGCATCACGAGGGTAGTAGAACACTGGAACAGATTGCCCAGGGAGGTGCTTGGGGCCCCATCCTCAGAGATATTCAAGGTGAGGCTTGACAGGGCCCTGGGCAACCTGCTTACTGCAGAAGGGGTTGGACCAAAAGACCTTTGGAGGTCACTTCCAACCCAGGCCATCTGTAATCTCCAGGGGTCCCAGAATTTCTAACACCATTTCACCTACTCTTTTAAAGCTGAAGATGTTAGTTAAGCTGCAGCAGAACCTGGAATGGTCCCAGACCACTGCCATGAGTGTTTGCAGTGCCAGAAGCTGTGATCTGTGACTCTGAAGGTGCAAAAAACAGTCATCTGTGTTTGATTCAACTCGAATTAGCATCTTTAATCACTTTTTTATCCCTTCCTTCCCAGAAGGACTCCTCGAGGCTGCAGTGCTGGCATGTAGCCACCTTTGGGGTGACAAATGACAGCTGTGTCAGGGCTTCTCTCTGCTAGGAGACATTGCAGTGGTTTCATTGTAAGGGTTAACCATTCATTCTGCTGATGCAATGCTGAGCTGAACAAGTTCCTGTCTGCACTGACCACAAGGCAGGAAGCATTGAAAAGGGAAGTGGGAAAGATTAAAACAAGGATAAGCAGGGCAGAAGATCAGTTGGGGGGGGGGGGGGGGGGGGGGAACAAAACAACAACAAAACAAAAAAAAAAAAACCAACCAAACATTAAAATCATTGTATGACAGAATTGCTTTGATTGGAAGAGACCTTTAAGACCATCAAGTCCAACTGTTAACCAAACACTACCATGTCAGCCACTAAACCATGTCCCTCAGCAGCACAGCTACACAGCTTTGAAATCACTCCAGGGATGGAGACTTCACTGCTGCCCTGGGCAGCATGTTCCAGGCCTTGACAACCCTTTCAGGGGAAAAACATTTCTCCTAATGTTGAACCTAAACCTCTGCTGGGTCAACTTGCAGATGTTTCCTCTTGTTCTATCAAATCTACACTTGGGCTTCAAGTGAAACTTCACCTACTGAAAAACACATGGTTGTCTGCAGAGGAAGAAAAAGGTGACAGATGGAGAAGGTGGCACAGCTTGAGAAGTTAGGGCTAAGATGGGTGGAGATTGAGGGTGTTAGTCCCAGAATATCAGGTTGGAAGGGACCTCAAAGATCACGTGGTCCAACCTTTCTTGGCAAAACCATGGTCTAGATGACATTTGGGCAAGGAAGAAATAGAAAGATACACTAAAGAGAGACCATGAAAGTACAGTGGAAGGGAGCTGGGAATGGGTCAGTAGGAGTCAGGATATTGAAGATAGGGGTGAGTGTAGGTGCAAGACACCTAGACATGAGGAAACCAAATGATGTGGAAGATTAAACAGGCTGGTCAAAGCAGACCTAGGGAAGAGAGGTTGCTGAGAAGTGATAGAAAATGGTTTAGGGGCACAAATGGGCTGTGGGAGAGCTTCTCTACCACAAGCTACATGTCTGACACAGGAAATGAAACTGCTGATGTTACTTTGAGGTTCTGGGCTCTGAAATGAACAGGAGTTAGCTGTAGAAGTCCCTTTCACAACCTTATCTTTCAGATGCCTTAGTTCTCCAAACAAAGGTAGAAGTGCAGGAAGCAATCCTGTCCTCCTTCCCTCTCTGACTGCTATAAGCATGAGCTCCACACACATTCTGGAACTCCAATCCAAACCAGTGGCCAAAAATAGCTCTTCAAAGGCTAAATATTGGCATCCAACTAAGTAGAGATGCAGTGAAGAACCTGACCCCAACAGAAGCCAAACCACAGGGTCTCCAGAATGTTGGAGCATGCAGGAGGGTAACTCCTCATCAGTGGAGTTGACACATTGTCACCCAAGGTGCAGGGAAGCTGAAAAGGCTGTCCATGGAGAGATGCAGGAGACAGTACATTGTCACCTGTGGTTGAGTGAAGCTGCCCATGGGAGCATCTTCCTCATAAAACATGATGCGGGTGGCACTTTTGTGGCTTGGAGTGATAATCATATGCTCAGTGTTTGCACCAGACTGCTCTAAGCAACAGCAGCAGCACAAGGGAGGGGCAGAGTCATTCCCAGCTTTTCAGGCTCCAGGAACACCCAAATAACATGTGAAAATCAAAGAACCCTAAAAGCCAAGAAGTGCCCCTCCTAAAGGAGACTCTTTCAGCCACAAAAGTTCCGTACCCTAACCCAAGGAAACACAGGACAGTGACCTGAAGAAAGATGATGGGATGGCCCTCCATTTTTAACAGGCAAATGAGTCCATTTTTAACAGGCAAAGAGGCAGCTGTGTTAGTTCCCATCATGTCACACCATGGAGTTTAGCCTTAGTCTTAGCCACAACCTTATCAGTGTAAAGTGGGTCATGTTTTATCTTAACCCAGTGATCGCCATCAGGAGGCTTCTGTTTGAAACTGCCAAGCCTTGACACAGGCAGCATTTAAAAGTAGGTAAAATGAAGAGCAAAGAACAGGAGGCTCAGGGCCCTCCCCTCAATGTGCACTTCCCGAGGGCCAGCATGGTGGGTTTTCAGTGTGTAAGCTGCATGGGGAGGGAAATCATGAGAGAAAAGCAGAAAACTGAGGCCTGTCCTGGCTTGAGCTAGACCAGAACTCATTCTATCCAGTGATTTGACTTTTTCTGCTCAGTGATGGCACTTGTGAAGTTCAGGGCTTGCTTGTCTGAGAAGTGGTCCAGTGGTTCAGGTCCTTCCACTACTGCTTTCAGCAGACTCCTTTCTTTGTTGCTTGTGTGGGCCACGTATTTGCAAGGGGACATGCAGACCTCTCCTCAGCAGGCTTTGCTTTCTCATTGCAGAAGTTCCCTGAGCTGAAGTTCAAGTACGTGGAGGAGGAGCAGCCTGAGGAGTTCTTCATCCCCTATGTTTGGTCTTTGGTCTACAACTCTGCCGTAGCCCTGTACTGGAACCCGCATGACATCCAGCTCTTCACTATGGACTCTGGCTGAAGGCCATTCCCTAGCCAAGCCTCCTCAGCTCCTTCTTCTGACAGAAAACCAACCTCCTCACCGCGTCTTCAACGTGACCCTTCCCAGCGTGCACCCTCTGACCCCAAAGCTTATGGAGAACGAAGCTCACCGCTAGCATACAGCCCAACGTCCCATCTTCTGGAAGCAGACTGCCACCACCAGCCACGCTGGCAACAAACTGTGGTGTGAGGCACTGGCAGCTTGTAGGCAAACGTCTATTTATAGTCCTGTAACCTAGAGCTTGTTTGATGAAAATGAGGCCTTACACATGGGGTATGATGTTACTACCAGCCACAAACCTGATTGCTCTTTTAACTTAAGGGGATAAATGGGGAAGGAGGTTGTGGACTTGGATTTGGAAGCAGCTTTTGGAAGAAGCTGCGTTGGGTCAAGCTTTCTATGGTCTGTTGGCTTCTGCCGTGGGTTCCTCGTTCCCTGATCCCTTGCTTTCACTCCCACTCCTTCAGTTTGGTAGCACTGTCAAGGCTGTGGTCATTATGTTGTCATCCAGGCAAACAAAGTGAGCAGGACGTTAGCCAGATTAGCTCCCAGGCAGATCCAAACCACTCGTATCAGACAAAACCAGAAAAAGTTTGTGGGAGGATTTTCAACAGCAGCTCTTTTGCTGTTGTTTGTTTGACTGGCATATCCTCTCTGCAGGGATACAAACACCAGCTTTTGGAGTCAGGTCCCTTAGAAACTCATTTTACTGTGAAAAAATTGTTCCTGGAAATTAAATGTGTAGGGGAAAGAAAAAAAGAAAGAAAGAAAGAAAGAAAGAAAGAAAGAAAGAAAGAAAGAAAGAAAGAAAGAAAGAAAGAAAGAAAGAAAGAAAGAAAGAAAGAAAGAAAGAAAGAAAGAAAGAAAGAAAGAAAGAAAGAAAGAAAGAAAGAAAGAAAGAAAGAAAGAAAGAAAGAAAGAAAGAAAGAAAGAAAGAAAGAAAGAAAGAAAGAAAGAAAGAAAGAAAGAAAGAAAGAAAGAAAGAGAGGCAACCCAAAATCTCCAAAGAAAAAAGCTGTAAATTGGTAAACTTAGACCTGTGTCCTGTAAAACTGTATGTACTGGTGACAGCGTGCCGTGGGGATCCTTGGCAAGGTTCCACTTTGAAAATCCCTTGTTTGCTATTAAAGGTTTCATGGCAGAAGTGTGACTTGGTCTGAGTGTCAGACACCTCTCTCTCTTTTGTTAATCTGTTTTTGGTTTAAAGTGTCCCTTCCTGACAGACCTGTTACAGTATCACAGTATCACAGTATCACCAAGGTTGGAAGAGACCTCACAGATCATCAAGTCCAACCCTTTACCACAGTGCCCAAGGCTAGACCATGGCACCAAGTGCCACGTCCAGCCTTGCCTTGAACTGCCCCAGGGACGACGACTCCACCACCTCCCCGGGCAGCCCATTCCAGTGTCCAATGACTCTCTCAGTGAAGAACTTTCTCCTCACCTCCAGCCTAAATCTCCCCTGGCGCAGCCTGAGGCTGTGTCCTCTTGTTCTGGTGCTGGCCACCTGAGAGAAGAGAGCAACCTTCTCCTGGCCACAACCACCCTTCAGGTAGTTGTAGACAGCAATAAGGTCACCCCTGAGCCTCCTCTTCTCCAGGCTAAACAATCCCAGCTCCCTCAGCCTCTCCTTGTAGGGCTGTGCTCAAGGCCTCTCACCAGCCTCGTCGCCCTTCTCTGGACACGCTCAAGCATCTCAATGTCCTTCCTAAACTGTGGGGCCCAGAACTGGACACAGTACTCGAGGTGTGGTCTGACCAGTGCAGAGTACAGGGGCAGAATGACCTCCCTGCTCCTGCTGACCACACCATTCCTGATGCAGGCCAGGATGCCACTGGCTCTCTTGGCCACCTGGGCACACTGCTGTTGCTGCACTTGGGAGAACAGAAGTTAAGTGGCCGGACCTGATTTTGAACAAACATCTCCTTTTGCAAGTGGAGGTTCCTGTCTTCTCCAGGTGGTGCCTGTTCCACACACAAACATTCTGATCCCATGTGCTGCTCTGTGGTGGAATTGTAGATTGGTAGGATCTCCGAAGATCATTGAGTCCAACCTCCGTGCCAGAACAGGATCACCTAGGGTAGGTCACACAGAATCACAGAATTAATCAGGTTGGAAAAGACCTCCAAGATCATCAAGTCCAACCTATCATCCAAAACCTAATTAACTAGATCATGGCACTAAGTTCCTCATCCAATCTCCTTTTAATCACTTCCAGGGACAGTGACTCCACCACCTCCCTGGACAGCCCATTCCAATGCTACTTATTCTGCAAAGAACTTTTTCCTAGCATCCAGCCTAAACCTGCCCTGGCACAGCTTGAAACTCTGTCCTCTCATTCTGTCGCTGGTTGCCTGGGAGAAGAGATCAACACCCACCTGGCTACAACCTCCTTTCAGGTAGTTGTAGACAGCATTAAGGTTGCTCCTGAGCCTTCTCTTCACCAAAAACACATCCAGGCAGGTTTTGAAAGTCTCCAGAGAAGTAGGCTCTACCTCCAATCTGGACAGCCTGTTCCAGTGCTCTACCACCCTCAAAGTAAAGAAATCCATTTTCATGTGTAGATGGAGCTTCCAGTGTGCAAGTTTATGCCCATTACCGCTTGTCCTGCTACTGGGGACTGCTAGAAAGAGTCTGGACCTATCTTCCTGACGTCCACCCCTTAAATATTTGCAAGCATTGAGAAGATTCTCCCCTCAGCCTCTTCTCTAGGCTAAACAGACCCATCTCCCTCAGCCCATATGGATGTGGTCCTTTGCATGCCAAAGCACAAATGTCTAGCAATCAGTTCCCAAACATCCATGGCAATCCTGCCCATATCCATCCTCCTCCAGTATGTCCTCTTTATTGACCTGGAGAATCAGGTGTGTTTGCTTTCAGGCAGTCCTTGGAGGGCCTCTAAGTAGAATTTCTCACATGCTGAAGGATGCTTCATGGTTGTGCTTTCCTTGTGTTTGCTTATCTAGAGGTGGGAGTCCACTTGAGTTCCACACAAACGGAAATACTGGCTTAAAAATAAGAGTTTCCCAAATTCATTTAATTCATAGAGTGGTTTGGGTTGGAGGGGACCTCGAAGATCATCTGGACCAGTTGGAGGGGCACTCCAGAGCCAAACCAAGGCTGAAATCCATCCCCATTGGCTCTTCAAGAGTTTGAGTGAGTCTGGCAGTGGCCTGATGCCTACAGTCTGGCATTGTCACAAACACTTTGTTCTCCTTCATATCTGTCAAGTGTCACCATAGATCTCTATGTGTTTCTTTGTGTGAAAGATGTATGATGAGCAATGATAACTTCTAAAGAAAGCTCTAAAGCAGCAAGTGGAGGCTGTAGTTGGCTTTGTTTCACATCACTGCTGACTTCTGGCCAGCAGATCTTGGTGTGGTCAGCATGAGGTATGCTGATGTTCTCCAGGACCTGCCATAAAGAGAAACATGATTTTATGTATTGTATTAATTAGCTCAAATGTGTGCTTGGTGAAAGAAGTTATGTGTCCTACTGCAATGTCCAGCTGAATACCACCTCATGCAAGTCAGCTAAACTTCTGTCGTCACAATGGCTACAGCCTGGAGGAGTCACTAGGAACATGCAGCGGAGAGGAGAAGGGACAGGACTGTCCCCTTCAGCCCAGACTAGACATGATGTGTTGCTGTACCCTTAGTTGCTCCTTCCTGTTGCTCTGGCCACACTATGAGGCAGATGATGCCTCCTTGGACTTTGGGGGTTGGGTCTTGTACCAGAATCTTAGCCTTCATATGTCCATGTTGCTCATCTGAGCAGTGGTTGCTAGTGACATCATCTGCTTGAGTCGCGTTAGGGAAATTTATCATGCCAAGGTTGGAGAAGAGAAGGGAGGTCTGCTCAGCCCTCACTCAGGACCATCCCTTCCATGAGTCTTTTCTGGATTTGAAGCTTTTTGGAGAATGAGCAGGTGACTAAGCTGCTGTGTAAGTTGTTAGTGGGGGTTCACAGACTCACAGAACCCCAGGCTGGAAGGGACCTCAATGCTCATCTGGTGCACCCTTTACTGGTGAGAAGATGCAATGGCCCAGCACTCTGTCCAGCTGAATGTCCAGCTGTCCAGTGCTGGGAACATCACCACTCCCCTGAGGAGATTGTTCTGATGGATGATTATTCTCGTTGTGCAAAATTGTCCTCTTGTGTCCAACTGGAGTATCCCCAGGAGCAACTTGTAGCCATCACCTCTTGTCTTGCTCACATGAATCCTAGCATAGAGGGATACTCTGCCTTCTTCGTAGCGTAACTTCAGTTGTGCATGTGAAGCCTGATGTTTAGTATTGAGAAGGCTGAGAGGGGATCTTATCAGTGTCTATAAATACCTGAGAGGTGGGTTTCAGGGTGAAGGTGCCAGGCTCTATTTGATGGTGCCCAGTGACAGGACAAGGAACAGTAGGTACAAGCTGGAATACAGAAAGTTCTGCCTCAACATGAGAAGCTTCTTTACGGTGAGGGTAACAGAGCCCTGAAGCAGGCTGTCCAGAGAGGTTGTGTAGCTTCCTTCTCTAGAGACTTTCCAAACCCATGTGGATGTGTTCCTGTGTGATCTGCCCTTAGGTGATCCTCTTTTGGCAGGGAGATTGGACCGGATGATCTCCAGAGGTCCTTTTCCAACCCCTACTATTCTATGTCCTTGATGAAGGAGAAATTGTCCTTCCTCATTTCATGGAGGCAAACTGATCACACTATGAAAAGGAGATGATGAGCTGGAAGCTACCAGTGAGCTGGGCATCAATCACCCAGGCAAAAGCAGTGTTAAAGCCTTCAAGATTTCATGGCATCTCTTGACCTTACAAGCCTAAAACCAAAGAGTGCTGGGCAAGTTAGAGAAGAAGAAACCCAGGCAGTTCTCTTTGTAGCTGCTGGGCTGTTGATCACACCACTTACACAGGAAAAGAGGCAGCGAACGTCCCCAACCCCCCCTCGCTACGTGCAGACTCTGAAGCCTTTTCTGCAACCTTTTCGCCTGGATGTCTTGGTGTTACTCTTGGGTACAGTGTCTGATTCAGCCAGATGAAAGCCAGACACCATTTCACACTTACTCATAGGCTCTCTCCTAGTTCATTTTGCTCAGTCTCAAAAATCCACCTTCTGTGTGTGAAGAGCAGGAGTTTTCCATGAGATCTGACTTGACCACTGTAAATCTTTTAGCATCTTCACCCCCTGAGCAGGATGCTAACCACTCCACCCAACTAGCATTAAAGAAATGTACCAGTGGTATCCTAATGCTGCAGAATCTCTAGGCCAACAGGACCAGGGCAGGCATTGTCCTCTACAGGGCACTGGTGAGGTCACACCTCGAATCTGGGATCAGTTTTGGGCCCACTCACCCCAAGAAGGACACTGAGATGCTGCAGCATGTACAGAGAAGGGCAATGAAGCTGGTGAAGTGTCTGGAGAGCAGGGTTAGTGAGGAGCAGGTGAGGGGACTGAAGCAAAGGAGGCTGAGGGGAGACCTCCTCACTCTCTACATTTCTCCTGTGCTTCTCTCCTGCCTTACATTCCTTACGCCTGCTTTTAGCATCTTCCTTAAACCACCAAAGTCTGCTCAGCAGAAAAAGACCTGAGGGTGTTGATGGACATCTGCGTAAGTATGAGCCAGTGAGTGCCCAGGTGGCCAAGAAGGCCACCAGCATCCTGGCTTGGATCTGCAAGAACGTGGCCAGAAAGAGTAGGGCAGGGATCGTCCCCCTGTAATCAGTGCTGGTGAAGCCACACCTCAAATCCTGGGTTCAGATTTAGATCCCTCACTCCAGGAAGGGCATTGAGGGGTTGGAGCTCATCAGACAAGTGCAACAAAGGATGAAGGGTATAGAGCACAAGTCCTAGGAGGAGCAGCTGAGAGACCTGGAGTTGTTCAGCCTGGAGAAAAAGGAGGCTGAGGAGAGACCTTCTGGCTCTGTACAGCTCCCTGAAAGGAGATTGGAGCCAAATGGGGGTTGGTCTCTTCTCCCAAGGAACAAGTGATAGGAGAAGAGGAAATGGCTGCAAGTTCTAGGGCCTAAGTTGGACTTGAGGAACAGTTTCTCCCCTGGAAGGATTATCAAGGTCTGGAACAGGATGCCCAGGTCAGTGGTGGTGTCTTCATGCCTGTAAGGATTGAAAAGCTGTGTAGATGTGGTGCTGAGGGGCATGGTTTAGTGGTGGACTTGGGCATGCTGGGTTAATAGTTGGACTTGATGACCTTAAAGGTCTTTTTCAACCAAAATGAATCTGTGATCCTGTGAAAATTCAGAGTTTCAGCTACTTTTGTGTCTGCTCTGTTGTTGTGGGTGGGGAGCACTGTAATAATTATGATATATTATTATAACAGGTTCAGCTGCCATTCAGCAGTGCAGCTTGTGTAACATCTGCAGGTCTGATAGCAGCACACAACAGCTTTGACAGGGTTGTCAGGCTCAGAGGAAGGAAATGTTCTTTCAATACCTTCCTGTTCGAAGTTGTGGTCTCTTCTTCTCTCTAGACCCCACCTGAGGTGCTGAGATCCAGATCAGGGCACTGTCTGCTTAGCCTGGTACAGGTTTTGCTTGCACTGAACACTGCATGAAGGTTTTTACCTTTCAGGTCTCTTCAGCCAACATTGTTGGCTTCACTTCTGTATCAAGGAAACACCCACACACAACAGGCTCCAAGAGGACCCTTCAGTTAGACAACAGAGAGCCCATAGAATTGTCAGCAGCAGCATGGCACAGACCCAGTCGGTTGTGTCACTTCTGCCAGCCAAATGTCACTTAGAGTGGAAGAAAGTATCCACCTGCTCCCTTGGCAAACAGGTTAGACAGGAGTGATGTTCCCTTCAGTTCCACCACAGATGGCCCCTAGATGCATTTGCTGGATCTATTCATAGTGTTCTGTCTTGACCATTAAGAGTTGGCTGAGGGCAGCCAGTTGGGTTTGTTTCCAGCTCTTGAGTTACTTCACATTTGCATGAGATGTCCTGAGCACCTGGACAATGAAGCATCAGCTCCTGGACTTCTTCCAGAGTGATAGAATCATCAAGCAGTTTGGGTTGGAAGAGACCTTTAAAGGTGACCCAGTCTAACCTCACACCAGTCTAACCTCACACCAGTCATCAGGGACATCTGCAACAAGAGTAGGTTACGCAGAGGCCCAGGCAACCTCACCTGGAATGTTGTCATGGTTGGGACTTATACCACCTCTCTGGGCAACCTGAGACAGGCTCTCATCACCCTCAGTCTCAAACATGTCTTTCTTTCCACTCTCATTCTCCCTCTTTCAGTTTCAAACCATCACCCCTTGGCCTCTCACAACAGGCCCTCAGAAAAAGTCTGTCCACAGCTTTCTTCTAGGCCCTTGAAGCCCTGCAAGGCCACCAGAAGGTCACCCTGGAGCCTTCTCTTCTGCAGGCTGAACAAGCCCAACTCTCTCAGCCTGGCCTCCCAGCAGAGCCCTTTGTGCCCTGCCAGCATTGCTGTGGCCTCCCCTGGCCCCACTCCAACAGTCCCTGTGTCTGCTGTGCTGAGGACTCCAGAGCTGTCCCCAGCACTGCAGGAGGGGTCTCAGCAGAGCACAGCAGAGGGGCAGAATCCCCTCCCTGCCCCTGCTGCCCACACTGCTGGGGACCAGACAGGACAGGGCTGGCTCTGGGCTGGCAGCACTCAGTGCTGGCTGATGGCCAGTTTGGTACCCACCAGGTGCTTTCTTGCAGCTCCCTGTGTAGTGCAGCTGTCTCTTGAGACTAAAATCTGCAGGGAAAGATTTCCTGGGTGCCACAAGATTGGCTGTCTGGTTTGTCTGGATGGGGCTGGCAATTGTTTTGGACTTGTCCAGAAGGCTGAATTTGAACTCTTAAGGATCACAGGAAAGACTTGGACATGATGGATTTGTTCCAGAGGAGAGCCACTAAAATGATAAGGCTTGTCCTGCTACAATGATAGGCTGAGGGAGCTTGGGCTGTTCAGCCTGAAGAAGAGAAGGCTCTGGGCAGACCTAATAGCAGGCTTCCAGTACGTGAAGGAGACTACAAGAAGGATGGAGAGAGGCTGTTTGCAAAGGCCTGTAGGGATAGGATGAGGGGCAATGGCTTCAAACTAGAGAAGAGCAGATTGGGACTGGATGTTAGGAACAAGTTCTGCACCATGAGGGTAACTGGAACAGGCTGCCCAGGGAGGTGGTTGTGGCCCCACGCCTGGAGATAGCCAAGATGAGACTCCCTGGGGCTTTGGGCAGTCTGATCTACTTGAGGATGCCTCTGCTGACTGCAGAGGGGTTGGACTGGATGACCTTTGGAGGTCCCTTCCAACCCAGACCGTTCTGTGATTCACTGGCAGTGCCTTTGGTTCGTTGCTGACCTTCAGCTTCATCAGCAGCGCTGGGTGGGGCAGCAGCATACGGATGGGCACAGAGAAGGATGGTGAGCGCTGGGAGTTGGCCTGGTCTGTTCCCTTTCAGGAGAAGAGAGGAGCCTGTTTGCAGGACATCTCCAGGATGCTGTGGAACCAACCAGACACTGCCCCAGTCTGCTCCAGGGCAGTCCTCCTTGTGCATGAGGCATCGACCCACGTCAGCAGCCTCATTCCTGACGCTGATAACAGCTCCGTTATCGGAAGTTAACGATGCTGAGAAGACAAAAGGGCAAATCTCACAACCCCTGCTGGCCACACCAGCTGAGCTCTGCTTCCTGCTGTGACTTTGGGTACAACAGAGCAGGAAGGTGCTGTGGGCCATGGAGGTGGTGACTGTGGTGGGTTTAGGGTGGAGATCACAATTTAAGTTCAACAGGCGCAAGTGTAGAGTCCTGCATCCTGCACTGGCACAGGTGAGATGCTGACCTGCTGGAAGGCAGCTCTGTAGAGAAGGACCTGGGAGTGCTGGTGGACACCAAGTTGTCCATAAGCCAGCAGTGTGCCCTCATGGCCAAGAAAGCAAATGGCCCCCTGGGGTGCATTAAAAAGAGTGTGGCCAGCAGGTCGAGGGAGGTTCTCCTCTACATCTACTCTGGGCAATCTGCTGTGGGTGACCCTCCCTGCTTCACCAGGGGGCTTGGACTGGATGATCTCCACAGAGGCCCCTTCTAGCCCCCACCATGCTGGGATTCTGTGATCCTATTATCATGAAAATGGCTGCAGACCTCCATGATCTCACAGGTCTTTTCCATCCTGAGTGACTCCAAATGGTTGCATGAACTGGAGTGTCAAACACAGCAAAACCCGAGCTGCATCCCTTCTTTGCCTCTCCCTGAGTGCAGATCTTTTCCATCCCTTCACTGGGAAGGCCCAGGAACACTTTGGAGTATGAATGTAGTGAATATTTTGCTCTCTGAGTATAGTTAGGCCTGAGCTGCAAGACTCCATCAAGATGACAGCAGGAAAAGCTTGTAAGCTTTAATCACCATTGCTGGATTGTTGCTGGGTGGATGCCTGTCAGGTGTCAGGGCTAGGCTGTGCTTTTCTCAAGTAGTTACTCCAAGTGGCCACGTTTAATGTGGAAGACTCTGCTACCACCCATAGCTGGCACCAGCACTTACAGGTCCTCACATAAATGAAAATGTCACTAGCAGTGAAGCCCTCCCAACCACAAATCAAAGGCACCTCTGGGCTGCCCAACAGGGACAATCTGAGTGTGAGGTTTAAAGGAAGTTTTTGTTGGGTTTTTTTAGTTGTTGTTGTTGTTTTTTTGGTTTGGTTGGTTGGTTTTTTATGCTGCTGAAGCAGGCAGCAGCATCCTTCATCAGCCCCTTAAAAACCTGACTTGAAATTAGTCCAGATTGACTGTGTCTTGGCAGACCTGATGAAACGCTCAGCTGTACATCAAGGCTTTGCCAGGTGTCCTGGCAAACTAAATGGCAGGCTTCAGCCTTCCTTGTAGTCATTTTGTGCAGCTGGAAACCCTAAATCCAACAGCAATGGGAGAAAATTTGGGGTCTGCACATCAGAAGAGGAGCTACAGAGCAGTGACAAGCTCAGTGACGTCTCCGATGATGCAACCCTGGGTCCTCCTCCTGTTTATGAATCAACAAAGCAAAGGCTGTCCAGAGAGCAAACCAGCTTACTGAAAACTGCCACTTCCAACCAGGAGCAGCTGCCCTCGCCCTGCTGCTTCCATTGTCAGCCCTGAAGTAATCACAGAATCACAGAATCCCACCCTGGAGGGGGTTGGGAGGGACCTCTGCAGCTCATCCAGTCCAACTCTCTTGCTGAAGCAGGGGCACCCACAGCAGCTTGCCCAGCATCACAATGGTCAGGGGAGGTTGGAAGCTCTCCAGAGCAGGAGACTTCACAGCTTCTCTGGGCAGCCTGCTGCAGGCCTCCAGCACCCTGACACTGAAGAATTTTCTCCTCCTGTTCAGATGGAGCCTCCTGAGTTACAGTTCATGCCCCTTCCCCCTTGTCCTGTCCCTGGGCACCACTGACAGCAGTCTCTTGCCCCTGACTCTTTATTTCTTGCTGAGCATTGATGAGATCCCCTCTGGGGCTGCTCTTCTCCAGACTCAACAGCCCCAGGGCTCTCAACCTTTCCTCCTCACAGAGCTGCTCCAGGCCCCTCAGCATCTTTGTGGCCTCTGCTGGACACTCTCCAGTAGTTTCTGTCTCTTCTGAGCTGGGGAGCCCAGAACTGGACCCAGTACTGCAGCTGTAGCTTCACTAGGGCAGAGTAGAGGGGCAGGAGAACCTCCCTTGGCCTACTGTCCACACTTCTGCATGCACCCCAGGAGACCATTGACCTTCTTGGCCATGAGGCACATTTCTGACTCACAGGGGACTTGTCCACCAGCACTCCCAGGTCCTTCTCCACAGAGCTGCTTTCCAGTATTTGTCCTTGTGCAGTAGGTTGTTCCACACCAGCTACAGGAACTGTTGTCAGAGTCAATCACTCTTCCAGCATAGCTCCTGCATCCTGCTCTGCATCTTCCACTCTGTATCCTCCCACCACAAGTCCTGCCCAGTGCAGGTGCTAATGGTCCAGGAGACCTGAGATGCTGAGCCCCCCCATCAGAGCTGGCAGTCCCTGTTTAAGGACTGAATCAACTGGAAAGTAATGGGAATCATAGAATCATAGAATCAAACCATCCAGGGACAAAAATTGGAGCTGGAAAGTCAAAGCCTCTGCAAAGCAGGTGTGTGAGGACCAGATGGGGTCTGGGTCAACAAAACCAGCAGGGAGAGAGGGGCTACACCTTGGATGGTGTCCCTGGGTACCAACATGGCAAAGGCACTCACTGGCAAAATAGGGAGTGAATGGCAGGCAGAGAATTGGTTATGGGGAACTGCCTAAAGACATGAGGGTTTCCACAGTGCTTTATGGCTCAGCTGTTCCTTCAAGGGTGAAAGCCTCTCCTCATTCCTTGATGCAGGATCACCAATACCCAGAATATTTACTGGGCTAAGCTTCAGGTTAGATGTTCTCCTGAGTCCCTGGTGCCTTGTGCATGTCTCCTGGGTGCTGAGCCACGGAGCAGGGAGAAGCCATGAAGCCATTTTCACCTCGAATTAACAAACAAACAAACAAAACCCACCAAAAAAAAACCCCAACTCTTTGTGATGTATCCAAGACAAGAAAACCTTCAAGCTACCCCCCCAAGGAAATGCAGCTTCTGAGTCTGCAGTCTTGCAGGTTTCTCCCAGCTGAAATACAAAGTGAAAATTTCATTTGAATTCTTTTCTTTCTCCTAAATCAAATCTGGCAGGCGCCAATTGCCCTTTGAGAGGTCGACCTTTTAGCCCACAAGATACCTGATCAATGCATTATTGACCTAAACAATAGCCGTGGACCTCAGTCTGCCTTTATCTCCTCATTTGGCTTCTCCTTCCTGACAAAGCTCATGGAGGCCAGGAAAGTGTCAGCTCCTGAGGAAGGTGGCAGGGAGAGGGCTCATCAAACCCTGTGTCTGGAACAGTCCTGGAGGAACATGAGCAGCACTACATGAAAGAGCACTTGTGTGGCCTTGCTTGCTTGCTCTGGTTTCCTGGAGGACATGTTAGCAGTTCCAGAGCCCACTTTCATGTATCACAGTATCACAGTATCACCAAGGTTGGAACAGACCTCATAGATCATCCAGTCCAACTTGTTACCACAGAGCTCAAGGCTAGACCATGGCACCAAGTGCCACGTCCAACCTTGCCTTGAACAGCCCCAGGGACGGCGACTCCACCACCTCCCCGGGCAGCCCATTCCAGTGTCCAATGACTCTCTCAGTGAAGAACTTTCTCCTCACCTCCAGCCTAAATCTCCCCTGGCACAGCCTGAGGCTGTGTCCTCTCGTTCTGGTGCTGGCCACCTGAGAGAAGAGAGCAACCTCCCCTAAGGTAGGTCTGACAGAACCGTTTTTGTAGGATCAAGGACACTTGAGTTTAACAAATGTTCTCCCAGCTTCATGAGTCTGGGACTGGAAATTGTTTCTGGTAGAGCAGCTACTCTGGTTGGCAGGTGGATTTACAACATGTCCATCCCTAACAGAGGCCTAGAAGATGTTGGCCAGCATCACTTCTTTCATGCATAGACTCACAGAATCATAGAATAGTTTGAGTTGGATGGGACCCTGAAGATCATCTAGTTCCAACTCCTTGCCATGGTCACAGACGTCTTCTGCTAGTCCATGTTGCTCAAAGTCCCATTCAACCTGGCCTTGAGCACTTCCAGCATCCACAGCTTCTCTGGGCAACTTGTTCCAGTGCCTTACCACCCTCACAGCGAGGAATCTCTTCCTAACCATCACAGCATTGTGTTTCTCTGCTCTGTTAGGTGTGAGACACAGAACATTCAGCTATGCCAGCCCCACAGCAGCAAGAGGAGCACCAAGAGGCCCATGTTCAGGTCAGCTTGGCCAACAGGACCAAGGGTGACCTTGAGAGACAGAAGTGATGCTCTCCTGAAAAGTGACTCTTTACCAAGGAAGAAGGGGGAGAGCTTGGCCAGTGGCTGTCCATGGCAGGGAAGAAGGTAGGAGGCTGAAGCATGGGAATGAATGTGAGATGGCACAGCCTGGGGCCATTTCCTCTTCTCCTGTTACTTGTTACCTAGGAGAAGTGACTGATTCCCATCTGTCTCAAACCTTCTCTCAGGGAGTTGTAGACAGCCAGAAGGTCTCCCCTCAGCCTCCTTTTCTCTAGGCTGAACGACCCACGTCCCTCAGCTGTTCCTCTCAGAGCTTGTGCTTTAGACTCCTCGCCAGCTTCATTGCCCTTCCCCAGCACCTCAATGTCCTTCTTGTAGTGAGGGGCCCAGAACTGAACCCTGGATTTGATCTGTGACTTCTCCAATGGAGTGCAGAGGGATAATCCCAGTCCTGGTCCTGCTGGCCACAGTATGTCTCATCCAAGCCTGGATGCTGGTGGCCTTTTTGGCCACCCACTTGGGCACTCACTGGTCAGTCTTCAGCTACCATTGATCAAAACCCCAGGTGTTTTTCCACCAGGCACTTTCCATGCCCTCTGTCCCAAGCCTGGATCATTGCAGGGGCCTGTTGTGACCCAAGTGGAGGAGCCAGCAGGTGTGTAACACATACATACAGACACATCACTCAAACAACACACCATGGCTGTCCTTATCTGTGCAGTCACTCCTGCCACGGTACCACCCTCTGCTGAAGAGCCACAAGTGGAGGCACACCACTGCTGGCTTTGGGTAGGTGCCCTACAGTACACTACACATGCAAAGAGGGGATGGGTGAGTAGTGACTACAGGTAGCATCTCATCTGCATTTGGGGCAAGACTTTTTGGAGATGCCAGGCTTTCCCCAGGCTGGTTGCAGCCATCCCAGTCAAGCTGGCCAGCAGGCTGGGGTGTTGGGAGGGTGCTGGGAAGCAGCCAGCACGGGCGGCACAACAATGCAGCCTGTGTCATGAGGCTGCTGCTGCTGCTGGATTTACCTCCTCTCCTACCTTGTGTGTTTGTGTTGTGGCTGCAAGCACTAAACCAGGGCAGATTGGCTGTGTTTGTGCAGCTGCCAAGCTCACTGCTCTGACACTTCCATCTGCCTTGCTGTTGTATAACCCTCTGCTGAAACTAAGAGCAAGGGAGAAGTCTCCTCCTTCCCTGCTCCTCACTCCAGGGCTGGCAGGGGCAGCTTATCCCCCAACCCTTGGCACTGAGTCCCAAAGCCTTCCCTCCAACCTAGGTATGAAGCCCCATCTTTTGCTCTGCAGCCTTGAGGGGAAAATCCTGTTTGAAGTGGTTTCTTCCAGCATCACAGCTGGCTCTGGTAACCTTTGGGGGCTGACACTCATCTTCAGGTCAACACAGTTTAGGACCTGGTCCTGGGAAGCCCTTTTTTATCTTTGGTCACAGAATCACAGGTTGGAAGGGACCCCAAGGGTCACCTGGCCCAACCTTTCTAGGTGATAGTGCAGTTGAAATGAGCTGGCTCAGCACCCTGTCAAGTTCAGTCCTAAAGCTGCCCAGTGTAGGGGAGCCCACCACTCCCCGTGGGAGGCGACTCCAAAGCCCAACTGTTCTCATGGTGAAAAAACTTTCTTCTGGGGTCCAGCGAGAACTGCCCCGGCAGTAACTTGTCCCCACTGCCCCTTGTCTTTTCCATGGGACTCCTCATAAAAAGGGACTCTTCATCCTCCTGGTAGCCACCTTTTGTGTGCTGGACCATGGTAACAAGGTCTACCCTAAGCCTTCTCTTCTCCAGGCTGAGCAAACCCAGCTCTCTCAGCTTTCCCTCACATGGCAGGGCTGCCAGGCCTCTGATCCTTCTGATGGCTCTGCTCTGGACGCATTCCAGCCTGTCCAGGTCTGTACAGCAAGGACCAAAACTGCACTTTCCCCTTTTTGCTGTGCACCAGCAGCAGCTGTCAGAAAGCACAGCAGTTGTTCTTGCCATGGCAGACTCCTGCCCTGCCTAATACCCCCCCAAAAAACATAGAACTAGGTGGAGAGCATCTCCCAAATCACAGGGTCCTGCTGGCAATGGCTGGTGGGTCCAGGGCTTTTCCCTCAAGTCTGCTGGCAGCTCATGGTTTGGACAGATTCACTCTGTGCTGGGTCAAGAACTGGCTGGATGGCAGAGCCCAGAGAGTGGTGGTGAATGGTGCCACATCCAGTTGGCAGCTGTCACTAGTGGTGTGCCCCAAGGATCAGTGCTGGGCCCAGTCCTGTTCAATATCTTTATTGATGATCCGGACGAGGGCATTGAGTCCAGCATCAGTAAGTTTGCAGATGACACCAAGCTAGGAGCAGGTGTTGATCTGTTGGAGGGTAGGAGAGCCCTGCAGAGGGACCTGGACAGGGTGGATGGGTGGGCAGAGGCCAATGGGATGAGATTGAACAAGGCCAAGTGCAGGGTTCTGCACTTTGGCCACAACAACTCCAAGCAGTGCTACAGGCTGGAGACTGAGTGGCTGGAGAGCAGCCAGGAGGAAAGGGACCTGGGGGTACTGATGGATAGTAGGCTGAAGATGAGCCAGCAGTGTGCCCAGGTGGCCAAGAGAGCCAATGGCATCCTGGCCTGCATCAGGAACAGTGTGGCCAGTAGGACAAGGGAGGTTATTCTTCCCCTGTACTCAGCACTGGTCAGGTCACACCTTGAGTACTGTGTCCAGTTCTGGGCTCCTCAATTCAAGAGAGATGTTGAGGTGCTGGAAGGTGTCCAGAGAAGGGCAACAAAGCTGGTGAGGGGCCTGGAACACAAACCCTATGAGGAGAGGCTGAGGGAGCTGGGGGTGTGCAGCCTGCAGAAGAGGAGGGTCAGGGCAGACCTCATTGTTGTCTACAACTACCTGAAGGGAGGCTGTAGCCAGGTGGGGGTTGATCTCTTCTGCCAGGCAGCCAGCAATAGAACAAGGGGACACAGTCTCAAGTTGTGCTGGGGTAGGTCTAGGCTGGATGTTAGGAGGAAGTTCTTGCCAGAGAGAGTGACTGGTATTGGAATGGGCTGCCCAGGGAGGTGGTGGAGGCACCGTCCCTGGAGGTGTTCAAGAAAAGCCTGGCTGAGGCACTCAGTGCCATGGTCTAGTTGACTGGATAGGGCTGGGTGCTAGGTTGGACTGGATGATCTTGGAGGTCTCTTCCAACCTGGATGAT
This sequence comes from Pogoniulus pusillus, assembly GCF_015220805.1. Classification (NCBI taxonomy): domain Eukaryota; kingdom Metazoa; phylum Chordata; class Aves; order Piciformes; family Lybiidae; genus Pogoniulus; species Pogoniulus pusillus. Next base: position 88,927,773 of record NC_087309.1, read on the forward strand.
TCTATGATTCTATGATTCCTTGGTGTGGGGATTTGAGCTGGGACCCATGAAGTTGAGGCACATGGCCAGGCAACCCTGGCAGTGCCTCCATCCTCCAATATGGCCTAGGAAGACCAGAAGTTGCCTGGTGAATGGTCTGGATTTAAGAGACTCAGAAGGGGATTTGGCACTCTGCTCTCCCAAGAGAGCACCAGATGGAGAGAAGTTAGGCTTAGGACAGGTGGATGTGGGTTAGGTTTCTAAGGATGCCTTTGTAGCACTGCCCTCCCAAGCTTGACCTGTGCCTTCACTTGCAGCTTTCCCCTGCCTCGGCAGTAACCTTTGGGACAGCAAGTTGGTGGAGTGCATGTGGGAGATGATGAAAGACAGGGAGGTGAAGGAACTTGTACTGAACACATTGTTGGCTCCTGGCCTAAGATGCTAGGCCTGCTGAAGGCCTTGCCAAGATCATTTTCACTGGGAGGATGCACTGATGATGACAGCCAGGTATTTCCTTGGTCTGTTAGTCTGTTAGTCGGGACAGTGCTTAAAGTCCTGTTTGCCTGAGCACCAAGCAGGCTGCAGGAGCCTTGAACCCAAGCCCCAGCCTGCCTGGAGCCACTCCTGCACACCCTGTGTCCTCCTCACCCCTGCACTCGGTGCTGTGTTTCCCCTGCTCCCTTTCTGGTACCTCCCTGGCACTTTGCTGACTTTCTCCTTACTTTCTCATCCCTCATTCTTCTGACACAGACTCAAATATACACACACCCTCTTCTGTGCAGGGAACTGCAACCCAACCAGAACCCCAGGTGAAAGAGCAGGCTGTCCTCCATCCTGTCCTCCACTGAGATTCCCCAAGGGAGGGGATTCTGCCCCTCTGCTGTGCTCTGCTGAGAGTCCCCCTGCACTGCTGGGGACAGCTCTGGAGTCCTCAGCACAGCACAAAGAGGGACCTGTTGGAGCAGGGCCAGGGGAGGCCACAGCAATACTGGCAGGGCTGGAAGAGCTCTGCTGGGAGGCCAGGCTGAGAGAGTTGGGCTTGCTCAGCCTGCAGAAGAGAAGGCTCCAGGGAGACCTTTCTGGACTTCAAAGGGCCTCTAAGAAAGATGGAGACAGATGTTTGAGCATGGCCTGTTGTGACTGGACAAGAGGTGATGTTTTGAAACTGAGAGAGGGAGATTGAGAGTGGAGAGGAGGAAGAAATATTTGGCACTGAGGGTGGTGAAAACCTGAGTTGCCCAGAGAGGTAGGCAATGCCACATCCCTAAAAATCTTCCAGGTGAGGTTGTTTGGGGCTGTGAGCAATCTGTCTCAGCTGCAGATGTCCCTGCTTTCTGCAAAGGGATTGGACTGGCTGACTTTTAGAGGTCCTTCCAACCCAAACCATTCTATGATTCTGTGAAATCAGTAATTTCAGCCCTGCTTTTCATCATGGTCTGTGGCCTGCATGAGAGCTTTTTGTCTGTTTTGGCTTTTACCCAACTAGGATGAGAAACCTTTTCTTCTCTTGATACTCAAACTGACCAACCTGATGCTCAGCTTCATCAAAATCCGCGAGCATCAAAATACGGACTGATGGCCCTCAGATCAAAGTGAGGACTATTGGCTGCACAGCTGCAGCCTCTTGGAGAAGGAAAGATGCCTTGCAAGCTGCCTGTCTCTGTCCTGCCCGGTGAAAAGGGTCACAGGTCCCTTATCACCACTGCTGTCCTATGGAGAGCTGCTCCATGGGATGTCCAACCCACACTCTGTGGGTACCATGAGCATGGAGCAGAGACAGATTACCTGCAGGGTTAGCCAGCACTTGTAACAGAAAACCCCAGCTTGAGGTGGATATTTGCCAAGACAAGTCCCCCCAGAGGCTGCCCAGGACCAGAAGGAACTCCATGTAAACCACGCCTGGACATTTCTCTGAGGGTTACAGGGGAAAACAGCTGCAGCACAGGAGAGAATTTAAGGAGTATAATTTACTGGGGGAAATGCTACTGAATTTGAGGGTCTGTGTCCAGCAAGATGGGATGTCCTGCAGACAGAGGAAAGCACGGAGGCCACCTGGGGCACTAAATAACCCAGATTCCTAATGTGTCTAGTGTGAGATGTTTCTTCTGGGGAAAAAAACATCCTCCTTTTGCAGCGTTCACTGGAGCAGCACTGTGATGGTTTGGGCTCTTACCTGCCCCCCACACACACACACTTTTGGAATTGCCCCAGCTAACTCAGACGGCCTCTGGGAATATAAATGAAGCTATTTATTTTACAGCAGCAAATATACAAGCAGCTATTTACAATATATACAGTTATATACAGAAAAATACAAAGGATAAACAATACAGAAGCACAACTCCCCTCCCAGAAACCTGAGTCCCCAGGAGGGGCTCTCAAACCACCCCAACACCTCCTCTTGCCCTCTCAACCTTACCCCAGTTCTCAGAAAGAAGAGAGGTGCAGCCAAGAGGTTAGGGAGCAAGGTTAGTGGCAGCAAGGTTAATGAGATGCAGCTTCGTCAAAGCCCAGAAGCAAAGTGAGAGACAAAATGGAGAATGCCATCAAATGTTTTACTTCTTCTTCCCAGAGTTCTCAGAGTGACTGTGAGAGAAGTTGACATCAATTGTTTTCATTTCACTGCCCGTTATCTAGTTCTTTTACCAAAACATTCCAGCTTGCTTCAAACTAGCACAAGCACACACATGAAACAGCCTGAGGAGAGGATGGTCTTTTTTGGCTCAGGACTTGGGACAAAGGTTATGGGACTGACCATAGAATTACAGAACTGTTTCAGCTGGAAAAGACCTCTAAGATCACCAAGTTCAACACCACCATGGCCATTAAATCATGTCCCAGAGTGCCACATCCACAAGTTTCTTGAGCACCTCCAGGGATGGCGACTCCACCACCTTCCTGGGCAGCCTGTTCCAGTGCCTGGCCAATGATGCTAACACCTCCGTGCATTACTCCAGCTGTGAGTTGGGGTGGATAGACTGACATGTGACACAGCACCATGGAGATGCATGTATGGCTCTCTGCATGGTGGACACCAGTAGTGCCTTTATGAGGCATCACCATGTGTGAAAGCACTGTGTGCAAGGGCAGCACATCTGGATGTGTTCTACTCTGCCCTGGTGAAACCACATCTGGAACATTTTGCCCAGCTCTGAGCCCCTCAGTTCAAGAAGGACCTCAGGAAACTGCTTGAAAGACTCCAGAGCAGAGCCACAAAGCTGCTGGAGGCAGTGGAACATCTCCCTGTGAGGACAGGCTGAGGTGGCTGGGGCTCTCTAGCTTGGACCAGAGGAGCCTGAGGGCTGCCCTCATTCCTGCTGATAAAGATGTGCAGGGCTGTGTTGGGAGAATTGAGCCAGGCTGTGCTCAGGGATGTCCAATGACAGGATGAGGGGCAATGGGGGCAAGCTGGAGCAGAGGAGGTGCCACAGGAACAGAAAGAAAAAGCTTTTTCACTGTGTGGGTGGCAGAGCACTGGGCCTTGCTGCCCAGAGAGGTTGTGGAGCCTCCTTCTCTGAAGACACTCAAAACCCACCTGGATGAGTTCCTGTGTGACCTGGCCTCAGCGGTTCTGCTGTGTGTAGGGGGTCAGGCTGGATGATCTCTGGAGGTCCCTTCCAACCCCTAAGGTTCTGCCATCCTGTGACCAAGACTCTGCAAGTCATGCTCCTCCAGGTAATCTCTAGTTCCAAACGAAAGCTGGCCACAGAGATTCGGAGAAGGGGCAGGGCAGGGAGTAGGGCTGGACTCTCATTTTGCTTGGAAACTGTTTAAGGCAGTCAGTATGGAGGCAGCCTCATTACCACCCAGGCCATTCCAGCAAACAAGTCGGTAACGGCGCCTGCTTTGCGGGAAGTGCATTTCCTCTTGGCAGTCTTCTGGCTGGGAATGACTGAGTATGCAGCTCTCCTGCTCACGTCCATCCACTTCACTGTCAGCACCAGGATGGACAGCATCTTCCAGACAAGTAGGGCCGTGGAGTGATATGTGCTGGAGTGAACTTAACTGCACATGAGATACTGGTCAACATAACCCACTTGGAACTGATCATCTGACTCATGAGCAAGCCCTAGTATAGGTCCGAGGACAAGCAAGCAGCCCTGTGATGGTGAGGAGCAGCATCCCATGCTCTGCTTAGAGTAAATCCTAGGCTGCATCAAAAGCAGTGTGACCAGCAGGGCAAGGGAGGTGATTGTCCCCATCTGCTCTGCTTTTGTGAGACCCCACTTGGAGCACTGCACCCTGTTCTGGTGCCCCCCACATAAGAAGGACATTAAACATTTGGAGCAGGTCTGGAGGAGGCTGTAGAGATATCAGAGGGCTGGAGCACCTCTGCCATTAGGATAGGCTGAGAAAGCTGGTGCTGGCCATCCTGGAGAAGAGAAGACTCCAGGAAGACCTTAGGGCAGGCTGAAGGGGGACTTGACGTAGGGAAGGGACTTTTTACAAGGTCTTGTAGTGACAGGACAATGGATTGAAGCTTGAGGGAGGCAGATTTAGGCTGGAGATTAGGAAGAAATTCCTTACAGTGATGCTGGTGAGATGATGAGACAAGTTGTCCAGAGATGCCACGGATGCTCTCTTCCTGGAGGTATTCAAGGCCAAGTTGGATGAGGCCTTGAGTGGCCTGGGCTAGTAGAAGCTGTTTATGCCCATGGCAGGGGGCCTGAAACTGGATGAGTCCTGTGTCCAGTTCTGGGCCCCTCATTTCAAGAGAGATGCTGAGGTGCTGGAAGGTGTCCAGAGAAGGGTAACAAAGCTGGTGAGGGGCCTGGAACACAAACCCTATGAGGAGAGGCTGAGGGAGCTGGGGGTGTGCAGCCTGCAGAAGAGGAGGCTCAGGGGTGACCTCATTGTTGTCTACAACTACCTGAAGGGAGGCTGTAGCCAGGTGGGGGTTGGTCTCTTCTGCCAGGCAACCAGCAACAGAACAAGGGGACACAGTCTCAAGTTGTGCCAGGGGAAGTACAGGCTGGATGTTAGGAGGAAGTTCTTGCCAGAGAGAGTGATTGGCATTGGAATGGGCTGCCCAGGGAGGTGGTGGAGTCACCATCTCTGGAGGTGTTCAGGAAAAGCCTGGATGAGGCACTCAGTGCCATGGTCTAGTTGACTGGATAGGGCTGGGTGCTAGGTTGGACTGGATGATCTTGGAGGTCTCTTCCAACCTGGTTGATTCTGTGATTCTGTGATCTTCAAGGTCTCTTCCAACTCAAACCAGTCTGTGAAGCTGAATGCCAACCATGCTTTCTGTGGTGGGAGTCACCACGAGTGTCTGAGTGCTGCTGTGCGCCTCAGAGCAGCTGCCCTGTGGGAAGAGTCCGCAGAAGAAGACATCTGCGGTTAAGGGCTCTGCTGAGTCAGGCTCCAGTGTTGCCACCGACATCCTGTGTTGCGCCGGGCGCCGCCGGCTGCTGCCCCGCCAAGCTGCAGCGTGGTCAGCGGTGTGGCGAGGCAGCGCTGCGCTCAGGCTGGGCAGGCTGCTGGTGGCCTCTGGCTTCACCCGACGGCACCGAACTCAGAGCTGAGGTCACTTGAACCATGAGTTACCAGAGGAAGCGGTGGCTTCCCAAGGCCCCTGAGAACCTTCCCAGGGATGCTGGCAGGGGACAACACCTCCCTCCCTCATAGAGGGAGATGCTTGGGGTGCATCCGGGCTGGCATGTGGCTCAGGAAGAGGCTAGAGCAAGGCAATTCCCATGAACAAAACCCATCCCGTGGGAAAGCTACCCTGCAGAGTGGCCCTGCAGCTGTCCCCTCTGGCTGTGGAATACCATTTAGGCAGGAACCCACAAAGGACACCAAGAGACAATCTTCAACCCAAGTGGTGGCAATTAGCCCTCTTACTGGGTGTGTGTATAGTCCTTACTGAGTCCAAGCATTCTCAAGCATCCCTGCGGATATTCTTTCATTCACACTTTGCAGACACAACCAAGGTTGCAGGGATTTGACCCAGACCACCCAGGGAAGGTCACCCACCTCCACCAAGATGCTGGACTACTCTCCCCTCTGCTGAGATCCAGCACTGGATGAGAGCCATGGCTGCTGTCCATCTTTCCTCAAAGACAGGTCCCAGAGCAGGGCAGCCTGGTGCCCACATGAGGTCCTGCTGGCACTTGGGTTTGGTCATCAGGTTCTTCACATTCCTGGCTTTGTCACAACTTTGCCCAGTTCTGAATTCACAGGATCACAGGATGTTAGGGGTTGGAAGGGACCTCTGGAGATCATCAAGTCCAACCCCCCTGCCACAGCAGGACTATGATCTCATGCAGGTCACGCAAAAATGTATCCAGATGGGTCTTGAAAGTCTCCAAAGAAGGAGACTCCAAAGCCTCTCTGTTCCAGTGCTCTGTGGCCCTTAAAGCAAAGAAGCTCTTCCTTGTGTTGAGGTGGAACTTCCTGTGCTGTAGTTTACATCCACTGCCCCTTGTCCTATCCTAGGGCACAAGTGAGTAGAGGCTGTCCCTGTCCCTTCCTTCCTGACCCCCAGCCCTCAGACACTTACAGATATCGATTAGATCCCCTCTCAACCTTCTCTTCTCCAGGATAAACAGCCCCAAGGTTCTCAACCTTTCCTCATCAGGCAGTGCTCCAGTCCCTTTGTCATCCTTTTAGCCCTCCATTGGACTCTCTGCAGTAGATCCCTGTCCCTCCTGAACTGGGGAGCCCAGGACGTGATGCAGTCTTCCAAGTGGGGCCTCACCAGGGCAGAGTAGGTGGGGTGGAGGAAAACCTCCCTCAGTCTGCTGGACACACTCCTCTTAATGCCCCCCAGCACCTCACTGGCCTTCTTGGCCATTGCTGTCCCATGGATAACTTGTTCTCCACCAGCACTCCCAGGTCCCTCTCCACAGGGCTGCTCTCCATCAGATCCCCTTCCAGCCTGTACTAATGCAGTTTATTATTCCTCCTCAGATGCAGGGCTCTGCACTCAGCCTTGTTGAGCCTCACTAGTTTCCTCTTTGCCCAGCTCTCCAGTCTGTACAATTCTCACTGAATGGTTGCAGAGCCTTCAAGTGTCTCAGCCAAGCCTCCTGGTTTGATAGCATCAGCAAAATTGCTGAGCAGACTCTGTGCCCTCATCAGTGTCATTGACAAAGAAGCTGAACAGGGCCAGAGCCAGCACTGCCTCAGAATTGCTCAGGATGTTCTTGCAAGCTCCATGTGAAGTCAAACTGCTGGCTAAGCTGTCAGCCCATGGCTTGGATGGCAACACTCCGTGCTGGGTTAGGAACTGGCTGGAGGGCCGAGCCCAGAGAGTGGTGGTGAATGGTGCCACATCCAGCTGGCGGCCAGTCACTAGTGGTGTCCCTCAGGGATCTGTGCTGGGCCCCATCCTCTTTAACATCTTCATAGATGATCTGGATGAGGGCATGGATTCAGTCATCAGCAAGTTTGCAGATGATACCAAGCTGGGGGCAGATGTGGCTGGGTTGGAGGGCAGAAGGGCTCTGCAGCGGGACCTTGACCGCCTGGACAGATGGGCAGAGTCCAATGGGATGGCATTCAATAGCTCCAAGTGCAGGGTGCTGCACTTTGGCCACAACAACCCCATGCAGAGATACAGGCTGGGGTCGGAGTGGCTGGAGAGCAGCCAGACAGAGAGGGATCTGGGGGTGCTGATTGATACCTGCCTGAACATGAGCCAGCAGTGTGCCCAGGTGGCCAAGAGAGCCAGTGGCATCCTGGCCTGCATCAGGAATGGTGTGGTCAGCAGGAGCAGGGAGGTCATTCTGCCCCTGTACTCTGCACTGGTTAGACCACACCTTGAGTACTGTGTTCAGTTCTGGGCCCCACAGTTTAGGAGGGACATTGAGATGCTTGAGCGTGTCCAGAGAAGGGCGACGAGGCTGGTGAGAGGCCTTGAGCACAGCCCTACGAGGAGAGGCTGAGGGAGCTGGGATTGGTTAGCCTGGAGAAGAGGAGGCTCAGGGGAGACCTTATTGCTGTCTACAACTACCTGAAGGGTGGTTGTGGCCAGGAGGAGGTTGCTCTCTTCTCTCAGGTGGCCAGCACCAGAACGAGAGGACACAGCCTCAGGCTGCGCCAGGGGAGATTTAGGCTGGAGGTGAGGAGAAAGTTCTTCACTGAGAGAGTCATTGGACACCAGAATGGGCTGCCTGGGGAGGTGGTGGAGTCACCGTCCCTGGAGCTGTTCAAGGCAAGGTTGGACGTGGCACTTGGTGCCATGGTCTAGCCTTGAGCTCTGTGGTAAAGGGTTGGACTTGATGATCTGTGAGGTCTCTTCCAACCTTGGTGATACTGTGATACTGTGGTACTGTGAAGTCTGTGAGTGACCCTTGTCATCCATAGCATACAGACCACAGGATGGGCCCATTACAATTCACTAAAAGCACTGTAACAGTTTTAATTGATTCTTCCTTCCCCACCCCTCCCACCCCCCTGCCCAGTACCCACCCAAACTGAGTCCTAATCCTATATAATGGCTGCAGAGGAGCTACAACAAAAGATCAGCTTGTGTTTAATATCTGGTTAGCGCCTGAAAGGCATCTTGAAAATGTAAAATGCCACAGAAATGCTGAATAATCTTATTTTTGTTGTCAACGCTCCCCCTTGAGCAATGCCCTTAAGCCTGACGAGTGCTCACTGCAAGCGGAGCGAACATCCTCTCATTATACTTGAACAATCAGATCTCATGCCCTGCTGTACAGAAAGCCCACCACAGTGGTGCCAGGGTAGCTGGGAACGCTGGGGTTTGTTGGTTTGGGGTTTTTTTTCTGCTGGGCAGTCACATTTCTGAGTGAATTTCTCACTGCAAATATCCAGTTTTGGCCCTTTGCTCAGTGGCTGCCTGCAGTAGCTGCTGCCATGTGAGGTCCAGCAGAAAAATAATGGATGGGGGCCCACATCCTGAGAAGGAATCTGAGCTGAACTGCTTCTTTTTCCTGTGTTGCACTCTTCGTGAAGCATGTTGGCAAGCACAAAGCTAAATCCTTGCTGAAAAGCCACCACTGAGACATCAAATATCTGGCAAACATGTTTTTGCCATTATATTTTTGACCAGTTACAGAGGCATAGTCCTCTTCACAGAATCACAGCATGGTGGGGGTTTGGAAGGGACCTCTGCAGATCATCCAGCACAAACCTCCTGCTGAAGCAGGAGCACCCACAGCAGCTTGCCCAGCATCACAATGGCCAGGGGCATTTGGAATCTCTCCAAAGAAGGAGATGCACAACCTCTCTGGACAGGCTTCTCCAGGGCTCCAGCACCCTCACAACAAAGAATTTTCTGCCTCCTGTTCAGAGGGACCCTCCTGGGTTCCAGTTTGTGCCCTTTGCCCCTTGTCCAGTCACTAGGCACCACTGACAAGTGTCTGACACCATCCTCTTGACCTCTGCTCCATAACTATTGATCAGTATATTTCATATCTCAGGCTGTTCTTCTCCAGACTCAATAGCCCCAGGGCTGCCAGACTTTTCTCCAGACCCCTCTGCTGGCCTCTCTCCAGTAGTTTCCTATCTCTTTTGAACTGAGGAGCCCAGACCTGGACACATTGCTCCAGATGTGTCCTCACCAGAATTGAAGAAGAGAGTGAGAAGAACCTCCCTTGACCTGCTGGCCACACTCTTCTTAATTCTATTCATCCTTCTTGTGCCTGAAGGCACACTGCTGGCTCCTGGTGGACTCGTTTCCCACTGGGACTGCTATGTACACCCAGTCCATAGTCACTCATTTTCCTGTTGCATCCCTCAGATCATAGCAACTGGTCGCACAGTGGTGTCCACGCATTTATCCCCACAGAGCCCCAGCCATGGGCATCTGAGGGAGCTGGCACTGTCCCAGGCTGCTCTGGTCAGCAAGGTAATTCCTGCAACGCTGAGTTATCTGCTGTCCTTACTGTAATTTGATCACATTGAGGCTCAGAGCCCACCCTGCAATAGCAGATGGATGGCTCTCCACTTGCACCAGGCTCCTGCTCTTTCTCATGGCTCGTGGTGACACAGGGATAGGCATCCTAATGTGTGTGTGTGTGCTGGGGGGAAGCCTCTCACTGTGGGTAACAGGCTCAGGAAGTCAGCTGTGGGGAAAAAACAATCAGCAGACCCTTGGAGGAGCAATGGGAGAAGGTGCTTCCCATCAGGATGTCGCAGTGCTCGGAAGTTAGAACGATGATGGACCCTCCCCAGCCATCACAGCACTGGGGCTCGGTTAGTTATGGTGAGTCCTGAGGTTGTCATGAGCTCAGCACAGATAGAGGCCTGTCAGAGCAGGGTCAGAGGAGGCCACAAGAACACTGCAAGGACTGTGAGGGCTCTGCTGGGAGGCCAGACTGAGAGAGTTGGGGCTGTTGTGCCTGGAGAAGAGAAGGCTCCAGGGAGGCCTTCTGGTGACCTTTCAGCACTTAAAGGCAGCCTCCAAGAAAGCTTTTTATTAGAGCCTGTTGTGACAGGACAAGGGGTGGTGATTTGGAACAAAAAGAGGGAGATTCAGACTGGAGAGCAGGAAGAAATGTTTGACACTGAGAGTGGCGTGACCCTGACTCAGGGTGTGCAGATATGTGGGACATGCTCCATGCTTGGAACCATTCCAGGTGAGGTCGTCTGGAGATCTGAGCAACTTACTCCAGTTGCAGATGTCCCTGATGAGTGCAGGCAAGTTGGACTGGATGATCATAGAATCATAGAATCAACCAGGTTGGAAGAGACCTCCAAGATCATCCAGTCCAACCTAGCACCCAGCCCTAGCCAATCAACTACACCATGGCACTAATGATGAGGACAGTTAGAGGACTGGAGCACCTTTCCTATGAAGACAGACTGAGAGAGTTGAGGTTATTCAGCCTGGAGAAGAGAAAGCTCTAAGGAGACCTTTTTGTAGCCTTCCAGTACATGAAGGGGGCTACTTTCCTGCAGGGGGTACTTTTTAGGGTGTCAGATAGAGATAGGACTGGGGGAAATGGATCCCAAGTACATGGGGAGGATATTTAGGTTAGATGTAAGGAAGAACTTCTTCACCATGAGAGTGGTGAGCCCCAGTCGTGGATCTTTTTAAGACCGGACTGGATGTGGCTCTGAGCAACCTGATCTAGTGTGAGGTGTCCCTGCCCATGGCAGGGGGCTTGGAACTGGATGATCCTTGAGGTCCCTTCTGACCTTGACAATTCTGTGATTCTGTGACCTCTAAATATCTTCCTACCCCAAACCAGTCTGTCCTTCTGTGGTTCTGTGAATAGTAACAATACAAATGGACTGGCAAATGTTGAGTGTCCTCATCAGGGCAGAAGTTCTCAGACATATGGAGGAGCTACTTGATGAAATAAGGAAGAATATCCTGCTGATGAAGGTAATGCCAAGGCAAGGAGCAGGAGTGATGATGACATTCTACTGCATGGGCAAAACTATCTGATCCCTTTTGGCCATCACAATTGTGTCACCAATAGAGTGGTCATCAGGACCAGGGAGGGGATTGTCCCACCCTACTCAACACTGGTGAGGCCACACCTCAGGTGCTGGGTTCAGTTTTAGGACACTCACTCCAAAAAGGACTTTGTGATGCTGAAGCGTGTCCAAATGGCAATGAAGCTGGTGAGTGCAATGAAGGTGTTGAAGGGTCTGTAGGACAGGGCTGGTGAGGAGCAGCTGAGGCACCTGGGGTTGTTTAGATTGGATAAAGGAGGCTGAGGGGAGACCTTCTGGCTCTCTACAGCTGCCTGTAAGGAGGTTTGAGCCAGATGGGGTTTGGTCTCTTCCCCCGGTAACAAGTGACAGGACAAGAGGAAACAGCCTCAGAGTGCACCAGAGGAGGTTTAGGTTGGACATTAAGAAAAATGTCTTCCATAGAGGAATCACACAGAAACACTGTCCCCTGGGCAGCAGTTCTTGAGAACAAAGGGGTCCAGGATGGTTGGACCTACTTTAAACAGGAGCTCTTGAAGGCACAGGAACTGGCAGTTCCCACGTGCCGAAAGATGTGCCGCAGGGGGAGGCGACCAGCCTGGATGAGCAAAGAGCTCCTGAAGGAAGTGGGGGAGAAAAAGAGGGTGTATCGCCTCTGGAAGGAGGGGAAGACTTCTCCTGATGTGTTTAAGGAGGTAGCCAGACTATGTAGGAGAAAAATTAGAGAGGCTAAGGCCCAGCTAGAACTTAGGCTGCCACTTCCGTGAAAGTTAACAAAAAACACTTTTATAAATTTATCAATGCTAAAAGGAAGGGCAAGAAGAGCCTCCACTGCTTACTGGACCAGGAGGGGAACACTATAACTGATGATGAAGCAAAGGCAGAGGTCCTGAATGCCTTCTTCGCCTCAGTTTTCAACAGTAAGGAGAGAGGAGGAGGAGGCAAGTGGCCTCTTGACCTGGGGGATGGGGTCGGGGAGCAGTGTGTTCCCCTGGAAATTCATGAGGAATTAGTTCAGGACCTGCTGAGCCACCTGGACACCCACAAGTCCATGGGACCAGATGGGATCCATCCCAGGGTGCTGAGAGAGCTGGCAGCTGAGCTGGCCAAGCCACTCTCCATCATTTTCCAGCAGTCCTGGCTCACCAGAGAGGTCCCAGGAGACTGGAAAATGGCCAACGTGGTCCCCATCCACAAGAAGGGTCGGATGGAGGAACCTGGGAACTACAGACCTGTCAGCCTGACCTCAGTGCCAGGGAAACTGATGGAGCAGGTTATCTTGGGGCCAATAACTGCGCACCTGAGGGATGGCAAAGATCTCAGGTCCAGCCAGCATGGGTTTAGGAAGGGCAGATCCTGCCTCTCCAACCTGATCTCCTTCTATGATCAGGTGACCCGCTTGGTGGATGTGGGGAGGCCTGTGGATGTGGTCTATCTGGACTTCAGCAAGGCCTTTGACACTGTCCCCCACAGCAAACTGCTGGCTAAGCTGTCAGCCCGCGGCTTGGATGGTAACACTCTGTGCTGGGTTAGGAACTGGCTGGAGGGCCGAGCCCAGAGAGTGGTGGTGAATGGTGCCACATCCAGCTGGCGGCCAGTCACTAGTGGTGTCCCTCGGGGATCAGTGCTGGGCCCCATCCTCTTTAACATCTTCATAGATGATCTGGATGAGGGCATGGAGTCAGGCATCAGCAAGTTTGCAGATGACACCAAGCTGGGGGCAGATGTGACTGGGTTGGAGGGCAGAAGGGCTCTGCAGCGGGACCTTGACCGCCTGGACAGATGGGCAGAGGCCAATGGGATGGGGTTCAATAGCTCCAAGTGCAGGGTGCTGCACTTTGGCCACAACAACCCCATGCAGAGATACAGGCTGGGGTCAGAGTGGCTGGAGAGCAGCCAGACAGAGAGGGATCTGGGGGTACTGATTGATACCCGCCTGAACATGAGCCAGCAGTGTGCCCAGGTGGCCAAGAGAGCCAGTGGCATCCTGGCCTGCATCAGGAATGGTGTGGTCAGCAGGAGCAGGGAGGTCATTCTGCCCCTGTACTCTGCACTGGTTAGACCACACCTTGAGTACTGTGTTCAGTTCTGGGCCCCCCAGTTTAGGAAGGACACTGAGATGCTTGAGCGTGTCCAGAGAAGGGCGACGAGGCTGGTGAGAGGCCTTGAGCACAAGCCCTACGAGGTGAGGCTGAGGGAGCTGGGATTGTTTAGCCTGGAGAAGAGGAGGCTCAGGGGTGACCTTATTACTGTCTACAACTACCTGAGGGGTGGTTGTGGCCAGGAGGAGGTTGCTCTCTTCTCTCAGGTGGCCAGCTCCAGAACAAGAGGACACAGCCTCAGGCTGCGCCAGGGGAAATTTCGGCTCGAGGTGAGGAGAAAGTTCTTCACTGAGAGAGTCATTGGGCACTGGAATGGGCTGCCCGGGGAGGTGGTGGAGTCGTCATCCCTGGGGCAGTTCAAGGCAAGGTTGGATGTGGCACTTGGTGCCATGGTCTAGCCTTGGGCACTGTGGTAAAGGGTTGGACTTGATGATCTGTGAGGTCTCTTCCAACCTTGGTGATACTGTGATACAAAAAGTTAGGGGTTGGGAGAGACCTCCAGAGATGACCCTGTTAAGCCCCCTGCCAAAGCAGGATCACCCAGGGCAGGTCACACAGGAATGCACCCAGGCAGGTTTTGAAAGCCTCCAGAGAAGGAGACTCCACAACCTCTCTGGGCAGCTTGTGCCAGGACTCTGCCACCCTCGCTGTAAAGGAGTTTCTTCTCGTGTTGAGGTGAAACCTTCTGTGTTCCAGTTTGTATCCACTGATCCGTGTCTTACTACTGTGCATTACCAAAAAGAGATTAGCCCCCTCCACTTGACACCCACCCCTCAGACACTTACAGAGTTGGGATCCCCTCTCAGCCTTTTCCAGGCTAAGCAGCCCCAGGTCTCAGTCTTTATTCACGGTAGAGATATCCAAGTTCCTTCATCACCCTCCTGGCTCTCTGTTGGCCTCTCTCCATCAGATCCCTGTCTCCCTGAACTAAGGAGCCCAAAACTGGACACAGTATTCCAGGTGTGGTCTCACAAAGGCAGAACAGAGCAGGAGGAGAAGCTCCCTAGAAGGAAGATTGGACCAGATGATCTCTGGGATCCCTTCCAACCTCCTATGTTATGCTTTTATGAATTATGGGTCTGTGGCATCTGGGTTAGCATGACCTACTCCTAAGATATTGTTGAGGCCTGGAAGAGGCTGCCCAGGGCAGTGGTGGAGTCCCCATGCCTGGAGAGATGTCAAAGCCATGGAGATGCAGTGCAGAGGGTCACGGTTTAGCAGTGACCTGGCAGTGCTGTGTTAATGGCTGAACTCGATGGTTTTAAAGGTCTCTTCCAGTGACAAAAGTGCCGTTGTCTTTGGTGGGGCCTGAGCACAAATCCACACCCAGCTGTGTCACAGGGAGCAGCTGTTCTCCTAGGGCAATGGGTCTCATGAAAAAGTGACCACTGGATGCAGTCTCACCAGTGTCACACTCACAGAGAGGACTGAGGCACTGGCAAAGATTGGTGCTTCGTGTCTTCTGCACTCGACTGGCTGCAGAACTGTCAGGGGAGGAACGTGAACAGTAGCTCTTGTTTTCTTTAGCACATAAATGTCATCCCAGAAAACAGTTTCCCTTCCCTGCCGTAAACCTTGAGGAGAAACTTCTCTGACAAGCGCTACACCCTGGCTGTCAGCTGAGACAGACGCATGGGTAGATGTGGGAACAAAAAATAAGGAGATTTAAAAATAATCTAGATAGATTCCATTTCTCCATCAGACATAATCTGAAGGGAGCCAAACCATCCTCGTTTCACTGCCTGCAGACAAAACAAGGTGTAACACATATCCCTGCAGAAGCACTTGAGATGATTAACAGAAAGGCTTTCACAGAGCGTATTTCTTTCAACAAGCATCACCTTTCCTGCCCAGATTTGGTGCCAGACACCCCTCCGTGGTGATCTCAGCATCTCAGAAAAGGAATTTCAGCTGGGGAAAAACAACAACAACCAACCAAGCCACAAAAAAACAAACAAACAAACGAAAAACATGTCCTGGGCTGCATCAAGAGAAGCGTGGCCGGCAGGGCAAGGGAGGTGATTCTTCCCCTTTGCTCTGCTCTCATCAGACCCCACCTGGAATACTGTGCACAGTTCTGGAGCCTCCGACACAAGAAGGACATCAAACTGCTGGAGCCAGTCCAGAGGAGGGCCACAAAGATGGTCAGAGGGCTGCAGCACCTCTGCTATGAGGACAGGCTGCAAGAGCTGATGCTCTCTATCCTGGAGAACAGAAGGCTTTGAGGAAACCTTTAGTAGCCTTCCAGTATCTGAAGGGGACCTACAGGAAGGCTGGGGAGGGACTATTGACAAGGTCTTGTAATGACAGGACAAGGGGCAATGGGTTTAAGCTGGAAGAGGGGAGATTAAAACTAGATGTTAGGAAGAAGTTCTTTACAGTGAGGGTAGTGAGACACAGGAACAGGTTGCCCAGGGAGGCTGTGGCTGCTCCCTCCCTGGAAGTGTTCAGGACCAGGTTGAATGAGGCCTTGAGCAGCCTGTTCTAGTGGGAGGTGTCCCTGCCTATGGTGGGGAGTTGGAACTGGATGATCTTTGAGATCCCTTCCAACCTAAACCATTCTATGATTCTGGAGTACCAAACCAAACTAACGAACAAACCTCACACAAATTAGGGGTGCAAAGGCAAGAAGATCATCGCCTTAGGCACCTCTAAGGATCCTCACCACCCGCCTGGATTTCAAAATTAGTGCCACAAAAAAGATCACATCCTGAGTGCATCAAAAGCAGCGCTGCCAGCAGATCCAGAGAGGTGATTCTGCCACTTTGCTCTGGTGAGACCTAACCTGGAGTGCTGCATCCAGCTCTGGAGCCCTCAATACAGGAAGGACATGGACCTGATGGAGCAGGTCCAGAGGAAGGCCACGACAATGATCAGGGGATTGGAGCATCTCTGCTGTGAGGACAGGCTGAGGCAGATGGGGTTGTTCAGCCTGGAAAAGAAAAGGCTGTGGGGACACCTAATAGTACTCTGCCAGTACCTGAAAGGGGCTACAAGAAGGCTGCAGAGAGGCTGTTTACAAAGGCCTGCAGTGACAGGACCAGGGCTACTGGCTTCAAACCAGAGAAGAGCAGATTTAGATTGGATGTAAGGGACAGATTCTGCTCCGTGAGGACACTGGAACACTGACACAGGTTGCGCAGGGAGGTGTTTGGGACCTCATCCTTGGAGATATTGAAGGTGAGGCTGGACAGGGCTCTGGGCAGCCTGATCTAGTGGAGGATGTCCCTGCTGACCAGAGCAGCTTGCACTGGATGACCTTTGGAGGTCCCAGACCCAGACCATTCTGTGATTCTATAACAAGGGGCAATGGGAGCAAGCTGGAGCAGAGGAGGATTAATGTGAACATAAGGAAAAACTTTTTCACTGTGAGGTTGGCACAGGACTGGAGCAGTCTGCCCAGGGAGGTTGTGGAGTCTCTTCTCTGGAGATGCTCAAAGCCTGAATGAGCTCCTCTGTATCTGCCCTCAGTGGTCCTGCTCTGGCAGGGGTGTTGGACTGGATGACCTCTGCAAGTCCCTTCCAACTCCTAGCATTCTGTGATTCTGTGGGAGTGACAAGAAAAGTGGGGACAGACACTTGAGCAGGACCTGCCATGACAGAACAAGTGGTGATGGTTTAAACTAGAAGAGGGAGATTCAGAGTGGAGAGAATCAAGAAATGTTTGACTCTGAGGATGGCGAGAGCCTGTCCCAGGTTGTTCAGAGAGTTGTTAGATGCCCCATCCTTAGGACCATTCCGAGTCAGGTTGTTTGGGACTCTGAGTAACCTGATCTAGGTGCAGATGTCCTTGCTGACTGCATGGGGGTTGGACCAGGTGACCTTTAAAGGTCTCTTCCAACACAAAACACTCTATGATTCCATGATCTTCATGATTAAATATCCAGCTCTGAACAGCCTCAGACTCCCTTGGCCTGCAAAGCCCTGCCGAGGCAGAGCAGCTTCCCTTCATATGGATGCAAGCTTGGATTTTAACCAAAGCTCTCTAATGGAGATTAAACAACTCCACAAGCAGCTGCTCGGTGGTGATATTAAGTGGAGACTGGATAAAGTTATCAGTTTAGATTGAACTGGAGAAGTTCTGCTTAATGCACTTGAACAACAAAGGTGCACAGATGGTAACTGAAATGCTTAGGCAACTTCTTAAGAAAAACCCAGCTGAGCCTTGTAAACAGTTGTCCTTTGTAGAACCAGCATCTAAGGAGCAAGGCAGGGAGACTCTGCCCGAACTACTTTAATTAGAATTTACACGTTTTGTACCATCAGGGACCTGCCTGAAGCGTGAGATGGTTAAAATTATCGGCACAGCAGCCACATGGATGCAGGGAGCAGACAGGGAAGGCAGGTTTTGCGTGTGGCCCATCTGTACTTGGGAAGGAAATGGAAATTCTGAGTTTAAAAATAAATAAACAAATAAGGTAAACACCACCAGCACCAGCAGCAGCTTTATACAATTCTTTTCTGTGAGGCAAGTGTGTTCCTGAGTGCCACACCTTCCATCCACGATGACCTCTGGAGGTCCCTTCCAACCCCTACCACTCTCAGGTCTTTGAAGCTGCCCGCACACAACCATCAGGCTGAAGACCTGTCGGAGGTTGCCTCATCTGACATGCACACAGCTAGCGATGGGAGAGAAGGCGACACAGCGGAGCTGGTGGCTTTGAGCTCATACATATGCCTCCCAGTTATTTCAATGGCCGGGTGAGATAAACATCAGCACACAGGGACTGCTCTTAATATGCACAAGAACAAATGGTCCGGATTTGGAGCCATAACTTATTCAAACCAGATGGCCGGGGAACAGGGCTGCTGCACTCGCGTGTCCTTCAGAACCAGGGCAGGGGCTTTGTCTAGCCCTGTTTGCCTGTCCACCTACTCTTATTTCTGGGGTCAAGTGATTCCTTCAGAGACAGCATCAGAGGATCTGCTCCCCTGCGAGAGGCCACTAGCTGATGACAGTATGTTCTTATTTTTCTAAGGCATTGAGCAGGCTGCATCATCAGCATCCTTCCATTCTGTTCCCATGTGACCTGCCCTAGATCATCCTGCTTTGGCAGAGGGATTGGACTGGATGATCTCCACAGATCCCTTCCAACCCCTACCATTCTATGATTCTCTTGTGCAATGGATCTGCTCACCTCCAACACACTTTTCAATGCTAGGTCCCCAGCAGTACCAGGAGAGTGATGTCTGCTTGTCAGCTTGACCAAGTCTCAGCTTTGGCTGCATGAAGATCTAAGGGCAACCAAGCTTCTTGTGGGGTGCCGCAGGTCTTTATGCCCACAGCAGAGTCTGAGGCCAAAGGGGTACCTGCAAACTAAGTATAACTCAGCTGCTGGTCCGTAGCTCACCAGGACATCCAGAGGTGATCTGTACCAGGACCACCACTCAGAATTAGCGATACAGCTCATTGAGAGTTCATGCCAGGAGACGGTGCACTGAGGCAGGGGAGCAGTGCACGCATCCCACTGCCATGTGCAGAGCCCAGATTCAGCATGCCTTTGTCACCCATCCCATGTCAAGCCCTATGGTAAACCACTATCTCCAGTCACTTGATGGCTGTATCAAGCTTTGTATAGATGGTCCTCACAGGCTTGACCTCAACCCAGGCACCTTTGGCCACCAGCAAAATGGTTCCTCAAAATATGACATTACTGCTGTGTTGCTCATCCTGATCAACCTTAGAATCATGGACTTGTGGAATTGTTTAGGTCGAAAAAGACCTTTAAGATCTTTAAGACTTACCAGAACTTGCACATCTGTAAGTTGTGTTAGGTCTAACCTTTGGTGTCACCTGAGATTTCTAGGGAGTGAGACCTTCGTTTGGTGGAGACTAATGGAGGAAGGAGTAGGTGAAAGGTAGGTTTTGCAGAAGCCGAGAGAGAGAGCTTGCTGTCACGGATTACCAGGGTTAAATTACCCTTTTGTACTGATACTACTTTGTAAACACAGTGGTTGAGGGGAAAAGGGGAAAAAAAAAGTCAGCCTCACACTGGCAGACCCTTCAGAAACCGATTTTGCTGCCGCACAATGAGCTGGTACAAGCCAACAGCAGAGATGTGTGTTGACATTTCTGAGAGCCCAAGTGACATGTGTTGTATGTGGACTGGGGTCAGTGGCTTGACTTCTAATGGTCTGTGTCTTTGTTGCTTAACCACAAGCCGCCACACACGGGCAACTGTGGGAGGTTCTTGTGTTCCTTGGAAGCACAAGAAAGGCGCTCACGTGCTGGTGGAAGAGAGTGCTAGGTGCAGGAGGCATGCCATAGTAATCAGAACTACAAAGCAGGCCATGCCTGTCAGCCTTCCCTTACAAACATGCCCTTAGCATTCCATTTTGAAAAGCACTTCTTTTTTGAACCTGAGGACCAAATCCTGTGATGCTAAGGAACATGTGGAGATGTTTCACTGCACAGAGCAGTTTGTTTCACTTCACAAACAGCCATGCATATCAGCTTGGAGGGCTTGCACCAGACACTGCCATTTTATAGCACCAGAACCACAGCATGGGTTCTGTTGGAAGAGACCTTCAAAGGTCATCCAGTCCAACTCCCTTGCACTCAGCAGGGACATCTGCAACTGAAGCAGGTTGCTCAGAGTCCGAAGCGACCTCACCTGGAATGGTTCCAGGGATGGGGCATCTAAAATCTCTCTGGGACACCTGGGACAGGCTCTCACCACCCCTAGTCTCAAACATTTCTCCCTTCTCTCCACTCCCAATCTCCCTCTCTCAGCTTCAAACCATCACCCCTTGTCCTGTCACAACAGGCCCTGAGAAAAAGTCTGTCCTCAGCTTTCTTAGAGGCCCCTTGAAGCACAGAAAGGCTATCAGAAGGTCTGACTGGAGCCTGAACCACCTCAACTCTCTCAGCCTGGCCCCACAGCAGAGGCCTTCCATCTCTGTCAGCACTGCTATGGTCTCATCTGGACCAACATCAAGCAGGGTCCATATTTCTCCTGTGGTTTTCTTGAACCCTGCTTGATAAAAGGACTCCAGCAGCCCCCCAGCTGCTCAGCAGCCATGGAACTATCACACTGGGCATTCCTGTAAACTGTTGCTGCTTAGACAAGATGCCCTTCAGAGGATAGGTGGAGACTTCTTTCCTCCTCCAAAAAGAATTGGATATTGATGTTCAGCCTCTTCATACTTACAAACACCTACTAATGTATCAAATGCAATATAATGGCTGTGTGCTGTTAACCTTGGCCCAGGTGACAACTCCCTGAAGTCCTCAGGGCCACCAGCTTGAGTAAAAACCACTTGCATCAATGAAAGCTCAGGTCCTGCAAGCCTCAGTGATTAACTCAAAACATAAATGGCTGAGATCAGAAATCTTCAGAAACCCATTAAAGAACAGACTGGTGCCAGATCAATAAAAACACTGCTTGCAAAACCAATTAGCTGATGTATGAAAGAGTAAAGAGTGACTCCTGGATTCCACCTTTCCTGGACTCCCTTCTGGCAGTCTGGCTGAGCTCCACAACTGGGTACCTTGTCCACATACACACAGTGTGTGCCCAGATGGCCAAGGCCATCAGCCTCCTGGCTTGGATCTGCAAGAATGTGGACAGCAAGAATAGGCCAGAGATTGTCTCACTCTGCTTAGCACTGATGAGGCCACATCTGGAATTCTGGGTTCAGATTTGGGCCCCCTCACTCCAAGAAGGACATGTAGGGGCTGGAGCATGTCCAGAGAAGGGCAACAAAGCTGGTGAAGGGTCTGGAGCAGAAGTGTCATAAGAAGCAGCTGAGAGACCTGGGGTTGTTGAGCCTGAAGAAAAGGAGGCTGAGAGGTGACCTTGCTCTTTACAGCTCCCTGAAAGGGGGCTGGAGCCAGGTGGGGGTTGGTCTCTTCTCCCAGCAAACAAGAGGACAAGAGGAAATTACCTCAAGTAGTGGCAGGGGAAGTTTAGATTGGACATTAGGAACAATTTTTCTCTCCCAGAAGGGCTGTCAAGTCCTTGAACAGTCTGTCTAGTTGAGAGGTGAAGTCTCCATGCCTGGAGGGATTTCACAAACAGGTAGCTGTGGTGCTGAGGAGCACAGATTAGTGATGGACTTGGCAGTGCCGGGTTAGTGGTTGGCCTTAGTGACTTTAAAGGTCTTTTCCAACCAACGTTATGCTGTTGTTCTATTTATTTATAAAGAATCAATTACTTGCAGAGTGGTTGCACTTCTTCTTTGTAGTACTCTTTATACTGGGAGAGGAA
Source organism: Pogoniulus pusillus (assembly GCF_015220805.1). NCBI lineage: Eukaryota > Metazoa > Chordata > Aves > Piciformes > Lybiidae > Pogoniulus > Pogoniulus pusillus. Next base: position 88,949,419 of record NC_087309.1, read on the forward strand.
GGACTTCCTTGTTTTACCTTGATGCACCTTGACTGCAGCAGCTCACAATGTTTCATGTTAAACATTTTCTGAGCACGTCAGAGCTATGCCAGCCTCCCTCATGTGCATCACAACCTGTGCAGTCCTACATCCAACACCTCTGATACATCGTTTTGCACAAGGTCCTTGTTGTCAGTGAGCATGAGCAGCCAGAGTTCATGGCCAATTAAATTCTGGGGACACCAAACTACCTCCAAGGTAAGGGTCTGATGCCAAAAGCAGACTGGGTGGTGATGAGGAGTCCCCAAGGAACTGGGCTGGTTTTTTTGGGCACAAGGTTGATTCTCCAGTCCCATCTAGTCACATATAAACTCCTTCTGCTTCTTTGCATGCTGAGTACAGCCAGACACATTGGCTGACCTGGTCTTGTTTATCATAGAACCATGGAATTCCAGAATGATTTGGATGGGAAGGGATCTCCAAAGGTTTTCTAGACCTAACCCCATGCAGCAAGCAGGGCCATCTTCAACTCTGGCTGCCCACAGCCCCAGACAATGCAACCTGGCATGTTGCCAGAGATGGGCCATCTACCACCTCTCTGAGCAACCTGGGCCACTGTTTGACAAACATCAATGTGGTGTATGATTATGAGGTCCATCTTCATACTGCATCTGCTGTTCTCGTGCAGTTCAAAAATGCCTTCACAGTTTATTGTCTGCTAAAGCAGGTAGAGGCTTTGGTCCAGTCACTCTGCATGGCAGAGATCTCCTTGCCATCAGGGCACCAGTCCCTATTGTGTCTGTATCTGTGGTTCAGCATACCAGTGGCCCTACTCATGTTGGAGTTTCCTGAGATGCTGAGAAGCTTTTCTCTTGGGAAGAGGGCTCTGAGCCCATGGGTATGTCTTGTGCAAAGGTGCAATGGTGGCTTTGCTTTATTGTGATTTTTCTGATAGAGATGGAATGTGTGAAAGGGGAGCATGGCAGCAGGGCAAGAGAGGTGATGCTGCCCATTTACTCTGCTCTTGTGAGACTTCACCTTGAATATTGTGTCCAGTTCTGCTGTCCCCAGCATATGAAGGACATAGAGTTGAGGACACAAAGGACATTAAAGACAGGAAGGGCCTTGGGGACAGCAATCATGACATGGTAGAGTTTAGTATTCTGCAGGGTAGAATCAGACCATTGAGTAGAATTACAACCCTGGACTTCTGCAGAGCTAAATTTGTGCTCTTCAGGACATGCTTGCAGAAATCCCACAGGCTAAGGCTCTGGAGGGGAAAGGAGCCCAAGAAAGTTGGCTAATTTTTAAAGACCACTTCCTCCAAGCCCAAGGTAGGTGTGTTCCCCTGAGTGAAAAATCAGGTAGATGTGCTAGGAGACCTGCATGGCTGAGCAAGTAGCTCCTGAAGGAAATCTCAGGGAAGAAAGAAACTTACAATCCATGGAAGAAGGGATTGGTCACTTGGGAGAACTATAGAGAAGTAGTCAGGCCTTGTAGTAAAGCAATAAGGAAGGCCAAAGCCCTCTTGGAACTGAAGCTGGCAAAGGAAGTAAAAGAGAACAAGAAAGGCTTCTTCAAACACATCAGCAGAAAAAGGAAGAACGGGGAAGGTGTTGGGAGGGCACTGCTGAACGAGGAGGCAGCCTTGGTAACTGAGGATGTGGAGAAGGCAGAGTTGCTAAATGCCTTCTTTGCTTCAGTCTTTACACCTAAGGCTGCACTCCCCTATGGACTCCAGACCCTGGATGAAGCAGAGGAAGACTGGAGGAGGGAATGCTCCCCACTGGCCAGTGCAGAGTGGGTTAGGGATCAATTGCACAAGTCCATGGGCCCTGATGGGATGCACCCAAGGGTGCTGAGAGAACTGGCTGAGGTTATCACTCTGCCACTCTCCATCACCTTTGCCAAATCGTGGCAGAGAGGAGAGGTGCCTGAGGACTGGAGGAGAGCCAATGGCACTCCAGTCTTCAGAAAGGGCAAGAAAGAGGTTCCAGGGAACTACAGACCAGTCAGCCTCACCTCCATCCCTGGAAAAATGGTGGAGCAACTCCTGTTGGAGGGCATCTCAAGGCACTTGGAAGAGAAGAAGGTTATCAGGAGTAGTCAGCATGGATTTACCAAGGGGAAGTCATGCTTGACTAACCTGATAGCATTCTATGATGCCATAACTGAATGGGTAGATTCAGGGAGAGCAGTGGATGTAGTCTACCTTGACCTTAGCAAGGCCTTTGACACCATCTCCCATGACATCCCAGTGAGCAAGCTGAGGAAGTGTGGGATGGAAGAGCAGACAGTGAGGTGGGTTAGGAACTGGTTGCAAGATAGAGTTCAGAGGGTGGTGATCAATGGTGCCAGGTCCAGTTGGAGAGCTGTAAGCAGTGGAGTCCCCCAGGGATCAGTGCTGGGTCCAGTCCTGTTCAACATCTTCATCAGTGCCATTGATGAGGGCACAGAGTGTCTGCTCAGCAGGTTTGCTGCTCACACCAAGCTGGGAGGCTTGGCTGATACAGCTGAAGGCTGTGCAGCCATCCAGAGAGACCTGGGCAGGCTGGAGAGCTGGGCACAGAGGAACCAGATGAGGTTCAACAAGGACCAGTGCAGAGTCCTGCACCTGGGGAGGAAGAATAAACTGCACCAGTAGAGGCTGGGAGGTGATCTGCTGGAGAGCAGCCCTGTGGAGAGGGACCTGGGGGTGCTGGTGGATCACAAGTTACCCATGGCACAGCAATGTGCCCTTGTGGCCAAGAAGGCCAATGGGACCCTGGGGGGTACTAGGGAGAGTGTGTCCAGCAGATCCAGGGAGGTTCTCCTCCCCCTCTACTCTGCCCTGGTGAGACCTCCTCTTGAATACTGTGTTCAGTTTTGGGCTCCCCAGTTGAAGAGGGACAGGGACCTGGTGGAGAGGGTCCAGCAGAGGGCTACAAGGATGCTTAGGGGACTGGAGCACTGCCTGATGAGGAGAGGCTGAGGGACCTGGGGCTGCTTAGTCTGGAGAAGAGAAGACTGAGAGGGCATTTAGTGTTTATAAACACCTGAGGGCTGGTCAGGGGAGGTGGGGGACAGGCTCTTTTCACTTGTTCCCTGTGATAGGACAAGGAGCAATAGGTGTAAGATGAGCCAGCAGTGTGCCCAGGTGGCCAAGAGAGCCAGTGGCATCCTGGCCTGCATCAAGAACAGTGTGTCCAGTAGGACAAGGGAGGTTATTCTTCCCCTGTACTCAGCACTGGTCAGGACACACCTTGAGTACTGTGTCCAGTTCTGGGCCCCTCAATTCAAGAGAGATGTTGAGGTGCTGGAAGGTGTCCAGAGAAGAGTGACAAAGCTGGTGAGGGGCCTGGAACACAAACCCTCTGAGGAGAAGCTGAGGGAGCTGGAGGTGTGCACCCTGCAGAAGAGGAGGCTCAGGGGTGACCTCATTGCTGTCTACAACTACCTGAAGGGACATTGTAGCCAGGTGGGGGTTGGGCTCTTCTGCCAGGCAAGCAGCAATAGAACAAGGGGACACAGTCTCAAGTTGTGCCAGGGTAGGTATAGGCTGGATGTTAGGAGGAAGTTCTTGCCAGAGAGAGTGATTGGCATTGGAATGGGCTGCCCAGGGAGGTGGTGGAGTCACCGTCCCTGGAGGTGTTCAAGAAGAGACTGGATGAGGCACTTGGTGCCATGGTCTAGTTGACTGGATAGGGCTGGGTGCTAGGTTGGACTGGAGGTGCTAGGTTGGACTTGGAGGTCTCTTCCAACCTGGTTGATTCTATGATTCTAAGTTGCAGCACAGGAGGTTCCACCTCAACACAAGGAGGAGCTTCCTCACTGTAAGGGTCACAGAGCACTGGAACAGGCTCCCCTGAGAGGGTGTGGAGTCTCCTTCTCTGGAGACTGTCAAGGCCTGTCTGGATTTGTTCCTCTGTGGTCTGTGCTACATTGTGTGGTCCTGCTCTGGCAGGGAGCTTCGTCTTGATGATCTCCTTGGGTCCTTTCCAACCCCTAACATCCTGTGATCCTGTGATAGAGCTGTTAAGAGTGATTCCAGAGGAGGACCACAAAGGGCTGAAGCACCTCTGCTAGGAGGACAGGCTGAAGGAGCTGAGGTTGTCCAGCCTAGAGGAATGAAGACTCCAGAGGGACCTTAGAGCTGCCTTCCAATAGCTGAAGGGATTCTACGGAAAGGCTGCAGAGGGACTTTTCATTAGGGTGTGTAGAGGCAGGACAAGGGGGAATGGTTTGAAGCTGAGGGAGAGCAGGGTTAGACTGGAATTTGGGAAGAAGTTCTTCAGTAGGAGGGTGGTGAGATTCTGGAATAGGCTGCCCAGGGAGGCTGTGGATGCCTCCTCCCTGGGGTTGTTCAGAGCCAGGTTGGATGAAGCCTTGGGCAGCCGAGTCTAGTTGAGAGGTGTCCCTATCCATGGGGTGGAGTCTGGTGTAGATGACCTCTGAGATCCCTTCCAACCTGAGCCATTTTGTGAAGTCCTGCCGAGAGCCTGCCACAGCTAAAAGACATTCAAGAGTCTCGCACTCCTAGGACAGGTTTCAAGGAAAAGGAGTGAATCCTAGAGATGCAGCCATGGAAATAATAATCCCCTTCTGGATTTGGCAAACAGACAAGGGCTTATGTGTGGAAACAGGGTGGGTGGAGGCAGGGCAGGCTGATGCCGCCCAGCAAGGAGCCAGGGCTGCCGCTTCTCCGAGAGAATGGGAATTGTTTGCTCTGGTTGCTTTCCAAAGCTGTTCAGATGCCTCAGAGGTGAAAGGATTTCAAGGAAACGTTCGGGATGCTCATTTGGTCACATCCAAAGCTTTGTTTTAAAGATGCCTCAGCAGAATGAGTCACCTTTTCACACGGGAAGGCTGCGCGGCGGGCGATGCGTCAGCAGCGGAAAGTGCTGGAGGCAGAGCCACGCCGCATGGACGGCGCGGAGTCCATCTGGCGTCTGCAGTGGTCAAAGGCCAACAAGATTTTCCAATATCCTCCAACTGGAGCTAGAGGGAAAAGAAAATATGAAAAGTCTTTGGGGTGCAATATGAGCTGATTAAAAGAACCATGCAACAAAGCACTAATTAACTGTGCTATTAAAGGTCCATCCACTTCGCTGCAGGAAAGAGCAACATCTTCTAGAATGGATGCTTGCTAATAAATCAGGAGGGCTTTGTTCATCTGCCAGCTCCCCCACAGGCTGGCTGGGTGGTCTTGCTGCAAGTTAAATCTCTTTAACCTCAGTTTCTCTATCTGCAAGATGGGGAGGGAAACTTTGTATTCCCCTCGCCCCTCTAATGAATGTTGAACTCCAAGAAAAGCTCTAAAAAGTTAGAAAGTGCTGTAGAAATCTCTGGTGTGTTACACACCCAAAGCCAAGGTCCTTGAGCAAGGAGTCCCTTTCCCCTTCTTCTGAGGCAGAAGGGATCCTAGAGAGCAGATAGGTACCAGCTGGTTCCCAGGAAAGGAAATGGCCAGATCTCAAATGGGTCCTCTCCTAAGCTTGAGGAACTGGGTAGAAATCTTCAGTCGCAAGACTGTTATTCTGCTGCCTAGAAAGGGAGGTGGCAGGGACTATCTCAGAACATCTGATGCCACCTTAGATCTGGTGCAGTATCCCCCAAGAGTGCCCTGACCTGATTCCTGTGATGCATGGAAATCAAAAGTCAATCACGACTCCAGCTCTGCCACAGTGTGCTATGAGACACTGTGGCTGGGGAGCTGGATCTCCTGCAGGGTTTGCAGGACGAAGGAGAGACGTGGACTGCAGTGGGTCCTCTTGCTAAGCTCTACCCCACCTCACAAGAGAGGAAGGGCTGGTGAGAGCAGCAAAGGAAAAGAGCTGTGCATGAGGAGAGATGAGGTAAACCCCATATCCAGTGGGTATCACACCCAGCTCCTTGCAGTCGACGGCCAGGCATCAGAACACTCATTAAGCCAGACCAGGTTTCCACAAAGCTAGAGCTCACTTAGTCTCTTTACTAACTTACACTTTTCCCAGATCCACTCTGGTTTTCTGTTAGTAGCTTCTTACCTTGGAATATTTAGGACAAGCTTTTGATGTAACAGCACTTGCTGAGATAAAGAGTGTGGTAGATGGAACCCAGGTCCTGTGATTTGGTTTTCAGGTGGCTCCATCCAAAGCCATTGTAAAAAATGCTGGATCTGAGCATCCGTGGTGTCTGCCAAGTCAAAGAGTTGCAACAAGAAGACTGTCATCCAGAGGGAACTGGAGCTGTTTTTCAATACAGCCAGTCTAGCTGTATTTTTTGCAACCTTGCACCTTCATATCCTTGTGGTCTTTTCTTGTAGGCCTTTGGGGGGAAATGCTGGGGTGGAATTTCTTGCTTTTCTACCACTGGCTGCACCATTTGCTAGCATGAGCTGCAATGTGTTATCAAACAGTAGGAACATTAAAAATACTCACTTTGCTGCTGTTGTGAAAGTGTAGGGATAATGCATCTATTTACCTGAATTACAGAAAATTGCTTTCCTCCTGCAGATGAGCAAAATTGGTCACTTAATTCTGAAAGACATGGAGAGAAAGGTAGCAGTGATTGCTTCAATGTCATGGCAACACATGCCAGTGCTGTGAGCAGCTCAACATCTCCTTGCTGCAGTCCTCCCTCAGAAATAAACAAACAAAACCCCATATTTTTGACAGCAGCTTAGCACTGAGGTCTCCTGGAACCAGTTCTCCTGGGGAAGCATTATCTATACTACCAGGTTTCCTGGACTGAAGAGAGTATCTCCATCCAGAACCACTTTGAACAGCTGCCTCTGCTCTGCCCAACCCAGAATTACTATCACCAAGCAGCTGACAGCACCTCCCTGCCTGCTTTTAATATCCTGCCCCAGGCACGGAGCTTTTTAACAGAGGAACCTCTGCAAGAGCAGAGGAACATCATTTTAGGCCACCTTTGCAGCTGTCTCACACTATCAAAGTCTTGAAGGAGCCTTGCTGGGTGATGTGATGATGGCCAGTGTGGGTGTGGGGGCTCAGGCTTTTGGCTTCTCCGTGTGAGAGTGAATGTAAATTATCTTGCTATCCAAGCCAGTGGTATGGGAATAAAATCCTTACAGGCAGTAATTTATACTGAGCCTCCAGGATCTACAACTCACCCTCCCAAAAATCATCTCTCTTGCCTTTGGTCTGGGTGGAGTATGGGTGGATTCCCAATGATATCATGCAAGGATGTGGGTTTGCCTGCGAGTTCCTGTGTCTTCTCCTGAGCTAATTTCACTCTTTGTTTACTCTTATCAGGACTTCTGCAGCCAAGAACTAATTAGCAGCACTGACTTAGTACATTGAGGTCCTACTAGTCCAAGGCATTGTACACACACAAAGCCAAGAAGATCTGCACAATATTTTAAAGGAAACCCTTACTAAGCACTACTACTAGCTTAAAAAAAAATCTAATTATGCCAGCAGAAATAAACACTGAAGTGGGGAGCATCTCTCCAGCTCCACTGTGGCAGTGGTTAGGAAGCAGGTCATAGAATCATAGAATGCTAGGGGTTGGAAGGGATCTCTAGAGATCCTTGAGTCCAATCTCCTCTGTCAAACCTGGGGCACGTCACACAGGAACACATCCAAATGGGTCTTGAAATTCTCCAGAGAAGAAGACTCCACAAAGTCCCTGGTCATCCTGCTCCACTGTTTCATCACCATCACAGCAAACAAGTTTCTCCTCACACTGGGAGAAGTTCCTCCAGATGTTGAGATGTTTTAGTAAGGATTTTGGCATCTGTTTTTGCTTCACAGGATCACAGGATCACAGGATATTAGGGGTTGGAAGGGACCCAAGGAGATCATCAAGTCCAACCCTGCTGCAGGATAATACTATCTAACACAGATCACAGAGGAGCACATCCAGACAGGCCTTGAAAGTCTCCAGAGAAGGAGACTCCACAGCCTCTCTGGGGAGCCTGTTCCAGTGCTCTCTGACCCTTACAGTGAGGAAGTTCTCCCTTGTGTTGAGGCAGAACCTCTTGTGCTGCAACTTACACCCATTGCTCCTTGTCCTATCACAGGGAGCAAGTGAGCAGAGCCTGTCTCCCACTCCTGACCTCCAGCCCTCAGATACTTATAAACATTTATCAAATCCCTTCTAAGTCTTCTTTTCTCCAGACTAAGCAGCCCCAGGTCCCTCAGCCTCTCCTCACAAGCCATGCCCTCCAGTCCCCTAAGCATCCTCGTAGCCCTCTGCTAGACCCTCTCCACCAGGTCCCTGTCTCTCTTCAACTGGGGAGTCCAAAACTGAACACAGTATTCAAGAGGAGGTCTCACCAGGGCAAAGTAGAGGGGGAGGAGAACCTCCCTGGATCTGCTGGACACACTCTCCCTAGTACCCCCCAGGGTCCCATTGGCCTTCTTGGCCACAAGGGCACATTGCTGTGCCATGGGTAACTTGTGATCCACCAGCACCCCCAGGTCCCTCTCCACAGGGCTGCTCTCCAGCAGATCACCTCCCAGCCTCTACTGGTGCAGTTTATTCTTCCTCCCCAGGTGCAGGACTCTGCACTGGTCCTTGTTGAACCTCATCTGGTTCCTCTGTGCCCAGCTCTCCAGCCTGCCCAGGTCTCTCTGGATGGCTGCACAGCCTTCAGCTGTATCAGCCAAGCCTCCCAGCTTGGTGTGAGCAGCAAACCTGCTGAGCAGACACTCTGTGCCCTCATCAATGGCATTGATGAAGATGTTGAACAGGACTGGACCCAGCACTGATCCCTGGGGGACTCCACTGCTTACAGCTCTCCAACTGGATCTGGCACCATTGATCACCACCCTCTGAACTCTATCTTGCAACCAGTTCCTAACCCACCTCACTGTCTGCTCTTCCATCCCACACTTCCTCAGCTTGCTCACTGGGATGTCATGGGAGACTGTGTCAAAGGCCTTGCTAAGGTCAAGGTAGACTACATCCACTGCTCTCCCTGAATCTACCCATTCAGTTATGGCATCATAGAATGCTATCAGGTTAGTCAAGCATGACTTCCCCTTGGTAAATCCATGCTGACTACTCCTGATAACCTTCTTCTCTTCCAAGTGCCTTGAGATGCCCTCCAACAGGAGCTGCTCCACCATTTTTCCAGGGATGAGGTGAGGCTGACTGGTCTATAGTTCCCTGGAACCTCTTTCTTGCCCTTTCTGAAGACTGGAGTGCCATTGGCTCTCCTCCAGTCCTCAGACACCTCAGGCTTGCTGAACAGCTTTCCTACTGCCCACCACTGTGCCTGGTACCTAGGTCACAGAATGACAAAATGATAAGGATTAGAAGGGACCTCTGGAGATCAGCCAGTCTAGCCCCAAGGAGGCTTAGATTGCCTGAGGCTGTGGATCCTGGTTTGGATCAGCAATGGTGTGGCCAGCAGCAGTAGGGAAGGGATTGTTTCCCTCTACTGGCACTGGTGAGGCCACACCTCAAATCTTGTGTTTAGTTTTGGGCCCCTCACTCCAAGAAGGGCATTGAGGGTCTGGAGTGTGTCCAGAGAAGGGCAATAAAGCTGGGGAAGAGTCTAGAGAACAGGGCTGGTGAGGAGCAGCTGAAGAACCTGGAGAAAAGGAGTCTGAAGAGAGACCTTCTGGCTCGCTACAGCTCTCTAAAAGGAGGCTGGAGCCGGGTGGGGACTGGTTCCTTTTTCTTTTAAAGGGCAAGCTATTAGAGAAGAGGAAATGGCCTCAAGTTGCAGCTGAGGAGATTTAGGTTGGAAGTGAGGAACAATTTCCTCCCTGAAAGGGTTGTTGAGGCCTGTCCCAGGCTGCCCAGGGCAGCAATGGAGTCCCCTCCCCCGGAAGGATTTCAAAGCCATGTAGCTGTGGTGCTGGGGTCTGGAGGTGGACTTGGCGGTGCTAGCTTAACGACTGGACATGATGGTCTCTTCCAGACTAAACTGCTCCATGATTCTGTGACTTTTGCTTTCGTGTTTTGCTTTACTTTTAAGGAAGAATAACCAGCACCCTAGACAGACTGATACCGTGTGGCACAGCATTCATGCATGTACTTGAAGTGAGACTCACAGAGGGTATTCGCTTCCTCTGTTAGCTAAAACAAACAAAGCCTGTGCAGATTAAATGCTGTGCAGAGAAGGCAGCATTGCAGGCCATGCTCCCCTGCAGATGCTTTACATTTCCCAGATAAGATACTGGGCAGTGAAGGCTGATGAACTACAGACTTTCACATGCAACTACTACTACCTACTACTACTACAAATATCACCTAGCTATACTCGCTAAAATAAACATGCAAGTGCACTGACAGTCCCCAAGCTTCAATGTAAGAGCCATGCTGGACAACTGCTGGAGAAAGCTGTGCCAGAAAGAATGTGGATGCAGTTTGCTTGTTATAGGTTCTCCTCTGGTATCTTGAGGATGGTGAGGGGATTGGGCATCTCTGAGGAGGAAAGGCTGAGAGCGCTGTGGTTTCTGAGCCTGGGGAAGAGCTGCTTGAAAGGGGACCTGATCAATGCTCAGCAAGGGAAAAAGAGCAGGAGGCAAGGGGATGGCAAGACTGTTTTCAGTGGTGCCCAGTGACAGGACAAGTGGAAATGGGTAAAATAAAAACTAGAACACAGGTGATGCCACCTAAACATGAGGGGAAACTTCTCTGCTGAGAGTGCGCCCGAGCCCTGGCGCAGGCTGCCCAGAAAGGCTGTGGAGTCTCCTCCTCTGGAGAGCTTCCGAACCCACCTCAACATTGTGATCCTGGGAAAGCTGCTGTGGGTGCCCCTGCTTTAGGCAGGCTTTAGGATGGACTGGGAGATATTCAGAGGTTTCTCCCAAACCCCACCACACTGGGATTCTGTGATTCTGGGATCACACTCAAACTATTGACGGGAGTTGCGACACATCAGCAAGTGGATGCAAATCCAGACTGCATGTCCCAAACCAAACAAATACCACCACCACCACCCCAAAAAAAAAAAGGAGAGATGGATTTTCCTTTAGGAGCAGGTGTGGATCTGTTGGAAGGTAGGAGAGCCCTGCAGAGGGACCTGGACAGGCTGGATGGGTGGGCAGAGGCCAAGGGGATGAGATTGAACAAGGCCAAGTGCAGGGTTCTGCACTTTGGCCACAACAACCCCAAGCAGTGCTACAGGCTGGGGACTGAGTGGCTGGAGAGCAGCCAGGAGGAAAGGGACCTGGGGGTACTGGTGGATAGTAGCTGAAGATGAGCCAGCAGTGTGCCCAGGTGGCCAAGAGAGCCAATGGCATCCTGGCCTGCATCAGGAACAGTGTGGCCAGTAGGACAAGGGAGGTTATTCTTCCCCTGTACTCAGCACTGGTCAGGACACACCTTGAGTACTGTGTCCAGTTCTGGGCCCCTCAATTCAAGAGAGATGTTGAGGTGCTGGAAGGTGTCCAGAGAAGGGCAACAAAGCTGGTGAGGGGCCTGGAACACAAACCCTCTGAGGAGAGGCTGAGGGAGCTGGGGGTGTGCAGCCTGGAGAAGAGGAGGCTCAGGGGTGATCTTATTGCTGTCTACAACTACCTGAAGGGAGGTTGTAGCAAGGTGGGGTTTGGCCTCTTCTCCCAGGCAACCAGCAATAGAACAAGGGGACACAGTCTCAAGTTGTGCTGGGGTAGGTCTAGGCTGGATGTTAGGAGGAAGTTCTTGCCAGAGAGAGTGATTGGCATTGGAATGGGCTGCCCAGGGAGGTGGTGGAGTCACCATCCCTGGAGGTGCTCAAGAAAAGACCGGATGAGGCACTTGGTGCCATGGTCTAGTTGACTGGATAGGGCTGGGTGCTAGGTTGGACTGGATGATCTTGGAGGTCTCTTCCAACCTGTCTGGTTCTATGATTCCATGATTCTATGATTCAGTTGATCTTACCTAGAAGAAAATCATTAATAAACAGTGTCACATCATAACTTTGATGCCAGTCGAAGGCATTGTGCCAAAATAATAGGAGGCTTATTTCATCTGAGGACACTAAATGATTAAAAAATGCCTTGGAAAGAAGCTGAAGTCAGATAATCTCTTGCATGCCTCCAAGAGAAGACTCAATGGTTCTGTGATACTCTTCATCATGCCAGTCTTGCCATTTGAAGATTTTTTTCCCCAGGATGGGCTGAATTTAGCCATTAACATAATACTAGTTTCAAGGTAGATGATCAAAAACACCTTGGAAAAGTCACTGAAGTGCCCCAGTAAATACTTTGTTTTCGGTGCCCAAAACCACAACTAGGTTAGGCAAGGTGGAGCCAGATGTGGAATCACAGAATTGCAGAATGCTTCAAGTTAGAAGGGACCTCCAGAGGTCACCTAGTCCAACCCCTGTGCAGTGATCAGGGACATCTCTGACTAAAGTGGGTTGCTCAGAGCCCCATCCAACTTGACCTGGGGTGTTTCAAGGCATGTGGCACCTCTCTGTACCACTTACGCTAGCATGCTACCACTCTCATCATGAAATAAAAAGTCCTCCTTCTAAATAAAATCTCCCTTCTTTTAGCTCCAAGCTATCACCTCTTGTTCTGTCACCATAATATGTTGCTGTGATCATTCTTCTGGATCAATCCTATGAACAGCAATCCACTGTTTTAGACAGATCAGGTCAAATGCAGCCACCACTTTGCTTAAACTACTTCTGTTCTGCCTATTTTTGCACGCTTGGGGTGGGAATTCTGCACATAAGGCAGCACCACAGCCTTGAGATAAAGCAGTACAGCCTCTGAAGCAGCAGAGGAGTAGCTGTCAGTGCTTACATCGGGGAGAGTTCATCAGGTAAATCTGACTGCAAAACTAGTGAGATACAAGCCAAAAATCATGTCCTGGGGCTGATCACATACAAACCCCAAAGTAAAGATAAGCCAGCCTAACCATCTGGATATGCATGTCACACAACAGCCTATGCAATTAGGGTCTTTGCTCCTGTCCAATACATACATATATACATACATAAATAACCCAAGTTAACTTTAAGCAGGTTGTTGGATTTTGTTTTTCCCTTTTTCCTTACCACAAACATCTAAACTGGAAAATCCTCCATCAAGCTGCTCCTTTTCTATCCAACACCTTGAACCTCCCTGCAAAAAAAAACAAAAAACAAAACAAAATAACCCAAACCAACACCCAAACCCTTGAACAATTAAATTCTGCCACATAAATCAGTGCAGGCAGGCCCCCTTTTCAATGCTAGGTATTTGTTTTCAAGCATTAAGTGTTCCTAGCAGACGTGTGAAAGAAAATGTCTCTTTTTTTGTTGGTTGTTTGGGTTTGTTGGGTTCTCTTTTTTTGGGTGCCTTTCACAATGTGACTTCCAAGAAGCATTTTTTTTTCTCCCCTCAGTGCCAAGAAAGTTCAGTTGCATTATTGCTGTCAGTAAGTAGCACTCCTACAAGCTGTTAAATTCTTTACCTGCAGATGAGTGGCCCTTGAAAAGGTTGGGGGAAAAAAACAAAACACCAGAACAAAAAAAAAACAAACAAAAAACCAAACAAACAAACAAAACAACAAAAAAAAAAAAACCAGCCAAAAAAAACCCAACAACAACCAACCCAAACCACTATTTCCTGCCTTCTGAGGATCTGAAAGGGACCCAAAAGGATTATGAAATCATGGTAACTGATAACCCTCAGACAGACAGCAGCGTTATCAACAAGTGAGGATAAATGATGAAATCCATCCAATGTCTAACTGTTTAAAGTCAGTATCAGCTCCAAATGGAGATTAATTGCCTTCGGCAAAGGCAGGGTCCACAAGGTGCTGTGTTAATGAGTGCAGTGAAAGGATAGCAAATGTTATGATTGACAGCAGTAGGACATATAAATATATATGTGTGTGTGTCAGATGTTATGATTGACAGCAGTAGGACATATAAATGTGGGGAGGCCTGTGGATGTGGTCTATCTGGCCTTCAGCAAGGCCTTTGACACTGTCCCCCACAGCAAACTGCTGGCTAAGCTGTCAGCCCATGGCTTGGATGGCAACACTCTGTGCTGGGTTAGGAACTGGCTGGAGGGCCAGACCCAGAGAGTGGTGGTGAATGGTGCCACATCCAGCTGGCGGCCAGTCACTAGTGGTGTCCCTCAGGGATCAGTGCTGGGCCCCATCCTCTTTAACATCTTCATAGATGATCTGGATGAGGGCATGGAGTCAGTCATCAGCAAGTTTGCAGATGACACCAAGCTGGGGGCAGATGTGGCTGGGTTGGAGGGCAGAAGGGCTCTGCAGCGGGACCTTGACCGCCTGGACAGATGGGCAGAGTCCAAGGGGATGGCATTCAATAGCTCCAAGTGCAGGGTGCTGCACTTTGGCCACAACAACCCCATGCAGAGATACAGGCTGGGGTCGGAGTGGCTGGAGAGCAGCCAGACAGAGAGGGATCTGGGGGTGCTGATTGATACCTGCCTGAACATGAGCCAGCAGTGTGCCCAGGTGGCCAAGAGAGCCAGTGGCATCCTGGCCTGCATCAGGAATGGTGTGGTCAGCAGGAGCAGGGAGGTCATTCTGCCCCTGTACTCAGCACTGCTCAAAACACACCTTGAGTACTGTGTCCAGTTCTGGGCCCCACAGTTTAGGAAGGACATTGAGATGCTTGAGCGTGTCCAGAGAAGGGCAACGAGGCTGGTGAGAGGCCTTGAGCACAGCCCTACGAGGAGAGGCTGAGGGAGCTGGGGTTGTTTAGTCTGGAGAAGAGGAGGCTCAGGGGTGACCTCATTGCTGTCTACAACTACCTGAGGGGTGGTTGTGGCCAGGAGGAGGTTGCTCTCTTCTCTCAGGTGGCCAGCACCAGAACGAGAGGACACAGCCTCAGGCTGCGCCAAGGGAGATTTAGGCTGGAGGTGAGGAGAAAGTTCTTCACTGAGAGAGTCATTGGACACTGGAATGGGCTGCCCGGGGAGGTGGTGGAGTCGCCGTCCCTGGAGCTGTTCAAGGCAGGACTGGATGTGGCACTTGGTGCCATGGTCTAGCCTTGAGCTCTGTGGTAAAGGGTTGGACTTGATGATCTGTGAGGTCTCTTCCAATCCTAATAATACTGTGATACTGTGATACTGTGATGTGTGTGTCAGTTGTTATGATTGACAGCAGTAGGACATAAAAGTATACATACATGTGTGTGTGTGTGTGTGTGTGTGTATAAAGCTGGATATAGCATATAACATCTGGAGGAATGAAGCCACAGATCTAGGGTGAAATTAACAAAGGTGCCAGCAAGTGCACGTTGTTGGCTCATGACCAGCTTTACCTCCACCAGCAACCTGAAGTCCTTTTCCACAGGGCTGCTCTCCATCCCTTCCCAATCTGGTTGCAAAGGCAAAATTCTGCTGCTGACTACTCTAAATGTAAACAAACCAGTTCCTTCCCCACCCATGCTCACCTAGAGGGTTAAACCTTCTTAAAAATAAAATATATATTTTTAACAATTAACTCAGAACTATTCACCTGGAGCCACATCTGACTGGTGATTGCACCAACGACCATGCCAGGACAAAGGCTGACTAGGCAGGGTAAGGAAGTGGGAGAAGAGGACTCTGTAAGTCCTCTGTCACCAGAGCTACGAAGGACATTAGGACAAGTGGCACTTTTTCATATGTCCTTTGATCCTAGTTCGGATGCTTTCCTCTATGTGCCACCCACATCACTCCACAAACAAGCTCTGATGAGCACAGGATGGCCCAGTCTTGGGTTCACAGAGGATGAACCACTTGCCAGCAGGCAAAAGCAAGACAGAAATTAGAAAGTAACATTCTGGTAGCTAATACTTTGCCCATCACAGCTGGCAGGGGACCTGCAGTGACAAATTCCAGGAGAGCTGGAGAAAGAGTATTTAGAAAGGCTTGTGGTGACAGGACAAGGGCCAATGGTTTTAAACTAGACCAGGGTAGATCTAGGTTAGACCTTAGGAAGAAGTTCTTTACTGTGAGGGTGGTGAGGCACTGGAATAGGTTGCCCAGAAAAGTTGTGGACACCTCATCCCTGCAAGTGTTCAAGGTGAAGCTGGATGAGGCTCTGAGCAACCTGGTCTAGTGGAAGTTGTCCCAGCCCATGACAAGGTGTTGGAGCTAGGTGACCTTTAACATCTCTTCCAACTCAAGCCACTCTGATTCTACGATTTTGAAGCTAACAGCTTCCCTTGAATTCCTCTCATTGCTCTATACCATAGAGTGACATCACTTTATGGACATCTTCCTCTGAGCAGCTCCCACCAGGATGACTGGATTTAACATTATATCATGCAGTGACAAGAGAAGATAGTGAGATGTGTCCTTTCTACATGCCATTTCCCACGAGGCCTGGAAAAGATCATCCTACTTTATTTTATGATCAGCAGGGTCATTCATCTATATCTGCTTTGAGGCCACAGCAGACTTTTTGCCAATCACTAATAGAAACTAAACAAACACAGCCAAACAGTGTCATCTATCTGTGTGGTGAGTAGTTATGAAGGATTCCTCTTTAAATAGATGCTTAAGTAAATATAGAAATATCATTTTACAAGTGCTGGCTCAAGAAGAGATTTGGGGAATTACAAAGAAGGGACATCTCACCTACATCTGTACATCTATGCATGCAAATGTGAGCCTACACTGCTGCCTAGCACAAAGCAAAGTAATTAATTTTGGCTTCTATTATCACATGTGTGTTTGCTTTAATCCACCACACTCAGGAGGGAAAAGTACTTCTATATTTCCAAAGCTTCCTTCATGAAATGACCTTTCCATTGCATGAATCATAGAACCTTCAAGATCATCCAGTACAACCTAGCACTCAGCCCTATCCAGTCAACTAGACCGTGGCACAGTATCACACAGTATCACACAGTATCACCAAGGTTGGAAGAGACCTCACAGATCATCAAGTCCAACCCTTTACCACAGAGCTCAAGGCTAGACCATGGCACCAAGTGCCATGTCCAATCCTGCCTTGAACAGCTCCAGGGATGGCGACTCCACCACCTCCCCGGGCAGCCCATTCCAGTGTCCAATGACTCTCTCAGTGAAGAACTTTCTCCTCACCTCCAGCCTAAATTTCCCCTGGCGCAGCCTGAGGCTGTGTCCTCTTGTCTGGTGCTGGCCACCTAAGAGAAGAGAGCAACCTCCTCCTGGCCACAACCACCCCTCAGGTAGTTGTAGACAGCAATAAGGTCACCCCTGAGCCTCCTCTTCTCCAGGCTAAACAATCCCAGCTCCCTCAGCCTCTCCTCGTAGGGCTGTGCTCAAGGCCTCTCACCAGCCTCGTCGCCCTTCTCTGGACACGCTCAAGCATCTCAATGTCCCTCCTAAACTGTGGGGCCCAGAAATGAACACAGTACTCAAGGTGTGGCCTGACCAGTGCTGAGTACAGGGGAGAAGAACCTCCCTTGTCCTACTGGCCACACTGTTCCTGATGCAGGTCAGGATGCCATTGGCTCTCTTGGCCACCTGGGCACACTGCTGGCTCATCTTCAGCTACTATCCACCAGTACCCCCAGGTCCCTTTCCTCCTGGCTGCTCTCCAGCCACTCAGTCCCCAGCCTGTAGCACTGCTTGGGGTTGTTGTGGCCAAAGTGCAGAACCCTGTGTTCCTTCTAGTACGCAAGGAGGCTGCTGGTGGGATATTTGGTATTGTCAGGTTGTGCCAGATAACAGAGGGTTATGAATCGCAGGATCCTGGACACCACAGAGATCATCTGCCCCAACTTCCCTAGGGCAGGGACACCTCTCAGCTGCTGCTCAAGGCTTCATCCAACCTGACCTTGAAGACCGCTGGGGAGGACACATCCACAGCCTCCTTGGACAACCTATTCCAGAGTCTCAACACTCTCACACTAAAGAACTTCTTCCTAAGCTCCACTCTAAGCCTACTCCCTCTTACTTTAAACCATCGCCGCCTTGCCCTATCACTAGAAAACCTTATGACAAGTTCTCTCTGTTCTTCCTGTAGGATCCCTTCAGGTATTGAAAGGCAGCTACAAGGTCCCCCTGGAGTCTTCTCTTCTATAGGCTGAACAGCTCCAGCTCCCTCAGCCTGTCCTCATAGCAGCCCTTGGGTATCTTTGTGGCCTCCCCTGGACTCACTCCAACAGCTCTGTGTCCTTCCTATGCTGGGGACACCAGAAGTGGGTGCAGCATTTCAGGTGAGGTCAAATGAGAGCAGAGAGGAAGCATCACCTCTCCTGAAAAGCAGCTGCATGACCCTTCTGTATCTGATTTAAAATGACAAAACAGTTTTGGTAGGAAGAAACCTTTGTAATCATCAAGTCCAGCTGTTAGCACTGCCAGGTGACCACTAACCCACATCCCTCAGCACCACATCTACATGGTTTGGGAATTTCTCCAGAGATGGGGACTTCACCACTTCCCTGGGCAGCCTAGGCCAGGCCTTGACAATCCTTTCTGGAATAAATTTTTCCTCATGTCTGACCTAAATCTTCCCTGGTGTCGTTTAAGACCATTTCTTCTTGTCTTGTCTATCAGTTGTTTCTTCAGAGAAGAAACCAACCCCCACCTGGTTCCAGCCTCCTTTCAGGGAGCTGTAGAGAGACAGAAGGTCTCCCCTCAGCCTCCTCTTCTCCAAGCTAAACAACCCCAGGTCCCTCAGCTGCTCCTCACAACACTTGTGCTCTAGACCCATCACCAGCTTCATTGCCCTTCTCTGGACCCTCTTCATCACCTTAATGTCCTTTTTGGGGTGATAGGGCCAAAACTGAACCCAGGATTCCAGCTGTGGCCTCACTAGTGCCAAGTAAAGGGGGGTGATCCCTGTGCTGGTCCTGCTGGCCACCCTGTTTCTAATGGACAGATAGGGGTTTATTATTGACCCTGCAGCACTTGAGCCCAAGGCACTCGGGCATTCTGACTGACTCGAGTTACTTCCCTCTGCCCACTTCAGTTCTCCCTCTGTGTCACCAGGATGCAGTACTGAGCCTCATCTCTGCTCCTCCATGGCCTGGCTGGGCTGTGGGTTGACAGGTGGATGTCTCCCAGTGCCACACAAAGCCACTTGCTGACTGTAACTGAAACATTAAGGATGGGCTGGTTTGGGAAGTTCAGCTCTTGATGAGCAAAACTCCATGAACATCAGAAAGAAGAAAGCAGAAATTGGGAAGGGGAAGTAAAAAGAGTTTCAAATGCCTCTGTAATCATCTGCAGACCACACAAGTGCCTGGTGACTCCCATTAAGACTTATCAGCTTAACACCACGATGACCATGATGGCCCTCCCAGCCAGCTGAGTTCAGCTGAAAGATTTTTCTCCCAGACTAATCACAGGATCAAGCATGGTGAGGGTTGGAAGGCACTTCTGGAGCTCATCTAGTCCAACCGCCCTGCTAAAGCAGGATCACTCACAGGAGGCTGCCCAGAATTGTAGTGTCCAGGTGAGTTTGGAGTATGTCCAGAGAATGGAGATGGTGGCATAGAGGAAAGGGGCAAACATATAAGAGAGGGGGACACATAAACTGCTGCAAGGCAGGACACCGTGACACCTAACTCTGAAGAAAGAAGGGAACAGATCCTTGTCACCACCAAGAGAACAGATGCACTCAGAGCATCTGGGACTTGAGCACTGACATCATCTATTTCCTCCCTCTTCCACTCCACAGCTCCATCATTCATCCTGCACACCCTCACAGCTCCCCCTTAATTCCTACCAATAAAACTCTTGCACCAGAAAATAAGGAAAAAATGCAGTATTTCTGCCATTGCATGCAAAGAAGCTGGCAGGGAGAACAGGAGTCAGGACTCCTGGAACTCACAGCCATGCAGAGGGGACAGCAGTAAGACACATGATTTTGCAGGATGTGGTCCTTACTTCTCCAGGGCTCAGTGACTCTGATCCTGCAGGATTAGATGGTGCCATGCAGGGTCATTGCTTGCTTCCCATCAGCTGAGGCCATCCCATCAACTTGTAGGAAAATGGTTGCTTTCCTAAAAGTGCAGCAAACACCGTGCCAGACACACAATGGGCTGGCTACAGCTTAGACAGTGGGCAGCAGGGGCAGGGAGAGGATTTTGCCCCTCTGCTGTGCCAGAGCTGCACCAGCTCTGGAGGCCCCAGCACAGTGCAGACAGGGACCTGTTGGAGCAGGGCCAGAGGAGGCTACAGCAATGCCGACAGGGCTGGAAGGGCTCTACTGGGAGGCCAGGGTGAGTGAGCTGCTCTTGCTCAGCCTGCAGCGCAGGAGGCTCCAGGGAGACCTTCTGATGGCCTTTTGGTACTTAAAGACAACCTCTAATACAGCTGAGGACAGACCTTTCAGCAGGACAAGGGGTGATGGTTTGAAACTAAAAGAGATACTAGCTATTCCTCATGGAGAAGGTGGTCAGACCTTGGCTCAAGTTGCCCAGAGAAGACAAAAGATGCTCCATGTCTGGAACGATTCCAGGTCAGGTTGTTTGGGGACAACCTACTGTAGCTGCATATGTCCCTGCACACTGCAGAGGGGTGGGACTGATGACCTTTACAGGTCACAGAATGGTTTGGGCTGCAAGATCATGCAGTTCCAACCCCCCTGCCATGGGCAGGGTCACCTCCCACCAGCACAGGTTGCTTGAGGCCTCATCCAGCCTGGTCTGGAGAGGCCAGAGTGGAGAGAAGAAAGAAATGTTTGACCCTGAGGGTGGCGAGAGCCTGTGCCAGGTTGCCCAGAGAGGTGGTAGATGCCCCGTTCCTGGCAGCATTCCAGGTGAGGTTGTTTGAAGCTCTGAGCAACCTGCTCTAGTTGCAGACGACTCTGCTGACTGCAGGGGTATTGAACTGGATGAGCTTTAAAAATCCCTTCCAAGCCAAAATATTCTATGCAACAACAGCTGCTCTCAGCTGAGCAGCTCCATCAATTCTCCCTGAACACAAACTCTATAAGGAGAGGCTGAGGGAGCTGGAGTTGTTTAGCCTGGAGAAGAGGAGGCTCAGGGGTGACCTCATTGCTGTCTACAACTACCTGAAGGGAGGCTGTAGCCAGGTGGGGGGTGGCCTCTTCTTCCAGGCAACCAGCAATAGAACAAGGGGACACAGTCTCAAGTTGTGCCGGGGTAGGTCTAGGCTGGATGTTAGGAGGAAGTTCTTGCCAGAGAGAGTGATTGGCATTGGAATGGGCTGCCCAGGGAGGTGGTGGAGTCACCATCCCTGGAGGTGTTCAGGAAAAGCCTGGATGAGGCACTTGGTGCCATGGTCTAGTTGACTGGATAGGTCTGGGTGCTAGGTTGGACTGGATGATCTTGGAGGTCTCTTCCAACCTGGTTGATTCTATGATTCTACGATTCTGGGATGCAAGTTGTTGAGGTGCAAAGCAATGGTCCCCAAACCTCACCTCACTGATCTGCAATGCATCACTCACCTGTGCCTTTACCCTGGTGGTTTACCTGTACCACACATCCACTTGGGCATCTGCTGGTAGCAAGGGTGCCTCGCCCACTTTTGTGGAGAAGGGAGAAGCATTATCCTCTGGAGGAAAATGTCTCCTCTTAAAGAACTTCAAGGGATCCTAGACAACATTAGACCAAAAATTTAACTTTCCTCTGGCCAAATTTAGGTAATGTGAACAGGATCTTAAAAACAGCCTGGCCATTTAAGTACCAATAGTCACATTAATTATTTCAATCAATGCCAAGCAGTCTGTGGGTTAACCGAGCTTTTCTTAGCCAGCCTAGAGAGCAGAGATGAAGTGCCTTGGAAGATGGTGGAATAGAAGTATACAGAGTGCCCTCAGGGGTGCCCATAATGGCTTTGTATTTCTGTGCGTTGCAGCATTCCTTCAAATGCGTGTCATCTAATGACAGACTTTCTTCTCCTTGTTTGGGGGAAGGGAGAACAAAATTAGCTTTTTGTTAAACAATTTCCTCCCTCTTAGCTCTTTCTCATGCTGGTTTTCAGATAGATGCATGCCATAAACCACATGTGAGTCAAAAAATATGTGGTGCCTTTTGGGTAACTGTGCACCAGCTTTGAGCTGGGCACAGGGGAAACTCATGAAGTTCAGCAAGGGTAAGTGTAGAGTCCTGGACCTGGAGAACAGCCTCCTGCACCAGGACAGGTGAGGGACTGTGCTGATGGAAAGCAGCTTAGTGGAGAAGGACCTGAAAGTGCTGGTGGACAAGTTCACCATGAGCTAGCAATGTACTCTTCTAGCCAAGAAGTCCAATGGTCTCCCGGGATGCCTTCAGAAGAGTGTAGCCAGCAAGACAAGAAAGGCTCTACTGCCCCTCTACTCTGTCCTAGTGAGGCCACATCTGGAGGATCCTGTCCATTTTTGGGCTTCCCAGCTCAAGAGAGACAGGGAACTACTGGAGAGAGTTGAGTGGGGGCTACAAAGACACTGAGGGGCCAGGACCCTCTCCATGAGGAGGAAAAGCTGAGAGCCCTAGCATTGGTGAGCCTGGAAAAGAGCAGCCCCAGAGGGGATTTGATCAATATTCAGCAAGAGGTAAGGAGTGGGGGACAAAAGGATGGGGCCAGACTCTTGTCAGTGGTGCCCAGTGACAGGACAAGGAGCAACAGACACAAACTGGAACCCAGGAGGCTCCATCTTGAAGATGAGAAGAAACTTCTTCAATGTGAGGGTGCTGGAGCAGGCTGCCCAGAGAGGTTGTGGAGTCTCCTTCTCTGGAGAGATTCCAACCCCACCTGGCATTTGTCATGCTGGGCAAGCTGCTGTGGGTCACTCTGCTTTGCCAGGGGGGCTGGACTGGGTGATCTTCAGATGTCCTTTCCAAACTCTAGCATTCTGTCATCCTGTGAGTAGTAACAACTCAGCCAGGAACCCGGAGGTAAGCAAGGCCACAGCCTGGTAAACTGAGGCAGGGATGACTCATGAGTGAGTGGTGGCATCAGGTGAGGCCAGCTGAGCATGAAGGGCAATGGGAGGATATGGCAATGAGAAAAAACCCTCTCCACAGTTGTAGTGAGAACATTCCCACTCAGGACAGGTTCCTACAGGCAGCTGTGCCAAGGCTGACAAGGGACAGAGCAGGGAAAGCACTACGGGGTTGCAATTTTATTATGTGCTGAATAACAACAAATTTTATTGTTTTATTATTTATTTTGCCAAATAGTTCACACTCATGCAGCTTAAAGATGACCAGAAGCCATGGCATGGCCTATGTGTTTTCATCCCAGGGCTGCATCCCAGCTGGGGCTGTGCCTTGGAGTGTGAAGTGTTGCCAGCAACAACATGTACATGGAGAAGTAGCACTTGGAAGAGTTCAGATGTATGGAAAAAATTGTCCTTCCTTCTGAGCCTCTGTATTGTCTTGCATTCATGGCAAGTCAAAGCAATTAAGAGGACTTTCTGCATTATTTAATCTCATTTACTACTTTTTTTTTTTTCTTTTTCTTTTTCTTTTTTTTTTTTTTTTAAGTATGTTGCAAAATAGCTTAACTGATCCAAACTCACTGAACATTTGAATCGGTGCCAGGGTACTTTGCCTGCTGCTCTGCAAACTCTCCACTGTGAGATGGAGGAAGACTCAGGCTCACCTCTCGGCTCACCAGAGGTTATCGGGACAAAATGTCACAGAGCCACAGAATGGTAAGGGTCGGAAGGGACCTCTGAAGACCACTGAGCACAACCTCATGATATGATGCTTCTGGTTTGAATTGCAAACCTGACATCCTGCTGTCTTTCCTTCCTTCCTCAGTCTATACTTTTTGTGGAATTTATGGATTTAGTTATTGGAATGAGACATAAAAAGCTAAAATTTGCAAGTGGATATCTCTATATTTGCTTGTTGTGCATGTAAGGGGGAAAAATTACTTCATGATGAGAAATTTATTTACTCTGAGGGTGCTGGAGGGCCTGGAGCAGGCTACCCAGACAGGTTGTGCTGTCCTTCTCTGGAGAGATTCCAAACCCACCTGGCCATTGTGATGCTGGGCAAGCTGCATTGGATGCCCTTTGCTTTAGCAGGGGGGGTTGGGCTGGATGATCTGCAGAGGTCCCTTCCAACACATACCATTCTGTGATATATGGCTCAAATCTGGAATCAGGGTGGTGTAATTGGTCCCATCAGGAAAGCACATATTGTAATTATAGAATCATTGCAGAAGCATAAAATGGTTTAGGTTGGAAGGAACCTTTAAAGGTCACCTCGTCCAAACCCCCTGCAGTCAGCAGAGACATCTACAACTACAGCAGGTTGCTCAGAGTCCCAAACAACCTCACCTGCAATTCTGCTACCGACCACCACTCTGGGAAACCTGGGACAAGGTCTTACCACCCTGTGTAAGAGATGTCTTCACAGTCTAAATCTCCCTCATTTTGATCCTAACTGTCACCCCTTGTCTTGTCACAACAGGTCCTGCTCAAAAGATCATCCCCATCTTTCTTAGATGCTCCCTTGAATCACTGAAAGGCCATCAAAAGGTCTCCCTGGAGCCTTCTCTTTTCCAGGCTGAACAAGCCCAGCTCTCTCAGCCTGTCCTCACAGCAGAGCTCTTCCATCCCTCCCACAATATCACAAAACTACTTCCCTAAGCAGGACCTTGCAAGATGGGGAAGCCCTAAGAGCTCTAAAGTGCCACCGAAATCCTTCCGAGGTGAGGCTGCTCTTTAAAAGAGTCAAATGGTCTTGAGAAACCTGAGCTGCAGACTTCCTAGCACATCAACATCAACGAAGCTAGCAAGAGTCATAATAATAATATTTAGCAGGTAAGGACAATAGCTGGTGGGGCTGTGAATGGGATGGCTCTTGCAAACCTCTGTTTATGGTGCCAGTGATATCACCCAGTCTGGCAGGAGGTCTGCAGCTCAGATTTCTTAAGGCCCTTAGGAGGTGGTAATTGTCTCACTTTTGCTTTAAACACCGCGTTAATTACGTTTTTAAACAATGACTATAAATTCAGCCTTTAACTCTTTCTAAAGGGCACTTCTCTGTCTCTGTGATTTGGGAAGGTGGAAGGGTTGGAAGGCCTTGGGATGGGTCAGTTAAACACCATCCCTAGGACTATCAAATGAAAAACTAAGTAATTAAAAAAATTTTGCTCACTGTAATTGACACAAATTTAATCTCAAAGTTGTGTCTGTCTTTGAGCTTGAAGGCATGGTTAGCATGGGTTCCATTACAGTGCACTGTCTCTCTTCACTTCAAACTGTTTTTCTCCTCTAATCCATAAGTGGTTCAACTTTGTGCCATTAAATTATGCCAGAAAACCCCCCAAAAATCATAAAGCAAGAAAAAAAGAAAAAGAAAAAGAAAAGGAGAAAGAAAAAGGAAAAAGGAAAAAGGAAAAAGGAAAAAGGAAAAAGGAAAAAGGAAAAAGGAAAAGAAAAGAGAAAAAGAAAAAGAAAAAAGAAAAAGAAAAAGAAAAAAGGAAAAAGGAAAAAGAAAAAGAAAAAGAAAAAGAAAAAGAAAAAGAAAAAGAAAAAGAAAAAGAAAAAGAAAAAGAAAAAGAAAAAGAAAAAGAAAAAGAAAAAGAAAAAGAAAAAGAAAAAGAAAAAGAAAAAGAAAAAGAAAAAGAAAAAGAAAAAGAAAAAGAAAAAGAAAAAGAAAAAGAAAAAGAAAAAGAAAAAGAAAAAGAAAAAGAAAAAGAAAAAGAAAAAGAAAAAGAAAAAGAAAAAGAAAAAGAAAAAGAAAAAGAAAAAGAAAAAAGAAAGAGGGAGAAAAAGGAAAAAAAAGAAAAAGAAAGAGAAGGAGAAAAAGAGAAAGAAAAAGAGGGAGAAAAAGATTAAAAGGTGCCCTGTTAAATCCTTCTGATAAAGTTACTTTTATGTCTTTGAAGTAGCAAATAATAACCCAGGTGAGAAACGCTGGGCCGTGTTCTACTGTCCCTCAAAGCAGCAAGCAGCAGCCCACAGGTATCTCAGCTGGGGCAGCTGCTTTCACCATTCTCACAGAAGATGTAATTTTTCCTCTAAAACGAGCAGAACAAGTCCGGGCCTCCTTTGGCTTAATCATTGCTATCAGATGGCCTCCCTCCCTCCAGATGAAATGAATGTACAGGTTTGGGTAACTTCCTTTTGAAAAGCCAATCTCTAAATTACACTTTACCATTAATGCCTCCCCCCTCCCCCCCCCCCCCCCTTCAGTTTATGGAATTTGGATTGTGAAATCAGGGTAGTCAGTTCCTGCCCAATCCCATATTTCTTGTTTACCCGAAACTCTCTCATTTCAGGTTCACATTCCTCATCTTGCAGGCAGTGACTATCAGATGAGGGGTCCCAATTCCATTTCAGTGCCACTCTCCAGTTCTCAGGAGATTTCCAGTGCTTGGATATTTTAGAGAAAAGAATTCAATTCCAAGCAAGTTGTTTTCCCTGGAACTAAGCCATGTGAAAGAACATCATGAAAGTGTTTCTGCTGGGTTTAATATTTGTAAAAAGCCATTTAGGGGAAAAAAAAAAAAAATTCCCAACCCTACATTTAGACAAATGAGGCCTTTTCAATTATCTGTTTTAATACACTGGGCTCTACTAATTCACAAATTATTGGGTACGAAGGGCTATTCCTACTGTCTAGACTACCTGCCTGACTAACTCAGGGCAGAAAGGCTCCATACGGGTTTAAACCAGCTGGAGCTCATCTCCTGAATATCACCAAAATCTCTCTTCAATATTATTATTATTATTATTATTACTATTGACAGAGCATCCACCACAACCACTCTACCTGGATCATTACTGGTGGAAGATGACACTTCATTCCTCACTCATGCTCTGCTAGCTTCTGGCTCATCCTTGGTCTTTGAGGGAGAGTCAAGAAACCATTACCCAAACTTTTTTTTTCATTCCTGCAAGTATTTTATGAGTAAGTCATTGCAGACTTACAGATAAAAGATCATAGAATTAACCAGGTTGGAAAAGACCTCTAACATTATCTGGTCCAACCTACCACCTAGCCCTTCTAATTAAATAAACCATGGAACTAAGTGCTTCATCCTTAAACGCCTCCAGGGATGGTGACTCCACCACCTCCCCAGGCAGACCATTCTGATGCCAATCACTCTTTCTGTGAAGAACTTTCTCCTAACATCCAGCCTAAACCTGCCCTGGTGCAGCTTGAGACTGTGTCCTCTGATTCTGTCACTGGGTGCCTGGGAGAGGAGATCAACCCCCATCTGGCTACAACCTCCCTTCAGGTAGTTGTAGACAGCAATAAGATCTTCCCTGCTCCTTCTCTTCTCCAGACTGAAAGACCCCAGCTCCCCCAGCTGCTCCTCATAGGGCTGTGCTCCAGCCCTCTCACCAGCCTCATTGCCCTTCTCTGGACATGTCCAAGCACCTAAACATCTTAAACTGAGAGGCTCTGAGCTGGACACGGTACTCAAGGTGCAGCCTAACAAGCGGAGTACAGGGGCAGAATGGCTTCCCTGGTCCTGCTGGCCACACTTGTGGTGGAAGGTCCAAATTATGTCTGGAAGACATATCCATCACATGCCCTAAACACCTTCCCGAATATTCATCTTGCCCCCACTTTCTCGCTTCTTCTTCCCAAGTGGAAGAAGCGGGAAAGCAGACAAAAGCTTCGGCGCCCCTCAGTCTATCACAGACCCTACATTTGGCCTTGTTTTGCAGTTTGCTTTGTTTTGGGATAAACACAGGTCTCGATCCTAGGCCCGTGCATCCTCCTTACTTGGAGAAATGGCTCAGGACTGGTTCCAGGGGTGGCTCTGCCTGTTACTATCGGTCAAAGACGCTCGCCAAAACGCGTCAAAGCCTAGCGAGCTGCTTGCCGGCTGCCGCTGCTTTTGTTCTGGTCGCTACCTGTTTGCCTTGCCTGCCCCTGTGTGCCACGGCACTTGGCATCGCACGTAACCGGGGACTTGCCTGCGACCGGCAGCTCTGACCCTGCCCGATCGAGCACGAAGATAGGTACCGACCCAGCAACGACCGAGCAGCGAGTTTCGACCCTGGGGCTCGCCGTCCCGCCGCCCCAGCCCGCCCGCGGGCCGGCTCCTCGCTGTACGCAGCGCTCAGTCGGACTGCTCCAGCCCGCAAACCTGCACCCTGCCTTGCCCAGGCGGCTGCTGACCCCACGATGGCTTCCCGAGAGCCACGGCAGACTTCCCTCGTGTCCGTGGGCGCTCTCAGACGGCGTGCTCCATCGGGACTAGGCAAGCAGCAGAGCCCCGTCGCACCATGGCCACCTGAAGTCCACCACCCGCCTGCGACGGTATCTGTTACCCCTTTGTGCTTTTGGAGCGTCTTAAGCAGTGAGTAACCTACCTCACTCGAGCCTGTAGAAGTTCATGCCTAACCTTTCGGCGGCAGTCTGTGCTGCACGGCTCTCTGGTTAAAAACGTTTGCTAAAACCTTTTCCTCAACCACTCGACTGCGTAGATGCACTCTGCAAAAACAGTTTCACCAGCCGCGGAGCAGAGTCTGCATGCAAGGAAGTTTGGGGAAGTTTTCTTTGCATAATTAATAAGCTATTTAATAGTTTTTACTTCGGCCTCATCACAACTGACTCCTAACCCAGATTCAAATGCCCCCACCCCCCCTCCTCAACAACGCTCTTCCTGATAGAGGCCAGGGTGCCACACTGCTGGCTCACGTTCAGCCAGCTGTCTACCCCCAGGTCCCTCTCTGGCTGGCTGCTCTCCAGCCGCTCTGTAGCGCTGCATGGGGTTGTTGTGGCCAAAGTGCAGAACCTGGCACTTGGCCTTGCTAAATCTCATGGCATTGGACTGTGTCCATCTGTCCAGCCTGTCCAAGTCCCTCTGCAGAGCCCTCCTACCTTCCAACACATGCTCCCAACTTGTGTCATCTGCAAATAAACTCATGCTGGACTCAATCCCCTCATCCAGATCATCAGTGAAGATATTAAACAGGACTGGGCCCAGCACTGATCCCTGGGGCACACCACTAGTGACAGCTGCCAACTGGATGTGGCTCCATTCACCACCACTCTCCAGGTCTGGCCCTCCAGCCAGTTCTTAACCCAGCACGGAGTGCCTCTGTCCAAGCCAAGGGCTGCCAGCTTGGCCAGGAGTTTGCTATGGCAGACAGTGTCAAAGGCCTTGCTGAAGTCCAGGTAGACTACACCCACAGCCTTCCCCACATCCACCAGGTGGGTCACCTGGTCATAAAAAGAGGTCAGGTTGGCCAAGCAGGACCTGCCCCTCCTAAAACTGTGGTGACTGGGTCTGACTCCCTGGCCATCCTCTAGGTGCTGTGTGATTGCACTCAGGATGATCTGTTCCATACTCTTGCCTGGCACTGAGGTCAGGCTGACAGGTCTAAAATTTACTGGGTCCTTCTTCTGACCCTTCTTATGGATGAGTACCACACTGGCCAGCTTCCAGTCTTCAGGGACCTCTCAAGTGAGCCAGGACTGTTGACAAATGATGGAGAGTGGCTTGGCCGACTCATCTGCCAGCTCTCTCTCAGCACCCTAGGGTGGATCCCATCTGGCCCCATAGACTAGTAAGGATCCAAGAGGCTCAACAAGTCCCTAACTGCTTCCTCCTGGATTACAGGGGGGCTGTTCTGCTCTCTGACTCCACCTACCAGCTCAGGAGGCCAGCTGTCCTGATATTATGTGTCTGCAGCTGTCCTGTATTTCAGAGCATCAGTTAGTTACTTGGATGCACCAGAACTTAAAGGGTGCCTGTGAGAAAGATGGGGACAGACTTTTTATCAGGTCCTGCTGTGACGGGGCAAAGAGTGGTGGTTTCAAACTAAAAGAGTGTGAACTCAGACTGGAGAGAAGGAAGAGAGTGGTGAGACACTGGCCCAGGTTGCCCAGAGAAGGTGGTAGATGACAAACCCTAGAACCATTCCAAGATGGGATTCTGAGCAACCTCCTCTAATTGGTGATGTCCTTGCTTACTGAAAGGGGGTGTGTGTACATGGTGTTATTTAAATGTCCCTTCCAACCTAAACCATTCTATGATGTTCTTAGCGCCTTGGTAAGTACATCATAGGACAGTATCATAAAGAGAGCCCAAAATGTTATCACACAGATATGATAACATTAGGATTAGCATTGTGGTCCCATAGAAATGGAATCTGAAGAAGCATCCAAAAACTTGTGAGATGGAAGTGAGAATTTGTATAGCGTTTGAGAGCAAGAAATCAAAAGCATGTTCTCTAAAGCACCCTGTTGCACAGTGTGACTGCCACAGTCTATGTCAGGGATTTCTAAAGGGCTTTTCTGGTCACTTTTTTTTTTATGTCAACCCATATGAGGAACACTGAGCCTGAATAACCCACCACAAACACACTCATTTTCCTCTTACAGCTGATCCCAGTCTCTGACTGGACAGAATCCCCATTAACACCAGTGAGAAATTCTCCTTATAAAAGCCCACTGACTGGTATCTCACCACCTGTCAGGATGTGGATAATGTTAGAAGGAGAGAAAGCAGCTCCACAACACATCTGGCCAGGCCACTGCAATAAATACTGAAAGACGACACATAAATGATGTTAGGGTTATGACCTATCCCATGAAAAAGGAAGGAACTCCAAAATTACACCCCTACCTGCTAGCAATAGGAAATACAGAAGCTGGTCATTTTCCTCTTATTTTCCCTGCTATTCTCTCAACCCCTCTACAATTATTTCCTTCTGGTAAAAAAAAAAAAAAAAGAAAAAAAAGGAAAAAAAGAAAAAAGAAAAGGAAAAGAAAAGAAAAGAAAAGAAAAGAAAAGAAAAGAAAAGAAAAGAAAAGAAAAGAAAAGAAAAGAAAAGAAAAGAAAAGAAAAGAAAAGAAAAGAAAAGAAAAGAAAAGAAAAGAAAAGAAAAGAAAAGAAAAGAAAAGAAAAGAAAAGAAAAGAAAAGAAAAGAAAAGGGAAAAAAAAAAGAAAAGGGATTTCGGGTAATTCTGTTGGGTTTTAACAGAAGAATTGTGGGTTTGTCCTGTTGATAAAGCTGATCTGCACAGCAGTGCCACTTCAGGACCCTCTTTTTGGGCACATACCTGCTGCTGAAGGAGGACACATCCCTGGACTGACCGTGGCTGCCCAACTTTCAGGATCTGATAAATCCCCTCTGAAGCTCGATCCTTCCCACCAGAAATCAGGGATAAGCTCAATAATATTAGGACTCAAATGCTGCTTTTTCGAGCAGCATGGCCACCCCACCCTTCCCCAGTCCCCCTGGGTGCTAGATGTTGCAATATTGTGTGTCTAGGGGGCAGTGAATCCACACATGGGATGTGCCTTAGGGTCTACAGGCAAATTAAGACAACTGGTTGAAAGCAGAAAGTAGCTGTCTCCATTTCCCCTCTGGACTCCAGAGGTTCCAGGAGAAGGAATAATAAGATAACAGACACCCCTATTTCCTGTGTCATCCATCACAGAATCCCAGAAAGTTTGGGTTGGAACAGATCTCAAAGCTCATCCAGCTCAACCCCTCTGCAGGCAGCAGGGACATCATCAACTACAGCAGGTTGCTCAGAGCTGCAGACAACCTCGCCTGGAATGGTTCCAGAGATGAAGCATCTGCCACCTTTCTGGGCAACCTGAAGCTCCACAGTGTACACAGAGATGCCTAAGGAATTGGGTTGGCCTGTTGGAGAAAGATGCTGGTCTCTTCCTCAGCATAGTTATGTCCAAGCAAACATGATTTTCAGGCTTTCCTGTCTGTAAAGTCAAATATTCCACCTGCCTCTGACCCTCCCCTTTGCTCAACAGACCGCATCTCCCCTTCAACAGATGATGTCTCCTCTGTCTGGCCAGTGGCCAGTCACATTCTCCTGTGCTCCTAGGTCATTCTCCCTTCCCCAGACTGCCTGACCTAAATCCTTGGTGACATCTAGCAGGAGCTGGGAGGAACCTTGCCCCCACTGGTGACATGGCATGGCTTTCATGGGTTATTTGTGGGGGTCACAGTGTGGCACAGGCAAAGAATTGGCTTGACTGATTGAGTGACCACCAGAGATGCCACAAAGGACACATACCACTTCTCCTGTCCACCCTGGCTTGCAGCGTGGGTATGGGACATTCGATCTTCTTTTGCAGCAGGACTTGCTCTCCAAGAAGAAACCAAAGCTGTCTTCTATGTGGTCAAAGTCTCAGAGGGCAAAGCGGGTACATAAAGTCAGGCACGTGTGAGTGTTTTGATGAATCCACGTATTCCCATGACTGACGAGTCCCTCAAAGCCAGCAACAGCATCTGCCAAAGCTTCTGATGGGCCATGGACTTAAGTCATAAAATGACAGAATGTCAGTTAGGAAGGGACCTTAAGGATCACCTGCACCGACTTTTCTTGGCAAAGGCAAGGTCTAGACAAGATGGCCCAGCACCCTGTCCAGCTCAGTCTTGAAACTGTCTGATGCTGGGGGTTCCACCATTTCCCTGGGGAGACTATTCTGATGGACAGTTGATCTCACTGTGAATGTTTTTATTAACTCCTGTCCAGTCAGAATCTCCCCAGGAGCTGGATGGAGACAGGAGTGTTTCTCCCCATGCCTGATAAGCACAGGCAAGGGAGAGATATCAATACACCTTCTCTCTTTTTCCTCTTCTGTTCAGCCCACTTGCACTGAATCTCTTTCTAATAGATGCAACTTTGGAGTGGCTGATAGCACCCAAGAGCACCAGCAGTGAAATGATGATTTGTTAGCATGCTGTGATGGGTGAGGAGAGCAAGAGGCACACGAGGTCCGTGCCTCCTTGAGACCTACCATGCTGCACAGAGCAAGGCTGCTCAGGGAAGGCTTTTCTTTGAAGACTTGAAATCTTGTAGTTCGACTTTGCAATGTTTGGTGGAGTAGAAGGAGACCTCAGATCCAGCCGAAATGGCACTGTAACCCAGACTCTGAGCATCGCTTCAGAGTTCTAATCTAAAAGTAATGCTCAAAAATAGAAGCAGGGCCACAAGCAGAGCTGTTCCTAATGTGCTTGAAAGGATGGGAGAGTGCCAGGAGCCTGCTTCTGCCTTGCCTTCTGCCCGGCTTGTTCTCTCCTACCCCCTCTGACTGGCTTTTCACTGCTGTTAAAAAAAAAAAAAAAAAAAAAAAAAAAAAAGAAAAGGGAAGAAAAAAAAAGAGACAGACAGACAGACATACCCCCAAAAGAGCAAAGCGTGGTTGTTATTGACCCTCGCCTCCAAAGTGTCTGAAGAGGGATCAGCTCTGTTTGTTTGGACCCGGTAATGATGTCAGGAAAAGGGTTGTTTTTTTCCCAAGTCTGGTTTTATCCCCTTTGTTGAAAGCGCCTTTGGTGAGTCTCACACCCTGGTGCTGTTAGCAAAACAATTAGGTTAACAGTGCCCTGGCTCCAACTGTCTGTCAAAGGCTGAATTGCAATGCAAATGAACTCGGCTTTAGCTCTTCAAAGGCAGCTGGGTCCAGGGAAGGTCCTCAGAAACCCACGTCTAGGGACGAGGAGGGTGGGCTCGGTGGGATTTTATGTACAGGACCTCGTGTGTTTCGCCTGAGGGATGCAAGACGTTATACAGCTCTATAGTAAATTTACATTATCCAAAAGCAAGACGTTATCTACACCTCCTCGGCACTTAAAGGGGTCTAGAAGAGAGGCTGGGACAGACTTTTTCACAGGGCCTGTTGTGGCAGAACAAGGAGTGATGGTTTGAAATTAAAAGAGGGAGACGGAATGGACAGAAGGAAGGAACTGTTTACAGTGAAGGTGGTGCAACACCAGCACAGCTTGCACGGAGAGGTGGTGATGTCCCATCGCAGAAACACAACATGGTGGGGGTTGGAAGGGACCTCTGCAGATCACCCAGTCCACCCCCCTTAGTAAAGGAGGGGCACCCACAGCAGCTTGCCCAGGATCACAATGGCCAGGTGCGGTTGGAAGCTCTCCAGGGAAGGAGACTCCATAGCCTCTCTGAGCAGCCTGCTCCAGGCCTCCAACACCCTCACACCAAACAAGTTTCTCCTCCTGTTTAGATGGAACCTTCAGATGGGTTCCAGTTTGTGCCCACTGCCCCTTGCCCTGTCACTGGGCACCACTGAAAAGAGTCTGGCCCTGTCCTCTTGCCCCATACCCTTTATCTCTTACTGAGCACTGACAAGATCCTCTCTGGGGCTGCTCTTCTCCAGGCTCAACAGCCCCAGGTTCCTCAGCCTCCTCAGATGCTTCAGGTCCCCCATCTCTGACAACATTCCAAGTCAGGCTGCATGGGTCTCTGAGCAACCTGATTTAGCTGAATATGTCTGTGCTCACTGCAAGCTCTTTGGACTAGGTGACCTTTAAAGGTCCCTTCCAACCCAAACTACTCCGTAATTCTTTGATTCCAACAGATTTTAATTCATTGCCTTTGTTGACAAGCAACTCTAGTACATTTTGGGGCAGGTTTCTGCTCCAGGCTGACATTTACCTATCCATGAGCAATGCCATCCACAGGCATTGGACATCACATCATCTTTCAGAGCATTTCCCCGTCCAAGGTACCATGCTCATTTTAATCAGACTCATTATGCTTATTTCTATCATTTCCATATGGTCACATACATATGGTTGGTTTAAACGAGTCTGAAGAGTTAATTAGAAACCAACTCTTTATCAGTTATTTAACACTTCTGAAGTAGTTTTCAGCTGCAAAGATTGTAAAGATGGGCAAGTACTGCTGAATGGATGGGCAAACGGAGGTGCTAATGCCCAGGTCCCTACTCTTGAGAAAGGGATGATCACCCATGGCAGTGCCCAAAATTATGTAGTATTAACCCCTGGATCCCATAACTATTCTCCATCCCTTCACAGGGGATAGTTTTTGTCACTCTACTCATGACAATAAAGAAACTGTGGTCATCAAGTCATCAAAGAGGCAAGAGGAATCTCAAAGGCAATTAAAAAAAACCCAAACCCTAAAGACATCAATCTGCCTTCCAGCAGCCTGGAAGGCTTTTACAGTTTAAAAGGTACAATAACAGTACTAATGGGCATGTCCAGTGTGACTTCCACCAGCAGATACAGGAATGAGAAGGAACTTGTTTGCCTGGTTTTGTTTCCTTATCAATCTACCACATGCATCATGGTGGGAAAAGGACTGAGGTTCTCTAAGGAAACAGAGAAATCAGCTTTGGTGTATGTAAGGTCACTCTGGAGGCTGTTGAACAAGACGTTGAACTAAAAATGTTCTCAAATTTCCATTTTTTTCAGCATGCAGACATGAATGTTCTAAAAGCAATGGGAATTTCTGGTGAGAGCAGCCTAATGGCTGCACCTGGGCACTGCTCAGCTCACCCCAACTCTGAAACAGCCTCTGCTGCAGGGGACTGGGGATTTGGCCTGTGTGAACCTCATGAGGTTCAACAAGGCCAAGTGCAAGGTCCTGCATCTGGGTTGGAGTAATTTCTTTTACCAACACAAACTGGAGGATGCAGGGCTGGAAAGCAGCCTGGTGGAGAAGGGCTTGGTGCTGGTGAGTGCAGAGGTGGTCATAAGCCGGCACCAAGCCCTGCCAGCCCAGAACCAGTGCTGTCCTGGGCTGATCCCCAGCAGCGTGGGCAGCAGGGGCAGGGAGGGGATTCTGCCCCTCTGCTGTGCTCTGCTGAGACCCCTCCTGCAGTGCTGAGGACAGCTCTGGAGTCTTTAGCACAGCACACACAGGGACCTGTTGGAGCAGGGCCAGAGGAGGCCACAGCAATGCTGGCAGGGCTGGGAGGGCTCTGCTGGGAGGCCAGGCTGAGGGAGTTGGGCTTGTTCAGCCTGCAGAAGAGAAGGCTCCAGGGAGACCTTCTGGTGGCCTTGCAGGGCTTCAAGGGGCCTCTAAGAAAGCTGGGCACAGACTTTTTCTGAGGGCCTGTTTTGAGAGGCCAAGGGGTGATGGTTTGAAATTAAAAGAGGGAGATTGAGAGTGGAGAGCAGGAAGAAATGTTTGAGGCTGAGGGCGTTGAGAGCCTGTCCCAGGTTGCCCAGAGAGCTAGGGGATGTCCCATTACTGGCAGCATTTCAGATGAGGTTGTTTGGGGCTGTGAGCAACTTGCTCTACTTGCAGATGTCCCTGCTGAGTGCAGAGGGGGTTGGACTGGATGACTTTTAATGGTTTGTTCGAACCCAAACCACTCTGATTCTGTGATCAGCAGCTGCAGAATTTGGTAGGCCACTGAACAGGCAGCTTCAAACAGTGCTTAGATTGAGGAATCCATCCCCTTCCTTACAGTTTGGTTTCATAACAAACCTGCCTCATTTTTTTTCTTCAGCGCCTGGAATGTTCTTCCCCACCTCAATTTTATTGTGCTCTTTATCATAAAGCAGGTTTGAGGCCTAAGTGGGTAAAGTCTCATTAATATTTAATAAAGTTGCCCTAAAATCCACCCTGATTCTGACTTACTTAGATCAAGGATCAGTGAATATCACGAGTGATCCCAGGCCTGCTTGGAGTCACACATAGGTATTTGCAAGACTGGGGTCTAAAAAAATCCCTGCACCCCTGGACAAGGATATCTAGGACAGACAACCCCAGACATACCCTGTTTGCTTTGCCCCTCCTTGCATTTTATGGCTGGTGTCCTTTTACAGCTGGTTAAGAATTGGTTTAGAATCAAGTTTGCTTGTAAGAACCACAGAATCTTCTTGGTTGGAAAAGACCTTTAAGATCATCAAGTCCAACCATTCTGTAACTCTGCCAAGTCTGGTGCTAAACCATGTCCCTCAGCACCACATCTCTGCATTTTTTGATTTAGGAGCCTTGAATTCTGTTTTCAGTGCAGTGACTGACTTCTTGAGCAACTTCAACCATGGATATGGACTTGGGGATGACTTCTGCTCTGCAAAGCCTGGTCCTAGATGGTCCAGCTGGACTGTCATCTCCACTGGACCACAGCCAGGCTGTACCAGTCATGTAGCCTCCTGGTGGCCAGTCTCCCTGAGGCAGAATTGGAATGAGGGACCTGGCAAGTATCCCACAGGTGCCAGAAATTACAGTGCCCATAATGAGGAGAGTCATTGTGTGATGTGCTCACCAGTTCTGGTTCTCATGTTCTAAGAATTGGGGTGTATAGTTTTTCTACAATGTCCTGAAAACAGATTGAAGCCAGGTAGCAGTCGGTCTCCTCTCCCAAGTAACAAGTGATAGGACAAGAGGAACCAGCCTTGAGCTGTGCCAGGAGAGGTTTAAGTTGCCCATGAGGAACAATTTCTTCCCCAAAACATTTGGTGGAGTCCCCATCCCTGCTGGTATTTCAAAGCTGTGTTGCTGTGGTGCTGAGTGACATGGTTTAGTGGTGACCTGGTAGTGCTGGGCTAATGGTTGGACTTAATCATCTTAAAGGTCTCTTCCAGCCAAAATGATTCGGATTCTTTTCTGTTTACCCCTCATTGGGTGACAGATGGTGTAAAAGCACAAAGTGTTATTAGCATTATATTATTAATGGTATATTATTAGTATGATTAGCATTATTGCTTTCTGTGCTAGGCCCCAAACCATATATATGTATTTTTATTTTTTAAAAAAATATTATTATTTTTATGCCTGGACTTAGATTTGGATTAGGATTTAATGCTTTGATACTTTCAACGTACCTGAGTATTAAAAGATAAAAAGAAAGGGGAAAACATTAGAAAATGCAAAGTGCTTTTAATGATTACAAAATATTTTACAAAACACTTCAATATTTTCAAAATAAAGATGCACAAACCACAAAATCCTTCAGTATTTACAAAATAATAATACAAAACTCCCCAAAGTGAATAATATTTACTATTGTTTAATAAAACAAACCCGACAGCCTTTAACACTCCAGAGTTCCAAGGGCTCCCTCATGCTGTGCCTAAAGGGTGGTAGCGGCAGGGTGAGGTAAGGGTGGCCGACTCGACTGGCCGCTCCGTACCTGCATGGCATTGCGGGTAGAGACTAGACCCTCCGCACTCGCGGAGGTCTCCCCCGGGCTTCCCGTGCCTAGGATACGGAGGGGGCAGCAGTCCCGGTGGGGACCAGACCAACCTCTCCGCACCCGCGCAGCTTTCCCGGTGGGTTTGCCCGTCTCATCCCGTGTGCAGGAAGCAGCACTCCTGGTGAGGTCCAGCTTCTCCGCACCAGCGCAGCATTGCCGCTGGGTTTACCTGTCTCATCCCGTGTGCAGGGAGCAGCACTCCTGGTGGGGACAAGTTTCTCTGCACCCGCGTAACACCCCTGATGAGTATCCCCCTTTTCCTGTGCCGGGAGTATGGAGGGGACAGCACTCCCCTCCATGTGCCTCCGCACCCGCGGAGAACTAGAGGTAGCGTGCCCCCTCTTCCCGTGCTAGGGGTGCGTAGAGGACAGCACTGCTGGTGGGGACAAGTCGCTCCGCACCCGCCCAACATCCCGAATGGGTATTCCCTTTTGTCCCGTGCCAGGAGTACGGAGGCGTAAGCACTACTGGTGGGGACCTGCCTCTCCGCACCCGCTTATCACCCGCGATCGGTACCCCACTCTTGCCGTGCCAGAGGTGTACAGGGGGCAGCACTCCTAGCGGATAGCAGTTGCTCCGTACCCATACAGCACCTCCGATGAGTAGCCGCCCTTCCTTTTTTCCCCGCGTCGGGGGTACGGAGCGGGCAGCGCTCCCGGGGGGGAAGGAAGAACACCCACAACCTTTCAGCAACCCGAGCCGCCGCTTGCGCAAGGCTGTTCGAGATAAATGTTAGATATATAAATATATATATTTCACATATATATATATGTGTATGTATGTATTTATATTTTTTTCCCGGAGCGACACAGTGTCTAGACATCCACGTGACAGGGCCAGGGCCGCGCCGCTGCGCACTGTGAGCCGCCGCCGCCGCCGCCACCGGGGCGCGGAAGAGGGAGGGAATAGTAGCGGGCGGGTGGTAGGGGGGGGTGTAGGTGGAACGGGGCGGGAGGCGGGTGCGGCCGAGCGCGTAAGCACCGCGCTTGGGGCTGGGGCCGGCTCCGCTTTCCGCAGCAAAAGGAAAGAAGGAGGTGCTGGTTGCGGGACTCGTTGCAGCGAGAGGAGGGAAGGAGAGGAGGGAGGAAGAGGGGGAGGAAAGAAAAAAAAAAGAAAAAAAAAAATCAACCCCAAACAACCAACCCAAGGAAGGAGGAGGAGGAGGAGGAGGGGAAGGAAGGAGGAGGAAAGGGGGAAAAAAAGGCTCAGAGGCAAAGGCGCCGGCAGCACGGAGAGGGTCGGCGGCGGGCAGCCCCCGCGCCAATGTAAGCACTGGGCTGGTGGCGGAGCGGGGGGTGGGCAGCGCGGTTTGTCCTCACGAACCTCTTCGGGCAAGGAAACGGGGAACGCAGACCCACTCTCCCCCCCCCCCCCCCTTTCTTTTCTTTTCGTAGAAGCCTGATTAGGACTCGGCGTGTGTGGATTAAAACCTTTGGGAAGAAGGAGGGAAGGAAAAAAAAAACCCAAACCGACCTGAACAACCCCGAACCCCCGCATCAGGACGGTCCTCGGCTTTTGAAAAAGGGATACAACACTTCTGGATGCGCCTGGGCTCTTCTATTGTGACAGATGCTGAAACCCATTCCGACGGCCGAATCATAGGGTTGGTGTTTTGGGGGCTTTTAATATCTTTCCCCGCCCCGCCCGCCCCTCGAAATATTTTTTTTTTTTAAAGTTTTAAATAATTTTGCATATTTTATTTTCATCTTTCCATTCTGCCCTGTGTTGCATCAAACCCGGCTCTCCACCCCCCGCGCCCCCCCTCACACACACACACATACATACACACGCAGATTTCCCCCCCCGCCTCAGCTCACTCCCTCTCTCCCCAGCACCGGGCGGGTTTGATGGGAGCAGCGGCCCCCGAGAGGCCGAGGATCCCCCGCGGCGGCTTCGGCCGCGCTCCGCAGCCGCGTAGGGCGGCGCGGCGCCGGCAAGCCCAGCCCGCCTCTCCCACCGCCATGCACCGCAGAGTCTAAACGGGGATTTTTATTCGACTCTTTTTGCTTTTTTGGGCAAAACCAGAACCGAGCAGCGACTGCTCCCCTCTTTTCTTCCTTTCCCCCCCCCCCCCCCCCTTTTTTTTTTTTTTTAACTCATTTTTTCCCCTCAATTATTGTTTTTAATTTTTGTTATTGTATTTTTGGCAGCGGGCACAGGCGCGGGCCGGCGCAGCCCCCCGCGGGAGGCAGCGGGACCCGCGGCCCCAGCGCGGAGACTGGCGCATGCCACAGCCCGCCTCGGCCCCGCCGCCGCCGCCTTCCCCCCGCCGCCCGCCGCCTGCCGCTGCCCGCCGCTGCCGCCGCCGCGTCTCGGCTCCCGGCCCCTTCATGCGCGGCGGACGACATGCCCGTTTTGTAGCCGGGAGCCCCTCCTCTCGTCCCGCATGTTCAGGACCAAACGCTCGGTGCTCGTTCGGCGGCTTTGGCGGAGCCGTGCGCCCGGCGGCGAGGAAGAGGAGGAGGAGGCGGCGGCGGGAGGGGGTGAACCCGGAGCGGCGGCGGCGGCGGCCGAGGCCCGGGCGCATGTTTGCGGCGGGGGACGTGGGTGCTGCCCCGGTAAAACGGGCCGCGGTGGCCGGGCTTCCGCGGGCGCGGAGGCGGAACTGAAGGCGCTCACCCACGCTGTGCTGAAGCGGTTGAAGGAGCGGCAGCTGGAGGGCTTGCTGCACGCCGTGGAGTCCCGCGGCGGGGCTCGGACCCCCTGCCTGCTGCTACCCGCCAAGGCCGACTCCCGCTTGGGTCAACACTGGTACCCGTTGCCGGTGTTGCTGTGCAAGGTATTCCGCTGGCCCGATCTCCGCCACTGCTCCGAAGTGAAGCGGTTATGTTGCTGTGAATCCTACGGCAAGGCTCACCCCGAGCTGGTCTGCTGCAACCCGCACCACCTCAGCCGGCTCTGCGAGCTCGGTACGGCTCGGAGGGACCGGGGAGACACGGGGTCCGGGGGGAAACAGGGATCCGGGGAGGCGCGACGGGGATGGTGGAAGTGGGGATGGGATGGTGGGGTTGAGGATGATTGATCTGGGGATGGTAGGGATGAGGATGGTGGGGATGTGAGGATATTGAGGTGGGGAAGGTGAAGATGGGGATAGTGCATGTGGGGTTGAGGATGCAGACCCGCTAGGCGCCCTAGCCACTGAATAATTTTTTTCTCTGAAGAGGTAAAAAAATTTCTAAAATCTTAAACTTATAATCGGGGTGGGTTTTGTGGTGTTTTGCCTTTTTTTTTTTTTTTTAATGGAGGGAAGGGGAATGAAAGACACCCCCCCCCAAGCCCCCAGGGCCCCCCGGCGCTGCCTCCTCGCCATCCTTTCTCGGTGCCGGGGGATTAGGGGCCGCCTGGCGCGGCCGGTCGGTCCCGGCGCTGCCGCGGCTCCGTCGAGCCAAGGAGGCCCCGATCAGACAGCCCGAGCGGCAGATAGCAGGGAGACTGGCGCCAGACGGCCCCTTTTGTTTATCTGACAGCTAAATATCAAGGCAATCACCGCCTCGCTGCCCTGCCTCCAACCCCCAGAGCTAAGACAAACAGTTTGCTAAAAGAATGCCACTGTTATCATAAGTTCCTATCTTTTTTCTTTCTCTTTTTTTTTTTTTCCTTTCTCATGGCTTTGCCTTCATTTTCCCTCTACTTTTCTAATTCCAGAGTCTCCCCCTCCACCCTACTCCAGATATCCGATGGATTTTCTCAAACCAACTGGTAAGTGGACTTCTTTTATCTGCAGTTTGCTTGGGAAAAGATGGGGAAAAAAAAAGGGGAGGGGGAGAACAGCCCCTTTTCCCCAAGGGAATCATCTGCTGTCGTGTACTTGGCTTTTGTGGAAGAATTAACATCTTGATTTATCGAAGCCAGCCCTCTACACAAAGTGAAAACTCTGGCAAGAAAACTTTAGGAGGGATCTTGGTGCACCACAGGTCTCCCCTCCCTGCTCAGAAAGCCAGGAAAATTATGGTTAAAAATGGCACCGCTGCCTCCCGCACCCCTGGGTGAATTCAGTTGGGATTTAAACTGGGATTCAGCACAGCTCGGGGGTACCATCACCCTGATAAGCTGGGGCATCCTGAGGAGCCTTGAGAAATTGAGCAGGTAGAAATTTTCCTGGCTTTCAGAAGAGCCTGGTCAGGTTGGCTAAAAAGGGAAAAAAATGAGGAAAAGGGGTTGGAAAGTTATTTTTTGATTCCTTTCATGTTTTTTTTTAGAGCTGCTTTGCTTGACTGTTGCTTGTAATTGAATGTCAGGGTGCCAGGGGAGAAGCCCATTTGAGGCTGGCACCAGGTCTTCTGCGGTTGTCTGCATAAACTTTAAGTTGGCAGCAAGCTCGCCGGGTGCAAGATAAATTGGGCTGGAAGGAGGAGGAGAGGTGGGGAGGATCGGAAAGTCGGGGGGTTACTTCATGAGGGAGTTCCTGGGTCTCCGAGGATTAGTGGATCCTGGAGTGTTGGCTGAAGTGCAGTGGTCTCTGTGGTCTGTGTGGTTATAGTGGTTCGTGGTGGTCTCTGTGGTTTTGTCCCCCGGTCACAGCACGAAGGAGGGGCATGGTGGTGCTGGGAGACAAAGATAAATGTATTTTTCAAGACTAATATTACATCTTTTGGTGTTAGCTTGTTGGTTTCTGATTTTTTTGTGGGTGTTTTGCTTTGGTTGGTTGTGTTTCGTGTTTTGTTGGTGGTTGGTTTTTTTTGGTTTTTTTTTTTTTTGTTTGTTTGTTTGGTTTTGGTTTTGGTTTTTTTTTAACAAAAGAGCAATTTCTATAAAATTGTTGCTCTTCGCTT
The DNA here is from genome assembly GCF_015220805.1 of Pogoniulus pusillus. Classification (NCBI taxonomy): domain Eukaryota; kingdom Metazoa; phylum Chordata; class Aves; order Piciformes; family Lybiidae; genus Pogoniulus; species Pogoniulus pusillus. Next base: position 88,991,804 of record NC_087309.1, read on the forward strand.
TCTCGGAGAACTGAAACCCCAAAGCTGAGTTTGTTGCAGACCTACGGAGCATTGCTGTAGGGTCACATCCTGGCCACTACTCATTCCTACTCAAGAAACCAGCCCTCAGAAGCTGGAGTGGATTTTTTTGTCCTCTGCCTTGTGGAAATCAGCAAAGCTGTTTATCAGACAGCTGGGTTGCAAAGCATGTAATATTGTGCCTCAGTGTGGAAAAACAGGACATTAAGGCTTATGAATGAGAGAGGGATATTAGGACCAGGCTCAGCATCCCGAGCATGTGATGGTCTGCAGAAGAGTAGTACTATCGGAGGCCGAGGGTGAGATTGACATCGGTTTACATGCGCTGTCCCTGATGGGGAATGCTCCCCTAAAAGTTTCTGTCTGTGCTTTTGTTGCTTTTTATCCTACCCAATGATCATGGAATCGTTTTGTTTGGAAAACGCCTCCAAGATCATTGAGTCCAACCATTAGCTAACTCTACAGTGATCTACCCGAGGTGGGATGCAAAGGGGTTTGTTTGGAGGTGCAGGAGACAAGGCTTAAAGCTCTGCCTTGGGTATTCCTGTAGGGATGTCAGGCTCAATCTCGTTGCAGAGGGTTCAGACAACCAACGCGCCTCTGCCAGGACCTCATTTTCAGTTAGCCCAGTGATATATTTATTCATTAGCAAGTGTTGACATAAGGTAGCAAAATGTGTGTAAACAGAGAAGCCGCAGAGCATGAATGTGCCATTTCGAAAGGAAAAGTTATTCCTATCGGCCAATAGGAAGTGATTAACGCTGCCCATCGGAAGCGCCCAAACAACTGGGTTACTCACCAAAAAAAAGACCTCCTTTCTTTATGTTTTTTTCCTTCTTTCCTCTTTTTGAAAGAAAAATCCATTTGGCAGCTGAACTCTTTGACTAACAGGCCTGTGACAGGCGCCAGCAGAGCCTGGAAATCTGTTGTTCCAGGTGGGATTTGCAAGCTCAGGGTTTCTCTGCGTTTCCTCTGCAGAGGGACCAAGGGTTTCCCGTCCCCACTTCAGTACTATCTCCTGTGGTGGCTTCCCAGATGGATGTTGAGGATTAACTCGTCCCTCCTTAGGAAGGGGGCAGGAGGTGATGGTGGGAAGGTGTGAAGTCTTTTACCTAGCTGGGGCACACGAACCATCTTCTACTCTGGGACCTTGGGTGCGAACTGGATTTATTTAGATTTGGGTACTATTAATAGACTTTAATCTATCAGTGGAGCTGAGAATGTGCATTCAGAAGGAAGCTTCTGCTTTTCCATCAAGTGTGGTAGTGGCCATAAAAAAAATTAAGCAGAGAGATAGAAATACCTGGACCAGCATAGGCTTTGGCAGTGGTCACAAGTGACCAAGATCATTGAGTGATTTGGGTTGGAAGACTCTTGAAGGTCATCTAATCCTAACCCACTCCAGGTAGCAGGGGTGTCTTCAGCTAGAACAGATGGCTTAGATCCCACTCCAACCTGACTTCTGATGTTGCCCTGGGTGGAGCAATGTGTTCCAGTGCTTCACTATCCTTCTAAGCAATCTCTTTCATCTCTCTAAGCTGAATCTCCCCTCTTTTGGTTTAAAACTATTATGATGAGGATTATATATATATTTTTTTTTTTTTTTAAGTGATGAAGGTTTGGGTTTGGCTGTGTCACTGGCTGAAGGAAAGCAGGGATGGGCAGGTGGATGGAGGTCTTGATGAAGGCAGTGAAATGCCCCATCAGTTTGTGTGTTGGTAGAGTAGATGTGGTGCTTGTATAATTTGTGGTAGAGTGGAAAGATCTGCCCAGACAGCCAGGTTACCTGCAGGGAGGCTGTTGGTCTGGAGTGGCTTGCTTGTTCATCGAGGAGAGGAGTTTGCCTTCTCCTTACACTGGGACCATTGATGGGTGATGGTGGTCATGCACTCACCAAGCAGTCCTGGAGGCATATGGGATGCTCAGAACATCCACAGTGTTCCTCTACTGGAAGCAAGATGAATCATGATGCCTTCAATTCAAGTAGATATTTTGACCTGTCATTATGTGGGACAAGGGACAGTAAGTGGCTGTGTTAATCATGCTCCAGGGTGCCTGGTCCAGGTAGCACTGGAGTGTGATAGTGCAGCAGGGTCCCTGAGACGTTGCTGCAGAGCCAAATGCTGTCTTGTGGCACTGACTTTCAGGAGAGATGGAGGTTTGGCATCTTTCAGGAGCTATTTGGCACCTTGCAAGGTTGTGCTGGTGGCCTCGACTAATAACTGTATGTCTCTGTGATGGCTTTATTTTGTGGGAAGGCAGTGTTTGAAGGAAATGTACATGAAGAAAGCTGGAGTAAACCTCTGATCCTATGACTTGTCTGGTGCTGGTACCTCCTACTAGCCAAGAGCCCTTGGTAAATCTGTGGGTGCTGAGAGAAGTGCAAAGATGAAATTAGCCACATGTGGGGCAGAAAGCCCAGGAGGGTCCCACCTTTGGTCTTATCCTACATCTGACTATCATGCTTGGTCTAGAGCAAAGGTGCCTTAGTTTTCTGTCCTCTGAAGAATCTTTAGATGGTAATGTTTTGGAGCTGGCTGCTGGGTGATAGGATATGGGAAGAAAGCTCACAGCTGTAAAAAGTTGTGAAAGCTTATCATGCCATTCATAGACTCATGGAAATTTTGGGTCGGAGGAGTACCTTTAAAGGTTGCCTTCCTTAGCCCCCTCATCCAGTCTGACCTTGGACCCATTGCTAGGGTTTAAGTTGGGATAGAGCAAGACAACATGGAAAGGGAAACTGTCCTTTACCCACAGGGACACACTGGGGAGCTGTAACCAGGGTCATAGGAGCCCAATGCAAGACAGAGTGGCCCAGCCTGAGTTCAGAAGGCTTCCGTAGCCCACACAGTTGAAGCCATCTTGGGGGAAGAGGAGCGGGAGGAATCTTCTGTCTGGATTAGAATGGGTTACAAAAAGTGAAAAGAAGGTATTTTAAAGCATAGAAAGCAGGACCAGGCATTTAGAGAGTGTATCATATACAGTATTTCACAAGTATGTCCATTTCCTGTCTCCTCTATTGTTTTCAGTTTGATTAAGTATATCCTGTTAAACTGTATATTCCTGTTAGAACTTCTCCTTTGCACTGATAAAACGAGGTTGTGCAGGCAGGAATTTCTTTTCACTGGAATTCCAGGGATGAAATCTGGGAAAATGGCTTTCCTCATTCGGGAGAAAATTATCCCAGCTCTCCTTTGGTGGCCCTTGCTTTGAGATACAGCCATGAGCACAATGATGTCATTAGGGAGCCCAAAGGTGATGAAACCCAAAGTCCCTGGGAACTCACCAAAGACCAGAAGGTTGCATGAACTTCTTGGATCTTCTCAGGGTTGTCCTTAGACTTGTCTGCACCATGGTAATGACTGAAAAGATGGAGTTTTACCTGTAGAACCAGCCTGCTGGTCTTGGCTTCTGATTGTTGTCACCTGGAGAAAGAGGCTTGGAATGTGAAGGTCCAAACCTTGCACTTGAGCACCTCCATGCACCAGAAGAATCCTCTAATGGGGCAGGTGATTTTTTTACCCTGCCCTTTCACTTTAGTAGTGCCTGGGGGAACACATCCAGTGAGGTGTGTGACAGCAGAATGTACCATCAGCCAGCAGCTGGTGTCAAAAGCCTGTGCAGAGCAACCCAAGTGAAGACTGTTTGCCCCCAGAAGGGTGGCAATGGGATATTTCCCTTTTGGTTCCCAGTTTGGTGACTTGCAGGTGTTGACTAAACCAGGTGCATAAAAGCCACCATGTGAACATCTTTGGGAGCTGGCTGACACCAGGACCATGACAACTTTGATCTTACTACCCAGTGACTTGGCTGAGAAGATGGCAGGCAGGCTGTAATTTTCACTGGTCTATAATCAGCACTGGCTGGTGATGAAACGGAGTTAGGGTGGATGCCTCTTGATGAACTACCCGTCTTCACGTGGACAATTAGTAATCGCTTCCTGCTAAGCCTTTTGGAATGCATGTTCTGCCTGTGGCCATGCTGGGAGCCTCCAGAGAACTGCCTATATACTGATTTTTTTGTTTCTCTCTTTTTTCCCCCCCTCTGCTTCAGCAGATTGTCCAGACTCTGTGCCTTCCTCCACTGAAACAGGGGGAACTAATTATCTAGCCCCTGGGGGGCTTTCAGGTAAGACATCTCTTGTTGCCCTAGATTTTGTCTATGGGTCATGTTGACCGAAGGGTCCCACTGGAAGGCAAAGTGATGCCGGGGAGGTTCAGGGACATGCATCATTGAGAAGAGCATGCTCCGAGGCGGACTTGGGTTTTGTTTTGGTAGCAGCTGCCTACCTCTCATGCAGAGGATGTGTTGAAATCCCAGATGAGGTTCTCCATCCCTGAAAGCCCATATTTCCTTTGAATTCCAGGCTTCCACTCCATTAATTTTTGGGAGTGAGACAGAAAAGGCATGTTGGGGAAGGCTAAGCAGTGTTGGCCGCCAGTCCACTTGGATGCAGGGATTACTGGAGCAGGTGCAGTTGCACCTTGTAGAAGGACTCCACATCAAGCTCTTCTTGACTTGGTGGTGGTGGCAGTTCTTGTCTCTGAGACAAGATCCATGCTTGGACTTTGCTTCTAGTAGGATAGCCAGCTTCCCACATATCCTGTGTGAGGCTCGTGGTGCTCAGGAAGGAAGAGCGATCCCGTTTTTGCAGAAGGTATTGCAGGGGGGACTTGGACTCGATCATTAGGTTATGCCTCTGGAGGTTTAGATTGGGTATGAGGAGGAGTTTCTTCCTGAAAAGGGTTCTTGAGCCCCAAAGCAGGCACACTGTCCCTAAGCGATTTCAAAGCTGTGTAGGTGTGGTGCGAAAGGACATGGTCTAGTGGTGGACTTGGCAGTCCTGGGTCCATGGTTGAGCTTGATGATCTTACAGGTACTTTCCAACCTAAATGATTCTGTGATTCCAAGTCCTTATGTATCTCTTCCAACTTGAGGTGTTCTGTGATTTCTCCTTGTTTCCCCATTTGCCATCCTCTTCAGGTTATGGGTGCCATTCTGGAATGAGGGTCCAGAGTTAATTTCTCCACCCCTCTTGGACTTTCCTTAGAGAATTAGAGTAGTTTGGCTTGGAAGGGACCATTAAGAGTCATCCAGCCCAACTCCCAGTGCTTTCTCCAGTGTGGTATCTCCAGCACCTCATCTCCCACCCCAGACTGGCCAACTCCATGTCTTGGCTCTGTCTCTACCCGGATTAAAGTGTCTGAAACCATGTATCTGCATGTACTCACTGCTGTTTGAAGGTGCTTCCCTTTGTCTCCTTGATTTATGATTTATTCATCACCCTGAAACTGGAAATTTCAGAAGTTAGGTCGGTGTCAGCAGCCCCACGTGCATCTGCCCCTGCCCTTCTCCAGGAATTGCTGTTGGTGTGGATGTCTTTAAGTGAGCCTTGTTTGTTTTTCTTTGGGTGTAATATACACCCTGTCTGTTATTTGAGAGGGGAGAATATTGTTTGCTCAAAGGCCCTAGTGAGAATTAATCAAACGAAGGGGGAGAGAAACTTGGTGCTTGATTTTTGGTTGGGTTTTTGTTGTTGGTGGGGTTTTTTTTTGTTTTGTTTTAATATAGGAGAATTTTTTTTTGCTTGGTTGGGGATTTTTGGGTTTTGGGTTGTTTCGGGTTTTTTTTTTTTTTTGATGGTGGTGGGTTTTGTGTCTTGTTTTTTTTTTTAACTGTTGCAGCTTTAGGGAAGGTATTAAAATTATTAAAAAAAAAAAAAAAAAAACAAGCAAACAAAAAAAAAAAAAAAAAAAAAAGAAGCAAAACAACACAATAAGGATGTTGTTAGGTCTCTTTTTCTTGCCTTTTTTCTCCCGAAACGTGCCCGTTTCTGGCAGGGAGGAGAGAGTTCAGTTCCACAGGATACCACATGAAATAAGCAGAGGAAGTACTCGCTTTTAAAAAGGGGGCTTTCTGTAAGGTTCAGCCTCCTGATAACATCTCGTCTGGCTGCTCTGCTCCCGAAGGGAAGGCGGGGAAGTGGGGGCTTGGGGCTGCAGGAAATAACACGGCTCGTTCCTGGTGCCTCCCGAAGGGCCGCAGGAAGGGGAGCCCCAGCTCTTCAGTAGAGCTTCCTACCCCAAATAACCCACCTCCCCCCTGAAAACGCACTTTTAAAAACTTACTTTATTATAGTTGTATAATTTAATTGGATTTGGGGATTTTTTTGTTCCGTTTTGGGTTTTTTTTTGGGGGAGCGGGGGGGAAGTGGTAGTCTTATCAAAGCTTTTCCCCCCCCTACCTCAAAGCCTGGAAACAGAACCTCTTAACGATCATTAACCGCGCTTTTTCTTTTTTTTTTCCCCTGCCTTTTTTTTTTTTCCCCTCCCCAAATGTAATTGTAGCCATTTAGTTTAATGAGGAGCTGATAGGAGAGTTGACTCATGAAGGGATACGGTTAGCTACCCAAGCCCTGAAACAAAGCCGAATGCCTCCACATGAAAGAGCATTTGTTTTGAATTTGCTCTGATTTACTGGCATCTCCCTTCCCCGCACAGAAGTGCAGCCTTGAAAATTCCCAACTGGAGAGACCCAGTCGAGAAAGGAAAATAAACGCACTTTGCAGCAAGCCTCCAAAGCTCACTTTTATCCTTCTTTTTCCTACCCCCCCTTTCCCTGCGTATTTTAGTTAGCAGAAGAGTATATTTGAAGAGGGCTTTAATGACTTCTTGGCAGGGGTACACAGGGAGTGCTTTGGCTTGGTCTTATCTGAGTTTGGGCAGATGGGGATTGGTGATGCTAGGTGGAAGATCCAGCATCCATCATCCCCTTCAGACTGTGGTCGTACATGCTGGATTTGTGATTCTTTGATGAAAGGCTGGTCTTGAGAATCAGGAGGTGAAAGGCACCTTAAAGATCACCTACTCTAACCCTGTTGCCATTGTCAAGGACAATTTCAATTAGACCAGGTCTTTCAAAAGTCCCATCCAACTATGCCTTGAATACTTCCAGGGAGGGGCCATCTGCAATTTCCCTGGACAACCTAAGAAAAGTAAAAAAAGACCCCAACTGTTTATAGATAACAAGCTGGAGCAGGAGGCTGAGTAAGACCTCATGGGTGGGTGGTAGTGGTGGGTTCCTACAGCTCTGTAGGCTTTGGCTATCAGTGATGGGCAGTGAATGCTGGTGAAGTGGTGATGTTCAAAGTCAGTACACTCATCCTAATGTCTGGAAGCTGGAAGGGCAGGATTTAGTGAGGCAGACTGCTCTGAGCACCGAGAATTTGGGAACAGGGCCAGCCTGGGGTTCGCTGCTGCTTTGGCAGTAAAACTACATGGCAAGGTTGAGAGGATGATGGCAAAACTAACATTAAAAAGGGAATCAAAGCAAGCACCCTTGCAGCTCTCCTTGAGGATCCTTTGATGATGAGGAATCTCAAGGCTGGCCACTGCTGGGGTTGCAGTCTCCTCTGGAGGCTAAAGGCAGTTTCATTGATGGATACCAGAGGCACCAGAGGGTGTGGGAGAGGGGGAGCATTGTGGCCAGGGGGCTTTACAGGAAGTGAGTTTTCCCTTGAGATAGCTGATCTGAGATGCTCTTTCCCTCCCTCCACTTTCTGTCCTCCTTCTGGCCCAGGAATCATGCTGTGCTGATCTCCTCATCCCATCCCTCTGCTGTCTGTTCCCCAGCCATCCTATTAGCGGGGTGATGTACTCCTCACTTCTCACAAGGCACCAGCTCTCATGTCCATATTCTTGTCTTTGTTGTCTTACATATTTATTTTTGGTGGTGGTCACTCTGTGGGTAATTCATGACTCCTCGCTCATGGTGTCTCTTACCGAGGTGGTCATTACCGGTCCAGATCCTTTCTGCCCTCAGTGTGATTAGAGAAAAGAGCAAAAATACCCTACTGGAGATATTTTTTTTTCCTGTAAATAGGAGACGGGATGGCTTTTCCTGTGTTTTGAGCTTACTCGTTCTCAGCAGATGTGTTTGGTTATGACTTTCAAACGAGCAAAGCCATGCCTGGAGGGCCTGCGGGTGACCAGCTCCTGTCCAATGGCATCTGATTAGTGGGAACTGAATTCCTGTACAATCCTTGGAGGACCTCTCCTCTGAGGGTAGGAGTGAATTGATAGAGCTTGATGGTAGTGGTTCTGTGTCTCTGTGGAATGCACTCCACCCAGTCCTGAACATCGCCCTCTTGACCTGTCTGTGACATGGCACTGGTGGCTTTTGGCTGATGGATGGTTGTGGTGCCTGTGGTGGGTGAGAGGGTGGCTGTACTGCAGGGCAGATGAATGCTGCTGGATATGCTGGCAACACAAATCTTTCTAAGAAGGCCAGATCTGGCCATCACAGGGAAAGCAATATGAGCTGCCCTATGTCCTTGCCGTGGGCACTGCTTTTTTGTTTATAGGGATTATTAATAAAACACCGGGCCAAATAGTTTACCCAGAGTTCTGGGTAACAGGATTTACCTGTTGAGTTGTTCTGTCTCTGAAACCATCCCAGGGTCTCCTGGAGCCAATGGATGTTGAGTGACAATCCTTGGTGGGTGCTGGAGTGACAGTCCTTGGTGGGTGCTGAACAAAGGCTCTGAAAGGTTTGAGGTTGGGAGTCTAGCAAAGCTTTTCTGGAGCAAGCACAGCCTCAGTATCTGCTTTCCAGCTCCTCTGCACCAAAAAGACGGAAAAAGAACGTTCAGAGGTTGGAGATGCACCAGCACTGCTCCCAGCCCTGCCTCTCCCGGCAGTGGGACCTCCTCTGGTTTAAGGAACTGCTTGGCTGAGTGCCATTTCATTCCGAAATTGCGAGCAGGCCAGGAATGTTTCACTATGCCTCTGATCCCCGCTAGTATCTGCTCGACAGGGAGGACGCACCTTGTCCAAATCCGGAGCTGTTTGCCCCTCAGAGCAGCTCCCTGTCGCTCCCCATCCTCCACAGCCGTGTAAACAGGATCCTGTGTGGTTTCTCCAGCAGAATCCTGCCTGTCTTTTCCCATTCCCCCCTCCTTCCACCGTGCAGAGTTTATAACCTCCTGTGAAATGCCTTTATTTACAAATTGGCATCCTATTATAATCTGAAATTGAGGCATCTTCCTGTGGAACTGGAATTGTATATTTGTCCCAAGGATAAACAGTTGCTTGGGAATTCTGTTGTGGGGGATATATATTTTTTTTTTTAATCTCTTATTATCAGTTTATTTTTGAGCATATATATCCTCTTTGTAATTTTTTATGTTAGCATTAAGCATCGAAAGCATTCCACCCTTTCCTTCCCAGCCTTGCTGGAGTCACCAGTCCTCCCCCAGGGCTTACCTAAAAACCACCATCCCATCCCGGAAAGGACAAGGTTATCAGGGGTTAACGCCAAGATGACAGCACTGGAGCCTCTGGAGCAAAGCAGGCTGCCTGCCAGACTAGGAGCCTCCCGGCTCGCCTCGCACCGTGGCCGGCAGCAGGGAGGAGGGAGCCGGCGCTTGGCACCAGCCCTGCGACTCTTGGCTTGGCCACTCGCTCAGTCTCCCGCAGCCCCGTGGGGCTTGATTCTTTTTTAAGGGGGATCTCACCCTGCAGGGAACCCCAGCCTGGGGACACGGGTGGGATAGGCCCCTTCCTCCTCCTGGCTCTCAGCTAATTAAAATCCCCCTCGCAGCAAATAGGACTTGTTTAATAATTAAATCCTCCAGAGCCTTTTGATCCTTTCCTAGAAACTCTTCTAGGATGAGTTTTCAAAACAGACCTGTGGCAGAGGTGCTCCCCCATTAAAGTCTGGGTGTGCCAATCCGTGCCCGCACAGCTCTGTTAAGCCCCTAAAACCGCCATTGAAAGTGCTTCTGAGGGACCTGCTTTTGTGCTGCGCGGTACCGGCTCAGTGGTCAGAGCCTTTCTGAACTTAGATGGTCAGATTTGGTGATCTTAAAGATCCTTACCAACCTGAACAGCGGTACTCAACGACCTCAGAGGTCTTTTCCAGCCTGAGTGAACCTGTGATCCTGCGAAATCCGTTTTTCCCAGTGCCTGTGGATGATTTTCCCAACCAAAGGGTGCCTCGAAAGCAGACAGTAGTAAGACACAGAAGATCCCACCAAGACCCTTCACGGTGGGGGGACCATGATGGTAACCGCTCAGGTTTTATCTCTTAACCTGACATTTTTGAGGGAGGAAAGGCAAGAGGTGAATTTTGGAAGTGTAGGTGTCAGTTCACACCGTGCTCTGCTCAAAAAAGATGTCCCGATGAGTGCCGGCAACTTGATCACTGGGGACATTTAAGACTTGACGGGACAAAAACACTCGTAGCGGAGCAGCCCCGGGCTGGCGGCGGGGGGATGTGGGCTGCATCGTTTCCATCCCCGCCGTCTGCCAGTGGGTATCACTTACACTAGAGGAACCAGTAACATTAACCACATGCATTTCCCCGCCGCCGGCATGGGGGGGACGCCAGTTCCTCACCGCGGCGGCCGAGACCATCAACCTCGACGCTGGGTTACAGCCAGGGGTACACCCCGTGTCAGGGTGCTCGGGGGAGAATGGGGTAGACAGGGCTGTCTCTGGGTGCTGCAGGAAGATACCAGCCTGGGCAGCTGGTGCGGGCTGAGGCCTGGCCGCGGGTGAGCGCCTGCCCCACCGCCATCCTCGGCCCACTTGAATGACCCACGCCGCAGCCTGGCCGCCTGCCTACTGTCACAAAGGAGCTTCCTTTCCAGTTTATTTTCAGCGCCGAGATATTATTAACCGCTGAGGCAGGGCCTGTGCTCCAACCAGCCTCGCTTTTTGCCTAAATGGCTTTGTTTTCACCCTCTCGTCACGGTGGCGAGGCCGCCGGCTTGGCTCCGGCGCTGCCGGGGTACCGGCTGCGTCATGGCCGCTCTTGAGGAACCACGGGGCGGGCACGGCGGAGCCAGCGGCCCCGATCCTGCGTGGAGCTTGGGCTCGGCGGAGGCAGGGAGCTCAGCGCCGCGCAGGATTTCCGCTCGCTGCCTTCGGATTAGCCCCTTGGGTTGGGTTTTATTTATTTTCTAACTTCTTCTTTTAAGTGAAATAGCGTCTTGGGTGTTGCTGGCTGCCTCCTTGTCTGCAGGTGGTTTTTGATTTGTTTTGTGGTGTTTTTAAAGCTTTTTTTTGAAGTGTGTTTTTATTTCGTAGTTTTAAAAAATTGCCTTTCTTTTCACGTTTTTTTTTCTCTCTTCCTCCCTCTCCCTTTCCCTCTTCCCTTTCCTTCTTCCCACCCTTCCCCCCTTTTCCTCACACTTTTCCCACCCTTTTCCTCTCCTTTCCCCCACTCTTTCCCTCCTTTCCCCCCCTTTTTTCTCCTTTTTTCTCCTTTTCCCTCCTTTTCCCTCCTTTCCCCCCCTTTTCTGTCCCTTTCCCCTCTTTCCCCCCTATTTCATCCCCTCACTCTTCCCCCCCCCTTTTTCCTCCTCCTTCTTTCCTGCATTACCCCCATTTTCCATGCTTTTTCCCCCTCCCCCCCTTCTTGTTTCTCCCTTGTTTCCCCTTTTCCCTCTTCTTCCCTCCCCCTTCCCTCCCTCTTCCCCCCCCCTTTCCCCCCCTTTTCTCCCCATTTGCTTTTTTCTTCTCACTTTTCTCCCTTTTTTTATTTTTGACTTATTTTTGTCTCCTTTTCCCCCTCTTTTTCTTAAGTCTACTTACTTTTCTTTCTTTTAACGTAATAAAAGAGCCTTTCTGGGCAAGCACTGCAGGGATTTTCCATCCCCATCCAGGGGAAGGGTGGGGGCTCACATCCCCTGTGCACAGACCTGCTGTGAGAGTCGCCCTTGGGGAGATCTTTGCCGATGGGCTCAAATCGTTGGGTCCAAAAAAAGTTTTTCCAGGGTTGTCTGTGCTGCTGGGGCTGTGATGTGGTATTTGCTCACAGGCAACCCTTTTCTTCTCTTGCCTGTCTCCCTCCCTCCCTCTCTTGCCTGTCTCCCTCCCTCCCTCTCTTCCTTCCTTCCTTCCTTCCTTCCTTCCTTCCTTCCTTCCTTCCTTCCTTCCTTCCTTCCTTCCTTCCTTCCTTCCTTCCTTCCTTCCTTCCTTCCTTCCTTCCTTCCTTCCTTCCTTCCTTCCTTCCTTCCTTCCTTCCTTCCTTCCTTCCTTCCTTCCTCCCTCCCTCCCTCCCTCCCTCCCTCCCTCCCTCCCTTCCTCCCTCCCTCCCTTCCTCCCTCCCTTCCTTCCTCCCTTCCTTCCTCCCTTCCTTCCTCCTTTCCTTCCTTCCCTCTTTCCCTCTGTCTCTCTTTCCTTCTTCCTTTCTCCCTTTCTCCCTTTCTCCCTTTCTCCCTTTCTCCCTTTCTTTTTGTTTTTCCACTTGTCTTTCCCCCCTCCTGTCTTTCGGGTAGCCATTTAAATACGTGATGATAACTTTCACCCTGTTAATTAACAGGAAACATTGGGACAAGACAGGAAATTACATCAGTCTTTTATGAGGAAAGAGCCAAGAAGGGAAAAAAAAATTACGAGAAAACACAGTTATTAGTGAAAGGAAAGAAAGTGCCAGCAAAGGACAAGAAGGGAGCAAAAGCCCTATCCCGTGGGTCCTGCTTTTCTGAGGGAGGCTGCTCCAGGACTCGATTTTATTTTCATTATGTCAAAGAATATTTGACTAGCAGGGTCACCTTTGCTTGAGCTTCCTGAGGAATCTTTGCTCTTTTTTTTTTTTTTTTTTCCCATGCCTTTTCTCAGCTTCCTTCCCCAAACTGTGAGGCCTAGGAAGCTCTTGGCCAGGAGACTAATTTTGGTTTGGCTGCTCAGCCCTTCAAATTGGTCCCCACCCAGTGTCATTATCTCGGTTTTAACTTGCAAGGGGAAAAAAAAAAAAAAGAAGAAACAAAAAGAAAAAGCACCCTGTTAAGAGCTGGCTCAGCCCTTCTCTACCCTTTTCACCTCGCTGTAGAAGGAGCCTCCCAGCTTCAGCTCTCCACTTGGGTTGTGCTGGCAACACTGAAGCACCACAGGGTTGTTGCAGCAGGAGATCCTGGTGATGTGTTCAGTGTCTTCCATGTGCAGTGGTGGGTGCCTTGCTCTGTGGTCTTCCTTATCCTCCCACAGGACCCCAACAAGATGCTTTGTGGGGCCGTTGCAGGAACTTTGCAGTGATGGTCCTCCATGTGTTATATAGCGAGTATCTGTCTCTCTGATCCTTCATCATCCTCTCTTTGGGATGATGTAAAATGCCCAATGGAGTGGTTGCAGGAGGTCCTAGTGATGCTCTTGGTGATGCGTCTCTATTTGTGATGGCAGGTACCCAGCTCTGTAGTCCTTCCTCATTCTCCCTCAGAATGAACAAGGTGCCCAGTGGGGTGATTACAAGAGGTCTGAGTGATGCTCCTCTGTGTGTGATGGCAGCTACCCAGCTTTGTGGTGCTTCCTCATCCTCCATCCGCGATGAGAAAGATGCTTGATGGGGTCATTACCAAAGGTCCTAGTGATGCTTTTGGCGATGCTTTTTCATGCGTGGTGATGGGTACCTGACTCTGTGTCCTTCCTCATCCAAGTAGGTTGAATATTTCACATTACATGTCTGATTACATAAAATGCATGCATAGGTTGTATAGCTTTTGTTTGAACAGCCACCATAATGGCACAAGTAGGAGTTGGCTTTGCACTGGAGAAACTTGCGTCTTTGGAAGATGGTGAAAGTTCAGACACTCTTTACCTTTAAAACCTGGTGATGTTGTCTCTGGTGATTTTCGTTGATAGATACTAAAAACTGTTGGGCATCACCACCAAGGAGGAGCTCCCTCTGCAGCAGGTGATGCAGAATAATACCAGAGAGGTTGTGTGCCTGCAAGGTGAAGTTTCCAGCAGGAAGAGCAGGAAAAAATGTCAAGAAATTACAGAGTGATATGCAGTGCAGCTTTCCCACACAGGACAGGTGTGGGTGACCCTGTGGCTGGGCTCCAGCGGCACCTTCCTGGGCAGAGTGGATGGAGTAAATAACTCTATAAAATCATCCTTTGAGCAGGCATCAAATAACAGGAGTTTTATTTGGAAAAGGAGTTGGGAGCCTGAAGTTACATCACTGCGTTTGAGCTGATTAATTCATTTTCTTTGGAAGCCAGGCTGAGACTTCTAGCTCGCTAGAAGAACAAAGCCATAAATCTTCATACATGGAGACCCGTAGTTTTCCTGTTCTGTGTCACAGCCCAGCATGGAAAACATACTCCAAGTGTCAAGAGCATGAAGTCTTGACACACCTGACATGTGGCATCAGTGTTATTTTCTGGAGAAGCCAGCATGCGGCTGGGTCTGCTGAGTCTCAGTGGCACTCAGATCCCCTGGGTTTTGCTGTCATGGGAGGAGACTGCTGGGTCTTGGTGATGTCTAGATCCCTCAGGCCTTGCCCTCACAGGAGGATGATTCTAAGTTTTGGTGTCAACCAAATACTCTGATTTCGAGAGGGTGATGGAGAGTCTCAACAGCACCCAAGTGCCCTGAGATTACTCCCTGTAGGAAGATGCTGCTGGTTGTTGGTGATGCACCTGAGTGTTGATGACACTGCTGGGTCTTCATGATGTCCAAATCCCTTGGTCCTTGCCTCTACAGAAGGAAGCTACTGGGTCTTGGTGGTGCTACTGGATCTTGGTGATGCCCATATCCTGGGCTTGTCCCCCACAGGCTGATATTGCTGGGTGTCTGGGATGCCCAAACTTCCTGGGCTCTGTCTCCACACAAGAATGCTGGTGCATTTCAGTTGTGTCCCTGCCTGGGACGCAGCTTTGCTGCTGCCACCAACAGCAGGAACATTTCGATTGTGTTTTTTTGCTGTTGTTGTTGTTGTTTTTAGTGTAGGTGTTGCCAGCCTGCCCCATTTTATGGCCTGAGGCAAACTTGTGCCGGACTCCGTCTGCAAAAGTGGGGTGCCAACTCCAGCAGAGCGCCGGGAGGGTTAATTACTTAATGAACGTAATATTCTCTATAATTGCTCAGCGTTATTAATCCAGAGCAAAGTGGAGAGGCAAGGGGAGGAGGGGTGTGTACATGGCCAGGCTTGTGTGAGCTCCCATCCCAGTGGCCGTCACTGTGCTGCTGTCCATCCCTGGCCCTTTTCCTCTGGGCAGAGAGGGGCCGGTGCTGTCCATCAGTCCGTCCACGCGTCGGTCGGTCCCTGGGCGGTGACCCTGCCCGTCCATGAGCGTGCTTCGCTGCCTGCTCTTAGGAATAGGCGTGATTAGATTATGAAGGCAGACAGAAGTAATGATTAACTTTTTCAGTCTGCACGCTGTCTCCAGTCTGGCGCTGGGTGTTTTTTTTTCCCCCCTAAGTAGGCCCTGGCCCCGCGTCGACAGGGTATTAGGTTGTAAAGAAAGCCAGGAGGAATGAAGGCAAGGGAGGGAGGGGAAAGGAGGGAGGTTGGCCGGGGGGGGGGGCTGTGTGGGGAGAGAGAGCCTTTTCCATCAGATCCGGGACTGGAATTTATTGGCAGGAATGCAGTAAATGCTCCAAATGCCAGCCCAGCTAAACAGTTTTCATAATTGTTACGGAGCTCGGCACGACGAGTGTGAAAAAGACTTTTGTTCCAGTCTGCTTTCTCCATGGGTTTGCATCCCTGTGAAGGATGCAGCTCTGGGAAAGGGAGCTGGAAGAGGTGGTCTCTCTTTTTTTTTTTTTTTTTTTTTTGTTCTCTCCTTTTATCAGGGGGGGAAAACCCCCCCACATATTTACATCTATTTGGAGTTTTTGGGAGAGAAGTTGAGGTTGATGTGTTGCAAGGAGGAGGTTTCTTTCTGAGAGCAGTGGCAATGCTGCATGTGTGCATGGAATGCAGTTTGGGGAGGAGGGCAGGGGAAAAAAAGCCAAAACCCTAACACACATCTGTGTATTGAGTATCCATTTGGAAATCCTAGACTGCTCTGCTTCAGGTTTTATTGAGGTCTTTACAAGGTTTTTCATATGTAACCCACAGAGCTACACGTTGTCAGTGGAGAGTTGTGGCTTTTCCTTGGGGACGTATCCCTGCCCTTCCCAGGGACCTCCCCTCCAACTTGATTTCTAAGAGCAAAAGTGTTTTAGGGTCTCCATCCTCTAAAACCAAGTGATGGCTGGATGAGGCTGTGACCCCAGGGCTGGCATGGCCTATTGGCCTCTGATGGCTTTTGCACCCTGTTGGTGGCTTATCCCCACGCTGGAAGGGTGATGTTTCACAGGAGCCTCCAGCACAACCCAAGCCAGGAGAGAGATTCTGGCAAGCTCATCCTCAGTTCTGATTTTCATTGTTGTAAATCAGGAGCCCTTTGTGTTCTGATTTCTCCTTCTTAGAAGGTTTCTGGTTGATACCTGGGCTGGATATGGGTGGAGAAGAAGTATGTCTTTTTAGCTGTGGAGGACAAGCTAGCTCATCTGCAGGAGCTGGGGCTATATCAACCCTGAGTTGCTTGGTCTCATGGCAGCACCTAATGAAGGCTGGCCTAGGCTTCCTTGGTTTTCCAGAGGATCCTTTTTCCTGATTGACATCAAAATGTGATTATTCCACGTTGCTGTCAAGGCAGGGAAGAAGGTTGGAGGGTATGTGGGGCTGTGAAACATTTTGCAATGTTTCTTGAACCAGCAAGTCTTCCCAGGACACTCCCCACCAGCACAGAACAACAACAGCAAAAAACAGGATTTGGGGGAGTTTTCCATGTGGACCTTGCACACCTATGGGTCTTAAAAAACCCATGGATGTTGGCAACACCCCTCTGGAAGGATCAGCCTTCTTGAAACATCCCTTTGTCCCACCCCACTACAGGTTTGGAGCTCAGGGAAGGGATTCCCGTCCTACTGCTTTTCTGAAACAAGGGAAAAGTTTTCCCACACCTTTGAGCAGCGCAGAAAAGGAGAGGCAGATAAAGAAGGCTCTTTAAAATTAAAACTTCAAAAAATAATTAGACTGACTGTATACTAAACAACAGCAAAGAGGCCCATTTACTGTAAATATTATGAATGGATTTGGCTGGCTTCTTCATCCCCACCCTTCCTCTAAGGCTTTTCTCTGAGCTGAGTCGAAATTCGGCCTTCAGACAGCACGATACTCTATAATTTGCATGGCTGATGAGGACCAAAGCCTGGTACGGAGGAAACTGGAGTCAGCTGGCTCCTCTCTAACCGCTGGAGACAGCCAGACAGGCATTTTTGGTGTGTGCCTGCGTCATTTTACCACACACCACCACCCCCCTCCTCTTCAAGCTGTAGCCTTGCTTGGCTTTTAAAGAGAAATGGGCACAAAGAGAAGGTTCTTCTCAAGTAATTTTAAGCCATGGTAATAGATTAATCACCGTAATTAGACAGTAGCAGTGACTAATAGGATGTTTATGAATAAAATTTCTGGTTTGGTGGACTCCTTGAACTCAGCAGTTTCACTTTGGTGCTTTCTTTGCTGTCTTTTGATGCCCATCAGGGAGCTGGGCTTACTTCACATGTATGTGTTGATCACCCTGTATGATCTCTCCTGGGCCAGCCTTAGTGTTCATCATCCTGATGCCCACTCTTGAGGCTTTGTAGGTCTGCAACAACATGCCTGCAAGGACCTTTTCTCACATGGTTTTCTTGCTTTTGTGTCCCCCTTTTTAATTAACTCTAAGATTCAGGTCTGAATTCCAGTTGGGGAGAAAGTTGACTCTAGGTACCACCAAGTTGGAGTGGGAGTGTTAGGGGATGTCCTCAGGGATCACTCATCTCTACTGCTGTCTAACTTGACCTCATTTTGGTGCTGATTCCACAAGAGGGTTTCCCAGCCATGGTGAAGTAAGTCTCATGTGGGCCACCAGGGAACTGAGCAGACCACTCCCAAGCTTGTAGGTTGCTGCTAACACGAGTCTGAACCAAAGCTCTAGTCACAAACAGTGAAAATCACAAACTCCTTTCTTCCATGGCTCCTGTCCTTTTTTTATCCCCTGTGTCACCATCAGACTGAGAAAGTTTTAAATCATGTGGTAACATCTCAGTCTCTGGATACCAGCCCTCAGCAAACTGAGATCTTAGAGGGGAAGCTCAGGTGGACCTTTGTTTTCGTGCAAGGTTGGCTTATTTTGCTGGGAGGCAAGGAGCCCTTTAACTGATTGGGTGGACAACTTGTTAATAAACTAAAGAAAGAGTCTTAAGGCTCTTTAGCCTGCGTGACTTGTGTATATGCTGAGTAATAAGAGCTGCCTAATTAGACATAGACACAAATTTATGGTCTAGCCTGTCAATCTGCGGATTAAGGGCTCCATAAGTACCTACTGACACGATGGGCTGTAATGGCTCCTAAAGAGATGTTATGGTCTATCATGTCAATAATCCAGAGATTAAGGGCTCCCTAAGTAGGTGCTGACGTGACCAGGCCTGTCCTAGCTCTTTGGGGGCTCTTGGGTTGGCGCCAAGAGCCCGAGATGGTGGGCTCTTGGGACTCCACAGGCCATCTTGAGGGGTGGCATCCCTGCAGAAGGGAAGGTTTTATTTTCTCTGCAAACAACAGAAGCTTAACACATGACCATCCTCTAAATTAGCTTTTCAGCCATCAAAAGCAGGAGGAAAGGGGGGAGGTGGTGAGGAAGCTGAAGCTGCCTAGCCCTTGTGTGCAGGCAGATATAAAAGGGTTGGGGCAAACATAGCCGTGGGTGGTGTCTCCAGCCTGCCCACAAAACTCTGTTAAAGTCACAAAGACCCTTTTCTGCAGCAGGATGGATCCTTCAATTTGGACTTTTTTTTTTTTTTTTTTTTGGCTTTGCTTTTGGTTTTGGCTTTGAAGAATTTTTCTTGGATATTTTTTTGTTTGTTTCTCTGCCCAAGTAGCCTGTAAATCACTAGAGCAACTAGAAAGAAAATACCTCTTTTTGGTGCCTATTTTTCTTTGCTTTGATGAGCTGTGTGGTTGAATGTCATGCTCCATGTACTCGTCAGTCACCTCGAGGCAATGCCTGATCCTTTCTCAAGGAAAAGTCCAGAGATGTGTTTTTCCTGAGATCAGAGGGGGGCCATGAAAGTGATCAGGGGGTTGGAGCACAATTGCTGTGAGGACAGGCCAAGAGAGCTGGGGTTGTTCACCCTGGAGAAAAGAAGACTCTGGGCAGACCTAAGGGCAGCCTGCCAGTACCTGAAGTGGGCTATAAGAAGTCTGCAGAGAGACTGTTTACAAAGGCCTGCAGTGACAGGACCAGGGGAATTGACTTCAAACCAGAGAAGAGCAGATTTAGATTGGATGTTAGGGACAGGTTCTTGACTGTGAGAGTGGTAGAACACTGGAACAGGTTGCCTGTGTAGGTGATTGAGGTCCCATCCCTGGAAATACTCAAGCTGTGAGGCTGGACAAGGCTCTGAGCCCTGCTGACTGCAGAGAGGAAGTTGGACTGGTTGAGCTTTGGAGGTCCCTTCTGACCCAGACCGTTCTATGATTCTATGAAAAAGGGCACTTGCCCGTAACAAAACTGGAGGAAAATTCTTGAGGACCCTCAAGAAATGCAAAAAGTCATGAAAACTTGCAGTGTTTGTGTCTACCTCTCTTCCGTCTCCACGAGCAGGAGATGGGGCATGGCTCTGCCCCAGGTTCACAGATGCCGCTTAGGTCAGCCAAGAGAGATTAGCGGGCGCGAGACACGCTGAGCTTGGTCTCAGGCTTGGCCCCAGCCAGACGGCACGTTGTGCTGACACCAGTCCAGCCAATTTTTTTTTAAGCACAGCTGCCCTCCGCCTGTGCTGACGTGTAAAGGAGGAAGGACCAGAGACTCATCTGCCCATCAGCAGTGTCCACATTGCTCCTATTCCAGCAGAAGCCTGCCTGCTGGGAACTCAGGCAGGGATGAGACAACCGCTCCAGGTCTCTTTGCTGCCCCAGGAGCTCACAGCTGAGTTGTGGTCCTTCTAGGAAAAAAGCTAAGTTACTATGACGCTTTGATTTCTAGGTGGACATTACATTAACTTATCTGTTGCCTTTTTATCTGTTTGTGTTGTGCCCTTGTGGTGTGTGCAATGTCATCTCTGCATGCGGCCCAGGTGAAGGTGCCACAAAAGCTGAGCATCCTGGTCTGGCTGAAGATGCCCATGCTCACTGAATGGGGGTGGGTGGAATAGATGAGCTTAGAGGAGGGTGCCTTCCAACTCAAACCATTCTGCAAGACTATGAAAATGAGGAGACTTCTGCTAGCAATTCAGGGTAGGTGATGCAGCAGAGTTGATGTTTGGCAGGAAATCCAACCCTAGGGATTACAGAGGAATGAGGGAGAGGAGGGGTGTGATGGTGAGAATTTTAGGAAGAGCATGAGAAGATGCTTTGGGTCATAGCTGCTCTTAAGACAAACAACATATAGACATACATACAGAGTGTGTATGAAAAATCTAAGTGCATAGTTTGAGCCAATTCCACAGTTGGATAATTCCATTTGAATCTAATCCCAGTGTCAGTGAGGAAAGATCCAATTACAGGCATTTAAGAGCTTCATCAGGAACACAGTTGTATTCCCATTTTCAGTTACTATCACAGGTACCAGTGACGATTTAGATAGCTCTTGACTTGCTCGAGATGGGAGCGATCCCGACGGATGAGATAGCTCAGTGTGTGCTCAACTTGCTCTTTTTCTTCAGAGGTCGGTTGATTACAGGAGAACCTTTAGCTGTGTCAAACCAAAACACAAGAGAAGATTCCCCAGCCCACCTCCCTTCTACGGTCATGAACTTGGCAACAGGACAAGGCTGAGAACCAAAAGCCAGCCAGAAGCTGTGTTGGTTTTTAGCTGGTTTGTGGATTTTTTAAATCATTTTTATTAATTAAATTTTACTGAAACATTTTGGTTCTTCCTTCAGTGGAGAAAAAAAAAACCAACCAAACTTTTTCTTCCCAAACTTTTCACAAAACTTTAAGAGCTTTGAAAGAAAAAGTAGAGATTACCTGGTCTCGTAATCTTACAAGTGTTCATGTGTCAAGGAGAAGAAAAAGCCACATCAGAAATGTTCTACCCCTTGCAGGTGATGTGAGTCCTTCTTGGGACAAACACTGTTGGGACCATGGCTGATAAATTTGTGTGTTTCTGTGGTGTGAATCTCCCATATTCAGCTTCATCTGGACTCTCCTCCTTGTCAGCAGCTCTTCTTTTTCAAAGGTTATGGCTCTGGTGTCTTGTCCTCCAGGATTTTTCTCTGGGTGTAGCATTTTCTTCGTCATCCTTCCCTGGAGCAGGATGATGTCCTGAGCACATGGGACGACATGTGCGCACTCAAAACTAGAGAAATCTTTGTTGTAGCTTTTATTGAGCAATTCTGGGCAGGATTTGATGTTTACCAGGGTCAGAGCAGGTGGTGGGAGATTCATGGTCTCTAGGGCTGGCTGGGAAGTATCTGAGGTGGTGCTTTTGGAAGGACAGACCTTCACTGAGATTCATCGGGGGATGCACTGGCTGAAGTCAGGCCAGCCCTTCAGCAGGAGGGTGTGAAAAGTAAGGGTCAAAAAAAAGGGTATTTCTATGGGTGAATGATGTAGTTGTGCTGGGGCTTCATCATCCTCCACACCAAACATCCAGAAAACATCAACATTCACACCAAACACCCCAAAAAATATGGAGTGGCAAACTATTGCTTTCATATCTCCCCTTCATGGATGGGGAAGTGTGGTCTGCATCAGATACTGTTCTCCACAGACCCAACAATAAGTGACTAATACAACTAACTCTCTACATTGCTGAGGGCAGCCTCACTTTATTTTCAGTTATTTTCTGGTTTATCTCACAAGAAGCTTTCACAATGGGAAGGGAGCAGAGGAGAGCTTGGTGGAACCCCATGACAGGCAAAATGCAAACCATGGAACCAGCAGGAGGGATGCTTGGGATACTTAGTGACAGAATGGTAGCACGGATGTTCATAGCATTAACATGAACATTGTTTGCTGGAATATGGGAACTCTCCCAGTTGGCTGGGAGTTTCCCAGGCATTTAGAAATGGATGCATTTGCTCTGAGGAGCTCATAAAAATTGTGCTTTTTTGCTCAAAACAAGAATCCCAAATGGTTTATTGGCCTTTCCTGGGCTGTTGACAAGAAGTTTATGTGGCTGCAAATTTCTCAGGAGATGGGGTTTTTCTGTGGGTTTCTGGCAGGTAGAGATGGGTAGTGGGTCCAACTGAACCCAGCAGGGCATTTTGGGGCAAAATCCAGCTGTTTGCTTCACTTGAATCATAGTCATTGCAACCCCAAAAAAAGTCCTTAAGGGGAAAAAAAATAGATCCATCCCTGTAGGAAGCATCTGAGCAGTGTAATTTTTTCCTCTTCTCCTGGCACCGCCGCCCAAGTGATGCCACTGTTTTTTCCCCACCCCTTTTCCTGGTGGATGCCAGAATCAGGAAGGCTCTGCTGGGATCCCAACAGCCATGAAAAGCAGCTTTGGTGGTGGCTGGCAGGGAGGCCCGACACTGTTTATCCAAGCTCAGGCCTTATATTCTGATGGCTTTTTTGACTAGACATCTAGTCAACAGCTGAAGCCTGCGAACGGAAGAGGCTCTGGCATGAGGTTCTGGCATATTTATACTGTGTGCTGGCACTGGCTCCTCAAACACAAAAAACTATCCCAGATTACCTAAGACTTGTCCTTGAGGTCTGGTCACCCCATGTCGTTGAAAAACCTAGTGGAATCCCATTCATGAACTTCCAGCCCTCCATAAAGGTCTGTTCATTCATAGCCAAAGCAGCTTGCCTTTTTTTTTTTTTTTCCCTAATGTGCTGGCAATTAAATAACTCTTTTGTAAGAGGCAAGGAGCTGCTTGTTAAGTGGTCTTCACTAATGCAAGCAGAAATACCAGGTGAAAAAGTCAGCATTTTCCCCACCCCCTCTCTCCACCTCCTCCTAAAAAGGATGCTTATAAATACAGGAATTGCAGCAGGGTTCGATGCCTGGTGCCCCCCAGATTCCCTCAGCTGCTGTAAACACAACCCCAGGAGCTCCGAGCATCACTGCAGTTGGTGATGAGGGTGTGGCAGAGTGGGGAAAATAGGTGGTCAGAGATAGGGCTGGATCCAGAACCATCACTTTCCTGGCTCTAGGAGCATCTCTACCAACCCACATTCAGCAGCATTGTGACCTTGGATGCAGAGGCATCATCCTCTTGTTGCAGAAGCATCATCTCCCTCCCACCAGATTCAGGAGCATCATGCCTGTGGATCTAGGGGTACCCTTTCCGTGGATCCAGAAACATCAGTCTTCCTGGATCTAGGAGTATTTGCCCTGTCTAGATCCAGGAGCATCTCATCTTCTGGACCTAGGAGCATTTCCTTTGCCTAGACCCTCCAGATCATCCCTTCCTCTGGACCTAGAAACATTGTCTCCCCAGATCTCAGGGCATCCTCTCAACTCAGATCCAAGAGCAGAAATTCTCCTTGACTGTGTCCAGGAGCATCATCCTCCTAGACCAAGGAGCAACTCCCACCCTGAACTCAGGAGTGTCATGCACCCCCACCAGGATCCAGAAGCATCGTTCCCCTGGATCCAAGAGCATCCCCCCTCCAGATTCTTCTGTCTCCTGGACACACCCTCTGTACCACCCCCATCCTCAGATTCCTCTATCTCTTGGGAGGAGAAGCATCATCCTGGGTTCTTGCCCCACTGGGTGCGCCCTTGGGTGGGGAGCACTCTCTTTAGGTTAGGGAAGAGGTAACCAAAGCCGCCTACCCCATCCTCTCCTCAGTCCCTCACATGGTGCCAGTTTTCAGCAGGATATTAAATTATCCTTAACAAAGACTTGAGAGGCACAAAAAAGGGGTGTGTGGAAGGACAAACCTCAATGGTTGCTGTTTCAGGGAACGCTCCAGAAACTGCCAGAACTGCCCCCCAGCCATGCTTTCACCCTGGTGTGAGGGTCCCTTTTTTGGGGCTTACGCAGTCAGGCCCATTTTTAGTAGCTGCCTCCAGCAACTGAAGAAATATTTTCCTTGCTGGCAGAGAAATGAGGAAATGAAAAGTGTGTGGCTGGGCTTTTTTTTTTTTCTTAAAAGCACAGTGCAGGTCTTGAAGCAGAACTCAAAGGGAGGAGAAACTTCATCCTCTGCACTGATGATAAAAAATTATTAATAGTAGAAAAATTACAGGGGGGAAAAAAAAAAGGCCAGCCAATGTGCTGCTGCTATTATGCATGCTGGGAGGGTTTGGGGGAGCTGCTGAGGTGATGCAGGGAGAGATTTGTGCGCTAGTACAGATTTGAGGGTGACCTGCTGGAAGGCAGCTCAGTGAAAAAGAGCCTTGGAGCGCTGTGCACACTTAGGTTATCCATGGGACAGAAATGTGTCTTTGGGGCCGTTGTGTCAAGAGGAAAGGACCAGTCTCTTTTCAGTTGTGCCTTGTGATGTGGGTCAAGGGGCAGTGGACTCAAACTGGAACCCAGGAAGTTCCACCTCCACATGAGGAGAATATTTTTTACTGTTGAAGGTGCTGGAGCCTGGAGCAGGCTGCATGGAGAGGTTGGGGAGTCTCCTTCTCTCTAAGGACTTTCAAAACCTATCTGGATGCATTCCTTTGTGACCTGCCCTGTGATCCTGCTTTTGGCTGTGGGTTAGTCAGTGTACTCCAGAGGTCCTTTCCAACTCCTACCATGCTATAAGAATGTGATTCAGGGATGTGTGGTCTCCTACCATCCCTGGTCCTGCAGCTGCTTCCATGGTGCAGAGAATTATTTTGGTAGCACTTGTTTTAACTCCATGCCTGCTGTGGCTGAAAGGAATTACCTGCTAGGGATTCTCCATCAGAAAAGGGGTCTTTATTTTTTTTTCCCTTTCACATTTCTCAGCTCTCCCACCCCTTGCTTTTTCCTCCACCATCATCTTGCATGGGCTAGCTACAGGCAAGGGAGTCAAAAGGAGGGCCGCGGGACTGAATTTCAGGATTTTATGGACTGTTTTTAGGCCACTTCTTAACAAACACACACTTTCTGGTCCCTGTCCTGATGCTGAGAGGTGGCTCTTCCCATGGATCAGGGCTTCCTCCAACATCTCCATCCTCTCCATTACCTAGCCTTTGCCTATAGGCAGGGAAAAGTCTCATGAACTTGAGCAGGGGAATCCTTCTTCCCTCCTAGTCCCATGGGATAACCTTCCTTGTGGTTTTGTTAGAAACATCTAGGGGCTTTTTTGTGTATGTGCACCATTGATGGCTATTTATGGAAACAGATCTACAAATAAGGGGGTTTAGAGTGTTTGGTCTTGCTGGAGAGAACTGACTGGAGCATCTCGTCTCCTGTGGGCATTGAAGGTGATTTCCAGTCATGATTAAGGTGAGGGGTGGCTTTGCTGTAGGCCCGAGGGTGGTTTTCAAGGCATTTCTAAAGGTGGATGTGGTGATTCAGGAGCTCTAACTCCAAGCAGAGCTAAGCACTGAAGCGGCATGGGAGTCTCCCAGAGCTGGGTCCATTTAAATGGTCTTAATAGTGGTCTTAGTTAGATTTTGGAGACTGCAGGTGTACTAGCAACAACTAACAAGTGTTAGGACAAGAGGAAGCAGCCTCAAGTTGTGCCAGAGGAGGTTTAGGTTGGACATGAGAGGAAACTTCTTTACTGAAGGGATTCTCAGGTGCTGTAACCAGGCTTTCCAGAGAGGTGGCTGAATCCCCATCCCTGGAAGTGTTCAAAAGAAAAGAGATGTGGTGCTGAGGAATGTGGTTTATCACCAGCCTTGGCAGACTTAGAAAGTGGTTGGACTGGATGATCTTAAAGAGCTTTTCCAACTGAGACAGTTCTGTGATTGTGTTCTATGCTGTGGTTGTTGGTGTGTGCATGGAGAGCATCCCGAAGGCATGGGCAGAAAAGGACCTGTGAACATTGTGTCACTTTTGGGTTGTATGACTGCTGCCATTGCTTAATTTCTCCTTTTCTTCTCTTGTTTTGTTTACCCTGCTGTAGATTCCCAAGTTCTTCAGGAGCCGGGGGATCGGTCACACTGGTGCGTGGTGGCATACTGGGAAGAGAAGACGCGCGTGGGTCGTCTGTATTCTGTCCAAGAGCCCTCCCTGGATATCTTCTATGATCTACCTCAGGGGAATGGTTTCTGCCTCGGACAGCTCAACTCTGACAACAAAAGCCAGCTGGTGCAGAAGGTGCGCAGCAAGATTGGCTATGGCATCCAGCTCACCAAGGAAGTGGACGGCGTGTGGGTGTACAACCGCAGCAGTTACCCCATCTTCATCAAGTCGGCCACACTGGACAACCCCGACTCCAGGACGCTGCTGGTCCACAAAGTGTTCCCAGGCTTCTCCATCAAGGCTTTTGACTACGAGAAGGCATACAGCTTGCAGAGACCCAACGACCACGAGTTCATGCAGCAGCCGTGGACCGGATTTACTGTTCAGATCAGCTTTGTGAAAGGCTGGGGCCAGTGCTACACGAGACAGTTCATCAGCAGCTGCCCGTGCTGGTTGGAGGTTATTTTTAATAACCGATGACTCGAGGCGGCGTGGACTCATGACATTTATGTACTACTTTGCTGCTATTATTTCCTTCTGAGTGCTTTGCTTTTTCATGCAATCTCTTTTTTTTTTCCTTTTTTTTCTTTCCTTCCACCTCTTTTTTCCTCCTTTTTTTTCCACCTCTTTTCTCCCCCTCTTTTTCCCCTCTCCTTTTTTTTGTTCGTTTGTTTGTTTTGTTTAATTTTGTTTGTTTCTGTTCCATTTTGTTTTTATTTGGGTTACCTCTTCCTTTTTTTTTTTCCTTAGTTTTGTTTTGTTGGGTTTTTTTTGTTTTGTTTTGATTTTTTTTTTGTTTGTTTTTGGTTGTGGAAAGATTGTTTTGTTTTCTTTTGTGGGTTTTTTTGTTTGTTTCATTTGCCTTGGGTATTTTTTTATGAATATATCTTTGTGGTTTTGTTTTTTTTTTTTAAACATGTGTGAATGACCAATAACACTCAGAAGGGCAAGAGAAGGGTGCAGGGGGGATGGATCGCATACGATAATTATTTCACGCCTCTAAAGAAAGGTTATCCTGTGTGATCATTTGGTGTAGAAGCCACTGGCTCTACGTCATAGCTCCTTCTCTTGAATAAAGCAACAAGATACCTGCATTTTTTTATGCACCACAGCCGTCCTCGATGACGGTGACACCAAGACCCCTTCCCCGGCGGTGCCGACCCCACCAAAGGATGGTGCGCAGAACCTTCCAAACTGGGTCTTTTCCCTCACCCTTTTTAATGTTCTAATTGTTCCTTTATTGCTGGGTTCACATCTTGTCACTGTGTTCATCCTTCCACTGCTTTAGGGTTCATTTGTGTTTGTTTGTTTGTTTGTTTGTTTGTTTGTTCTTTTGGGGTGGCCATGGATTGATGGAAGGGGAGAACACAACAGTGGAGAAACCTCATGCATGGCCCCCACTGCTTGGTAATTTGAGCTGAGATGGGAAGCAATGGAAGCCTAAAAAAAAAAAAAAAAAAGAGGAAAACAGGAAAAAAAACAAAAACACAACCAACACCCCAATGAAACAAAAACCCAACAAAACAAAGGAGAAAAAATGGGGAATACAAGAGAAGAAGAAAAACAAAAGGCATTCAGGGTAGTTGGTCTGTGGTAGCCTTGCTTAGGCCCAGCACCACCCTATCTGGAAATGCAGTTTTGCTTTTGTTTCTTCTTGAATTCATACACGAGTATGATCCTTTTACACTGTTCTTAGCTCAATGAGCATGTTTAGACCTTAACATAAGCTATTTTTCTAAAAATATAAAGGTTTAAATGAACAAGAGAAGCATTCTCATTGGAACTTTAGCATTGCAGTGCTTTGGGAATAAAACACACACACACACTCTCACACACACACGCACACACAAGTTTAAAAAACTTAAACAAAAGGAGAAAAAAGAGAAAAAAAACCAACAAAAACCAAACCCTGAGATTTATTAAAGAAAAAAAAAGTGTATTTTATGTTATATATAAATATATTATTACTTGTAAATACAAAGACAGTTTTATAAGCATCATTATTTATGTATTGTGCAATGTGTAATAACAAGAAAAGAAAGAAAGATGCACTTTGCTTTAATATAAATGCAAATAACAAAATGCCAAATTTAAAAAAAAAAAGAAAAACACAAAAAGCCCCACAAAAAAAAAAAACCAACAACAACAAAAAACCCACCAAAAAAACCAACAAAAAGAAAAAAAAGAGAAGACCACAAGATTGATGTGTTGGTTCCCCCCCCCCCCCCCTCAAATGGGTGTTATCATCCAGCTGAATGTTTGTTTTTTTTTTCTAAAGGAGTTTTATGTTCCATTAAAAATAAAATAAAAACATACACTTGATGCCAGGCTGAGCTTCAGTGGCTTTTTTACTGGTGGGGATGAGGCAGGGAGGAAACATTCTGCTTCTCTAATTTGATCCTCATATATGGGGGTCAGTGGTGGGGATGACGCCCATCTTAGCCCCTTTGTGGGACTGCTTTTGAGCTTTGGGCTCCCTTGGATGTTTGCATGCACACAGCTCTGGGTTGCACAGCTTGGATGCACCCAAATCTAGAGGAGCTGGTTGGATCTGGGGAGGTTGCCTGGCTTGGATGTACCTAACCTGCCCAAATCTGGAGTGGCTAATTGGGTCTGGGTAAATTGCCCATTTTGAATGCACCTGACCAGCCACAGATCTGGAGAAGCTGATTGGATCTGAGTAGGTTGGACAGGGTTGACCATCTTTCATGTATCAAACCAGCCCAACTCTGGAGGGGCTCATAGGACCCAGGTGGGTTTCACAGGGTTGCCCATCTTGGAGGTACCCAACCAGCCCAAGTCTGGAGGAGCTGATTTTATCTGGGTGGGTTGCACAGGGTTTCACATCTTGCATGTACCAAGCCAGCCCGTGTCGGGAGGAGCTGATTGGATCTTGGTGGGTTGCCCATCTTGGAGGTATCCAGCCAGCCCAAACCTAGGGGGGTTATATGATCTCAGTGGGGTGCACAGGGCTGACCATCTTGCATGTATCAAATCAGCCCTGGTTTGGAGGAGCTGATTTGATCTGGGTAAGTTGCACAGGATTCTCCATCTTGAATGTAGGCAACCAGCCCAACCATCAAGGAGGAACGTCTGAGAAGAGGGCAAAGCCATCCCTCATAGAATCAGAATGGTCTGGGTTGGAAGAGATCTCCAAAGGTCATCTAGACCAACCCCCTCTGCAGTCATCAGGGACATCCTCCACAAGATCAGGCTGCCCAGAGCCCTGTCCAGCCTCACCTTCAATATCTTCAGGAATAGGGCCCCAAACACCTCTCTGAGCAACCTGTTCCAGTGTTTCAGTGTCCTCACGGTGTAGAATCTGTCCCTAACCTCTAATCTGCACTTGTCTTGTTTGAAGCCAGTGGCCCTGGCCCTATCACTGCAGGCCTTTATAAGCAGTTTCCAGCCTTCTTGTAATCCACTTCATGTACTGGCAGAGCCTCCTCTTCTCCAGGCTGAACAACCCCAGCTGCCTCAGCCTGTCCTCACAGCAGAGGTGCTCCAACCTCCTGATCATTTTTGTGGCTGTCCTCTGGACCTGCTCCATCAAGTCCATGTCTTCCCTGTATTGAGGGTTCCAGAGCTGGACATAGCACTCCAGGTGAAATCTTACCAGAGCAGAGCAAAGTGGCAGAATCACCTCCCTGGATCTGCTGGCAACGCTGCTTTTGATGCACCCAGGATGTGACTTGCCTTCTGGGCTGCAAGCTCACACTGTCTGCTCATGTAATTTTAAAAGATACTTTTTCTAAAAAAGAAAAGAAATAACATGGCCAAAGAATGCTGAGCACCAGGTCTTATGTGTCCCCATCCCCCCTGAGCTTGGTCAGCCCTAACGCTGGTAGGTGCAGGATGGGAAGTATTCAGAAGTTTAAACTAGAGGTTGCGGGTTAAAGAGTGCAAGAATTTCTCCTTGGGTGGGGTTTGCTGATGCTGTAAATCCATCCTGAGGGCTCAGAAAGCTACAGCCATAGAAAGTGAAGTGGTGACCTGGTATAAACCTGGTCTGGTGTGGTCCTGATGGTGTGGTACTGCATGCCTGGAGGCTTCATCTGGTTATACCCCACTTTGCTTTATGTGAGTTGCTCTGCAGCTGGCACAAAGCCAGGCTGAAGCACACTCACTCATATAAACCTGGAGGTAATTTGTGAGAAATGCAGCTATGTGGCCGCTCTTGATCTGGTCAAATCTGGATGATCCACTTATTCCCAGATGAAGGAGCAGAACCACAGTCTCCACCTGTCCTTGGATGGAAGAGCTGTGGACAAGGGCTGAGCCAGCTCCTTCTCAAAAGAAAACTTTGAAATTCAGCCTCCAGGTCACTCCTGGCCTGCAACACGATGATGTCCTTCTTACTCCATGCTCACAGCAGCTAAATTCAGGTACAAGAAGTTCCAGCTCCAGGGACACCAGTGGACATCTTCCAATAGAGCAGTGATGGCCCTGGGACATTACCTCATTCTCTGTACAGCTTAGCTGTGGCTTCTACTCTTCCCTCTTGGAAATCACCTTATAGAAATCTCATTCGCTTAAGAGGCTCAGAGCTTAGCTGCTTGAGACAGTCTGAAGTCTGGACTGGGTGGCGAGACATGTCTACCTCGTCTCTTCCTCGTGACAGGATGTCTGTGGAAATTCTGGGTGTCCCAGATGATAGACACAGTTCTAGCCAACTGGAGTCTTGCTTTGGACCACAGCTCCAGCACACTCAGTGCTAAACCTTCTGATGATACCTTCCAGCACAGTGAATGGCAGCAAAGGATGGGTTTTGTTTGTCCCCAGTGCTGCCAAAAAGTAATGGAACAGTGCAATAAAGAAGGGTCAGAAGATAAAACTTGTTGATGTAAATCATAAAATCATAGCTTCACAGAATCACAAAATGGTTTGAGTTGGAGGGGACCTTGAAAGGTCCTCAACTCCAAAGCCCCTGTACTCTGCAGGGACATCTGCACCTAAAGCAGGTTGCTCACAGCCACAACCAACCTCACTTGGAATGGTTCCAGGGATGGGGCATCTCCCACCTCTCTGGGCAACCTGGGACAGGCTCTCACCACCCTCAATCTCAAACATTTCCTCCTACTCTCCACTCTGAATCACCCCTTGTCCTACCACAGCAGGCCCCAAGAAAAAGTCTGTCCTCATCTGTCTTAGAGGTTGCCCTTAAGTACCAAAAGGCCACCAGAAGGTCTCCCTGGAGCCTTATTCAGGCTGAGCAAGCCCAACTCTCTCAGCCTGGCCTCCCCGCAGAGCCCTTCCAGCCCTGCCAGCATTGCTGTGGCCTCCTCTGGCCCTGCTCCAACAGGTCCCTGTGTGTGCTGTGCTGAGGAGTTCAGAGCTGTCCCCAGCACTGCAGGGGGGCTCTCAGCAGAGTACAGCAGAGGGGCAGAATCCCCTCCCTGCCCCTGCTGCCCACACTGCTTGGGATCAGCTCAGGACAGGACTAGCTCTGGGCTGGCAGCACTCAGTGCTGGCTCAAGGCCAGCTTGGCACCCACCATCATATATGAATATCCTCTTGCGTGTCAACTGCTGATAAAAGATAGTGTCTATGATGACTGATGTAGTGCAAGGGAAGGAGGGAACACCCCATCATCATGAGATCCTATTTTTTGAGATGATTTGCAAACAGATTTCCCCTGGATTCATGGTACAGAGCCATGTTCCCAATCTCACTGAGTTGATGCTCAGCATCTGACTAGCTCCCCATCCTTGTCAAGGCACCTCTGGCTCTTGTCTGAAAGGTTGCTTGCAAGCTATCAGGTGAATGGAGCCTTCTGCTCATGCAGCTCCCAGGAAATGTGATGGTTATGGTTTGGTGACTCCAGACAATTTGAACAGTGAGTCTGTGGAAAAGTATTTGCTTTGTGCTGGTTGAGTTTCACTCTTGTTCATTACTTGTGTAAAGTTGCCTAAGTGGAGCTTAAGTCAGTCTGCAAATGTTGGCTCAGTTGACTTTCTGATTGTCCTGGTCTGCAAGGGCTTCTGTAGGCCAGTAGGTGACCGTCTGGCCAGTCACAAGTGGCGTGCCCCAGGGCTTGGTACTGGGTCCAGCTCTGTTTGATTTGGATGAGGGGGTAGAGGGCACTATCAGCAGGTTTGCAGATGACACTAAACTGAGCAGGAGCGTTGATCTGCTGGAAGGTGGGAAGGCTCTACAGAGAGATCTGGAACAGGTTAAATCAATGGGAAGAGGTCAATGAGATGAGACTCAAGAAGGCCAAGTGCCAGGTCCTGTGTTTTGGTCACAACAACCCCATGATTCATTAGAGGCTTGAGGCAGAGTGGCTGGAAACTGCCTGGTGGAAAAGGATCTGGGGGTGCTGGTGGACAGTCAGCTTCACACCAGCATCCTGGCCTGTATAAAAACCATTGTGTCCAGCAGGAGTAAGGAAGTGGTGATGCACTTGTACTCAGCCCTGGTGAATAGACAGCCTGAGTACTGGGTGCAGTTCTTGGTGCCAGAGTACAGAAAGGCACTGAGGTCCTGGAGCATATCCAGAGAAGAGCAGCGAGGCTGATGAGAGGTTTGGAGAGCATCATATGAGAAGTGGCTGGGGGTGTTTAGCCTGGAGAATGCTAAGAGGAGATCTTATTGCTCTCTACAATTACATGAGAAGAGCTTGTAGTGAAGCTGGTGTTGGTCTCTTCTCCCAAGTAACCAGCAACAGGATGAGAGGAAATGGCTTGAAGTCATGCCAGGGGAGGTTTAAATTGGACATTAGGAAAAATTTCTCTCCTGCAAGAGTGGTGAGGCATTGGGACAGGCTGCCCAGGAAGGTGGTGGAGTCACCATGCCTGGAAGT
This sequence comes from Pogoniulus pusillus, assembly GCF_015220805.1. Taxonomy (NCBI): domain Eukaryota; kingdom Metazoa; phylum Chordata; class Aves; order Piciformes; family Lybiidae; genus Pogoniulus; species Pogoniulus pusillus. The sequence goes on from NC_087309.1 coordinate 89,024,450, forward strand.
GTTCAAGAAGTGTGTAGATGTGGTGCTTCAGGATATAGTTTAGTGGTCACAGTAGTTGGGCTACAGCTGGACTCAATGATCTTAAAGTTTTTCCCCAGCCTTAGTGTATCTATAACTCTATAGTTCCATACATGGAAACAGCATCTGCTTTGTCTTGTCCACATGTGCTTGAAAACACACCCTGGTTTACTGGGCATGAGGTGTGGAGGGGAAAATACACCTCCAATAGTTCAAGGGAGGAGATGAATGTGTTCTGGGACAACTGACTGAGAGAAATGTTCCCAGTAAGAAGTGATGGATGGAGCTTCTCTGCTTATTTGGATAGTAGTATGGATTCACAGGGAATCACAAGCCTTTTGGGGCCAGACATTGTTGTGTTGGGTATGACAACAAGGACAAGATTGTACCTGAACCTCCAGCCCATGGATGGAGAGGTCTATCCCTCATGACTTCTGCCCTGCCCAGCCTCTGCACGTTTGCACAGTAGAACCAGCAGGACATCCCCGTGTATCCAGTGAGTCATTGTAAAGATTTCTGGGTGGCTTGAAGATTAAACGAAACAAAACCTGAAACACTTGAGAGGCTGAGGTAGCTCTTGTGGTTAAGAGAGAAGTCACCACTGTGTCATGTTTACCAGCCAAGGACCCTGTCATCAGCTGTGGTGGAAAAGCCCAGGACATTTCCTTCTCATGGTGCTGACTGAAACAGCATCATAAACTGCCACATTAGCTCTGGTGATGAATCTGCCCATCCTCTTTGAGGGATGTGAAACACTTTGGTTTCTGAAAGCCAAGAGGCTCTAATGCTGACACGGCCATCTGGCCGTCAGCTGCGCATTAAATGGCTCCTGAACATCATGACAATGCCACACAGAATTGTCAGGTTGGTTGGAAGGGACCTCAAGGATCATTGAGCTCCAACCTCCCTGCCCTGGGCAGGGACACCTCACACTAGATCAGGTTGCCCAGAGCCACATCCAGCCTGGCCTTAAAAACTTCCAGGGATGGGGCTTCTAACGCCTCCCTGGGCAACCTGTTCCAGTGTTTCACCACCCTTATGATGAAGAACTTCTTCCTAACATCCAGTCTGAATCTCGTCTCCTCTAGCTTGAATGCATTCCCCCCCCACCTCAGTTCTGTCACTACCCAACACTCTAAAAAGTTCCTCACCAGCTTTCTTGTAGCCCCCCCTTCAGAAACTGGAAGGCCACAATACCACAATAAGGTCTCACATCTGAAAGTGTGATGGAAAACTAAGGGTGAATTCAGTTGCCACTTTCAGAAATGAAGTGGATGAGGTGAATAGAGAAGACCTGAGTTAGAAGCTGTCCTGGAGCAGAAGCAGGTTGAGCTGCACCATGGCTCATCTTTCTTGATGGGCCCTGTGGTGAGAACAAGGGTGTGCTTTAGCTTTGGGCTGGAGCAGTGGTCCTTTGGTGGCTGAACTTTTCAGATACTCAGTGATCAATGAATGGAAAAAAAGTAGGCCTGGGCAGGAGCAGGTCTCTCCACAGGACCTTTGTGGTTATGGTACCCTGTGCAACGGGAAACTGATACCCCACTCCCAACACTGGTGTGCACCTGGTGCTACCTGCAAGAGGGAGATAGCTATTGCAGAGGATGGGATGTCCATGCACCTTCTCCTCTAAAGGTGCACCCATGTGAGACAAAGCAAGAGGCCATCTTTTTACAACCTCCACTCACTCAACCGCCCACAGCTCAGTCTTGAGGCATCACTGTGTGGTGGGGCTTCTGAACTACTTCCTCCAAAAGGTGTTGAGTCTCTTTGAACCCAGCTGAGCCCAGTGTTGTGAACAGACCCTCAAAGCTCTTGGCTCCATCACAGGATCATAGAATTGCTTAGGTTTGAAAAGACTTTTAAGACCACCAGGAACATCAACCCAGCACTCCCCAGTCCATCACCAAACCATGTTCCTCAGCACCACATCTTTACAGCTTTTAAATCCATCCACGGCTGGAGACTCCACCACTTTCCAGAGCAGCCTGCTCTAGGGCTCAATAACCCTTTGAGGAAAGAAGTTTCTTTCTCCTGTCCAACCTTAGCCTCTCCTGGCACAACTTTAGGCTTTTTCCTCTTGTCATAGAATCATACAATGGTCTGGGTTGGAAGGGATCTCCAAAGGTCATCTAGACCAACCCCCTCTGCAGCCAGCAGGGACATCCTCCACTAGATCAGGCTGCCCAGAGCCCCGTCCAGCCTCACCTTCAATATCTCCAGAGATAGGGCCCAAAACACCTCCCTGCGCAACCTGTGTCAGTGTTCCAGTGTCCTCACGGAGCAGAATCTGTCCCTAACATCCAATCTAAATTTGCTCTTCTCTGGTTTGAAGCCAGTAGCCCTGGCCTTGTCACTGCAGGCCTTTGTAAACAGCCTCTCTGCAGCCTTCTTGTAGCCCCCTAGAGTGCTATTAGGTGTCCCCAGAGCCTTCTCCTCTCCAGGCTGAACAACCCCAGCTGCCTCAGCCTGTCCTCACAGCAGAGGTGCTACAAATGTTGCTTGTTCCTTGGGAAAAAAGATTGACCCTGACCTGGCTCCAAACTCTTTTCAGGGAGCTGTACAGAGCCAGAAGGTCTCCCATCAGCCTCCTTTTCTCCAGTCTGAACAACCAAGTTTCCTCATTCTCTCCTCACCAGACCTGTGCTCTAGAGCCTTCCCCAGCCTTCTCTGGGCCTGCTTTGCTTGCAGCCTGGCATCTGTACAAGTTAGGGCTGAAGGAAGGATGGCTGACGCCTGATGGATGTTGGAACATCTCTGAGAGTCAAACCTGGCTGGTTTTGCTCTCTTCCAGCTAAGTGCTCACAATCTTTCTCCTTATCAGAGGGTAACAAAGCAGCTGAGAGCCATAGGAGGACGATGTGGGTGCTGTCAGTTACCAGGGTTACAACACGCACGGGGGAAAGAAGAAAAAAGCCTGGTACATTGCAAGGAACTACAGATGAGTTTTGCCATAGTGGCAATACTTAGGACTGGCATTGCCATGTGTGTATTTACATCCTCTGTCCTGGAGGAAATATGTAAGTTATTCTGAGGCATGTGTGTACCCAGAGCTGGAGCTGGGCCACCACAGACCTCTGGGGACTTGGTGTGTGAGTGCTGAGGGGGACCCCTGATATTTCTTACAGCTCTCCCGATGAGAATGCCAAATTGGGGGGGGGGAATCACATTCTAATCCCAGAATTGTCTGTTTTGCACAAACTGACTTGCAAAGAAAGGAGTAGGATGTCTCAGGGTCTCACCATTCATCCAGCAGAGGGACATAATTGGATCCCCAGTATCACACCTGCTGAAGCTCGTCAGCCTAAGTCCAGAGCCAACTTCCAGTGGAAAATGGGTTACAGAATTAGTTTGGCCTCCCATCAGCAAGCTCAGGCTGAGAACTGTAAAGAGGAAGAAAACAGAAAATAAAGCCCTTGTAAACCTGGTCCAATGAAAGAAAGCAGAAATCAGGTGTCCGTGTGTCTGCTACAGCTTGGTGGGGGTCAGAGAAAGGAAACCAACCTTCTCAGTCTTGGTGGGAGCTGGGGCAGTTGGGAGGGTGGGGGACCCTGCAGAGCAGCAGGGAGACAGAGTGAGGTGGCCACAGGAACCAAGAGGGAATCCCAGCACGGTGGGCATTGGAAGTGGCCTCTGGAGATCAGCCTGTCCAACTGCCTTGCTACAGGGGCACCCACAGGAGCTTGCCCATGACCACAGTGCCCAGGTGGGTTTGGCATCTCTCCACAGAATGAGACTGCACAACCTCTCTGGGCTGCCTGTTCCAGGCCTCCTGCACCCTCACAACAAAGAATGTTTTCTTTCTCTTCAAATGGAGCCTCCTGGGTTCAAATGTGTGCCCATTGCCCCTTGTCCTGTCACTGGGCACCGCTGGCAAGAGCCTGGCCCACGCTTTCGGCCCTCAGCCTGCAGGTAATTGACAAGCATTGATCAGATCTCCGCCGGGCTGCTGCTCTCCAGGCTCCACAGCCCCAGCTCTCGCCGCCTTTAGTCCTCACGGAGACGTTCCGCTCCCTTCGGCACCGAACCCACGCCCTGGAGATGGCCTCAGCGCCCCGGAGCACCCCACTGGAAGCGACATTTCCTCCTTCCCCCGAAGTGCAGACCTTGCGGCGTGGCTTTTCCCTCCCAGCACGGCATGTGGAAGCGGGGATGACTACCATGCCCGGAGAAGTCCCTGTTCCTAACGAGCGGTGGAGAGGGAGCAGCGGGCCGGCAGGGCTCCGCAGCGGCTGGCGGCCGGCAGGCTCCGCGGCCACGGCCGCTGCCCGCGGGAAGGAGCGGAGCGGAGCGGGGCTGCAGCACAGCCTGCTGCCTCCAGAGCCGGGCAGAGCGGATGGCTTTCATCTTCCTGCCGGCGACATCTGGAGCCTGGGCTCGTCAACTTTCCATGGTTACTTTAACCCTTCAGACCCCTTTTTTACAAGGATTTTAGGGTGGCGGTTTTTTGGGGGGGAGGAACATGAGGCTGAGTTTGGTGGAGCACTAAGCCCATGCAGCAGATGCTGCCAGCTCTGTCTGACGCCCAGGGAGAGGGAGAGCGAAGAATCATAGCTTCATAGAATCAGAAAGTCAGGGAATGGTCTGGGTCGAAAGGGACCTCCAAAGCTTGTCAGGATTCTCCATCTTGAATGTAGGCAACCAGCCCAACCATCAGGGAGGAACGTCTGAGAAGAGGGCAAAGCCATCCCTCACAGAATCAGAACGGTCTGGGCTGGAAGGGATCTCCAAAGGTCATCTAGACCAACCCCCTCTGCAGCCAGCAGGGACATCCTCCACTAGATCAGGCTGCCCAGAGCCCTGTCCAGCCTCACCTTCAGTATCTCCAGGGACAGGGCCCAAAACACCTCCCTGCGCAACCTGTGTCAGTGTTCCAGTGTCCTCACGGAGCAGAATCTGTCCCTAACATCCAATCTAAATCTGCTCTTCTCTGGTTTGAAGCCAGTGGCCCTGGCCTTGTCACTGCAGGCCTTTGTAAACAGCCTCTCTGCAGCCTTCTTGTATCGCCCTTCAGGTACTGGCAGAGTGCTATTAGGTGTCCCCAGAGCCTTCTCCTCTCCAGGCTGAACAACCCCAGCTGCCTCAGCCTGTCCTCACAGCAGAGGTGCTCAACCCCTTGGTCGTTTTCATGGCCCTCCTCTGAACCCAGGGGGGCCTCAATCCACATGAGGGACCTCCTGCCCGAGTGAGTCTGTTGGGATGGGACGATAGCAGGCATTAATATTTCAGTGGATATCTTACAAAACCAACATTTCCTGGGACTTTTGAGGTCTCCCACAGGGATGAGTCACCGATTTTGGTAGCCTGGCTCTGGAGTTGGACTGATTGTTAGCACAGTCAGCCCTGATGCTGCTAATCTGAAGCCTTTCAGCTCTTCAAGGTCATGCTGAGTTCAGGAGCCAAATTTCCCACCTGGGGCATATTTTTGTTGCAGGAAAGCAGATCTCCAGATAGGGACCTGCTCTACTACAGGAAGCCAATCTCCAGATACAGACCTGATTGTAGCTAGAGAAACCCCAGAAAGACAGAGTCTCTCTCCAGTTTTGGTCTTCAGAGCTCAGAAACTTCAGGTACATGGAGATGAACACTCCAATAGAACCTCACCTGAAGCTATGAGGGGCACAGGATGAGGCAAAATATGAGCAATGTCCAAGATGGGTCTGAAAGCAGAGATGGTCAACATGAGAAGCAGGAAACCACAGGAAGCAGCAGATCATAGATTTCTGCCTTGAAGTCTCAGGTGCTCTTTTAAGCTCCATTCAGGGCTCCCCCCTATGGACTCTGCTTGGTGGCTCTCAGGTGCCTGCCAGAGACTCACAAGCACCTGAGAGCCCCATGGATAATGTGGGCATGAAAAAGCTGAAAGCACACACAACTCTCCAGTCCTCCAGTTGCAGTAGAAATTTGCAGTCTTAAGTTTCTACAAAGGCTGGATGGGTGGGGGGGTCAGGGGTGAAGTGTTATTAGGAGCTATCCTGACCCTTAAGCCAGTCTGAAGATCTGTGTGACTTCTTTTTTAAGTGGTGGGTTGTCATGGCTTGGCTGGGCTCTGGGACTCCTGATGGGAGTAGCTACAAGGGACAGTCCCAAGGCTTGACATACCCAGGGGGATATGCAAAAGTTCCCCCATCAGACACAGAAATCTCCTAACCTGAATGTGAGCTGCACTGGGCCGAGCGATGGGGGAAGAGGATAAATGAGATATAAATATATCTACCTATATCCATAATCTCCTGGAGCAAATTCTCATCCTCTGGTTTTGCTTCGGACAGTTGAATCTCAGGGTCTGCCCCAGAACCCCAAAAGTTGGATTTTGGTTTTGGTATCTGGCCCATGGATGTGATCTTGGCTTCATATCTTATAGTTGCACAGTGTTCCATGGCCCATGGTAGCCTTACTCTGGCAGTGCCTCCCATTGATGCAGTCTTTCAGCTTATCACATCACAGAATTGAATGTTCTTGGACAAGCTGCTTCTGCCTCAGTTTCCCCTTCATCACAGTTATCAGTTAATCCCAACCTGATCTGTGTGAGCCTGCTTTGTCAGAGGGGTTCGACTAGATAATTCCCAGGAGTCATTTACAACCTCTGCCTTTCTGGGATGATGTGATCATCCCCTGTGCCTTTGGTGGCATCTGGGGTGACTTTCCTCCACCACCGAGCTGGCAACATCTTCTCCCCAGTCTCTTTTTGCACCTATTGCCCCACTAAGAGCTGGGGATGAAAGCTGCATGTCTTGAAGAAGGAGAGCATGCCATGGGAAGGGTAGTTGCAGCAGGCACATTAGTTTGTAAAGCCTGCACGCCAGGAGACATCAAAGAAGGTACGGCACCCTCAGCTCCCAGGCAGCAGGGAGGTTAAACGCCCTTCCAGTTCAGGCATGCCTCGAGTTTGCTAAAAAAACCCACTTCTTATTAATCTGTGATTGAAACTGTAATTATGTCATCGCTCTGAACAGCCCCATCAACAAGTTGAGGCACAGGCAGAACCTGAGCAGTCAAGGCTGCCGTGCTGCACACCGTGCAGAGCCTGGCCTGGCCTTGTCTCCTGCACTTATCACCAGGGTTGTTTGGGCTGGCAAACTCCACCATGGTCCTTGATGTCCTCTCCACTGAGGCCAAAACATGTGCTGGTGTCTTGGGAGACAAAGCGTCTTGTGGGACATGTGACGGACTCACATAGTGCGTGGTCCCTGCGCCACTGTCACGATCTTGTGATTGTCCCCTGCCTTGTGCCACAAGTCTGTGTGTCTGGCCTTCACCAAAGTTGTTTGTCTTGATTTCATGCTTTCATTGGTACCCCTTTGCAAACGTGAGGCTCAAGCACTTCTGGGGTGCGCTGAATCCAGGCAGCAGACTATCAATGTGCACTGCACATCAGGTAGAGTGTGCCTGCATTTCTGATGGTGCTGGTCTCCTATCTCACCACATGCCTCCTGGGGTGGCTGGTGCTGCCCCTACACCAGGCACAGGCCCAGGAGCCAGCATGCACTGGTCATCTCCTGTCTTTGGGATGCTCAACTCGAGAGTTGTCTGATCTAGCAATTCCCCCCAAACCACGCTGCTGAGTTTTAGTCTACTCAGGATCTTCCACCTTTTCAGGTCCCCATCATGCCCCAGGAAGACAATCCTGCTCCCCTAGCCTTGCATTGGCCTCTGTTTGCTCTGAAAATGCTGATTTCACCCTTCATTGCTCTCAGATGGTTTTTTGGACCTTATTAAATAACATTGGAAATACTGATGTTAATTAAAATTTCTCCTAACCGCTCCCTGCTCACCCTCATCTTGGAACCCCTCCTTAAAACCTCATTCATTTTTGGGACCTTCCCAAGTTGAGCCTCTCCAGACCCAGCTTTATTCAGAGTGTTTCTCCACACCACATTCCTCCTCTGTGGAAAACAAAGCAACAACAAACTCTGAGATCTAAAGCCCTGTCTGCTTTTTCTTCACCACCATCTCACTATCATTTCATCTGTCCTTGGAGCCTAAGTGTGAGGAACATCAAAAGGATTTATTTTGCTCAAGTTGGTCTTTATCTGGGCCCAGAACTCAAGAGCCTGCACTATCAACAGATACCCTAATATCTCCTGGGAACAAGTCTTCTTCTCCTTATACATCTCTCCAGAAGATGACATTTGAGGAACTGAGCCTCCCATCTGTTCAATGCTGGACCTTAAGTATCTGGAATAACAGCTACCAAAATCCCTGGGGTTTGTTGTTAGTGACTTTTCTTCAGCCCTTTGTGCAAGATGTGTGTCCTTCAGAGGTCTGTTGACTGTCCTGGGGGAGATGTCTTCCCTGTAGGAAGATTGGTCTGGTCTGCAGTCAAGGGAGGAAAATGCCAAATTTCAAAATGCTGTCCAGTCAAGGAAGAAAAACAAACCAAGTAACAGAGGAGAAGGCTGGAGGAGAGCACTGAAAAGCAGATAACCTACCCCTAAACCAAAGGGCAAATCAGCCACCCTTAAACCACCTCTGATCAGTGTTTTTCCAGCCTGCTCTGACAAACCTTAAATGCAACTCTACTCTTTTTTTTCTTTTTCCCAGGCGATTCTTTTAAGGCCTTCATTACCTCCTTCAGCTGGCGAACTGTCACCCAGGCTGTGTCTTTCTTCCTGCTGTTCAAGCCCAGGACTTCTTATCTGCTCCTTTGTGATCATGAAGAGCTTATTTCCTTTCTCTCTTTACTACCTTTCTTCTTCTTCTTCTTCTTCTTCTTCTTCTTCTTCTTCTTCTTCTTCTTCTTCTTCTTTCTTCTTTCTTCTTCTCCTCTAGACTAAACAATCTCAGGTCCTTCAAGCTTATTATTATTATTATTATTTGGGTTATCTTTTAGTTTTCTAAGGACTTTACACCCTCTCCTTCAGACTGCCTCGATTACAAGTTCACCACCTTCATGACTATGTGGTTATCTAGCGTTCGTTAGACATCACTTGTGCAGATAAATTATAAGATCTTTACTCTCCTCATTATGACAGACCATAGTAGCTGCTGCCCAGCCAGCTGCCAGCTTGTTATGGCTCTGCAGAGGTGAGGGATGGGTGTGTGTTCTCCTCAGCAGTTCTTCTCAGCACTGAACTGCAGTGGGGCCACAGGCAGCTTGGGAGACGAGGAGGGGGTGGTTGATGGGAACCAGCTCAGTGGTTCGCAGGCAATGCAACAGTGGCTCACACACACTTGAGGACCTTGTTCCCAAAGAGGTGTGAAAGATGAAGCAGAAATTTGTGGTTCTTCTGAGGTCTGTGTGGTGTTGAGGAACCCCTGTACTGGGAAACCTGAGTGATGTCCCAGTGAGGAAGAGCACAGTATCCTGGCCAGGCTTTGACTGAAAGCAGGGACAAGAACACCACTTTTTATCCATTTTTCAAGTGATGCTCTTCCTCCACAAAGGCATTTTGTTCAGAAAAAAACAAATTCGTGTTGTTTCTTGCAATTAGCTCTCAGTATACGGTTGACTCTGATGAGGATAAGGACCCTGGAACAGCATCACCAGCAAGATAAAGAGTAGCCACCCATGCAGAGTGAGTTTCTATTTCAGACAGAGGACAGCAGAACTCCCACTAGAATGAAAATGTCCAACTCTGCCTCATCAAACATAACTAGAAATGCTTCTTCCAGCTGAAGGCCTGGCCTGGGGTCTGGAGGTAAAGCAGTAAGTTTTTGTGCATGGTCTGAATGCAGAACCAACAGAGCACATTTGTTTTCTGCTGTGAAGCTATGGTTTTGGTGGAGATGTCTGCACAAATTGCAGAGGTTTTGGCCAGAGACTAAAATGCACACTAGAACACATCTTCCACTAACATTTAGTGGTGTCAGCTCCATCAAAGGTGGCGATTCCAAATTCATCAGAGGCTCAGCTTCAAGCCCACCACTGCTTAAACATGTAGGGGTAGCTGAGGCATCCATGGGGTAGGCACCAATCTGGAGATGAGATACCTCCACTAATGATGGGCAGAGCAGTTAGCTGACCCTAATGCCGAGCAAACCTGGAAAGGGGTGATTCCCAAGGGAGTCTGAACAGTGGTTAGATGTGATGGTCTTGACAGCTCGTTCCAACCAGAGTGATTCTATGGCTCTGTGACATCTGAGATGCTTGACTGCATCCTGTGAGCCCATCACTTGAGAGGAGGGAGATGCTTTGACATTAGGAGAACAGAGAAGAATCGTGGAAAGCAAAGAGCCAGGAAGGAGAGGTGAACTTCCCTCTGGGATCTGGTGGCTTTTTCACAACTTGTTTCACTTTCCTTCTCTTTCTTCCCCTATTTCTTCCTCACTCAGATCAGGGTAACATAATTTCTTTTGTAAGTTCCAGGTACCCTTGTGAAGTGACCCTTAGGCCAGGTCGTTTCAGGCGAGCAAAGCCCCCACCAGCTGCACTGATTAATTATTACTTCCATCCTCCAGCTTCTCAGCCTTGGGAAACTGCTGTGTTGGGTAATTCCTGGGTTTGATGAGAGGTTTTTTTTTGTGTGTGTAGTGGTGGTGTCGTTGTTGTCATTCACAAGTGGACAACAGTAAAAACACAACTTTCCTCAGGCTTCCCAACTCTTTGGGCGCCCTGGAACAGGCTCTCACCACCCTCAGGGTCTCTGATCTCAATCTCTCTCCTTTAGTCTAAACCACCACCCCTTGTTCTGTCACAACAAGCCCTGAGAAAAGTCTGTCCCCGGCTTTCTTTTAGGCCTCTTGAAGCCCCTAAAGTCCACCAGAAGGTCTCCCTGGAGCCCTCTCTTGTGCAGGCTGAACAAGCCCAACTCTCTCAGGCTGGCCTCAGAGGTGCTGGTGGCTGAAGGAGCCAAGAGGGCATCTCGTACAGCCTCAGCAGCACCAACAGCTGGCTCATGGCTGGGGATGATTTGTCCTGGAGGTCACCCCAAGGCAGCAAGGCAGGCAGCTGCTGGCAGGGTGAGCGATGTGGGTCACGCCGTGGTGCAGACAGACCCCATGAAGGCAAGCACGGGTGTGGCGCCCTGGGATCTGCAGCCACCGGAGGGGTTAGCGGCAGCACAACCCTGCCGCTATCTGCCTCCACCCTAGACTGGGCTGCTGCAGGTGGCAGGGTGCAAACCACGCCTCTGGAGAGGCTTCTAGGGGCTGCCCTGACGCGGGGATTTGCACACACGAGGGTGGCACAGTAAGGGACAGAGGCCACCGGCTGTCCTCTGGGGACCTGGACTGAGCGCCCTGGGTGGAAATCGCGGTGGTGCCCTGCCGTCTGGGCTCCCTGCCAGGCTCGTCATGGGACTCCCAGCAAATCCCTCGGGGCAATCCGATCTGCGGGACGCCAGGCACCTCTCTCCGCCTCCAGCACGCTGGGTTTTCCATGGTTTAAGGTGCCAAAGTTCATTGAGAGACCCAGCGGCTCGGGCACACCCACGGCCTGTGCCACCCTTCCTGGGACAGCGCAGGTCTCCCGCTGAGGAGGAACAAAAGCAAGGTGCAGTAGGGATAAAGCTACTTTGCACCCACGTGTAAAGCCCCGGGGAGAGGAATGAGTGCCTCATCCCCCAAACAAGTCCAGAGGCTCTGCCAGCACTGGTAGATGTCGGTGGTTTCGTTTCACGGGGCAGGCGGCAGGCTCGATGATGAAACTCTGTCTGAAGCTCCGTGGAGACAAAGGACACATGTTTCCTAGTAGTCCTTGAATGGCTATCAAATGTGTCATAGTTAGGAGCCAGCCTGGGGGGACTTTTTCTCCAGTAGCTCCTCTTCCAGGAAATGAGTCTGCCCTGTGCATTCCCTAAACTTGTCGATGGTCGCCAGCAGGCATCTCTGTTAAAATTAGAAGGTCTCCTTTCGGTGAGGTTTCTACTAAATCTTGAGTAATTTAGGAGGTGAAATAACCAGACGGTAAAAGTCTCCTGCCTCTTCTGGGAAGAGATGAGTGGCCTGCTGGGAAACACAACTTGCCCTGGAATGATGCAGTGCCTTTTATCCCCCTGCTAGAGGTCTGCTGGAAAGACCTCTACCAGAGGTCTGTTTTTTCAGGACCGTGTCCTTGTGCATCTGCTTCTGTGTACTGCTGCTTGCATCAACAGTTCCCATGTCCCAGAGAGGCTGTCACCCCCAAAATGAGGTGTACGTGCCACCTCCCACGGCCCAAAGGGGACCATCGCTGCCTGAGTGGAGTGCACAGCCCTGTACGTGCTCTCTGTACCACCCACACACCTGCTTGTGGATGCCAGCATCTTGCACAACATGTAAGGCCAGGGTCAGGCACATGCAGGATGGCTCTGGCTCTCAGGTCCCTTGACATGCATCCAGCAAGCAAATTCACCTCCAGTACGAGATGGCCACATAGAAATTGAGGGTCAGTAGTAGTAGTGTCAGGTCCATATCATCCCCTTGGTGATACTGGAAGGTTGCCTGGAGGCCCAGACAGTTGGCACAGGACAAAACCGTGACAAAAACAGCCCTTCAAGCTTCCCCAGTACAGAGTACTGTTGTCCTTTTACAGAGCAATACCCACCCAAATCACTCCAGTTTCCCCCTTTGCCTTCCCACCCTGGGCTGGGTCAGATCCAGGGGTAAGCTCAAGTTGACACAGGGAAGGCCCAGCCAGCCCTGCACTACCTCAGCACCCAAATACTTACCATGAGATAAATGACCACGGCAGTGACTGAGCCACCACAGCACTATCTCAAACTGGAAACCCTTTCCAAACAGATGAGGTGATCAAATTCCAGCAAAATCATAGAAAGAACAAGTTCAAAAAGATAAAACGCAGTGCTGCCCCCTGACCTCCACCCCTTGCCTCCCTCCCCCTGAACTCTTTTGAACTTGCCCAAACCAAACCAAACCAAACCAGGACCGAGTTCATCACCAGTTCAAGCTGCAGATAAAGTTCAACATACTTCTAAATTTATCCCAATGGTTCTAATCATGGTGCCATGTGGGTAAGCCATCCCTGACCCCTCATTCCTCCAACACCCCCTCTGGGTGTCCCCCAGCTTCCCCTGCTTCAGCATGAGGCCACATGCACCAGCCACCCCATGGGAGCATCACTGTGGGACTGGTTGTCTACCACCGTGTCAAGCCAGGTTCACTCTGGCCTGTGTCTGACAACTGCTGTTGGACTTGTCTTTGCTCCCCGTTTTGTTTTTTCCCTCCCATTGTGTCCCTTAGGAGCAGTGCTTTGATCCAGCACCATGGGGACAGCTAGGGTGGAGAAGAAGATAATCAGGGGAGGCACTGCAAGGCAATGGGTTACACATGGTGGGGTGGCAGGAGCAGGGTGTATGTGGCTCTCTGCAACCTCCTCACAGCATTTCCATGAGTGACATCTATGCACATAGGTGTTGGTAATCGCTGGTAGGATTTTGGGATTCAAATGCATCACAACCCAGGAAATGCTCACGCAAGGTGATGAGCGTCTCAGTGGGAACTGCAGGGAGCAGGGACAGTCGCCTGTGCCCAGAAAGGTGAGTGTGGATGGGAACCAGCAAAAGCACAACTCAAGGAGGAGATATCCTCAGTTGTGGGAATGGAGCTTAGTTGACCAAACGTGACAACATGGAGCTGTAGCTATCAGCAAACAGAAGCAGCAAAGGGGAAATGAAGTTACAGGACAGAGCCCTGGAGCAGACTGCCCAGAGAGGTTGTGGAGACTCCAAGCCCGTCTGGACACTGATTCTGGTCACCCCTGCTAAAGAGGGGCTGGGCTGGATGATCCTCAGAGGTCCCCTCCAACCCCAAAATGCTGAAGTTCTGTGACAGAGAGCAGACTGAGGGGAAAAAAAAAACAGTAAACTGGGCTGAAAACCAGAACTCAAGCAGCAGCAGCACTGGGCCATTTGTGCTTAGCTCCACCCTGAGAGAGTGGTGAGCCCCCGCAGCACCGCTTTTAGTTGCTCATAGAAGTGATAGAACTGCAACAGACACAATATGTCCAGACAAGGGCAGTGAAGGGTCTGCAAAACAAGTCCTGTGGGGAGTGACTGAGGGACCTGGGGTTGTTTAGTCTGAAATAAAACCAAGCTGAGGAGAGACCTTGTTGGTCTACACAATTCACAGGATCACAGGGTGTTAGGAGTTGGAAGGGACCCAAGGAGATCATCGACTCCAACCCCCCTGCCAGAGCAGGACAGTACTATCTAACTCAGTCACAGAGGAACACATCCAGACAGGCCTTGAAAGTCTCCAGGGAAGGAGACTCCACAACCAACTCGCTGAAGGGAGGCTAGAGCCACGTAGGAGTTGGTCTCTTCTCCCAAGGAACAAGAGGTAGGACAAGAGAAACAGCCTTGGGTTGTACCATGGGAAGTTTGGGCTGAACATGAGAGACAATTTCTTCCCCAGAAGAGTTGTCAAGGCCTGGAAGAGGCTGTCCAGGGCAGTCTTCATCCCTGAAGGGGTTTCAAAGCTATGCAGCTGTGGTACTGAGGGACATGGTTTGGTGGTGACCTGGCAGTGCTGGGTTAACAGCTGGTTTTGATGATCCTAAAGGTCTCTTCCACTCAGCATGATTCTGTGATTCGACAGGAGGATGTGTCCATGTGATGACTGTGAAAACCACCTGCAGTCCCCACATGGAACAACCCCTCTCACAAATGCTTCCTCACCCCCTCTTCCCAAGAAAGCCCACGACTGTGTTTATCTTGAGGAAATCAGCACAAACCCTCATTTTTCTAAGAAACACACCACATTTCTTGTGCTTTAGAACTAGACAAAAGAGCAGAGCACCCCTGGGAACTGGGGCTTGGCTTCTCACAGGAGTTGTAAAACACAGCCCTAGGGAAAGAAGTCACCTTAAGCTGTAAAACAATCCTCCAACTGAATTTCATAACCTCTGCCCTCTCTCTCTTTCTCTCCCCTGAGCAGTATTTTACAGTGTTTGCCCTCAGACTGGTTTTTCACCACACAAGATGTGCAGTTACCACCAGACAGGTTTTTTGGTGAGCCCATCTCCTGACACAGGTTGTCCTCCCTGCCTGGTGCTGATTTACCGGGTCCGGAGGCATCCTCAACGCCCCTGCTCACTGCAGGGGAGATGCCTGGACAAGATGACCTTCAAGGGTCCCTTCCAGCCCAATGCATTCTCTGATTCTGTGACCTAGCCTCTTCCAGACTTGCTTTGAAAAACAGATTTGATCTCTTTTGGAGTTAAAACGTTTAAAATGTATATTCAAAAAGTAATTTATAAGTGATGTGTGAGCTTGAAGGGTGCTCTTTTTGGCCCAGTGTGCTGGAGAGACATGGTGGACCCAGGTTATTCAGAGAGGTGGTAGATGCTCCATCCCTGGAACTATTCTAGGTTAGGTTGTTTGGAGCTAGAAACAACCTGCTGTAGTTGCAGATGTCCCTGCTGACTGCATGGGGAATGATCTTTAAAGGTGCCTTCTAAACCCAAACCAGTCTGTGATTCCGATACTGCTCTGTTGAAGAAGATTCCATGAATCAACTCAGTTGTCTTAAGGAGATGGATCATTCTCCACCACTTGACCATGGCTATGTCTAATTTGCCAGGTGGATGTTGCTTATGATGGCTGAGACCTCAGCTTCAGGCTAAAAGCAGAAATAATGAGCTCTTTGGCAAACTGAGTTAAACTCCTTTGTAATGCTTCAGCTGAACTTAAAGGTTGACATCTAACTTCTAGGAGATGCAAAAGGAGCTGATCCTGAAAACCAACAGCTTGAGGCTTGAAGCATTCATAAACCCAAGGCTCTTCTCCACAGCAGATAAGGGCTTGGAGCACTCAGTGACTTGCAATGGTTGCAAGTGGTCTGCACCTCATTTTCATTGAGTAGACTCATAGAATCCTTTTGGTTGGCAAAGACCTTTAAGATTGTGGAGTCCAACTATTCCCTAACTCTACCAAGGCTGGTGCTGAACTATGTCCCTCATCACCACATATCTGCCATGCTGAAACACTTCCAGGGATGGGAATTCAACCATCTCCCTGGGCAGCCTGCACCAGTCTTTGAGAATCCTTTCAGCGAATTAGTTTCTTCTGATGTCCAAACTAAACCTCCCCTGGTGCAAGTTGAGACTGTTTCCTCTTGTCCTTTAACTTGTTCTTTGTGAGAAGAGACCAACCCCTACCTGACTCCAACCTCCTTTCAGGGAGCTGCAGAGAGTCAGAAGGTCTCCCCTCACCTTCATCCTCACACTAAACAACCCTAGGTCCCTCAGCTGCTCCTCATCAGACCTGTTTTACAGACCCTTCACCGACTTGGTTGCCCTTCTCTGGACCTGCTTACTCCAGCCCTAAAATGTCATTCTTGAAGGAGAAAACAAGCTTTTTCATTATTTTTTAAGGAGCAGGTTGAAAGCAGAAGTGGTTTGTGAGCCCTTGTAGCTGCTGTGTGCTCTAACTTTGGGTGGAATGCTTCTGATGAATAGGAGCTGAGGTAGGACTCAAATAGGTGGGCAATTCCTTTGGGACAGAGGCTGGTGATCAAGTGAGGGGGTGGCTGTGGGAGTAGCCCAGCAGTGTGCCCAGGTCACCAAGAAGGCTACCAATATCTTGGCATGGATCAGCAATGGTGTGGCCAGCAGGAGCAAAGCAGTGACTGTCCCCCTTTACTCATCACTGGCAAGGCCACACCTTGAATCCTGTGTTCAGTTTTGGGTCCCTCACTCCAAGAAGGGCATTGAGAGACTGTAGCATGTCCAGAAAAGGGCAATGAAGTTGATGAAGTTTCTGGAGGACAAATCTGTCGAGGAACAGCTGAGGGACCTGAGATGGTTTAATCTGGAGAAAAGGAGGCTGAGGGGAGGACCTTCTGGCTTTCTACAACTCCCTGAAAGGAGGCTGGAGCCAGGTGGGTTTGGTTTCTTCTCCCACAGGAACAAGTGGCAAGATAAGAGGATAGCCTCAAGTTGTGCCAGGGTAAATTTTGGCTGAGCATGAGGAACAACTTCTTCATGGAAAAGGTTGTCAAGGCCTGGAAGAGGCTGCCCATGGCAGGAGTGGAGGAATTTCAAATCTGTGTAGCTACAGTGCTGAGGGACACGGTTTAGTGGTGACCTGGCAGTGCTGGGTTAATGGGTGGACTCAGTGATCTTAGAGGTTTCTTCTCACCAAATTGATTCTATGATTCCATCACTTTATGAATCTCCAGGTCCATTGCACTGCTCCCATGGACTTCATCCTTACCTTTGTTAGAGGTGATGGGGAGAGAGCCTAACCCCAGCTGGAGCCACACCACTGCTCAGGATCCAACCCAGCACCAGAAGCGTGGGCTGAGCCATCCCCACAGAGGAAAGGATCATTCCCTCTGCTACATTTCCATGGAATATTTTACCCCCCACTCCCTCTTCATCCTGCCTCCCCCCTCCCCGCCCTGCATATCTTCCTGTCCTTGCAGCCTGCACAAGAGAAAAATCCCTCCCAGACGAGCGGCAAGTCCCAGCATGGACCCACAAAGAGATGGGGCAGTGCCAAGCTTTAAACATTTATTACTCAGATGATGCATTTTAGAGCATACAGTGGGTCTGGATGTTCTATAAACAAAAGACTGAACTTCCACAAAGAGTTATTAGCTCCCTTGTTTTAACAGTCTCTGGAAATGCTGAAAACCATGACTTTTGTGTTTGTTTTTTCTAGTAGGAATACCTAAGCTTTATTCTCGCCAAAACCTCTTTCTCTTTCCTCTTTTTTTTTCTCCTTTTAATTTTTTTGCCTTTTTTTTTTTTGCTTTTATTTTCCTTTTTTCTTTTAATTATTTTTAAAGCGCTTAGTTTAACAAATACCATTAAATTAAAAACGTTGCTTTTCCAAATGCAAATAAATACATTAAAAAGAAAAAAAAACCCAAACAACCCAAACCAAAGCCAACAAAACAAAAACAACAAAAAGAAAACCAACCCCCTCAAAACAAAACAAAACAAAACAAACCCTCAAAACAATAAATGAATTGCTAGCATCAACTTCTGTGTTCTGCAGGACACCGCAGCTCCCTTGGCTATCCACAGTGGACTCTGCAACCCTTTTTTAAGTGTTGTTTCTTCTGGAAAACAAAACAAAACAAAACAAAACAAAACAAAAAAAAACCAACAAACTAAAACAAACCTGAAAAAAGCCCAAAAAACAACCAAAGCAAACCCAAAACACCAGGACTGGCTAAGAGCTACCACCAAAAAAGAGCAAAATTAGTGTGAAGCCATAAAATATCCAGTGGGGAGATAACAACAGCAACAACAATGAAGTGGTATTTAATATTGTTGAGAGTCTTCCAAGTGAGGGATGTTAAAAAATAAAAAAGGCTGAAAATAAACTGTAGGTTATTCTGACAACTTCTCCTTCAAAGCCATCAATCATGCCAGGAGCAGACAATAATTAATCTCCTTTAGTGGGAGAGGGGGGGGACTAAGCAAATCACTTAACTCTTTTCCCCTTTTCCCTCTCGTTTTTTGTGTTTTCCCTCCCTATAGATGAGGCTTCTCCAATCACGTGTGAAAGCCCTTGTGGGGAAAACAGAGCAAATAATTCATCAGGTAGCAAAAGGAAAAAAAAACAAACAACAAACAACCAAACACATCCCCCCTTTGCTTTGGAAATAATTCCACTGGGAAAGGGGTGAGTTGGATGCTGGGGAGAGTCTGGCAGGCAGCGGACAAACCTGCTCTGCATCCCACTGGGACTGGTGTGGTGGTGGCAAAGCATTGTCTCCTCCACAGAAGCTTCCGCCACTCACCTCTGCCCCAGCCCAAAGTTTGGCCCCACGCACATTTGGCCCAAGGAGGTTAATTCTCCCCTTTGCTGATGGAACTGTATGGGGAGAAAAAAAGAGATTTAAACCTCATATTGATAATCAGATTGAGCAGCAAAGATCAAAGCTGGGCAGATGCGTCTGATGGCTTCACACCTGCAAAGATGCAGGTTATAAAATTAAGACTCTTTGGCGGCTGACTCTAAAAGAGGGAGAAAAACAGAAAGGCGAAGAAAATGCTGAGTGACATCCCTAGGCCCTCTCTCTAGGAACCCTCAAAGCTTCCCAGTGCTGCTCCCCATCCTGCCCTATCAGACGACTTCATGGTTCCTCTTTTGCCAACATGGTATCATGGTTAATGATGCCAAATGCCTGCTGGTTTCCTCCCTGTGGATTCCAGAAGCACAGTATTGGCAGCATGGAATTCCAGGGGATAAAACTTGGGTTGGGTCAATACTTTGTTTCTGATGTATTCAGGAGAGCGACTGACGTGCTGGAAGTGGTTAATGGATGGATGAATGGAAGTTAATAGCAGAGAGACATGGCAGGACACTGGAAAAAATATGGATTTCATATAGAAGTTCTTCGGTGGGAGGAATCCTGGTGTTGGAGGAGAAGAATCAAGGGCCAGACCTGGGGCTTGTAGGACTGCATCCCAGCAAGAAAATGGGATAAACCTTCAGGCCTGGTAGGGGCAGGGAAACATTTCAGCAGAAATTCTGCCACGTGGCTTTGCCTCTGACTGCCTCCTGGTGCACTGATGAAAATCTCAAGTTTTTTGAAGCACAATCTCCAATTATCTTTTTTTTTTTTTTTTTTTTTTTTATTTAACTACACATTGAGAGGAATTCTGGGGGAAGGGGAAGAGAGAAGCTGCAAGGGCTGGAGTGGTGGTCTGGATCACTGCCAGCAGGACCCTTGGCACTCCAACCCATCAGGCTGTGCCCCTCCCTTAGAGGATTTTTCTACTGTTGTTTAAAAAAATAAATAACTACAACCCAAACTGGTTTGAGGCGTATCCCAGAAGAGCGATGCCAGGCACATTGCCACGGGTCTTAAATCCCCTTCTCCCCTGCTCCCCAAGAAATCAGGGAGCAGGAGAAGCCCAGAGCAATGGGCACAGCCCTGAGCCTTATAATACTGATGGTTTCTTGCTGCCTTAATCAAGTTCAGATGCTCATCAACACTACCAAACCCTACTACTGCTAATGAAGTTGACCCAACACAAGGCACTGTCACCAAGTGAAGCTCCTGGGCTTGAATCCACGAAGCACAAGATATTTTTCCAGACAAGGCCAGTGCAGTAATTCTGGGTAGACAGGAATACTGAAGATCCTGTTTCCAGCTTGCTCCACGTGTGAATGAGAATCCATCATGTGATGAAAATCCAAACCATACTGGATCGTGGCACCAGGACTCTCTCGACGATGGAAATTCCTGCCCTTAACATCGCGCAGCCAAAGCTTCCTCCCCATCGTGGACAGAACAACACATTCGTAAGGCACCCAAGAACACACTGCACATCCAAAGAGGCTGGGAAGAAATTTCTCTTCTCTACAAGCCACCAGAAATTCAACGTTTTGCTTGGAAAAGTGGGTTTGAGCTGTGGAGTTCACACCCAGCCTGCCTGGTCTGGAATCCACGCGTGCCAGCGCCACGGCATACATTCTCTTCTTATCACCAGGAAAGGAAAGCAAATTGAATAATGGGAAGAAAATGGGATGGGCTGCTGGAAAAGCGCCTCCTCGGGTACTCCTCCACTGCACAGACGGGATGGGGCACCTCACATCCCTATTAGGCTTCACCAAAGTAAGCACCAGAAGTAATTTATAAGTAAAAGCACTGCTACACATGCAACTAAGGAGACTACCAAGCCTTGTTTATGATTTGTGGAGTGATGGAACAGTGTGGGGTGTCCCTGAATACCATCATCCTCACCCTACCTTGCCCAGGTAGCATCTCAGTATCAACCCCCTGCAGCTGCCTTCTCCCTCAGGATGCTCCAGTATAGAGCAGTCCCAAGATCCCAGTGCAACCTGGAGAACCCCAAGGGAACTCTCTCCATCTGAACACATCACTCATCCTGTGAAGACAGATTGAGAGCTATGAGGCTGTTAGAAACTGGAGAAGATTCTGAAGAGACCTTATTGTGGCCTTCCAGTATCTGAAGAGGGCCACAAGAAAACTGGTGAGGGACTTCTTAGCGTATCAGGTAGTGACAGGCCTGGGGGGAAGGGATGTAAACTAGAAGAGGGAAGAATCAGGTTGGATGTTAGGAAGAACATTCTTCAGCATGAGAATGGAGAGAGACTGGAACAGAGTGCCCAGGGAGGTGGAAGCCCCATCCCTGGAAGTTTTTAAGGCCAGGCTGGATGTGGCTCTGAGCAACCCAACATAGTGTGAGGGGTCCCTGCCCATAGCAGGGGAGTTGGAACTGGATGATTCTTGAGGTCCCTTCCAGCCCTGACAATTCTGTGATTCTCTGATCCCTTGAGGACACTATGTGCCACTTACAGCAACCACCAAACGGAGCTGCTCCTGCACAGCACACAGCTAGAAACACCGGATAGCAAGTTCAGCTAGTTAGAAGCCAGGCTGAAAACCTCTATTTTGGGATTTTCCTAATTTTCCCCTCTTCTTTTATCCTTTCACCATCCACCGTTTGTCTTCTCTTTCCCCTTCAGCCTCCAGAGAAGAACACCAAATCTTTGCTTCTCCTTCACCCTGTACACTATTAGGATTTAAATGCATAATTACACCCATGACAGTAATTACAATAAAGCACTCCTTCAATGGAAAACAAAGGAAAGAAAAAAAAACAAACCCCAACAAACCATTACAAAAAAGAAACTAACGGGTTATAGTGGCTGAGCGATAGCGGCGACTTGAACAGCAAGAGCCGCAGAATCCCCTATTGTTAGAGTCCCCAGCTCAGAGGACACTTTTCTCCACCTATTGAGGAGATGATCGGCAAGACAACGGTGGCTTCTTGCAGCAGCTTTTTTTTTTTTTTTTTTTTTTTTTTTTGACTCCTTTTAAAATGCTCCTTCTCCTTCAGCATCTTCACCTAACCCATCATCAGTTAGGTGGTGGGAAGGAGTCGCTTATCCCCATCTCGGAGCTGCCCGCAATTGTCCGTGCGACGACGCGACGAAGGAAGAAGGAAATATAAACAGTGGAGCCAAGAGAAACACCCCCCCCTCCCCGCCCCACTGCAGACAGGAAAAGTTGTCCCACTCACCAGTCTGCTTTCGGAGGGCTGGTGGTGAGGAGGAGGGACACGCACACGCACACACACACAGAGAAAAAGTCAAAGACAAGAGGGAGGGGGAAAGAAAAAACCCAACCCCTAACGCAAGCCCCAAGCCCCGCTCTCGACAAAAGCCATCAATTACGAGCGTCTGGTGCAGTGAGTGTCTGGCTTTGTTCTCCCGAGACATCTGCTGCCTGCTGTCTCCTGCCAGTTGGCCAGGGCAAGGCAGGAGGACAGCATGAAAACAATACTTAGCCCCTGCTTGGATTCAGTTGGGTTTTGTTGTGGTTTTGTCTTTTTCTTTTTTTTCTTTTTTTTTTTATCCTCCAAATTCTCCATCCTCTTTCGAAAGCCAAACAATAACCCGGCAGGACGCGCTTGCTGCTGCTGCTGCTGCTGCTGCTGGAGCCATGAGTTCAGAAAAAGAAACCCCCTAAACCAAAACCACGGTGGGGAGGAAGAGGGGTGGCACTTGGGGACACGGCTGAAAAAGAAACATGCTTCTCCCTCCCCACCCCACGAATGTGTTTTCGAGCATGCTGGGGTTTGGTCTGCTTGCGGGGGCTGAAATGGGAAAAGCTCTTGCCGGGTCCCCTCAAGGTGCGTGTCTTCTGCTCGTCCCTTCCCACCCCGCCTTGCCCTGCCCCTCAAGCTGTCAGTTTTTGGATGGTCTTGTTGTAGTACTGCGTGATGGTGGGCGTCAGGGGGTTCCAGTTGTTGGCGTGCAGCTCGATGACCTCCAGCAGCAGGGACCGTGTCAGCATGGATTCGGAGGGACACAGCATCTTGTCGCGGGCGATGGCCAGCAGCTCTGTCATCATCTCAGGCAGCTGCTCCTCCAGGAGCCGGCCGGTGCTCTGCAGCTGTCGGGGGAAGAAGGGGTCAGTCATGGGTTCCTTTCAACTTGCAACATTCAGGGAGTCACAGGATGGTTTGGGTTGGAAGGGACCTTTAAAGTTCTAGTCCAAACTTCCTGCACTCAGCAGGGACATCTGTGAGCATAGCCCTGAACAACCTCACCTGGAATGGTTCCAGGGATGGGGCATCCACCACCCCTCTGGGCAACCGGGCACAGGCTCTTACCACTCTTACAGTAAAAACTTTCCCCTTTTCTAGTCTGAAACTCCCTGTTTAAGTTTAAGCCATCACCCCTTGTCCTGTCACAACTGAAACAGTCTGACCTTGTCATTCTAAAAGTCCTGCAAGGACACCAGAAGGTCTCCCTGGAGCCTTCTCTTCTGCAAGCTGAACAAGCCCAACTCTCTCAGCCTGGCCTCCCAGCAGAGGTCTTCCAGCCCTGCCAGCATTTCTGTGGCCTGCTCTGGCCCTGCTCCAACAGGTCCCGGTCTGTGCTGTGCTGAGGACTCCAGAGCTGGCCTCAGCACTGCAGGGGATGGGTCTCAGCAGAGTACAGCAGAGGAGCAGAATCCCCTCCCTGCCCCTGCTCCCCACAATGCTGGGGATCAGCCCAGGACACAGTTGGCTCCGGGCTGCCAGCACTCAGTGCCAGCTCATGTCCAGCTTTGCATCCCCCAGCACCCCCAAGTCCTTCTGCACAGGGCTGCTGTCCAGCCCTGCGTCCCCTAGCCTGGACTGATACCAGGGCCTACTCTGATACAGGTGGAGAGAGAATCAAACCCAACAGAACCACGTTCTGTAACTGTCCATTCTGAGGCCTTGGAAAACATCCCAACAACAATGGCATGAATTCTATGATTCTATATTCTATGATCCTGTGACACCAAAACACCCTACTGGCTCTTACAGACATCCTTCATCTCTCCAGCTCCCCCTTGCTTGGTGTGGTCAGGTGAACAGGTTAAAGACGTTGTGGCTTTTGAAAACCAAAACCAGCCAGCAGCAGGCTCCTGAGCTGCACACGAAGGGAGAGGTTTTCAAAAGCATCCACACCAGGCTGCTGGAGGAGCAAGGGGTTCAGCTCCCACTGACTTCAAAGGCAGCAAAGCTGGCTTGTTTTTAAAAACACACCATAATAATCCCACCTAAAAATCAGGCTATTGTCAAAACAAGGTGCAGGCTGTGATGTGGTATTCCTGCCTCGGAGCTGGCCCGTCATCTATGCGCTGATTCACCGACATCAGCGGCTCCCAGTCGCTAATGGGAATGAGCAGAGCCCTCCTGTATGCATAACAAATCCCGCCCTGCCGAGTTTCAGACCTGTCCTGCCTCTTCCATCAGGGCAACCGAGGCTTTTTAAAAGCAATTACTCCTTGGAGAGCTTCCAAAGAGCATCAAAAGTCTGGTCCCACAGAGGAGAAGGTGCAACCTTGGAGTGGACAGCAGTGAGTTCATCATTACGGAATGCAGATGCACAGCTCCTCACAGTCTTAACCTTAAAAATCCAAATTCTCCTCCTCAGTTGCCCATGGTTGTGCTGAATTTTAGCCATCCAGGCTGCACTTTCAGCCTCTCTCTGCCAGGAAAGTATCCATCCCCACAGACCAATCGCTTCCCAGACTCTAAGAACTTCTGCTGTATTTGTAGCAGCATTTCTCTACAAAGCTGCTTGCTGAGCACAGCAAACCTCCCTGTGTGAGCCACAGGGCAGGTTTTGCTCCAGTGCAGGTGGTTTTGTGCTTAGAAAATAAAGGCAGGGTGAGATTTGAAGGAACCAGGATGATACAGTTTTGTCACAGCACCCCAGCTACCTAAATTCATGCAGCCATTTGCATGCATCAAACGTCCAGGGACAGTGTCAAGGGCCATCTCTTACCTCACAGTCTTGTATTTACTCCACTTTGCTGAGACCCTCTCCCTGCAATGCTGGGGCCAGCTCTGGGGTTCCCAGCACAGCATAATCAGGGACTTGTTGGAGCAGGGCCAGAGGAAGCCACAGCAATGCTGGCAGGGCTGGAAGGGCTCTGCTAGGAGGCCAGGCTGAGAGAATTGGGTTTGTGCAGCCTGGAGAAGAGAAGGCTCCTGGGGGACCTTCTGGTGGCCTTGCAGGACTCCAAGGGGCATAGAGGAAAGCTTTTCTTGGGCCTTGTTGTGACAGAACAAGGGGTGACACTTTGAAACCAAAAAGAGAGATTGAGAGTGGAGAAAAGGAAGAAATGTTTGACACTGAGGGTGGTGAGAGCCTGTCTGAGGTTGCCTCAAGAGGTGGTCAGTGCATTCTCCCTGACAACATTCCAGATGAGGCTGAGCCTGCTCTAACTGCAGATCACAGAATCATGGAATCATAAAATGGCTGGAGTTGGAAGAGACCTTAAGGGTCATCTGGTGATGACATCTCTGCTGAGTGCAGGAGGGTTGGACTAGAGGACCTTTAAAGATTTCTTCCAACCCAAACCATCCTGTGATTCCTATGATTCTGAGAAGCAAAGAGGCAACAAGGCTGTTTGGGTCTGGAGATATCTAAGAGCTTAACACCTGCACAGTCAAGCACAAGGGTGGTGCAGGTGGTTCCTTACCTCCATGGAGCAGCAAAGCACAGCATCTTCCTTCACATCCTGAGATTGCAACAACTGCAAAAGAGAGAAAAAAGCAGTGATGAGAAATGCAGGACCTCTTCCTCACTTATGAGCTTCATTTCATCAATCTGTCCAGCTTGGCTTTTGTCATTTGCAGGAGAAAAGGAGAGAAACCTGGAAAGAGGAGAGGAAAGAGATGGTCAGTGCAAAAAACCTGAGAAGCGCAGCGATGAAACGCAGAGTGAAGGGTATCACCAGCTTATCCACCACTCAGACCAAGCAAATGGGGCAAAACATAGAGAACTGAGATTAACAGCTGTCAAAATCAACTTTTATTTAAGTTACATTGAGTTGTTTTAATTCATGGCAGAAAATGTCTGCATTGCACATATGGAACGACCAAATACAGCTATCAGATGATGACATCTCAGCAGCTCAGCCTCCGGGAGCAGCTGTTTGGAAGGCAAGAGCCTTGCCAAGAGGCAGCCATTCACCAGTGGACCTCTCCATCCCTGAGGGGACTCTTGGAATAGTCAAAAAATTACCTAATGGGAAAGGGTTACATCCAGTACACCCTAATTCATCTGGCTCCTTCCAGACTGATTGTCAGAGTGGTGCAAGTGCATTGGGTTCCAGCAGAACTATGATGCCTCAGGTGCATTGCAAACATGAGCTTGTAAGCATGATCCACCCTCAAGGGAGATCCAAAATGCAGAATCAAACACAGAATTGTTTCAGTTGAAAGAGATGTCCAAGATCATCAAGTCCAACCATCAATGTCAAGACCACCAGGGCCATTAAACTGTGTCCCCAAGTACTGTGTCCACATGTTTCTGGAAGACCCCCAGGGATGGGGACTCCCTCACCCCCCTGAGCAGCCTGTTCCAACACATGACCACTCTTGCAAGAAAGCAGTTCTTCCTAATATCCAACCTAAATCTGCCCTGGCTCAATTTCAGGTCATTCCCTCTTGTTCTTTCACCTGATATTAGGGAGAAGAGATCAACTCCCACCTTACTCCAACCTCCTTTCAGGTAGTTGTAGAAAGCAATGAGGTCTCCCTCAGCCTCCTCTTCTCCAGACTAAACAACCCCAGTTCCCTCAGCTGTTCCTCACCAGACCTGTGCTCTAGACTCTTCACCAGCTTTGCTGCTGTGCAAGGCACAGGATGGTGAAGGAAGCTGCTGGTCCCTGTTGGTTCGGGGTCAGAGCGTGTGATGAGCTCTGCCTTGTGATGGCAAAGTGCAGGAGCTCAGCACATCTCACCCCACATGCCTTGAAACTACCAGCAAAGATCCTGAAAAGTGGATCAAAAATAGGTCTTTTCCTTTGTCTTCTGTCTTTATAACTTCATTACACACAGAAAGGTGCTGTTTCAGGTGTGCTGATAAAGCCACAAGAGAAAGCATGGCTCTTCCAGTTGCTTTCCAAGCAGATGAAACACTGAGAATCTCCAGCAGCCAATAGTGAGAGCTGAAACATTGTGACAAACACCGTACACCATGAGGTGATGCTTAGGGATATGGATTAGTGGTGGGCTTGGCAGTGTTCTAACATCTGGAGTCTTATCCAACCTAAATGATTCTACAGTTCTACCACTCATGGACCTTCAAGCCTGTTGCATCCCTCCCATGGATGATTTAGACTAGGTATTTGGAAAAAATTCTTTACCAAAAGGGTTGTCAAGTCCTAGAGAAGGCTGTCCAGAGGAACAGTGGAGGCATAGTCCCTGCAGGAATGTAAAAGCTGTGTAGGTGTGGTGCTGAGGCACATGGTTTAGTGGTGGACTTGGCAGTGCTGAGTTAACAGTTGCAGTCAATCATCTTCAAGGTCATTTCCAGCCAAAATGATCCTGTGATTCTACGAGGGAGCTGGTAACACTTGAAGCTGTGGCCATGTCCACTCTATGACCTTGGGTTGGACAAGCTCTGCTGGTCCTGACCTAACCACTGCCTGCAGTGAGGAACTGAGTGCAGGCACTACACCCTGAGAAAAAGGAGGAAAGTGGGGAATACTGGCTTCAATAGTATCCAAAATTCACCAGGGAGAGCTAAACTTTGGAAAAAAAGTGACTGGATGAATTAAAACTGTCCATAGGCTGTAGGTGAAAAGCAGGACATGAGCTGGCACCACGGGCAGCAGGGGCAGGGCAGATTCTGCCTCTCTGTGGTGCTCTGCTGAGACTCCCCTACAGTGCTGGGGCCAGCTCTGGAATCCTAAGCACAGCACAGACAGGGACATGTTGGAGTGGGATTAGAGGAGGCCACAGCAATGCTGGCAGGGCTGGAAGGACTCTGCTGGGAGGCCAGGCTGAGAGAGTTGGGCTTGTTCAGCTTGCAGAAGAGAAGGCTCCAGGGAGACCTTCTGGTGGCCTTGCAGGGCTTCTAGGAAGACAGAGGAAGACAGGGACGTTTTCTCAGGGCCTGTTGTGACAGGACAAGGAGTGATGGTTTGAAACCTAAAAAGGGAGATTGAGAGTGGAGACAAAGAATATATGTTTGACACTGAGGGTGGTGAGAGTATGTCCCAGGTTGCCCAGAGACGTGGTGGATGCTTCATCCCTGGAAGCATTCCCGGGGAGTTCTGGGGCTGTGAGCAACCTGTTGCATACGTCCCTGCTGACTGCAGGGGGTTTGGACTGGATGACCTTTAAATGTCCCTTCCAACTGAAACCATTTGATGGCTGTATGAATCTAAAATTGCTCAGTGTAACTAACTGTGCTCCAAAGTCACATCTTCTAGTTAAAAAAACCCCAAACCCCCACAATTCCAACTCTCAGCCTTATCGTCCTCTCAGCCTCAACATTCCTCCTTGCCACTCTCATTTCTCCCCATCTCCTTTCCTTTACAAATAAATGACTACTTAAAAACATTACACACACAAGTACTGTAAATCAGCTAGGAAGGAAAAAGAGGCAACTCAAAGAATTATCACTGCTCTCAAAAGTTTTGTCTTCACCCTCTTCTGTTTTCAGAAGATAGCAGCTGGTTTCCTTTGAAGACCATGTTTACAGCATCTCTGCCTTTCTTTATCTCACATCAGCCAGTTTATCCAGGATTTTGAAGACATGGCAGCAGTTCTCCCCAACATCCCCCCCTCTCTCTCAAACCACAACTCTCAGTTTATCTTCCTTTGGAACATGTGAGTTAAGCCCAAGCCTTGCGCTCTGAGATAAGGTCCCACAAACAGTTCGCAGCTTCTTCGCCAAAAGGAAAACAAGCATCAGATTATGTTAATCCCAACAACAAGGAATAATGATTAAAAAAAAGGGCAAGCAATCCCACAAAGGAAAAAAAAAAAAGACACCAAAAAAAAACCCTGAACAACAACAACAACAAAAAACCCCAAAGCAAAAAGACCCAAAACAATTATGGACAAAATATAAACAGGCAGTGGTCCAGAAACTCACTCCTGCGATACTTAGCTCATAAGCATGGCATGAAGCTGGGCTGCAAACTAAACTGATATTCAGCATCACTGTTCTTATCCTGGGTTTTGGTGAAGAATGCAGTGTGAAAATTAAAGCAAGAAAAGCAGAGTTAGGACGGATTAGGAAGGGCCTATGGCTGCCCAGTTCCAGCCCTTCCTCTGATGCAGTCTCCTTGACGATCCATCTCTTTGCCAGGGATATGTGGGGAGAAAGGAGGCTCAGGGGAGACCTCATTGCTGCCTACAGCTACCTGAAGGGAGGTTGTAGCCAGGCAGGGGTTGGTCTCTTCTCCCACGCACGCAGTGACAGGACAAGAAGACACAGTCTCAAACCACGCCTGAGCAGGTTTAGGCTAGACGTTAGGAAGCAATTCTTCACGGAAGGAGTGACTGTCCGTTGGAATGGGCTGTCTGGAGAGGTTACTGTCCTTGGAGGGGTTTAAAAGGAGGCCGGACGAGGCACTTAGTGCTATGGTTTGGTTAACTGGAAAGGTCAGGTGATAGGTTGGACTCGATGATCCTAGAGGGCTGTTTCAACCTGGTTAATTCTGTGATAGGCTACAACTTCACATGGGCTTTTCTTGCCTCAGTGTCTCACCTGAAGTTGGGACACACTTCTCTACCTCAGAAGATGGCTTTGAGGATGAAGATGTCACTGTCAATTGCTAAGATATTTGGCTAATATGGAATAGTTTCACCTAGCTATGATGAAACAGGGACTATATTTTACCCCCAGACTTGGGCCAGGCACCCTCTGCCTTCATGCTGTCCTCCTGGACCTCATCTGACAGGACTTGGCTGAGCAAGAAGAACACAATATGCCAGTGACAAGCAGAGTCCTTCCAGGACCAGTACTGGGACCACTCTCGTATAACATCTTTGTTGGTGACATGGACAGTGGCATTGAGTGCACCCTCAGCAAGTCTGCCAACAAAACCATGCTGTGTGGTGCATCTGACATACTGAAGGGAAGGGATCCATCCACAGGGACCTTCACAGGCTGCAGAGGTGGGCCTATGACAACCTTATGAGGTTCAACAAGACCAAGTGCAGGGTTCTGCATCTGGGTCAGGGAAATTCTGGGCACTGATATAGGCTGGGCAGTGACTGGCTGGAGAGCAGCCCTGAGGAAAAGGACCTAGGGGTACTGGTGGATGAGAAGCTCAACATGAGCCACCAATGTGCACTTCTAGCCCAGAGAGCCAGCCAGATCCTGGGCTGCATCAAGAGAAGTGTGACCAGCAGGTCAAGGGAGGGGATTCTCCTCTACACTGCTCCCGTGAGACCCCACCTGGAGCATTGTGTCCAGTTCTGGAGCCCTGTTACAAGGACATGGATGTGCTGGAACATGTCCAGAGAAGGGCCACAAGGATGATCAGAGGGCTGAAGCTGCTCTCCTATGGGAACAGGCTGAGAAAGCTGGGGTTGCTCAATCTGGAGAGGAGAAGGTTCCAAGGAGAATTTCTTGTGGCCTTCCAGTATCTGAAGGGGGCTACAAGAAAGCTGCTGAGGGACTTTTTAGGATGTCAGATAATTATAGGGCTAGGAGGAATGGATCCAAGCTAGAGGAGGGGAGACTGAGATTAGACATTAGGAAGAAGCTCTTCACCATAAGAATGCTGAGACACTGGAACAGGTTGCCTAGGAAGGTGTTGGAAGCTCTGTCCCTGGAAGTTTTTAAGGTCAGGCTGGATGTGGCTCTGAGCAACCTGATTAGTGTGAGGTGTCCCTGCCCAGGGCAGGGGGGCTGGAACTGGATGATTTTGGAGGTCTCTTCCAGCCCTAGCAATTCTGTGATTCTATGATCCTGTACATCCAGACACGATGTGCTCCACTTCATTCATGAAGCACCATGTGTCCCACTTCATCCATCTAGGCACTATGCTCTCCACCTAGTCCACTGAGGCATTACATGCACCACTTTGTCCAGTCAGGCACCTCATGCTCCAAGGCAGCAAGAGGTAACAGTCCTGAGGGCCACAGCTTAACCTCTGCTTGTGATATGTAGACTGGAGAGGCTCACACCCTGCCCATCAAACCCAAGCATGGCGTTGCACAGCAGAGCTGGGCACAGCAGGCAGATGTGCTGGTGCTCCAGGAAGCAGAGTCCAAGGGCATAGCCACAGATGGTCATCAACCACCTGCATCACTGCAACAACCTGAACTCAGGATCAGAAAGCTGTGACTTAGTGCCATGGTCCAGTTGATTGGATAGGGCTGGGGATAGGTTGGACTGATGAACTTGGAGGTCTCTTCCAACCTGGTTGATTCTATGATTCTATGAGTGTTTTTCTGCATCTTCCTAATCATAACCATGTTTCCAGCATGCTGCAAGGCAGGGGTCTGGATCTTCCCTGAGGTGTAGGCACTAGCTGACCTCTTCATGCTGGGACAGGAGGAGATAAAGAAGCCCAGTTTGCTGTCTCTAGTCTGGCAAAGACACTGAACTGCTGCTGAAGGCAGACAGCAAGAGTTGCATGGCAAAGACCCTTCTGCCTGAGGTCCTGCCTCCAGTGTCCTCACCCATCAAAGACGTCTTGTATGTACTTACCAAAGGGTGTTCATCTCTACCTGTGGCTGCCCCATGCCTGCACCAGACACCTCAAAGCAGTGGTAGGGTTGCTTCAGCAGAAGCTCCTAACCTTCATGTCAGCCCTGAGAGCATTGCAAGGCAAAATGGTGCCAACCTTCAAGGCAACCACAAAACCATGGAGCACCAGCACTTGCCTTGACCATAAACCTGAACCTAACCAACTGCTCTTGTCGTTTGCAACCTAATTCATGTTTACTGATGACAATATTTTAACATAAACAGGCTCTGCCCATTAAATCAGCACTCCCACACTGGAATTATTACCTTATTTAACTATTTATAGCTGCTCCTCCCTGCTGCCTGCATCTGCCCTAATCCCACTATGGGCACCATCCCTCTTCCACCAGGTTCTCACACAGTTCGACCTGGCTGCTGAATGTGGAGGAGGGAGTGGAAAAAGAAGGCTGAGGCTCACATCTCTCTGGGTTTAACCTGTAATCTACTCCCCAGTCCTGCGCCAGGCTGGGGCCGTCTGTGAGACCTAACTTTGCACTGCTCTGCAGCTGGTTTCCAGCGTATTGGGCAAAGCCAGGCTGTGAGAGCAGCAGTTCCTGCTGGAAAGCAGACAAAGAGTCTGCTGAGTTTCCTCAGAGAGGAGGCTGCCTGCCAGAATCTGCCCAGCCAGTCATACAATACCCAACCTTGCTTGCAAAAGGCTTCTTGCTTTTTGTTTCTGGCACTAGGAGCTTTGCAGACCTGGTGGAAGACATCAGGCTCCTCTTTCAAACTCCAGTGTCCTGCTGAGATTCAGAACACTGGGCAAAGGTCCTCTGAGAGGCCACTGTGGGCTTCAGCAGCTAAATGTTTTCCTAAGCAGCCCAAAATAAATTGTAGGGCCTACCCCTGCATGTGGTGAGGGAGCTGCAGAACCTTACATGGTGGGCTCTTGAGTGAAACCGGTCTCTGTAGACCAGCCTTCCCCAGGCTCTGTGGCTCCAGAACCTGTTCTTTACATCTTTGCAGGTATAAGCAACATAAGCACCATGCTGTGGGCATGTAATAGCAGTTGACGGGCCAAAGAAGCTGCAAAACTTCACCTGTGATTCATCACGGAGAGAACCAGATTAGTTCTCCAGATCAGCAACAGGTGGACAAGCAGGTAGTGCAGAGCCCCAGTGCTCCTCCAGAACAGCAACAGGTGGACAAGCAGGTAGTGCAGAGCCCAGTGCTCCTCCAGAACAGCAACAGGTGGACAAGCACATGGTGCAGAACACAAAGAGCAAAGGAAAGAGCTAAGAAGATGGGATGCACAAACCCACAACTAGTGGGGTTTATTATCTGCTTTCTGAGATCATCTGGGGTGACGAGGAGCTGAAGTGCTTACTTGCTATTTTCAGGGGTGTCCAAGCCATGAGAAGGATCTAAGAACTTGCTCTACCATCTCTTATCACCAAACCATGCTGGTTTAATTGTGTGCTTCTGTGGAGCTCCCTGGGAGCTGGAGTGGGAGCAGCCCAAGGCATACTTTACCCTTCCCAGAAGCAATGGTCTCTCTGTGCCAAGGCAGGGTACCAATTACTCTGTATCATATCGCTTCCAAAGTGACAGATAAGCAACACTTGCCACCAACTACCTCTCAGTTTTCTGATGCTCTGGTGACAACTCCAGTGTGAAAGGGCAGAAAGCTTGAAAACATCCACCTAAAGTCAGGTGTCTTGAGCTCCAGTGAAAGCTGGACAGACTGCAGCCCATGCTTGCCACAGCTCCCCAGTGGGCATCATCTCGGGTTCATCCACCCAGGAGGCAACATGAATGGACATCCAGAAATGCCTCAGGTGTGAAGCTCCAGCCTCTCAGCCACTCTGTGGCCCTTGCCCACAGGTATGCTTTTCATCTAACATGCAAGCCAAGAGGAGGTGCCTGCTGGGATTACCTCTGTGGAGCATGGACCAGATCGCAGAGGAACCGAGGTGTTGCAAACACATTAGTCAGGTGGAGCAACCAGCTTGCTGGTGTGAAATGAGGCAATGGGAGCACTAAGTAATTGGCTGCACTAAGAAGAGTATGGCTCAGCAGGTTGAGGAAGGTTCTGCTCTCATTCTGCCCTAGTGAGTCCACAGTTGGTGTACTGTGTCCAGCTCTGGGCTCCCCAGCTCAAGAGAGACAGGGAACTACTGGAGAGAGTCTAGTGGGGAGTATAAAGATGCTTCCAGGCCTGGAGAATCTCTGGGAGGAAGAAACCTGAAAGCTTGGAGAAGAACAGCTCCAGAGGAGATCTGATCAATGCTCAGCAAGAGGTAAAGGGGATTGGACTATTCATTCGTGTCCAGAGACAGGACAAGGGCAACAGGCACAAACTGGAACCCAGGACGTTCCATCTGACCAGGAAGAGAAATGTCTGTGGTGTGAGTGTGCTGGAGGCTTGGAGCAGGCTGCCCAGAGTGGAGTCTCCTTCTCTGGACATTCCACCTGGATGTTGTGATCTTGGGTAATCTGCTCTGGGTGCCCCTGCTTTAGCAGTAGGGCTGGACTAGATGATCTCCAGAGGTCCTGTCCAATCCCCACAATTCTGTGGGTGAAAATGAAAACACAGATTTGGAAGAAGTTAAAAATAGAGCTGCTTGTGGCATTCAGAGCTTAAGTAGAATGAACATATTCTGCTTGAAAGGGTGCAAGAGAGAGAGGCTACTTCCAAGTCCTATTTTTCACTAAAGGAGCCCTTGGGAATGGTCATGATGGACTTTGTCCAGCTCTGCAATCAGAATCACCACAGATACCTCCTTTAAGGGGACCTAGAAGAAAGCTGGGGACAGACTTCTGAGTTGGGCCTGTTGTGACAGGACAAGGGGTGATGGTTTAAACTAAATGAGGCAGATGCAGACTGGATAGGAGGAAGAAATATTTGGCACTGAGGGTGGTGAGACCCTGTCCCAGGTTGCCCAAAAAGGTGGGAGATGCCCCATCCATGGCAACACTCCAGGGGAAGCTGTCTGGGGCTGAGCAACCTGTTCTATTTGCAGATGTCTCTGATGAGTGCAGGGGAGTTGGACTAGAAGAGCTTTCCAGGTCACTTCCCACGCAACCCATTCAGTGATCCTTTGAGCATCCCTTACAGCCAGACATGGCCTGTGCTGCCCTGCTGACAGGGCTCTGCAGGCATTCTTGGTGGTCTAATGGACCACAGTTGGAGAACTCCTGCCCCAAAAACCTCCTGCAAGCACTGCGGTCTGCTAGATGAGTCCTCCTGGGAGCACTAGGCAGTTCTGGTGCACTTCACAGGCTCTCTGCAGAAAGACATCAATAGCAATTTTCTGCTCTTCCAGTGGCCCCTTATCGACCTAACTGTCTCAAGCCTTTATGGAAGATGTCTGAGAGAAGATCCATGGGAGTGCCCTGCTGCTCTGCATGGGCAGAGTCACACACTTCTCTGAGCTACAAGCAGTTGCTACAACTCCACTTTTTCTTATTGTCACAAGGCACAGGGTGGTGAAAGCAGCCAAGAGTGGGGGAAATGCAAACGAGGGTATGTGGGATGAGTAATGACAAAAGACTCCACCGGCAAGGCCAGTTGCAGACTTTCTAGAATCTGCTCCCATCAGAAGTATCAGTTCTTCAATCCAGGACAGCTGGGCTGATCTTGCACCCACCAACAGCCTGTTCCAGTTGCACCCTCTCTAAAGGGGCACTAAGTCCCTCTCTGGAGTTAGGGAAGTCAGGAGAGACTCTAGAGTAGAAAGAAGTGAGCTACTGAAAACAAAAGCCCTTTGGAAGTCCAAAGGTGTAAGTGGTATCTTCTCTGCCCACTCATTTGACTCTGAGGGTGGCCAAACACAAACTTTTAGTGGAAACCTTTCCCTTACAGAGGTGCCCATGATGATGTCTTCACAAGGCACAGGCCTTGCCATGCTCTATAAAGTTTTATATTTTTAGGTTCCAAAGCCCCAGCTGAGCTGGGAAAGCCAGGCTGCACTGGGCTGTATCCATTATCAGTGGTGATTCTCTCTGCAGAGCCTCCTCTGAAGGTCTAGTTAAGTCTTCGAGTCCACTGAAGATGCACAAGGTACCACCAGTCCATGCAGCTCATCTTTTCCCAGCTGCATGACCAGAGTGGCTTGGTCTCAGTCTGGGTGAGACCATGCTGACAGCAGCTTGCACTGCTACATCAGGAAAAGAGCATCAGCATGGACTACTGCTGGTGCTACAAGCAGCTGCCTCGATGAGGAGGCTCTGGGCTGGAGCTGCTTATGCCAGCATGGCTGCATTGAGAGCTGTGTCCATAACACGACCTGAGACATTTCGGGCAGCTTGAAAGAGTTTGGTAGGTGGCACCTACTCCTTTTATAGTGAAGTGCTGCTCTCAGATGAGGAAAAGACCTCTGCTCTCACCCAGGCAGGACTCCCTGG
This sequence comes from Pogoniulus pusillus, assembly GCF_015220805.1. Taxonomy (NCBI): domain Eukaryota; kingdom Metazoa; phylum Chordata; class Aves; order Piciformes; family Lybiidae; genus Pogoniulus; species Pogoniulus pusillus. The sequence goes on from NC_087309.1 coordinate 89,060,170, forward strand.
GAGGATGGTAAGAAGAGATTAGTTTGTTTGTTGCACGGAGTTAACCAAAATGTTGGTTATCCTCCGTGTGAGGCTTCTGAGGAACTCGGAGATACTTAACAGCAAATTTAATTAAGACCAGAGGAACAAACCCCTGCACCCAGTCATGGGAAACTCCTCCTACTGCTTTCCACTGCAGACCAGGGAAACCATGAAACATGACTCCCTCCCCGAATCTGGAACAGCTGAAGGGATTCCTGCGAAGATGGAAACCATTAAGAGGCAATTACTGCAGACAATGCTGAAGAAAATCCGGCCACTCATCAGCCTGGATTCTGCAATCCAACAGTAGCCCTGTGGTTATGCATCTGCTGGCTGGAGGTGGACCTCCGAGACCCGAAGGTAGGTGAGACAGACTGACAGAGCCATGCAGTCTGTGCGCACAGGGAGATCGAGCCACGCAGACGGCCAGCTTCATCCTGCCAGGCTGGAGACATAATAACCCTGGGAGAAGAGGATGTGATCTCATCCCAAGGGTCCCGGGGAAACACAAAACATGGAAAGAAACAGCGGCGAGACCATCGTGCCTGATTGTGCCGGGCTCCGCCCTGGCTCGCCGGACGCGCTCGGCTTTTCCTGGCTCTTCCTGGCTCTGCGGAGGGAGCGAGGCATGGAGGCAGACACAAATAGTTGTGTTTACATCCCATGGAAAGGGCTTTTGGGAAGTAACAATGCCTGGTACGGAGGGCGAAGAAGGAAAACAAAGCCACGCGAGGAGAAGGGACCATCCTGTGAGATGCTATCTGGCTTCATTTCTTTATCTGCCCTAATTGCTTCCTCTGCCTTCTCAGAGGGGCCCAGAGAAACAAGGGTGGCATTTCCCCTCCCTATCAAAAGGATGCCATCATGGTTTTAACCCTGGGACAAAGTGAGTCCTGTAGCTTTCCAAGAACATAAGTTCCTGCACACAAACTGGTCAGCAGAGCAGCTGGCCTCAAGGTCATCCTGCAGCCCTCTGGTCTGTCCTGCTCCCAAATCCATGGGACATCCATGCCTGCCAGAGGCACAGTCCTAGAGACAGGCATGTGCCTATCCCTGCTCTCTGCAGATACTTGCTCCCACATGTAACCTCTTGACGTGGTTCAGAAGGTCCACATCCCCCCACACATTAGTGTATATCCTCCTCTAGTGTAGGCTCCAAATCCTACACTTTTCTTCCAGTTCCTCCAGGTCATTACTTCTGCTCTTTTGGATTTCCACATCACTTCCCCACTTGTCTTGCCGTCCTCACTTGAACTTAGAACATCCACGACCTCCAGTCTCCTTTCTCCCTCCTTCCCTAGCATCCCTTTCCCTCCCATCTCTGCAACTCTCATCCTCCCTTCATCTTTTCCCTCTACAAACCACTGCCCAGTTTGTCCTGGTGCTACTAGTCTGGAGACCAAAGCACTGGTGGGGAGGGCAGGAGCGGACTTGAGAGATGTCATTTGCAGTGCTGGGGCCAGTTCTGAAGTCCTCAGCACAGCACAGACAGGGACCCGTTGGAGCAGGACCAGAGAAGGCCACAGCAATGCTGGCAGGGCAGGAAGGGCTCTGCTGGGAGGCCAGGCTGAGAGAGTTGGGCTTGTTCAGCCTGCAGAAGAGAAGGCTCCAGGGAGACCACCTTCTGGTGGTCTTCCAGTGCTTACAGGGACTGAGAAGAAAGTTGTGGATAGACTTTTCTCAGGGCCTGTTGCAATAGGCCAAGGAGTGATGGTCTGAACTAAAAGGAGGAGGAAAAAGTGAGACTGAGAGGGTGGTGAGAGACTGTCCCAGGTTGCCCAGAGAGGTGGTAAGATGCCCCAATCCCTGGCAGCATTGCAGGTGAGGTTGTTTGGGGTTGTGTGCAACCTGCTCTAGCTGCAGATACCCCTGGTGAGTGCAGGTGGACTGGACTGGATGACCTTTAAAGGTCCTTTCCAACCCAAACCATTCTGTGATTCTATCATTCTATGAAGCAAGGATTGATTTTTCTCTGGTCAGATCTGGCTGCCTGGAGCTACCTGGGTGGAAGAGGTAGGTGGAGTGTAGTCAGGATCTCTCCTCTGTGGTATCTTTGCTCATTCAATAAAGGAAGAATTTTCTCTCATTCTCCTAAGAGAGTAATCTTAACCCTCCCAGCATCTCATTATGCACTTACTCTACAAAGGCCCTTTTTTTTTTGCCCCAAAATAGGCTGATGCCCTGAGCAGCCTGATCTAGCTGAAGGTGACCCCACTGACTGCAGAGGTGTTGAACAAGCTGACCTGTGAGGGTCCCTTCCAACATGATGCAATCTGTTAATCTGTGATGATGTTTTTTTAAAAATGAGAGTGGTTCTAAGAAAGAAAGAAAGAAAGAAAGAAAGAAAGAAAGAAAGAAAGAAAGAAAGAAAGAAAGAAAGAAAGAAAGAAAGAAAGAAAGAAAGAAAGAAAGAAAGAAAGAAAGAAAGAAAGAAAGAAAGAAAGAAAGGAGGAAAGGAAGAAAAAAAGAAAGAAAAAAAGAAACCAACCCAAACTCCAGGTTAAAAGATACAATTTTCTTTTCCAACCAGCACCACCCTCCTTGCTCATCCGCCTGCAGCCGGGAAGGTTTTCCTCTCTCTTCCTCTGAAGGAGACAGTGAAAAGGCAGTGCCCTCTTGAAGTTTAGACGTTAATTACCCTGCTAGAATATTTTGCTAAATTACCCGGCATGGCCCCAGGAGATAACAGGCACTAGGAGGAGGGAGGGGAGTGGAAACCGGTCTACAGGCTGCACCGCAGACCCAGACGTGGGGGAAAGGCAATTAGACAAGGACTATTCATCCTCCCTCCACCACCCCTCCAGGCTTTCAGTTAGCAGCCTGTACCAAGGCAGGGAAGCCATGGGAGCATGCCAGCACTTTTTGAACGATGTTGAAAGAGGACCAGCTCTGCCAGCAAGACGAGGTAGGAGGCAGCTCCTGCAGAGGAGTAACTGTCCTGCCTGCTGCCAGACTGATGGGTCTGCTCCCTGTTGTCTCTGTGGGGGTGATTCATCACTCCTGGGTGTCCATAAAACTCCATAAAAGCATCTGTCTTGGGTCAAGTCATAGAATCATGGAATGCTTTGGGTTGGAAGGGACCTTAAAGATCATCTAATTCCAACCCACACCCCCACAAGACTAAGTTGCTCAAAGTCTCATCCCGCTTGGCCCTGAACACCTCCAGGGAGGGGGCATCCCTGACCTCCCTGGGCAACCTGTTCCAGTGTCTCACCACCCTTTCTGTCAAGAATTTCTTCTTAATCTCCAGACTAAATCTGCCCTCTTCCAGCTCCAAGCCATTGTCCCTTGTTCTGTCACTACAAGCCCTTGTAAAAGTTCCTTTACAGCTCTCTTGCAGCTTACTTCAAGTACTGGAAGGCAGCTTTAAGGCATCCCTGCAACCCCAACTCTCACATCCTCTGCCCATAGTGGAGGTTCTCCAGGCTTTTGATCATCTTTGCAGCCCTCCTCTGGACCCACGCCACCGGCTCCATGTCCTTATTATGCCATGAATATCATAACTGGACATAGTACTCCAGGTGGGGTGTCACTGAAGCAGAGGAGCAGAATCACCTCCCTCCTCTTGCTGGTCACGTTTCTCTTGATGCAGTCCAGAAAATAGCTGCCTTCTGGGCTGCCAGTGGCCACTGCTGGGTCATGTTGAATTTTTCATTAACAGACACCCCCAAGTTCATCTTCTTAAGACTGCTCTCAAGTCAACACCCATGCCTCCCCTATGTATGGCAAAGCTCAAGCACCAGTTCCAGCACTAGTAACCCCCTCCAAGCTGGAGGTACCTCCATTAATTGGTCCTGAAGCCACAGCTTCCTGCATGAAGCAGTTTACTTAGTCTCTGTGACAAGCTGCTTCCTTTGATCTGCTATGAAACTGCCCCAAAGGCTCCATCTGATAACCAAACCTGCCCCAGCAACTTGCAGGCACTGAGAATGGGATGGTGCTGGAGCAAGGCTGCTCCCTGGCACCCCTGGAACCCAATGCACTTGTGCAAGTGGATTCACTTCATACAATCCAACTTGTATGAAGTTGGTGGCCAACATTTGTGGAACACTGGAACAGTTTGCTCAGGGAGGTGGTTGGGACCCCATCCCCAGAAATATTCAAGGTGAGGCTGGACAGAGCTCTGGGCAACCTGATCTAGTTGAGGATGACTCTGCTGACTGCAGAGGGGGTTGGACTGGATGGCCTTTGGAGGTCTCTTCCAACCCAGACCATTCTATGACTCCATGACCGGTAAAAAACATGGCTCAGAGGGTTGTGGTTGCTGGGTTGCAACCCAACTCCACCTGGAGGCCAGTGATGAGGAGTATCAAGGCATCTATAAGGTCTAGCAACCTTATAGGCGAACTGGAGGTGGTGAGGAGCTCTTGTGAAGTTTGTGGATGACACCAAGTTGAGGGAACCACTCACTGGGCTTAAGGAGTTGCAATCCACAGAATCACAGAATGGTAGGGGTTGGAAGTGGCCTCTGAAGATCATCTCATCTACCCCTACTGCTGAAGCAGGGGCACCCACAGCATCTTGCCCAGGATTACAATGGCCAGGCAGGTTTGGAATCTCTCCAGAGAAGGAGACTCCTCGCTGCACAGCCTCCAGCACCATCACACCAAAGAATTCTCTTCTCCTGTTCAGATGAAACCTCCAGCTCCAGTTCGTGCCCATTGCCCCTTGTCCTGTTGCTGGTCACCACTGAAAAGAGTCTGTCCTCATCCTCTTGCCCCTACCCTTTATCTCTTGCTGAGCACTGAGAAGATCCCCTCTGTGACTGCTCCTCCCCAGGCTCAACAGCCCCAGGGCTCTCAGCCTTTCCTCCTCACAGAGATGCTCCAGGCCCCTTAGCATCTTTGCAGCCTCTGCTGGACTCTCTCCAGTAGTCTGCTGTCTCTCTTGGACTGAGTGGCCCAGAACTGGACACAGTGAGTATTGTAGGGCAGAGTAGTGTGTGGGTGGAGAATCCCATCAACCTGCTGGCCACACTGCAAAGGGACCTTAGCAAGCTGGAGGAAGGAGTAAAGAGGAACCGCAAATGTTAAGCAAGTCCTGTGCAGAAGAGTGCAGCACTATGGGCAAGGGGTGGGACAGGGCCATTATGGGGTTGAGAAGGGACAGAGCCCATCTTGTGCTGCTGCCCCTGTGGGACGCCAATCAGTAAGGTGCCCTGAAGGGACTACAGTGACATGGCCATCTGGCATCTTCTCCAGCTTTAGGCCCAGTTTTTCCTGCTCCCTGCTCTGCTGCCGTAGGCAGCTGCTCAGGTTACCTGGCTGCAGAGCCAGGTCTGACGGCAGAACGGCGTCATGAAAACAAACAGCTGCATCCAAAGCAGCACTCGACACCCAACACCTTGGCTGGAAGAGGCTCCTCCTGGCAGGAGTCTGACAGGAAGGTGGCAGTTCCCAGGCCCAGAGGCACCTCCCGGGTTGGCATCCCAACAGCATCTGCTGAGAAGGAGATTGAGACACAAAGAGAAGCCAAAGCTGCTGACACCACTCGTCTGTCCCAGCTGCTGCAGAGCCTGGCTGTGGCTCCAAACTGGCTACGATCTTTCCCTCCTTGCAGACTGTAGCCACTGCCAAGAGCTGGGTCAGGTCCCGCAGGACCCAGTCCTAATGCTTCTCCTCAGCAGCATCAGGGAACAAACCGGGGAGGGCAGCAAGATGGGCTGGCCCATGCCAACCCTGCTGACACACAGGCAGCCATGGGCAGCATGGAGCTGGATGAAGAACAGCCAGCTCTAACCATGCTTAGGAAAGAGCAAGGAAAGTGGTGGTATTTAATACCTTCATGTCTTCAGCAGCCATGGGGCATATGTTGCACCAGGCATAGGATTATGGAGTGCTCCTGCCCCACTGACAGTTGAACTGACATTTGCTGGTCCATGCTCTTAATTCCACCCTTTGCTAAAGGCCACAGAAAAGAAATAGCCAGGCTGAAAGTTCCTTGGTTCTTCTCCTGCTTTTATCTGGTTTTGTGGGATGTGCAACATGAAGTATTGTTGGAGATTGTGGGCTTCTGTGTTTGGACATGGAGCAGAGACTTTGGGGGTGGTGAGGATGTCAGCATGTTCTCATCTTGTTCACTCCCTGCCATCCTGGAGGGGCAGAGGGAGATGTACAGAGACAAATTTGGTGGGGTTTTGCAAAATGAAATGAGGTCTGAGTTGAGAGCACAGGGACTGCAGGGCTTGGGGAAGACAGTGGGACATACTTCTTGCTTAGACCATCGATCACGGGAGCCAGGATAACTTCCCAAAGCTGCCAGAAGCGTGTGCACTGAGCTGGATAGAAGACTCACAGGGGAACACGGTCACAGGGGAACAGCACCACTGGTTCCATGTGAGTACAGACAGGGTGGGAGGCAGGCAAGGGCCATGCCCATGGTGCCCTGGCTGCAGCACAGCCATTCCTGGGTAAAGGCTTTCCATGGGAACAATGCTTTCTTCCAGCTTGCCCTCAACTCCCCAAAACTCCAAGGGAGGAAAACTCTTTCTTTTACTTCTAGTCAACTCCTCTGCTTTGTTACTATTTTCCCTGACTCCTTAGGTCTGATGGATGCAGTAGACCTCTGGTTCTCTTCAGCAAAGGGGCTTTCCTCTGCTCACTTCCTTACTCCAGACCACCTTCAGTGTTGATCTCTGGGCTGGGCTTTGGCATTCTGTTTCTCTTCTCAAACTACACACCGTTATAAACAGAAGAACATGTTTCACAGAACCCCAGAAACACTGAGGTTGCAAGAGACTTTTAAGACCATCAAGACCAGCACTGCCAAGTCCTCCACTAGGCCATGTCTCTCAGCACCACATCTACATGGCTTTTCAAACCCTCTAGGGATGGGAACTTCCCCACTGCCCTGGGCAGCCCGGGCCAGGTCTTGTCAACTCTTTTGGGGAAGTAAATTCCTCGTGTCCAACCTAAATCTCCGCTGGCACAACCTGATGCCATGTCTTCTTGTCTTAGCACTTGTTCCTTGGCAGAAGAGACCAACCTTTACCTGGCTCCAAACTCCTTCCAGGGAGCTGTAGAGAGACAGAATGTCTTCCCTCAGTCTCCTTTATTCCATGCTGAATAAGCCCAGGTCCCCCAGCTGCTCCTCAGAATATTTGTGCTCTAGACCCTTCACCAGCTTTGTTGCTTTTCTTTAGACATACTCCAGCTCCTCAAGTGTCCTTGCAAAAATGGGTCCAAAACTGAACCCAATACTCAAAAATGCAGCCTCACCAGTACAGGGGTACAATCCCTGCCCTGGTCCTGCTGGTCACACTGTTGCTGACAGCAGCCATCTGATACAGCAGTCCAAAGCTCCACCCAGACTCACCATGCGCTGTCAACCCATTGTAACAAGAGTTGGACTCATCTTTTACTTCTCTTGGCAAACCATTTGTTTGCCTAAAATCCCGATGTTGACCCCACCAGACCTCATTGTGAAGACGCTCTCCACTTGTCCAAATCTCACACCAAACCCTGAGAATGGTTCTGGAAATTAAACGTTTTGATTTTGAGGGGGATTCAGCTCTTGTGAGATGAAGTCATCATGCTGGATATTGTGATAGCCCCTTCCTTCTCACTCCACCCTGTTTTCCACCACAGAAGACAGGCACAGAGGAGGATGCAGCAGTGCCTCCAGGGATCTATTTGTTGGCTTCATTTTCTTCCCCCAGCCCACAACACCAACCCATCCACACCTATCAATAAATAACACTGCTGTTGCCACCCCGTTCCTCAGCCGCATCCCAACTCTTCCTCGCCGGTTCACCCAATGCTGATGTCCTCTCTGCCATCTTTGACTTCCTCCCACCCAGCCCAGTTCCACAATTGACTATGGTGTTAGTAAGCTTTTATGAGGGAGGAAAGAAGCTGGAGAGATGAAACTTTGCAGAGGGAAAGTAAGAAACATTCCTGCCTCAGTCATCAGGCAACTTTCCCCTTCCTCTTGCTCACTCCCTTGCTGACCTTTGGCTGAGTCTGACCAAGCTTTAAAGGCAAAGAGAGAAAGGAAAAAAATCCAAAAAGCAGAGAAACTAAAAAGTAAGAGGAGCTGAAAGGACAGGTAGAGGGAGAGATGTTATCTTCCCTCTGGTAATGACTTATGATCAAAGGATGAGTGGATGGAGGTATAGGGAGCTAAGTGTGATTGTGAGCAGCACAGAAGGGGTGCCTAAAGGAGGTGTTAGGGGCAAGGGGCTGAGGTTGCACATATGTGCTGATCAGCAGCTAGGGGACAAAAACCCATGAGGAGTGCTACTACACATCTGGAACGTGCCTCTGAGGCAAGTGAAGATCCTAACCTTACAACCCCTTCCTGCCCTGAGACACATGCCTGTGTGCTTCAGGAAGCTCGCCAAGGGATGACCATTCTGTGGTAAGGGAATTTTCACCACCTCGTGGAGCATGGGGCCAGCCTATGCAAATGGAATCACAGATTTGTTTTGGTTGGAAGAGACCTTTAGTATCACCAACCATAAACCCAGCACTGCCAGTTCATCACTACACCATATTCCTCAGCAACACATCTACACAGCCTTTCAATTCCTCCAGGGATGGGGACTCCACTCTGTGTTGGACAGCCTGGTCCAGGCCTTGACAGTCAGTTAGGGATGAAGTTGTTCCTTATGTCCCATCTAAACTTCTGCTGGTGCAACCTGAGGCCATTTTCTCCTGTCCTATCACTCATTCCTTGGCAGGAAAGACCAAAGCCCATCTGCTCCAGCCTCCTTTCAGGGATTTGTAGAGAGCCAGAAGGTCTCCCCTCAGCCTCCTCTTCCCCAGGTTCCTCAGCTGCTCCTCACAAGACGTGTCCTCTAGACCCTTCACCAGCAACACTGGTCTTCTTTGGACATGTTCCAGCATGTCCCTGTCCTCCCCTGGGTGCATTTTGAAGAGCTCATCACCACCTCAGCTGCTGTGTCTGCAGCCTGGATTCAGTTCTGGCAAACATCTCAAAGCCTGTCACCCTGTCACCACTGACAAATAGGTGGTCCTGCTGTGGGTTGGCCCTCTGTGTAAGGATTATTTGACAGCAGCAAGACCAAAACCCATCCTAGAGCTATGGAAGAGGGACACTGTGAGTCACAATCCTCAGGAGTGAGCAGTCACAGATCAATTATTTTGGGCAAAAGAAGTGCAAAGCTCAGGCTCACCCATGTCAGCTGAGCTAAGCATCTTCTCTGACAAAATGACACCACAGGGACCAAGTTGTCCCATTAAGGAATGGGGAGATGTCTTTTTAAGGAGCAAATTTATGCATAACTTCTTGATCTAGTTACCAGAAGCTTTTCATGGAGTTGTCCTGTAGCAAAAAATATCCCTGATATGTCAAACCCACGACCTTCTGTGCACCTCTAGATCACCACCATGTCTCCAAGCACCAGCAAAGTGACATGATGGACCACGGTGGCATGGTAAGGGCAGCCAGGTGTGGGCAGGGAAAGATGCTGGCAGAGTAAGGGCTGTGCTGTGTCACGACTGCAGTGGGTAGCGGAGAGGCACGGCGACTTTGCTAGACACCATGATCTTTCCATGCAGCAGTACGTGTAGGGTGACACATGGTGCTGTGGGCAGAGATTTTGGGGAAGCTGGGCTATTCTTAGTATCCCTCTCCCACCTCCTCCTCTGGGTATGTGTCTCTCATCACGATGCCTGGAGTCTTCCTCACTGCTCCAGTCACTGTCTGTGAATCCTACCCATGGCACTACCATGAAGGCAAAATGTTTGTGATGAGTTGCATTCAGAAACAACTTCCCATGGGTGGAGAACACTCAGAATTTTCTTTATCCTTCCCTTGCAACCAAAGTTTGGTGGAGAAATTCTTTTACAGGTTATTCATGAGCCCAACAGAAGCACTATGGACAATCTGAGATTCACAGCTCCAACTCTGGGCAAGGAGCTTTCTGAGGAAAGTCTTCTACAGATGGCAGCCAGAAACAAACCCATCTTTAAAATAAGGTGGGGGAAAATCTTTTCCTGCTCCCTTGAAAACTAACACTTGAGTTGCCATTTTTGTTCATCCTCACTGACAATTTTCCCCCATGAACCATGGGGAGCTCAGGCTCTGAAATCAGCTTAAGCTGTGAAATGTCCCCAGCCTTGGTGGCAGGGCTGGGTTTCTGCTTAACTAGATGGAGAGTGAGGGCATATGGGACTTCATCTCTCTCCATCTTCCCTCCTTTCAGTTTGTCTCATCCACCCAGGTGGTTTCACCTGCTTTTTAGAACCTTTTTAAGCCCACCGGTATGGACCTTTGTAGCCCCAGGATTTGCCAACTCGAACTTTGGGTTTGCAGTCACACCTGTTGGACTTTGCAAACCCTCGAGCATGTGGTTTGAGCCAGCAGCAATACAATATGCAGGAAAAGCCAAACGTCCCTGCGGACACAGGTGCTGCTTTTGAGATGAGAACTGATGCTGGCTAAGCCAACCTCTAGGAATCACAAAGCAAACATCTACAGATTGTGGGCACTTCACCACTGCAATGCAATGGTTGAGAAGGACAAACTTTGAAGACATTTACCTCCCTGAGGCAGGTGTAAATGGGGCAGACAAGGACTCGAAAGGGCTCTCCAGTGCTGCTCCTCATGGTGCCAAAGACTTCGCAGAGGAAGGTGATGAAGCCCAGCCAGCGCTCCACATCCTGCTGCTGCAGCTCCTCCCGCATGGTGAAATCCTTCTGCAAGAGGGACAGAGACAAGACGCTTCATCAGAAAAACCACAGTGCCATGGGAGAGGCAAAAGGCTGTCTAGAGAGAGAAGTAGGAGGAAACAGAAACTCAGGGTGGGGGTAGGAAGACAGACAGACAGGCAGACTGACTGACTCTTTAGTAACAGTGGGCAGATTACTCAATGCACGCCAAAGTGGCTGGAATTTCAACACAGCCAAGCCACCAGAAAGCAGGTACAGTGGAAACATCACCAACCCCTGCAACAACTGTCACAGCTTGCACTGGAGATGGCATCCCCTGGGCCCTGCCCTCTCCCGCTGACAAACATGAGGACAACCAAGATGGATAAAGAGCAGCAACAAAGAGGCTAAATGAAATGCAGAGGGAATGCAATGAATTCTGGTGGCAATGGTGGGCTTGGTGGTCCAGGTGGACCTGGCAAGCCTATTAACTTCAGTATCTTCAGCAGACTCAGCATCAGGAGCACCTTAATGGCCTGGCTGCTCTCTGCAATTTCAGGCTGGATGGGGGTCTGGGCAACCTGATCTAGGTGAAGATGTCCCAGCTGCCTGCATGGGTTGGAGTAGATGACCGTTAAAGGTACATTCCAACCCAAACCTTTCTCTGATTCCATTCTATGTTCTCACAATACAACATCAGACTGGCTCCCTGCCTGACCAGAAGATCAAGGCAGCCTGGGCTTGGCATTAAAAGGTCACCCTGCTCCTGAGCTGATGGTTGCCATGACCAAGGATTATCTGAATGACGTGATTTATGGAGCAACATCAGGAGGAAGCACGCAGGGAGATACTCAGTCCTGCAGCTGGGGAGAGAAAAAAAACTAGATTTGCCCAAAGGCTGGATGTGAGAAGGGTTGTGTGTGTTGGGAGTGTGTGGCAAAGAGCACAGGGCAACACAGAAAAGCGAACAGACTCCTTCCAGAGGATGACACCAGAAAGTGCATCACACTCAGAGCCAAGAGGAGCTCCTGAGGCTTTCAGAGATGCTGCAGAGCTTCTTGCAAGATGTCTCAGGTGACTTTGCTTGTCTGTCTCCATAGTGACCTCTCCTTGGTATTGAGTTAGACACTAAGCAGTGGGAAAGTAAAGAACAGGACAAGTTGGTTCTAACCACCATGCACTCCCAGAGTAGCTTGACAACATCTGAACAGCTAAATAAATCCCCCTTAAGTCTTTTCCAACTCTGTTTATTTCTGCTGCTTGAGACAAAGGTTTTTGCTGCTGTGAAAGCTCCAACCTGCAGCTGCACTCTGCAAAGCCAGGGAGACAGAAAAACCACCACACATCAACATTCACTCATGTGCCCCAGATAATACGTGGGAGATCTTGCTTCTGAATACTGAAATACTGCATCCAGTTCTGGGCTCCCCAGCTCAAGAGGGGCAGGAAAGTATTGGAGAGAATCCAGCAGAGGCTACAAAGATGCTGAGGGGCCTGAAGCATCTCTGAGGAGGAAAGGCTGAGAGCTCTGGGGCTGCTGAGCCTAGAGCAGAGCAGCCTGAGAGGGTATCTTCTCAGTGCTGATCCATAGCTAAAGAACAGGGTTCAGGAGGATGGGACCAGACTCTTTTGAATGTGCCCAGTGACAGAACAAGGGACAACGGGCACAAACAGGAACCCAGGAGGTTTCATATGAGCATAAACAGAAAACTTCTTTACTTTGAGAGTGAGGGTGGCACAGCCCTGAACCAGGCTGCCCAGAGAGGTTGTGGAGTCTCTTTCCCTAGAGGCACTCAAAACCTTCCTGGTGTGATTTACTCTGGGTGATCCCGCTCTAGCAGGGAGGTTGGACTAGATGATCTTCAGAGGTCCCTTTCAATCCCCACCATGCTGTGATTCCATGATTCTGTGATGCAGAGGAAGCAAAGAAGCTGCTGAAGAAAGCCAGGGAAAGCACAATGACTGTGTGCAGAGAAGATCCATGACAGGAGCTATTTATAAGCTTCATTGCAAAAGAGAAAAATGAAATAAAATATTTGCATATGCAGGAAAATGACTCCTGAAGGAACTGAGGCTCTTATTAACCAAACAGCCATGACTAATTTGTCTCTACACCCATTTCTATAAGCCAGTTGCCCAACTGTGTCTGTGACTCCAAAGTCAACCTACAGCCAAATCCCGTTGGGTCTTTTCAGACTCTCTGGGGGAGTCTGCAGAGTTCATCCTTTCATTATCCAGCCTAGTTGCAGGGCGGTAGTGGAGGAAAGAGTTATTTACCAGCTCAGGTTCATCACCCCAGAGTTACCAAATTACTCCTTCTGGCATTTTTCAGTTGAATTTTAATAAAAATAAGTCAAAGAGAAGAGACCTCCTGACTAATGAGAAATTCAAAAGCCAAGTGAGAACATCCCCTGACCCGTCTGCGCCAATGCGGACTCCTAGCATCGTCCACCCATGAGGTCAACCACTGGCCACTTCCACCCTGGAACAAAAAGCACCCTTTGAACCCTGGAGCCCCTTCTGGGTGCTCTGAGGCCTCTCCATCTGCTGCCATTGAGATGTCTCCTGCATCTTGTCTGGACTTGATGATCTTAAAAGTCTCTTCCAACCAGAATGGTTCTTTGAGTCTATGATTCTATATCACACAGCATCCCATCTGACTTCAACCATCCTGTCCTTCCCAGGCTGCATGGCCCCCAGCAGCAACCTGTCCTGACTGAGAGGGTCCACGCTGATGTGACTGAGGAGCTGGGCTTCATTTTGGGATCCCTGGGGCATAGTGGGAAATTCCTAGCAGCTCAGGATAATGACATGGGTTCTGTGGTCTCAGATTACTAGGAAAGAATAAAAACCACCACAAGAAACTCTCCTCCTTCCTGTTCCTGCTTTAAACACACTGTAATGCTCCACAGCCTTCTTGCAAGAGAGAAAATTCACTCTTCAACATTTTCTGTTAAAAAAATCCCATCAATCCAAACAATCCATAAAAAAAAAAATCCAAATAACCACCACCAACCCAACCCAGACTCACTGGGCTGAGGATGGGAGCTGTGTAGGAAGAGATGCCACCACCCAGTACACCTTTTCCATCTTGTGGCATCTAGTGGGTGATGCCACCCAGAAGAGACATCAGTGTAGAGTCTGCTCCTGATTTTGCATCTGAAGAAGACCCTTGCAAAAGAAAAGAGGACTGGGGTCCTCTCTGCAAAAGTTTATGCAGATGATGACTTACCTCCATGAAGGATGGGAGCAGGGGATGCACTGTGGAGAGGATGCAGAGGTCACTGTGAACATTTTCACCCAGAATGTGATACCACTGCAATAATTTTGCTGCATTTGCAGCATCAGGTTGGGCCAAATTTCATAAAAGAAGAAAATTTGCATGTACTCTGCAAAAAGCAGAGGGTCATACCAATTTCTTTGGCAAAGCAGCATAAGCACCTTGCCTGAGGTAGGAATCACGTTTGTCGGGTCGTGCTTGCCTACAGGCAAAAGCTGAGCTTACCAGAACTTGAACTTCCTTGGTAGCCAGACTTGCAGCACCAGGACTCTCCTGAAGCATCCTGAGATAACCATCTGCTTTGGCCCTGCATGGCAGTGCTACACCAGTGTCACAGCATGCATGAGGAAGGTATCACAGTACCACAGTATCACAGTATCACCAAGGTTGGAAGAGACCTCACAGATCATCAAGTCCAACCCTTTACCACAGAGCTCAAGGCTAGATCATGGCACCAAGTGCCACGTCCAACCTTGCCTTGAACAGCCCCAGGGACGGCGACTCCACCACCTCCCTGGGCAGCCCATTCCAGTGTCCAATGACTCTCTCAGTGAAGAACTTTCTCCTCCCCTCGAGCCTAAATTTTCCCTGGCATAGCTTGAGGCTGTGTCCTCTCATTCTGGCGCTGGCCACCTGAGAGAAGAGAGCAACCTCCCCCTGGCCACAACCACCCCTCAGGTAGTTGTAGACAGCAATGAGGTCACCCCTGAGCCTCCTCTTCTCCAGGCTAAACAATCCCAGCTCCCTCAGCCTCTCCTCGTAGGGCTGTGCTCGAGGCCTCTCACCAGCCTCGTTGCCCTTCTCTGGACACGCTCAAGCATCTCAATGTCCCTCCTAAACTGGGTGACCTGGGGAGCTCTGTCCTTAAGTCTGGCCTTCAGAAAGCAGGTTTGACCAGCACCACAGCAAGCACAGATGGGCAAGCCAACAAGAATGCTGCCTGTGCAGAGGTGTCCCACCTCCCTTAGGCTGCCCATGTCTAAGGAGATCACTGTAGCCATCTAGGTAATTTGGTTAGCAGAGTTAAGGGTGTGATTCACCTGGTGGAATGTTGGCTGTGTGCCAAGCAGGACCTGTGGCCCATCGCACTGGGCATGGAGACTCTGGAGTGCAACTCAGTCACTTCTCCAAAGAGCACACAAACAAAACAGATGAGCCAGACCAATGGTGTTGGGGAACTGGACAGCTGGTTGGTAGCTCAGAAGAGCTCAACAGAGCACAAACCCCATGTCCTGCGTGCCTGGGGCACACCTCATGGAGCACGCTTTGACCCACAGACCTCCACACCACTGATAGGAAGCCTTGAGGAGGCTGAGGAGTGCTGAAACCAGACGGCCAGGTCACTGCCCTGCCCAGTGAACTTCATTTGCTCTGGAAATGCCTCCTGGAGTTGTATAAAAATAACCTGTGGGTTGGCTTGCCCCATGCTTGGGTGGTGATGTCAGGGCAGTGAGCAAACTATCTTCCATCAGTTTGGCTGTATTTTTAAACAGGAATTGTATTGCTAATTTGGGGGTGCTCTGGCCTGTAGATAATCTGGGCGCGTTTACGGGACGAGCTTCCTCCAGCGCCTATCAGTTAAAATCAGATGTATTTATACCAGGTATCAGGGTTGACCTTCCCTTCTCTGGCTTGTTTGGGAGAAGAGGTCATTGGGAAGCCATGCAGCAACTGTGGGAGTGCCAAGTGGACCTGTAAAGAGGTCACACAGGATGTGCCTGAGGAATAAACCTGAAGGCTGAGCATGCTCATCACATTGGATCTCATCATGTCTGAGGTCAGGGAGTGCCCTTGGTCATGCATGAGAGAGATGGGCCATGGCTCAGTCCCTTGTTGTACCCTTTCCAAGCTTGGCTGAAACGCCTGGCAGCAATGGAAATAGGAACATGCCTTTATTTTGAGGGTCTACACTCATGTACCCTACTGACCCAGGGAACTGGTTTTGGTTGGAAGAGACCTTTCAGATCACTGAGTCCAATCACTAACCCAGCACTGACAGGTCTCCACTAAACCATGGCCCTCAACACCACAGCCACACAGCTCTGAAATTCCTCCAGGGACAGGGACTCCACCATTACCCTGGGCAGCCCGGGCCAGGCTTTGACAGCCCTTCCATGAATAAATTGTTCCTTGTGTCCTGGTGCAACTTGAGGTGGTTTCCTCTTGTCCTTTCAAAGTCTCTCTGTCTCTACGTAAATGCACCTCATACAATGCTGTCCTTCCTTGGCCCAGACATAAGACTTCTCCAAGAGCAGGACCAAGCTAGAAGAGCCAAGGGGGCTGTCCACTTCATGAGAGAGGAGGAAAATCCTACTTCTGCCATTTTAGGTGGGCAGCAGAGTCAAGCAGAATGGGAAGCAGCATTTTACCACTACATCTAAACACTTGCCTGGACAGCTGCAGCTCAAAACTCATCCCTGGGGAGTTTGCTACCCTTTTTTAAAGACAAGTCCCAAATAACTTTTCCCCAGCCCTGGGCCCACCAACTCATGGCTGACTTGGGTCATAAGTGGCATGTTAAGAGGGCCATAGTTGAGCATGGGATACAGACGAGGGTTAATTTAAGCACTACCACTTTATGATAGAAAAAAAAAAAGAGAAAGACACAATTTGGGCTTTGTTGTTCTGTAAGCACAGGGACCGTCCTCTGGCAGCTCTGGTTGTTTACTCAGGCATTGTCAAGGAGGCAGGAAATACTGAGTCAGAAAGACAGCACAGAAAGGAACATCCAACACATGGACATCAGGCTACAAGCAATGCAGAAAGCTGAGAGAGTGGCTTTGAGGAACCTTGGATCTTTCTGGCAGTAAGCTACAGGAGCTTGGAGTCCTAGACAACTCTCTGAAAGGGTTGAGACAAATAAAATGGGTTGGAGGAGTGATCAGTGACAGCATCTTTGTGGATGCTGGTGGAGTCTCCATCTCTAGAGACATTCAAAACCTGCCTGAACATGTTCCTGTGTGACCTTCTCTAGGTGAACCTGCCTGGATTCAGTGATCTCCAAGAGGTCATACAACAACAGTATGTTAGGGGCTGGAAGTGACCTCAAAGGACCATTCAGTCCAACCTTCTGCCACGGCAGGGTCATCCAGGGCAGATCACACAGGAACACAACCAGGTGGGTTTTTAAAGTCTCCAGAGAAGGAGACTCCACAGCCTCTCTGAGCAGTCTGCTCCAGGGCTCTGTCACCCTCACAGTGAAAAAGTTTTTCCTTCTGTTCACATGGAACCTCCTCTGCTCCAGCTTGCACACATTGCCTCTTCCCTTATCACTGGACATCACTAAGCAGAGCCTGGCTCCATTCTCTTGATACTGCCCTGCATGTCTTTATCAGTATGAATGAGGTCACCCCTCAGGCTCCTCTGCTCCGAGCTAGAGAGCCCCAGCTCCCTCAGCCTTCCCCAGCAGGGAGATGTTCACTGCTTTCAGCAGCTTTGTGGCTCTGTGCTGGACTCTTTCAAGGACTTCACTGAGGGCCTTCTTGAACTGAGGAGCTCAGAACTGGACATAATATTCCAGATGAGGCCTTCTTCCAGAGGCCCCTTCCAAACTCTCCCATTCTGGGATTCCTCTTGACATTCTCCTGCAGAATCCACCCTCCAACTGCTCCCTCCTCAAAACCTCCTACATAAAGGTCCATCAAATGATATTTGGCACATTTATCATTGTCATGTTGTTCTCTGTTCACAGTTTCAGTAGTCCTCGTGTTTAGATCTTGGCTTGGAGGAGGCTCTGAAGTGTAACTTAGCTTTCTGAGGAGTAAAATTCAGTGAGCTGAGTGCTTTATAGCATTTCAGTGCAGAAGAATAACCATCACGTCTAGGGAGAAGGTCCTGACCCCCTAACTCTGTGCTGGTGAGACCCCAGGTTCTGGGGCCAGCTCTGGAGTCCTCAGCACAGCACACACAGGGACCTGTTGGAGCAGGGCTAGAGGAGGCCACAGCAATGCTGGCAGGGCTGGAAGGGCTCTGCTGGGAGGCCAGGCTGAGAGAGTTGGGCTTGCTCAGCCTGCAAAAGAGAAGGCTCCACGGAGACCTTCTGGTGGCTTTTAAGGCATTCAGGGGGTCTAGAACACAGGCAGGGACACACTTTTTCTCAGGGCCTGCTGTTATAGCACAAGGGGTGAGAGTTTGAAACAAAAAGAGATTCACAGTGGAGAGAAGGAAGAAATGTTTTAGGCTGAGGGTGGTGAGAGACTGTCCCAGATTGTGCAGAGATGTGGTAGATGTCCTATCCCTGGAACCATTCCAGGTGAGGCTGTTTGGAGCTCTGAGTAGCTTGCTCTAGTTGCAGATGTCTCTGCTGAGTGGCAAGGGTGTTGGACTAGGTGAATCTAGGATTTCCAGTCAAGTATGGGCTCCCCTCACCTCTGCACCCTGATTTCCCAGCTGGCAAAGGGAAGCCATTTACTCATCTCCTTCTGCAAAGTGCTTTGGGGTGTGTGACAGAGACATGCAAATCAGGGCAATTATTATTACTCCAACAAAGGAGCTATTGACATTTAAAGCAGATAAAGCTTTTAAATTACAGATGACACCCTAAACCCAGCCTCAGAAAAGTCCTGGCTTCATCCAGCCATGAGGCATTTCACTCCCACGGACTTTCAACATGTGGTTTCCTCCAAGCTGGATCTGCACCAGACGAATCTGCACCAGTGGCGTTCTGGACACTTTGGAAACAGCAGCAATTCGTGCTGGTGACCTTCAGCATGGATTTGTTTCACGATGGCCACAGCTCTGTGAATGTTTCCAATCACAGTGGTGTCCAAAATGCATCGCATGGTGAAGGTCCTCTAAAGCAGATGCTGAGCGAACTCTCAGAACTAGGAACAGCCACGAACTTTAAATTCCTCAAGTCTGGCTAACCAAGGCAGCCAATAACCAGAGCCAAGAGGAGCTCTGGGTACTTCCTGTGTCTCCAAACACCTCAAGGTGACCAAGTGGCTGTTCACTTGAACCTCCTCCCCTCTGCTCTCACCCTGACCTCTCTGTCTGGCTCCAAATCCGGGATCAACAGCAATTACCTATCCAACGTGGGTGTTTCACGGCTTGACCCAGCAATGTCTCTAAGGTCCTTAGGGGCTGCAGAGGTGCAAGTAGTTAATTATTGATTTAGCTGAGGTTTAAAGCACCCAGGTGGGAACATAATGATGGATGTGCAAACAAAAGAGTGTTGCTGTTAACCTAGCAGTTGATAGAGTTCACTAAATCAAAGGCATTGAAAGGGACCTCTGGGGATCATCTAGACCCTGGAGCACTATCTCAGTGAAGTGTGGAGATAGCAGAGTTGGGGGTTGCACCTAGTTTAGTCTCTTCCAGCCATAACAACTCCGTGACCAGGAGTGTGAAGTAGCATGGTCTGCATACCTTGAGCTGTAACCACCACTTTGTCCTGGGGTGAAAACCTTCATTAATGTCCTTCTGAGAGCAGACAAAGCAAAGCGAGGAGACAAGGCAGCCCAAACAATTTCCCTTGGTCTCCTGTTATCTCATCTTCTCTTGTTGAGAGAAAAGCATCAGAACCGATATGTGGCCACGTCCAGGGAAGACACTGTGAAGTACAGGTCAGCAGAGCTTGCTGCTGAACTGGAGCAGACCTCATTTGCACCAGAACACATTCACATCCCTGCTGAGTTACCAAGGCTTCAATCACATCACCTCAAGCAAATCTCAAGCGGGATTTCATAGAGAAGAAAAGCTCTGGAAAAGAGTTGGATGCTCTGGGAGCTTTGCTTGCTTCACCACAAGATGCCTGTCAGCACCTCCTGCAGTAGCACAAGGGTGACAGAGTTGTCTTTTTCATTCCCTAACTTTTCTGGTGGCCCTTCCTATCTAGCACCTTTCTGGATTTCCACACCCATGCCAGGGCATCAGCTCAGCTGGAGAACAGCAGTTTATCACAGGCCCACAGCACGGTAGGAGACCTCTGGAGATCATCTTGTCCAAACCCCACTGCTAAAGCAGGGTCACCTAAAGCAGGCTGCACAGGACTATACCCAGGTGAGTTTGGAGTATCTCCAAAGATAACTCCAGGGAAGGAGACTCCACACTTCCACTTGGACCTTACCCTTTAGAGAGTCTTTCAGCACTTTAAAGTCCTATTATTCCATGAACCCAGACTCAAACACAAAACAGCAGCACAACATCTGCCACAGCTGGACCTTACAGTGAGCAGAGGGATAGGGACAGACAGCAGGACACAGAGGCACAGGGAACTAATGATGTCTTTGAGAGTCAGAGGTGACTATAAAAGCATGGTAGGACCACCAAACAACACTGGTTTGAAGAAATACCCCGAGTGCTGTTTTATGTGGTTAAGGATGGTTAATGGGCAGTTTTCAAGCCCTTTCCCACACCAGAGCAAGCTCTGAGCCCCAACACCATCCCTAGCATCTGCTCTGAGGCCACTTCTGTACCTGATAAAACAACCATCAGGCTGCCCAGGCTCAGCCTGGGGTGGTGACTGGGACTCCAGTGGAGGACTGTGGATAGTTTCTGCTTGCAAATGCTGGAGACTGAATCACAGAGTGGTTTGTGTTGGAAGGAATCTTCAAGATCATTTTATTCCAACTACCCTGACATGGGCTGGGACAGCTAGAGTAGGTAGCTCAAAGGTCTTGTCCAGCCTGGCCTTGGAGAATTCCAGGGATGAGGCATCCACAAATTCCCTGAGAAAACTGAGACAGGCTCTCACCACACTCAGTGTCAAACATTTCTTCCTGCTCTCCAGTCTGGATCTCCCTCTTCTAGTTTCAAACCATCACCCCTTGCCCTCTCACAACAGACCCTGAGAAGAAGTCTGTCCTCAGCTTTCTTAGAGGCCCCTTTACAAGGCCACCAGAAGCTCTCCCCGGAGCCTTCTCTTCTGCAGGCAGAACAAGCCCAACTCTCTCAGCCTGGCCTCCCAGCAGAGCCCTTCCAGCCCTGCCAGCATTGCTGTGGCCTCCTTTGGCCCCACTCCAACAGAATCATAGAATCATAGAATGGTTTGGGTTGGAAGGGACCTCCAAGGGTCACCAAGTCTAACTCCCTCTGCAGTCAGCAGGGACATCCTCAAGTAGATCAGGCTGCCCAGAGCCCTATTGAGCCTCACCTTGAATGTGTCAAGGTATGTGGCCCCAGCCACCTCCTTGGGGCCACCTTTTCCAGTGTTTCACTATACTCAAGGTAGGCTTGCACCCTCCCTGAGCTGAAGACTATGACCAGAAAGCCATGCTTTCTCCTTTAACAGAATGCAAAAAGAAAAAAAGAAAAAGAAAAGGAAGAAAAATAGATGGTTGAAACAGGATGGGAGGGAGAGGGTCCTGCAGGCAGCCATCCAGACTCATCATGGGATGAGCTTCCCCTTCATCTGCCCAGAGATCAGGCTGCGCGGGTAAGGAGGGAACTGGAGGAGTTAACAGTCCCAGCCAGAGATATTCATGGCACCCAGAGTTCGTGTAAAGTTTCATACCAGGACCCTTTACTAAATTCTTTAGGTCATGGGAGAAAACACTGCAACTGTTTAGTCTGCAGGGAGGTGGTGGCTCTGGCCCAGCACTTGACTTCGCTGAGCAAACAGGCTGGAAGGCAAAGGGGCTGACAACCCTCTTATCTCCGCTGTCTGCTTCTCACTCCCTACCTCCCACTGCTGTGGCCAAGTTTCTGATGGGTATCAAGTAAGGGTGCCAGAGTTCCTTGTTGGAAAATGTGGGCTTCCTGGGATGGGGACAAGCCACCACTGACAGCCAGGAACTGGAGGTGAAGTGCCAGTCTGCAAAAACATGCTCAGAAAATCTTTCTCAGGGGCTTATGCTTACAAATACTATGAAGCCAAAGGGCTTCTGCTGCAGCAAATGCTCTGTTTGAGTTACTTTTTTCTCTTTAATGGATGTAAATGTGGTGCCAAGTGGTGTTCTCAGGGGTCTGAACTAGGATCAGTTATGTTCAATATATCCATCAATGACACAGACAGAGGGATCAAGTGCACCCTCAGCAAGCTGGCAGATGACACCAAGCTGAGTTGTGCAATTGACGTGCCTGAGGGACGAGATGTCATCCAAAAGGACCTGGACAAGCTGGAGTAGTGGCTCTGTATGAACCTTATGAGGTTCAACAAGGGCAAATACAATGTCCTGCTCATGAGCCAGGGCAACCCTGATATGAATCCGGGCTGGGGGGATGCAGGGCTGGAGAGCATCCCTGTGCAGAAGGACTTGGGGGTGCCAAGGGGTGCAGACCTGGACATGAGCCAGCACCAAGTGCTGCCAGCCCAGAGCCAGCTGTGTCCTGCCATGATCCCCAGCAGCATGGGCAGCAGGGACAGGGAGGTGATTCTGCTCCTCTGCTGTGCTCTGCTGAGACCCCTCCTGCACTGCTGGACACAGGTCTGGAGTCCTCAGCATACTACACACAGGGACCTGTTGGAGCAGGGCCAGAGGAGGCCACAGCAATGCTGGCAGGGCTGGAAAGGCTCTGCTGGGAGGCCAGGCTGAGAGAGTTGGGCTTGTTCAGCCTGCAGAAGAGAAGGCTCCAGGGAGACCTTCTGGTGGCCTTGCAGGGCTTCTAGGAAGGCAAGGACAGACTTTTTCTCAGGGCCTGTGGTAAGAGGACAAGGGGTGACAGTTTGAAACTAGAAGAGGGAGATTCAGGGTGGAGAGAAGGAAGAAATAGTTTGAGAGTGGTGAGAGCCTGTCTCAGGCTGCCCAGAGATGTGGTAGATGTCCCATCCCTCAGCTCCCCAGGTGAGGTTGTTACTGAGTCACCTGATCTAGATGCAGAAATTGTTGCAGCTCACTGCAAAGGGGCTGAACTATATGAGCTTTAATGGTCCCTTCCAACACAAATGGTTCCATGAGTATATGAAAGATGCTTTAATCTTGTCTGCTCACCCTCTGAACCATGCAGGTACAGAGCACCCTATGATGTCCTCAAAGCTGCTCAACCATGCTGGGTAAGCTAACAGAAAAGAGCTGTAGAAAACAACATTAACCTGCAAAACCCCTCAGTCCCACATAATTTTCTATCAGACTTTTATCTCTGAAGATATGCTCGTGAGTACCATGGCACGTTTTGCAGAAGATTGCTGGATCAAGTGACTGAGCATCACCAGGTAGACCACTGGATGGGATGGGCTGGAATATTAAAGCAATACAAGCAATTTCTGTAGTGAGTCCAGCAGAGGCTACAAAGATGTTACTGAGGGGCCTGGAGCATCTCTGTGAGGAGGAAAGCCTGAGGAACCTGGGACCACTGACTGTGGAGAAGAGCAGCCCCAGAGGGGATCTGACCAATGCTCAGCAAGACCCAAGGAGTGGGGAGCAAGAGGCTGGGGCCAGACACTTCTCAGTGGTGCCCAGCCACAGGACAAAAGGGGCAACAGGCACAAGCTGGAATACAAGAGGTTCCGTCTGAATATGAGGAAAAAATTCTTTGTTGTGAGGGTGCTGGAGGAGTGCAGCAGGTTGCCCAGAGACATTGTGGAGTATCCTTCTCTGGAGAGATTTCAGCCCCACCTGGCCATTGTGATGCTGGGCAAGCTGCTGTGAGTGCCCCTGCTTTAGCAAGGGTGTTGGACTGGATGATGTCCAGAGGTCCCTTCCAACCTCTGCCATCCTGTGGTTCTTTGAAACGCACCTTACTCCTATTAATGAAGCAGAAATTGAAAGGTTTTAGTTTTCCAGCCTGGCACCATGTCCTTACTCAGCACACACTGCTCTCACTGTCTTTGCCACTAAAATATGAAAAGAAAGAAATATGGAGGAATTTATCACTGGGAAGAGAAAAGGAAGCATTGGTCTGGGATGCTTGATGATGAAGCAGAGCAAGTGGAGAATTCTGTGGGTGGTATCACTGTTGATGGTGACAGAGGACATGTCACAGTGGAGTGGCATCATTGAGCCACGCATTATTTGCCCCTATACTCTCAAGACACTGCAAGTGTGTGTTTCATACTTGTATCTGCCCCAGTCAGGCATGGGACAGGGAACTGAAACCATTCTCATACATTTCATTCCTCACCCACTGTGTATCCTCCCAGGACTCATGCCACCAAAGCCACTTCAGGCCATCGTTCTCCATTTCTTTGTTTAACTGTCAGCAGCAGGAAAAAAGATGAGGCAGTGCAAAATGATACCCACGAGGGAGGTAAAGGGGATGTGGACTCCAAGTCAACATTGATTCTCCAAACGCAGTTTTTTAAGGGTAGATACACACAAAAACATCCAAGGGTGGAAAAAAAAGAGCAGCCAGGGAATGCTGAGGGTGCCCACACTACAGACACCTGCTCACAGGTGCCATGGGACCATCCCTCCAGGGTGTCACTGCTGCTCTACAGACCAGCCAAAACCTGCTCTGGGCAACCTGTGCTTGATCACATCAACCAGGCCAGCCTGGCTGGAACAGATTCTTGTGGCTCTGCTGAAAATCTTTAAAGAAAGAGAGATTTCCTGCAGGCAAGCACAAGACTGTCCCCGGTATCGCCACGGCCAAGGGATGCCAGGAACGAGCAAACCACCAGGAAACAAAATGAGGTACTGCCCCCTCCAGTGTCCTTCGAGCCAAACCCCAGCTCTGGGCTGACGATGATGCATGCGTCTGCTCTGGCCTTGGCTCAGGATGCCATGTTCCTGTCACCTGTTCCTCCAGTGTGCTCCTCTGCCAAAAGGATGTTTCACCTCCTAGCAAAGTGGAACAGGTTGCCCAGAGTGGTGGCAGATGCCCAGGTCAGGTTGTCTGGGGCTCTGAGCAGCCTGCTCTAGTTTCAGATGTCCCTGTTCACTGCAGGTTGTCTGGACTAGATGACTTTTAAAGGTCCCTTGCAACACAAACCATTCGATGACTGTATGACTGTGAAAGTGACTGGGGCATAAGGGGATTTGCAGGGTGGGTCCCAGGTGGAGTGATGCATTTCAGGTTCCTAGGGAGCCTCCAAAACTGCTCCCAGGTGAGGTGAAGTGATGCAGCTAACAGCAGGACTGAGGACAGCAGGGTGGCTGTGAGTACCTGCAGCAGGGATCATTCAACCCCACAGCATCCTGAAATCCCCACCTTAGGGTGCCCACTGCAGCCTGAGCTGGATTTATGCTGGAGCTGGCAGGAGCAGATGGTCTGGCAGGAGGGTGCCTTAGGCCAGCTGGGGCCCTGGGCTGGCAGGAACGTGCTCCCACATCCTGGGGTCAGATCTCAGTCTTTCAGGAGAAAATGGGGTGGGGATCATCTAGCCTGGTCTGAGGGGATCTCAGCATCGAAGTGTCCTCCCCTGCCTCCACTGCTGCAGGTGGAGGGAGCTTCTTAGACTTTTCTTCACCTCTCAGTCAATGGATAAATGGACTTTGGGGTGGATTTTCAGGTTTGGGTTTTCTTAGCTGCCTTCTTTACCAAAACCTTTGGAGGACCCTTAGGGGGACACACACCTCCCCTTTAGCATCTTCACCACCAGCAACAGACAGGAGCAGCTAGGCTCCCACTAAACCGGTAGCTCACTGCCTGGATCCGGCTCAGAGCTGCATGCCTGCAGCAGGCTGCAGTCTCCACCTACAGTCCAGTGGAGCCTCTGCTCTGCACTGCCTCCACGCAGCAGCCCATGCACAGGGTGTGCACTGCTCCCACAGCCCAGGGCCACCTGCTCTGAACATTCCCTCCGTGCAGAGGGATGTGGACACGCTTAAGAAGTAGGTGCATGTGAGCCTCACCAGGTTCAACAACAGCAAGTGCAAGGTCCTGCACACGGGTCAGGGCAGATGTGGGTACCAGGCACAGGCTGAGGGATGCAAGGCTGGAGAGCAGCCCCGTGCAGAAGCACTTGGGGGTGCCGAGGGGTGCAGACCTGGACATGAGCCAGCACTGAGTGCTGCCAGGTCAGAGCTAGTCCTGTCCTGGGATGATCCCCAGCAGTGTAGGCAGCAGGGACAGAGAGTGCCCTCTGCTCCTCTGCTGAGAACCCTCTGCACAGTTCTCAGCACAGCACACACAGGGAACCTGTTGGAGCAGAGCCAGAGGAGGCCACAGCAATGCTGGCAGGGCTGGAAGAGCTCTTTGGGGAGGCCAGGCTGAGAGAGTTGGGCTTGTTCTGCCTGCAGGAGAGAAGGCTCCAGGAGACCTTCTGGTGGCCTTACAGTGCTTCAAGGGGCCTTTACGAAAGCTGGGAACAGACTTTTTCTCAGGGCCTGTGGTGAGAGGACAAGGGGTGATGGTTTAAACTAGAAGAGGAGGATTCACAGGGGAGAGAAGGAAGAAATAGTTCACACTGAGAGTGGTGAGAGCCCATCCCGGGTTGCCCAGAGAGGAGATGCCTCATTCCCGGACACTTTCCAGGTGAGGCTGGACAGAGCTCTGAGTAACCTGATTTAGTTGCAGATGTCCCAGCTCACTGCAAAGGGGCTGGACTAAGATGACCTTTAAGTCTCTTCCAACCCAGACCATTCTATGACTCTACAAATGTGTGTGTGCTCTTAGCAGGCATCAATCAGGCAGCAGCTCAGCCAGAAATGCTGCTGGCATTGCTCTCTGCCAGCCTGCAGGACCAAGAGAAACCTCCATCAAGTCCCATCACTACTGGGAGATGTCCAGGTAGGAACCTTCACTGATCAGCAAACACGATGGGACACCAAGTACTGTCCCTGAGGTTAAAACACATGCTGGAGCAGAGGCTGATCCCCACCATGGCCTTGCAACCTTGGCCTTTCCAGGTTGAAAAGGAGCCAGAAGAAACCCCATACAGCTTGTTTATGGTGATGGCCAATTTCTCATGCCTGAGCACTGCAGTATCAGATCTTGCCAGCAGACTGAATTCAGTCAAATTCACCATTCCTTAGCATCTAAGGCTTTTTTTCCCCCAGATTAGTTCTGCATCCCATCAAGCTCTCCCCTGCAGAATGGACAGCTACTCAGAGTTAAAAACCTCTGTGTAGAGCCATAAGCATGGCTGCATTGGAGGGACTCCAGCTCAGCTAATCCCATCTTGGGGGGCTCCCCGTGCTTGTGGAGCACAGCTCCTGTCACCAATTTCCTCTCCCCTGGGAATCTCCTGATTGCTGATGAATACCTAAAGAGAACAGGGCCAGACTCTTTCAGTCATGCCCAGTGACAGGACAAGAGGCAGAGGGCACAGACTGGAACCCAGGAGGCTCCATCCGAACATGAAGAAGAAAATTCCTTGGTGTGAGGGTGCTGGAGGCCTGAAGCAGGTTGCTCAGAGAGGTTGTGGAGCCTCCTTCTCTGGAGCTTCCAACCCCAGCTGGTGATTGTGATGCTGGACAAGCTGCTGTGGGTGCTCCTGCTTTAGCAGGGGGGTTGGGCTAGATGATCATCAGAGATCCATTCCATCCTGACCACACTGGGGTTTTGTGATTCCTATTGGGGGAAACTGTTGCTTTTCTTTTTCTGTGCTTCAATAAACCCCCAGATCTTGAGTTAAACCCCTTTTTGTGCCCCATTAACCCTCCCCACATCTCACCATCAACCTCCAAGGAGGTGATGCTCAGCAGTCTCTCATCCCTGCCATGTTCCTGCATCCTGGAAAGGCCAGGAAGGAGTCACACGGCTGCTAGAACTGCTGCTGCGCTGGGGAAAGGCGGCATGTTGAAAGCAGGCAGCTTGAAATTTAATCCTGGGCTCTCCAATAGCTCACAGCCCCACATGGGACCTGTCTGCCAGCAGCAAAGCCCAGCCAGGGTTATCACTACGGGCAGAGGATGACGGCTTGGCCAGACTCATGGGTAACGGTGGGGCCAGCTTTAATTGGTGCCCAGATCTGCTCTTCACCTGCTGACATGGGCACTGTGCCAGCCTGGTCCCCTTGCTCCCTCTCCTGCCCACTGCTGATGTTTGCACTTGGCCTGGGATGACTATGGAAAATAACTCTGAATTAATAACAAAATGTAAAATCATTATGAAATAAAACCAGAAATGTAATTATAAATGACAATGATGTGATCAATAGCAACACAAGTAAAAATGCTCTGTTGGAGAAGCACAGAGCGCTTTCAGAGGCACAGCTGAGGCAAACAAGAGAGAATGTCTCTTTTCCACTCCTCATTTTCTCCATGCTTGAGAGCAGAGGAGTGATGAGACCAGCTTTGGAGTCCTCAGCACAGCACAGATAGGGACCAGCTGGAGTGGGGCCAGAAGAGGCCACAGCAATGCTGGCAGGGCTGGAAGGGCTCTGCTGGGTGGCCAGGATGAGAGAGTTGGGCTTGTTCAATGACCAGAAGAGAAGGCTCCAGGGAGACCTTCTGGTGGCCTTTTGGGGCTTCAAGGGAGCTAGAATAAAACTGGGCCTTTTTCCAGGCAGGGGCTGTTGTGAAATGATAAGGGGTGATGGTTTGAAACTGAAACAGGGAGATTCAGACGAGAGAGAAGGAAGAAATGTTTGACACTGAGTGCGGTGAGAGCCTGTCTCAGGTTGCCCAGAGAGGTGGTTGATGACCCATCCCTGGAACCATTCCAGGTGAAGTTGTTTGGGGCTCTGAGCAACCTCTCTAGTTGCCGACACTCCATGTGCATGAATCACATCTGCAAAGCTGCATTTACCCAGCAGCTTTTGCTGCTGAGTCCCTTCGGGGTTTACAAAACCAGGCTGTGCTGTCAACATTAGCAGTGAAATGTAAGGAAGAAGGTTTTTAAGCTCTGCAGGGCTCTGCAAAGGCCCAAAGGTATTTACACAAGAGGAACATCATCTGCTATTTCTCAGCCTTTGTTAGGCTTCCATGGGGAAGCCTAACATGCACACACCAGCTCTGAGGTTCACTGCTGAGATGTCCCTCATCTCCTCAAAAGAGTGTTGTGGAGAGGCTTGAGCTGAGGAGGCTTTTCCCATTGAACCACCATCTCACACTGGGAAGAGGTCAACTGAACTGAGCCATCTGTAATTAAACTCAATTAAAACAGACATAGAGAGAGGGATGATGAGTTTTGCAGTAGTGTTGGACCTTGTGGTACGCTCTTGAGCTGCACTCAGATCCTCCTGCCTCCAGCTCTTGTTAAAACACAAACCATTCCCCTAGAACTTATGTGAAGGGATCAAACCGTAGTTTCAGCACTATTCCTGAGTAGTACTTCCATGTCCCAACTCTACAGTCTGCAGTACTGTGATGGTTGGGCATTAACCCACCCCCCCACACTTTGAATTTGCCCCAGCTAACTCAGAAGGGTTCCAGGAATATAAATGAAGCTATTTATTTTACAGCAGCACAATATAAAAGCAGATACCCATGCATGTTACTGTCCTTGATGTCCTCACTCTCAGAATTCCTCTGTGGCAGAAAGGGCTGCTCTCCCTAAGAGGCTAAGTCATTTGCTCAAATCAGGAAAGAAGAGACTGCAGCTCATTCCTCCCAGACCCTCATTCTCAACAGCACAAACACTTCCCTTAGCACCTTGAATGGTTTCCAGTATGCAATGCCACATGCAGGTGCCTGTATCCACTGAAGTGATTAATCCTAAATTTCCCAGTTCCATCCTCTGCCTAGGATGACAGTAACAGCTTTTTGGTCACATTTATCCAAAAAGCTGTCACAGTGAACATCTCAAATCTAGTCAAGGTTTAAGGTGTATCCTCTGTCAAAATCCACAGGATTTGGCTCAAATTTCTACAACCAGAGCAAAGCACCAAGGAAGAACGAAGGAAGGGTCATTTCTGGGACATCAAGAGATCAGGCTAAGATAAGGAAGAAACCCTGCACAGGTATGCAACTGGGGTGTGCCAAAGGATGTGTGATAGGGTATTATCATAGGGTATGCACTAGGCTATCACAGAATCCCATCATGGTGGGAGCTGGAAGGGACGACAAGGGATCATCTAGCCCAAGACCCCTGTTAAAGCAGGGGCACCCAGATGAACTTGTCCACCATCACAATGGCATGGGGGGTTTGGAATCTCTGCAGAGAAGGACAGTCCACAACCTCTCTGGGCAGCCTGCTCTAGGCCTCCAGCACCCTGACACCAAACAAGTTGTTCCTGATGTTCCTATGTTACCTCCTGGGTGGCTACTTGTCCTGCCACTGGACACCACTGGAAACAGTCTGGCCATACCCTCTTCACCCCTGTCCTTTAGCTATGGATCAGCACTGAGAAGATGGCCTCTCAGGCTGCTCTTCTTGAGGCTCAACAGTCCCAGAGCTCTCAGCCTTTCCTCCTCACAAGAGATGCTCCAAGACCCTCAGCATCTTTGTAGCCTCTGCTGGACTCTCTCCAGTAGTTCCCTTTCTCTTTTTAACTGGTGACCTATCGTAGACCCAGGACTCCAGATGTGGCCTCTCCACGTGGTAGTGGGAGAAAGGACCCTGCCTTAACCTGCTGGCCACACACTTCTTAAGTACTCCAGAAGACCATTTGCCTTCTTGGCCAGAAGAACACATTGGGTTTCAGCAGTGCTCTGCTGCTCTGTGTCGAGAGGTGCATTTTGTGGTGAGCTTTTTTCTTCATAAAGAGAAGGTATCAGCCTTCTGTTTGATGTGCTGTTGGCCATGGTTGCTAAGGGGAGCAGGGTACAATTACAGCCCCAATGATGTCCACTCTAATAATACCCTTGGCTCTGCATAGCTCAGCTGCAGACGCTGCTCTGCTATAAAGAGCACAGCCATTTCAACAGAGGAGTACTCCAACTTATGTTACATGAGGAGGGCTTGTGGCACGTTGTCTTTTCACCCTCCCATCACAGCCTGGACATGCCAGTGGGTGAAACTATGACAAGCAAAACCCTCTCACAGCAGACTTTCAACTGATTAACACAGAAGGTGTTTCTAGAGGGGTGAAGAAACCCCTGAGATGCTCTTTCATAACCTACCCACTCAAACTCCCTGACCAGCCTGGTCCATCCCGAGGGCTTACACAGCCCTAGATCACTCCTTGTACCAAAAACCAAACCCAACTCAATGCACACAAAAGCAAACTCAAACCTCCAGAGTCAAGGACCCACATGGCAATGTCTCTCCCAGACCAACCAGCAATCCACCCCATGATTCTCCTTTCCACATCTCCCTTAAGCATCCCAAAGAAGTTTGAGGTACCCAAATTCAAGACTCAGCCAAGATTTGGGACCAAACAGATTGCAGTCTGAGGAGGGTAGATTCAGACTAGATATTAAGAAATTATTTGCAGTGAGGATGGTAAGACAATGGAAAAGGTTGCCTAGAGGTGCCCCCTCCCTGGAGGGGAGTCCTGACTGGGTGAGGCCTTGGGCAACCTGATCTAGTATCCCTGCCCATGGCAGGCAAGCTGGAACTGGACAATCTTTAAGGCCCCTTCCAACCCAAAACATTTCATGAATCTATGGAAACACTGAGTGACAAATGCAAATCAGAGCTTTCCTGATAGATCTGATAAAGTGGTGCAATGCCAGCATGGGAGGATGGTCTGCAGAAGAGCTGATGGCTGGAAGTGGGGGTGACGTGACTGCATTTCTGTACTGTGTCTGTTTGGGGATCAAAACAAGTCACCTGAGACAAGCTGTGGACATCTGCAGTCCCCCATGACGCTTGTTTTAAGGTCTGGAGAGGTACAGGGGTGATGTCTATGGGTACTGGCATGCTGGCAGGGCAGTTCAGTGGGCTAATACACTAATGCATGAGACTCTCTGGTGGGGATGAGCTGTTTCCACCATGGTCCTGTGAGAAAGGGACAAACAGTCTTCTACAAAACAGGAGCATAGGCCAGGAACAGGTCGAGGGAGTGTGAGGGATCTGTCCCCAGGTGCCAGCAGTGCTAAGTTGGGGGGGATCAAGGCTGATCCTGATTTATCACACCCCAGCAGAGTAATTCCCCATCTCACCGGTGCCCAGCAAGCCGAGCTCCTTACATCCAGGGATCAGATTAGTCTGAAAGGTGCTAGAGTGACACAAATCCATCCCTGCAGCGAGGGGTTTACTAAAGGTGGTTTGGTATTGTTTGGTTCAGGTTTTCTTTAATTAGTGGTGAATTATCTAGAAATGGCTGGTGGAAAATATCTGATGGTGGAAGGGCCAGAACTGTATTTGAGTAATCACAGAATGGTTTGGGTTAGAAGGGACTTGACAAATTATGTAGCCCCAACCCCCCTGCCACACGCTGGGTCACCTTCCACTAGACCAAAATGTTTAAAGCCCAATCATCTCCCACCTCTCTGGGCAACCTGCGACAGGCTCTCACCACATCCAGTCTCAACTATTCCTTCCCTTTCTCTACTCTAAATCACCCTCTTTTAGTTCAAACCATCACTCCTTGGCCCGTCACAACAGACCCTGAGAAAAAGTCTGTCTCCAGCTTTCTTCTCAGTCTCTGTAATCACTGCAAGGCCACTGGAGCCTGAACAAGCCCAACTCTCTCAGCCTGGCCTCCCAGCAGAGCCTTTCCAGCCCTGCCAGCTTTGCTGTGGCCTCCTCTGGCTCCGCTCCAACAGGTCGCTGTTTATGCTGTGCTGAGGACCCCAGAGCTAGGGTCAGCAGTGCAAAGTGGGGGTCTCAGCAGAGCGCAGCAGAGGGGCAGAACCCTCTCCCTGCCCCTGCTGCCCATGCTGCCGGGGATCACCTCAGAACAGAGCTGGCTCTGGGCTGGCAGCTCTTGGTGCCAGCTCATGTCCAGCGTGGCACCCACCAGCACTCCACAGGGCTGCTCTCCAGCCCTTCATATCCCAGACTGGACTGACACCAGCAATCGCCTTGGCTATGTGTAGGACTTTGTATTTGGCCTTGTTGAACCTGATGAGATTCACATGGGCCCACTTCTCAAGCTTTTGAGTTAAGAAGAAGATATGAAGATATCAATATGCTATCCATAGTATCCTCTTCACCTATTATCCAACACATCAACACCATCAATCTCCTTATTTCACATCTAGGTACCTGTAACAAGTCCTGCTTCATACCTACACCTCCAGCCAGGGTTACCAAGCCTGAATGCAAGACCAAAACTGCCAGCTTAGGGCTTGAGCAGAGTACTTTGTGGATCTTTGTGAATACATTTCTTTTCTTCTGAGTCAGAAAAAGAAACCGTGCTTGGAGAAAGTCAAAATCCTTTACTATCAAAAAGGAAATGTTAAATTATTTAACTTCACACAGCATTTTGCTTTTGAACTGTACTGACCTGCTACCTTTTGCCCCACCAAGACATTTCTAAAAGATGTTCAGCTGGAGTTTGAGCAAATCCCTTTGGCATACATCTCCCTGCTCCAGCGGATGAACTCAGTCACCCGCACACCCTGCTCGGTCTTTGCATTTAACTTCTTCCAAGCTTTCCACAACAGACATCACATTACCATCACACTAAGACTGGCTACATGTTCCTGGGAAGCACTTTGGGGCTTTGTGGAGGGAGTAGATAAATTATTGATCCCATGTTCATGCTATGAAGAGTTGAACAAGAAGCCAGTTGTTGCTGCGCATGGCGCTGTGGAATAACTCAGTCTCTGGGATCTGTTGGTAGTGATGGAAATGGCATCACAGAACTGTTTTGGATGGGAGACACCTTTAAGATCATTGAGTCCAACCATTAACCCAGCATCGCAAAGTCCACCATGATGCAGTAACCACGACCCTCAGCAACATATCTAAATGGCTTTTAAATCCCCTCAGGGATGGGGACTCCATCACTTTCCCCATCAGACTGTTTCAGGGCTTCGCAACCCTTTTGGGGAGGATCATTCTTCATGTCCAACCTAAGCTTTCTCTGATACAACTCAAGGATTTTCCCTCTTGCGCTATCAACTACTACTTGGGAGAAGAGACCAACCCTCACCTGGCTCAAATCTCCTTTCAGGGAGTTGGTAGAGAGCCAGAAGTTCTCCCTTCAGCCTCCTCTTCTCCAGGCGAAGCAATCCCTGTTCCCTCAGCTGCTCTTCACTACATTTGTGCTTTAGACCCTTCACCAGCTTTGATGCCCTTCTCTTGACCCACTCCAGCACCTCAGTGTCCTTTCCTGGGGTGAAGGGCCCAAAACTCAATACAGTATCAAGAAAAAAATCACTTCCTGGTATACATAATAGGCAAATGTGCTGCCCAAGAGCATTCCAGAGGAGAGATGAGAAAGAGCAGGAACAGGGTGAGATGCAGAGTTAGAGATGCAACCACAGCAGTGACAGACGCAAGACTTGACCTGCAACTTGGCAGAACTATCTTAGGTGACTTTAAATATTGATTTTTTTATTACTATATTTTGCTCCTGATTTCTCAAAATCCAGCTTAGCCCAAACAAGTTACAGCCAGCAGGGACAGCACTCAAGGGATGATGTCCAACAAGACGAAAAAGGGCAAGATGATGTGTTAAGAAATGCAGTGATGCTGAGGACCAAATGTGTGCAGAAAAGAGGCATGAGACAAGAGCTTTTTACGTGCCACATGACATGTGTGAGAGGTAATCAGAATCATTTTGGTTGGAAAAGGCTTTAAGATCAAGTCTAACCTTGACCCAGCACTGGCATGTCCACCATGTTCTCCAACACCACATCTATTTATTGACATCATTTATCAACAGTCCTGGCTCACTGGAGAGGTCCCCAAAGACTGGAAGCTGCCAATGTGATGTCCACCCACAAGAAGAGCTGGAAGGAGGAACCAGGAAATGACAGACCTGTCATCCTGACCTCAGTGCCAGGCAAGGCCATGGAACAGGTCGTCTTGAGTGCCATCACAAAGCACCTACAGGATGGCCAAGGGATCAGGCCCAGCCAGCATGGGTTTAGGAAGGGCAGGGCCTGCCTCACCAACCTGATCTCCTTTTATGATCAGGTTACCCACCTGGTGAATATGGGGAAGGCTGTGGATGTAGTCTACCTGGACTGCAGCAAAGCCTTTGACACTGTCTGCCACTAGCAGCTCCTGGCAAAACTGGCAGCTCATGGCTAGGAAAGATTCACTCTGGTACGGGTCAAGAACTAGCTGGAGGGCTGGGCCCAGAGAGTGGTGGTGAATGGTGCCACATCCAGTTGGCAGCTGTCACCAGTGGTGTTCCCCAAGGATCAGTGCTGGGCCCAGTCTTGTTCAATATCTTTATTAACAATCTGGACCAGGAGATTGAGTCCAGCATCAGTATGTTTGCAGATGACACCAAGCTAGGAGCAGGTGTGGATCTGTTGGAGGGTAGGAGAGCCCTGCAGAGGGACCTGGACAGGCTGGATGGGTGGGCAGAGGACAGTGGGATGAGATTTAACAAGGCCAAGTGCAGGGTTCTGCACTTTGGCCACAACAACCCCAAGCAGCACTACAGGCTGGAGACTGAATGGCTGGAGAGCAGCCAGGAAGAAAGGGGCCTTTGGGTACTGATGGATAGTAGGCTGAAGATGAGCCAGCAGTGTGCCCAGGTGGCCAAGAGAGCCAATGGCATCCTGGCCTGCATCAGGAACAGTGTGGCCAGTAGGACAAGGGAGGTTATTCTTGCCCTGTACTCAGCACTGGTCAGGCCACACCTTGAGTACTGTGTCCAGTTCTGGGCTCCTCAATTCAAGAGAGATGTTGAGGTGCTGGAAGGTGTCCAGAGAAGGGCAACAAAGCTGGTGAGGGGCCTGGAACACAAACCCTATGAGGAGAGGTTGAGGGAGCTGGGGTTGTTTAGCCTGGAGAAGAGGAGGCTCAGGGGGGACCTCATTGCTGTCTGCAACTACCTGAAGGGACACTGTGGCCAGGTGGGGGGTGGCCTCTTCTCCCAGGCAACCAGCAACAGAACAAGGGGACACAGTCTCAAGTTGTGCCAGGGGAAGTATAGGCTGGATGTTAGGAGGAAGTTCTTGCCAGAGAGAGTGATTGGCATTGCAATGGGCTGCCCAGGGAGGTGGTGGAGGCACTGTCCCTGGAGGTCTTCAAGATAAGACTGGATGAGGCACTTAGTGACATGGTCTAGTTGACTGGATAGGGCTGGGTGCCAGGTTGGACTAGATAATCTTGGAGGTCTCTTCCAATCTAGCTTATCCTATGATTCTATAACCTACACAGCTTTGACATCTTCCCAGTGGTGGTGACTCAGTCACTGCCAACCACTCTAGAATGGCCAAATCCAAACACGTATCGCACTAAGGATGTGAGTTCATGGTTTCAGCTCTACACACCCTGACTTCTTACAGGCAGAAGGATGGAAGGTCCATGCAACACCCTCCCCAGAAAGCAAACCCCCTACAGAGGGTGGTGGCACAGTAGAACATGTTCCCCCCAGTAAACCACAGACAGATAAGAGCAGTTGTGCTGCCCCATCATACAACATTTTCAAAGACTAGGGGTCAGACCCATGCATTCCAACTTTGCTGTCCCTGATGGGTTTGAAGCAGAACAGTCAACCAATGCTGTGTATAACAATAAATAAGGCACCCAGAACAATTAGAAAAGACACTAATTGTTTCAGTTTGGGCTGCAACCACAAAGCAGAACCAAGCCCTTCAGCCTTGTGATGCAACCAACGGCCTACTCTGGGACCACAACTTAACTTAGTATCTCCAGTGCTGAAACTTCAGCCAAAAGGAGCAGCAAACATCCTCCACTGCTAGACCCCCCCCACTTCCACCTGTCTTCATGCTGGGGGAATGCTACCACAAGCAGCCCACGTATTTCACAGAGGGGTTCTGGCATGACATTGCACATCTCCACCTACAGCTCATAATTTTATCTCATTACCTGCAACATGTTGAGGAGCAGGCTCCGAAATTTGGTTCCCTCCACCATGAAAAGGGCCATTTTGTCACAGAGCTTGGCTGCTGTGGAAGCAAAGCTGCGGTCTGTCACCGCTTTCTGGTAGATGGTCTTCACTATCTCCCCCAGCATCTCCTCAGAGTTAGTAGAGTTCTGGGCCTCCTCCATGAAGGTGGTGAGCTTGGAGTCAACGTCGCTGCTGTTGTTCCTCATGCTGTTGAGGATTTCAATTAATTTGTCCATTTTGTTCTTTTCGGGATTGGTGGTTTCCACCGTGACTTCGTCCTGGTCCGTGAAAAGGGAAAGACAAGGCGTCTGTTACACAAGGAAAAAACAGATAGATCAGCCCTTGTCCTTCCACAGACAGGAAAGGGGGAAGGGGGTTGGAGAGACAGACAAACAGACAGAGAAAAAGCAAAGCATCTTTTACAGGCACAATAGTCTCATCACAGTATAGAAAACCACAAGCCAACAAGTCCTGCCCCAGCAGTGTTCTCTTTCTCCATTCCCCACCACACTCAATCCCATGGTCCTCCTCTCCCCCTCCCTCCCCCCTCCCCAGCTCTGGGAGGTGACAACTTCCAATACCATAAGAGGGCTACAAGAAGGCAGGAGAGAGAGTGTTTACAAAGGCCTGCAGTGACAGAACAAGAGGCAATGGCTTCAAACTAGGTAAGAGTAGATTAAGGTTGGATATGAGGAACAGGTTCCTTACTATGAGAGTGCAACACTGGAACAGGCTGCCCAGGGAGGTGGTTGAGGCCCCATCTCTGGAAATACTCAAAGTGAGGCTGGGCAGGGCTCTGTGCAACCTGATCTAGGTGAGGATCCCTGCTGACTGCAGAGGGGGTTGGACTGGATGACCTTTGGAGTCCTTTCCAACCCAGACCATTCTATGATTCTAAGATGTTCTAGGAATGGTGGTCAAGGTTTGACCTCCTCTGACTGTCTTCAGCATCCTGGACAGGTTTCTGGGGGAATTTACAAACATGGTGATAATGGACATTTCTCTTTGGCCTTTGGAAATTGCAATGGTATGCAAAATGCCACCCCAATATCTGCCTTTTCCTAGCTACTCGATGATCTAAATGCAGATCAGAAATGTCCATGAACCCAGTATCAGAAAACTCTTAATATTTCCATCTCTTGGCTGCTACACTTCTCATTTTATGTCACTGCTCTATGATTTAGTACTACTTTTCAGCTGTTAATTACACGTTGTCTACTTTCTCCCA
The DNA here is from genome assembly GCF_015220805.1 of Pogoniulus pusillus. Classification (NCBI taxonomy): domain Eukaryota; kingdom Metazoa; phylum Chordata; class Aves; order Piciformes; family Lybiidae; genus Pogoniulus; species Pogoniulus pusillus. The sequence goes on from NC_087309.1 coordinate 89,097,885, forward strand.
GCGTAAAGCGTGCATCCTGCTTGCTCTGGTCTACTCCCTTCTTCTCTTCCAGTGCAAGCTTCAAGTTTACTTTACATTACAAATCTGTGGCAATTGCTCAGACAACCCCATGATCAGCCAGAAGCTGGGAATTGTCCAAAACTTCAATTAGGAGGCCAGTTGTGTTTATGTGACAGGTTTCACATAAGGGGTAGAGACCTGACCCTGGGGAGGAATAACCCTCTGCACCAGGACAGGTTACGAGGTTGATCTGATGGAAGGCAGCTCTGCAGAGATGGACCTGGAAGTTCTGGTGGACAAGAAGTTTGTGAAGGGCTAGCAATGTGCCTTTGTGGCCAAGAAGGCCAGTGGTCTTCTGGGGTAGCATTCAGAAGAGTGTGGCCAGCAGTCAAGGGAGGTTTTCTCCTTCCTCTACTCTACCCCAATCTGGAGGATTGTGTCAAGTTCTGGGGGCCCCCCAGTTCAACAGAGACAGGGAACTACTGGAGAGAGTCCAGCAGAGGCTGCAAAGATGCAGCGGGACCTGGAGCATCACTGTGAGGAGCAGCCCTAGGGGGGATCTGATCAATGCTGATCCATAGCTAAGGGACAGGGGTCAAGAGGATGGGGCCAGACTCTTGTCAGCAGTGACCAGCAACAGGACAAGGGGCAATGAGCATAAATTGGAACCCAGGAGGTTCCATTTGAACAGGAGGAAAATTTTCTTTGGTGTGAGGGTTCTGGAGGCCTGGAGCAGGCTGCCCAGTGAGGTTGTGGAATCTCCTTCTCTGGAGAGATTCCAAACCTGCCTGGACATTGTGATCCTGGGCAAGCTGTTGTGTGTGCCCCTGCTTTGGCAGGAGGGATTGGACTGGATGATCCCCAGATGTCCCTTCCAACCCTCACTGTGTTGGGATCATGTGACAGCTTTGCAGGGATAATATTAAAATGAGGGCTCTGAAAGTGTCTGCTGTACTTCCATTTGCTTTGAAGAACACAAAAATAAACTAAGAAATTCTCTTCCTCCCCCCTCATGCCACACACATAAATAGTAAATGCACATGCATTTGGAGGTTTGCATTTCCAGCGTGCACTCCCATGGAACTGTATACGTTCAGGTTATTTTCACCATGGGTCTTGGAAATCTTACTGGAGATACCCCCACGGATGCATTTACCAGTCAGACAAAAGAATTTCAAGAGCAAGAATCTGAATTTCTCAAGGCTGGGGGCAGAGGGTGCAAATGGAGAGATATCATCTCAAAATTCCTCAGAAATCTGAATATTGTTTTCAGAAAGGATTTCTCCTCTGTCACTTGCACACGACAGTTCTGTTATTGTTGGGTAGTAGGGAGGAAGGGGGAAAGATAAGGACCTTTCAATTCATTGCTGAGATAAGTGGATATCAGCTTTTAAGTAACTGACTCCAACTGTTCAGCACTCAAGAAGTCAAAGCTCTGTCACTGTGGAGACAAAGTGCCTTTTTTTAGACCTCTTTGCAAAGCGGATGAGCTCTGCAGAGCACGAGGCAGTCAACTGAGATCAGCTGCCAGGCAAGGAGCACTGACACTGCTGCTCATGACTACAGCAGCCCCCCACAAGGGCCTTAGAGTGGGTAGGGGGAGAATTCCTCATGCTTCCTGGAGAATCGAATGTGGTAGCACCTTCCTCACGTCCACACCAGCCTCCCTCAAGGGCCTGAGAATGGGTAAGAGGACAATTCCCAGTTCTCCTCAGAGAACTCAAGCTGGTAGCACCTTGTTCTTGTCTACACCAGTCTGCCTCAAGGATCTTAGAAATGATAAAGGGAGAGCATGTCTCCTAGGAAGACAGGCAGAGAGATTTAGGGTGGTTAGCCTGGAGAAAAGAAGGCTTCAGGGAGACCTCAGAACTGCAGTTCAATATCTGAATATTCTACAGGAAGGCTGGGGAGGGGTTGTTCAGAAGGGCCTGTGGGGACAGGATGAGGGGCAATGATGGTTTGAAACTGGAGCAGGCCAGATTTAGGTTGGACATTAGGAGGAAGCTCTGCACAATGAAAGTTGTAAAATACTGGAACAGGTTGCCTAGGGATGTGGTTGAGGGCCCATACCTGGAGACATGCAAGGTTGGACCTAATGTGGCCTTAGGCAGCCTGGTGTAGTTGGATGGGGCCCTGCTGACTGCAGTGGGATTGGACAAGATAATCTTTGAGGGTCTCTGCCAACCTTGTGTAATCTGTGAAACTGAGAACTTCCAGACCTCCTTAGAGACCTCAAGCCGGTACCAACCTCAACCAAGAAGCCAAGCTTAGCTTTGTGTCAATGAGTGGCCTCCTGAAGAAGCACAAAGACCCCTGAAGAGCAGTGCTGACCCTGCTAAGTTTAGATAAATTGGGTGCATTCGCAGAAAGGCCCCCTGAGCCCAGCCTGCCCTTATGGAGAATGGCCAACAGCCAGACTCCTGGGAGAAAGGCAACTCAAGGTTTCCCTAAGAAGTAATACCTTTTCTTTTAGTCTCCTCCTCAGTCTGTCTTTGGAAGACTGAAGCAAATTGATCTTGGGTCTCTCCCCAACGCGCTCGTGAACACTGTCCTTGCGTTTGGTCTCTGACTCCTGGGGGTACTGCTGAGACTGCTTCTCCACAGCCTCCGGGCCCCGGTGTGCCTCCGCGGGGATGTGCACGGTGCAGAGGGAGGGCTCCTCGATTTTCAGGTTCTCAGTCTCTTTGGCGTTTCTGTGCGTCTCTTTGTCATTGGGCGAGTGCTTCTGGTTGTGGTGCCATCGCCGGTTCTGGCTGTAGCCGTGGTGCCCCGTCCTGCCTGAGGAATGAGGGGCCTGGCCTCCTTGGTAGGCTTTCTGGTGGTCTCTGTTGTGTTTGGTGCCACCTTGCTGATGATCGGCGTGTTGCTGAGTCTTGTTCCCACCAGGAACTCTCTGCTGTCGTCTGGAAAAGCCAAGAGAAAGTTGTTTAGTTCACCCTTTCCTGCATGGTCCTGTTTGGTCAACACATCTGTCCCACCCGTCTGGCCCTCAGTGGGTGGGTTCTTTGGGTCTCCTTACCATAAAAAAGGAGGCAATTTCTTGGCATCTAACACAGCCTAGTACCAACTCATGCCTCCACTTCTATGTCAGTAATGGGAATATTTCAGCTGCAAGTTTTCACGAACACTAAGATAACGTGGCTTTGGTTCCCAGGAAGGTCTCTCCTAGGCTTCTATGCTGTCTGTGTTGCTTCCACACTGAACCAGGGGACACCTGGTTAGTCCCTGCTGAGCAGCAGGAAGTCAGCCAAGCAAGAAATAAGAAGAAAAATCTTTTCCCAAAAACCAGAGGAGCTCCTGACACACTTGGCCTATAGGCATTGTTTGCTCCTTTTTCCTCCCACTGCTGCTGTACCAACATGGCCAGACTGCTGCACTGGTTTGCAGTGAAACCATTTAAAGTGTTATCAGGAATTTTGAAATGAGGGGGGAAAAAAAGTTAAAAGGATATTGCTGAGTAAAAGAGGTGTCCACACCAAACAGTTTCATTTGACCTTTCTTTATGCATGAGCATCATCATTGCTACACTGGGACAGGATGTGTACTTGGATGAAGAAATTGAGGATCATGCTTGCCTGTGGCAGCACAGGGAGCCAGGACCATTACCTCTGGACACGAGGCTGTATGAACGCAGCTCCAAATGAGAAACAAAGATATTTAACAGCTACTAAATGGAGGATCAGGGTAGTGCTGGTCCCCTTGCACTCAGCGCTGGTGAGCTCACATCTCAAATATGGGGTTCAGTATTGGGCCACTCAGTACAACAAGGACATTGAGGTGCTGTACAAACATGAGCAAGGAGGCTGGTGAAGGGTCTAGAGCAGAAACCTTGTGGGGAGCAGCTGAGGGAACTGGGGATGTTCAGCCTAGAGAAAAGTAGGCTGAAAGAAGACCTCCCTGAAAGAAGGCTGGAGCCGGATGGCGGTTAGTCCCCTTTCACAGGTAGCAAGTGATAGGACAAGAGGAAACAGCCTAGTTTAACATTGGGTACTATTTCTTCCCCAGGAGTATTGCCCAGACATGGCAGAGGCTGCCCAGGGAGTTCCCATCTTGGAGGGATTTAAAAGCATGAAGTTGTGATGCTGAGAGACATGGTATAATGGTGGGCTTGGCAGTGCTGGGTTTACAGTTGGACTTGATGATCTCAAAGGAGTTTTTCAACCAAAACAATTCTGCTTGAGAGGTAACAGTTGCTCAGAAGGGTAGAGTAAGTCCCCATATGCTGGCCATAACTGGTAGACAAGATGGCAAGTCCTTCAAAAAAACAGTGGTTGAGTGGATGAAATGCCCTAGCAGCCTTGGACGCCTCTGATTTCCATGCAGGCAGCAGCCACGGCTGCCTCACACAGAGAAGGCAGAGATGGAATGCCATCAACAGTGATGTGGAGAAGATGAAGATATCCCTTGCACATATCTTCACCCAGCACAGCACAGGGTTAGCCCTAAACGTGGCAGCATCTCTCTGTAACACTCAGCACTGTCTCTGAGAGAATGTGAAATGCTGCAACGTCCATCTCCCTACAAGGCTGCTTGGAGGTTCACAGGAGACATCTCCCCAACTTTGCCTGTTGAAACAGAGAAACAACTGGGAAGACTGTGACGACCACAGCAGCCTGCTTCTGTCCTGGTTTCGCAGCAGTTGTAATCTCCTGCTCAGCCTCATCTCTTGCCCCAGAGCACAGCCTCCATTCAGATAAAGATCAGCACTTTGTTTTGTTTTAATCAGCTGCACCACTCCGGTGGGACAAAGGACAGAATCAGAACCACTGAGGCTCGTTCCTGTGTCTCCTGCCCTAGGTGACCCTGCTCTGGCAGGGGGTTGGACTGGATGATCTTTCAAGGTCAATTCCAACATTCTGTGATTCTCTGAAAAGACCTCTAAGAGCATCAAGTCCAACTTCCTACCCAGCACCTCCAGGACCACTGGAATGTGTCCCAAAGTGTGTCTACACGTTTCTTGAACACCTCCAGGCACGATGACTCCACCACCTCCCTGCACAGCCTGTTCCAATCCCTCACCACTCTTTCAGTAAAGAAACTCTTCTTAATGTTCTCCCTGGCACATCTTGAGGCCATTACCACTTGTCCTGTCATTAGTTACTTGGGAGAAGAATGAGAAGGATGAGACCATTCACAAACACATTTCAACGGTCAGCAGCTAAACAGCCTCCAATGTTGCCTGCCAAAGCCATTTGCCCATCAAATCTGTATTCCTTGGCATCTCCGTGAGTTAAAAACCTATTTTCTGAGGCCAACTGGCTCTGAAGCTTTAAGTGTGAGGGCTGATGTTTGGGGAGCACAGGAGGAAGAGGCTTGCTCGTGGTGGCAATGGAAGGAATTTGTGTGTAGTCTCAGACCACCAGCCCTGTTTTTTTTTTTTCTGACATACTCCACATGGGGATTTTCTTTTATTCCATATCTATTTTTTTTACTGCAAGTTGAATGTCAGGGAATTAAAAAAAAAAAAAAAAAAAAACAAAAAAAAAAAAAAGAGAGAGAAGGAGAGGGCGGAAGCGTTCCTGTTTGCTGGAGCTTACAAGCATTTTATGAGTACAGATTCTCCACATCAAGTTTTCCTGGCATTTCTTCATTTCCTCTCAGTAACACAATCACACAAACTGCTTTGTAAAGAGCAGTGCTTATTAAAACGGGGATGTCAAAATAAAAGTTAGTTAAAAACCCTTATCTAGCACTAAGCCCTCACATGCTTCAGTGTGCAGGAGCCTTGCTGATAGAATTTAGCCTTTGCTTTCTGTGGTTTTTCTCTCCTTCTCCCCACCACACATCTGAGTTTTAACTGTTTGAGTGCATTTTCAGTCTTGGGATATAAAGCAGGAAGGCTGCTGAATTTAGGTTGCAAAGGTTGCACAGAAATGGCAAAAAAAAAGTTAGCATCACAGAACCATTAGGAGTGGAAGAGATCTTTAAGGTCATTGAGGCTAACCATTAACTCAACACTTCCCAGTCCACCACTGAGCCATGTCCCTTGGCACCACATCTGCACAGCTTTCAAGCCCTCCAGGGATGGGGACCCCACCACTGCCCTGCTCCACACCCTGACAAACCTTTCAGGGAAGAAATTGTTCCTCATGTCCAGTCTAAACCTCCCCTGGCACAACCTAGGTCTTTTCCACTTGTCCTCTCACTTGTTCCTTGGGAACAGAACTAATCTCCACCTGGCTCCAACCTCCTCTAAGGCAGTTGTAGAGAGCCCAAAGGTCTCTCCTCAGCCTCCCTTTTCCACAGGCTGAATAACCCCGGGTCCTTCAGCCGCTTCTCACAAGACTTGCACACTGTCATCATGACCCTTTCATACGCTTCGTTGTCCTTCTCTGGACATGCTCCAGACCCTCAACGTCTTTCTTGGAGTGAGGGGCCCAGAACAGAATGCAGTATTCAAGATGTGGGCTTACCACTGCCATATACAGGGGGACAATCCCAGCCCTGGTCCTAGTTGCACCCTGACACAACTTGAATTTAAGCAGAGGCAAGGCACAACACCTGGAAAGGAGCTGGGAACCCACCTCTGCTGTAGAGTCCTGCAAGAAACGTTTCTAAATGCTTTGTTTCTAAAGAATGATACTATAAACTGTTTCAGTTTAAGAGCAGCGAAAGAAAAAAAAACACCAGTCATCCCCCTGCCCACCACCAACCCCCCCTAAGAAACAGTTAAGCTGATGTGGAATGTGCAAGATTTTTTTATTTGAGGCTTTTGCAATAGGAGAGGCAGCTCTGTCCCCAAGCAGGACAGCAAAAAGACAAGATCCCCATGGTGAGAAGCAGAGCAAACACACACTGAAGCTCTGCAGTCACTGACCATAGTATGGAAAACACCAGATTTAAACAAGTTGGGGGGGGGGGGGGGAATTGCAAAGAAATAAAAGGCAAAGGAAAGAGAATGGCAAACAAGAAGCAGCATCCATGACTTGGCAGCAAGCAGGACTCTAGACAATCATTCAGCATTCAGGCAAAGACTCGTTCTGAGCTTTTATCTTCCCAAAATCCCAGTGAAGAAGAAAAGCCAAGATGAAACAGGACTCCACAGTGAAGAAGAGCCAAAGCAGGGAGAACAAGGCCCAGATCATAAAGCCTTTTTTTGGCTGCACAGTGTTATTGTAAAGCTAAGGAGATGTTTTAAGCCGTCCTTCCTTTCAGGTGTGACCAAGGTGCTGGTGACACGAGGAGCACTGAGAAGAGGTGAGATAGGGATCAAGGCACCCTGCTGCACACATCTGCTATTGGTGTTGATAGAAAAAAACTTGGTCATGTTTGAGGACAGCAATAGCCAAGATGGCAGCTTGGGGTGACCTGCCAAAGCTTAGGGAAAGAGATGTAGGAACCCAAAGGCACTTCCCAACCCAGGCTATTAGAGTTGTGATGCTGAAGGGAGGAAGAGCTGAATCTCACAGTAGCGTCTCCAAAGAAAAACCAAACATAGAATGGTTTGGAGACCTTTAAAGAATGTAAGAGACCTTTAAAGCTCTTCTAATCCACCCCCACTGCAGTCAGCAGACACATTTGCAACCAGAGTAGGTTGCTCACAGCCTCAAAAAACTTGACTTGGAATCTTTTGAAGGATGGGGCATCTACCACCGCTCTGGGCAACCAGGACAATGTTTCACTGCCCTCAGCACGAGCCACTTCTTTCTTCTCTCCAGTCTAAATCTCTTCCTTGTTTTTTTTTAGTTCAAAACCATTACAGCTGTAGTTCACCCCCCAAACAGATCGCAGTTATGGGAAAACCATTCTTCTGTCCTTCTGGGTTCTTCCCTTGCTGTAGGGATACAGTGCCCAGAAGGAGAACATACTTCAACTGCAAGGAGAAATAGGTAGACAGCACAATGATCTCTCACCTCTTGATTCCATTTAGCTTTGAAAATCTGTTTTCACTTCCAAGGCCAAACTCTGATTCAGCTCAAAACTCCCCCTGATTTCAGTGGGGGATTTGGCCAGTGGTCAATGTGGAAATTAAAGGGACATCCAAAGTCACAAAGAAACTGCCAAAGGACTAAAACCCAATGGGAGACAGTCAGGGTTGCCAAGCTGGAAATAGGATTGTATTGCTTCTGCTATTGTTTCTCTCTCCCATTTTTTTGTCTACTTAATTAACAAAATGAGATACCTTTCAACAGAATTTAGATCTGACAAATGTCTGCTGTGTTGGAGGAGCCCACGCAAACAACTCTAAGGCTTCAGCTGTCTGGGTGATTACCAGCCTACGTGCTCAGAAAGACGTGGTTCCTGCAAGGTTTCACTCCAGCCTTTGCTCCCAAGGAAAGGGGCTGGAAGGCACAAGGCTGGGGAAAATAACTCCAGACACGTGGACAGCTGTGGTCTAAAACACAGTTGCTCTGTCCTGTCAACCTTGCTCCAAGCGAGACAAGTCCTCCCAGAGCCCCCACCATTCGTCTGGCATGTGGAGAGGCAGAGGACACCACGGGGTTACATTCTCCTGCTGGTTGCATGGAGATCTGGTTGAGCAATTCTTACAAATACTGGTGGTACTTGTAGGTATTTGAGGAGGCTGAGGTGTGACCTTCTGGGTCTCTACAACTCCCTGAAAGGAGGTTGGAGCCACGGCGGGGTGGGTCAGTCTCTTCTCCCAAGGAAAAAGTGGTAGGACAAGAGGAAATGGTCTCAAGTTGCACCACAGAAGGTTTAGATTGGACATGAGGAACAATTTCTTCCCCAGAAGAGTTGCCAAGGCCTAGACCAGGCTGCCCAGAGCAGTGGTGGAGTCCCCATCCCTGAAGAGATTTTGAAGACCAAATTGGTGCGCTGCTGAGTGACATGGTTTAGTGCTGGCAGTGCTAGGTTAACAGTTGGACTCTGATCTTAAAGGTGTCTTTTGGCCTAACCAGATTTTGATTCCAGGTATCTACATCTCCAATGGCACTTGGACATTTACCCTCCAGTGCAGAGCAACCTGTGCAGCTACGTGGACCAAGATCCCTCAGGGATCCCAATCCTATCCAGATGCTCTGGACATCTTGCCTTTGCAGATGCTGGAAATCACACTTGCCCTCAATTCTAGGCAGTTCTCCCAAGAGACAAACTCTTTGGGGTATGTTAAGCTCCTTACAGGGGAGGGATACTGGGTTTGTCTTGCTTTTGTGTGAAGCCTCTTGCCTGGTAGGCATGGCTAGGTCCACTCAGCAGCTCAGGACTCATTTGGACTTCCAGCTGCTGAGGCAAAAGATTGGGATTGAAGAGCAGTGCCATGGCCAAAGTCAAACCTCCTGCATTCCCTTCGCCCTTTTGGTGCTGGAATGAAAACTTTCCTCACTGTGTTCTGCAAGCAGAAAGTTTTTTATCCAGTCTTTCCTCTGCCCAGGCAGAATTTCATCTGTGCTCCAGAAACAGGTCCAGGAATATGAGGTTTCCATGACTTAGGTCTTGGAAGTATCTCATGGTGAGCTTTGCTATTAATATGCTTTTAATTAATTATCAATCACCACCAGAAGGGGTAGATGGAGGTCTGCTGCAGACTCTGTGGGACCTTTTGCCCCCATGAGGATTCCAGTTCCTCCAGGCTCACCCTTTCTCAACTACGCATATTTCAGCCAGATCACAGGTTTCACCTTGCATGATGCAGCTCCACAAACACCTCCCCACCAAGCAGGTGCTGCTGGAGGGATTTGAGCACTACAATGCTGCTGTGGCTAAAATTCCTAGTATCACTGACTCCGAACACCTAAAGGACACCATGGTAGCCAGGTGGGGGTTGGTCTCTTCTCCCAGGCAACCAGCAACAGAACAAGGGGACACAGTCTCAAGTTGTGCTGGTGAAAGTATAGGCTGGATGTCAGAAGGAAGTTCTTGCCAGAGAGAGTGATTTGCCACTGGAATGGGCTGCCCAGGGAGGTGGTGGAGGCACCGTCCCTGGAGGTGTTCAAGAAAAGAGTGGATGAGGCACTTAGTGACATGGTCTAGTTTGACTGGATAGGGCTGGGGGATAGGTTGGACTGGATGACCTTGGAGGTCTCTTCCAACCTGGTTGATTCTATGATTCTATGGTCCAAATTGCAGGGCCTGAAGGATCCCAGTTAGGAGCTGGCACAATTTCCTATCATAAGGTATGTTGTTTTTAATGTAACAAAGAAGAGCTCTGAACTTCTACTTTAGAGGATTGATATCCCCCAGAAGTGTTCTTCACCAAGCCACCAAGGCACCCTGGTGTTTGACACTCATGTACTCATAACTCAGTGTTATCTCAGTGCAGGGAGCATCACGGCCTGGCCAGGGCCTTTCTCTACCCTGGTGCTGACTGGGAGTGTGAAATGCTCAAATAAGCTTGATGGTTCCACACAATTTAATAAAAAGCCTCAGAACCCCACAGACAGCAAGAAGGACCAGCTCTGGAGACGAAGAACACAGGACTTCTGTTTTCCCTTTGGCTTTCTCTCTCCAACTGGTTTCGCTTGGCTCCGGTTTCATTTTTGTTTGCATTCTTCTCAGATGAGAAGAGAACAAGATGTCATGGCCACTCTTGAAAACAAAAATTAAGTTATTCACACCTCTTCTGTGCCTTTCTGTCGCTAGGGTTCAAAAGTCTGCCCCACTCAGCCCATGCATCTGGATGGACACAGCACTGTGAAAACACAGAAAATCCATCTGTTGAAACGGTGATCAGGACAATTTGAAGAGTTGAGATACCACATGTGCTTTAGGTCCCACACACAGGCATCCTTGAAAATGAACTCCAGAAGACAAGCTCTGCCAAGGAAAACAAGGCTGTAAGGGCAGAGATGTTCTTGATGAGGCTCACAGCACCAGGTACTGGGAAAAGCATTATGCAACCTTCATATCTGCCTAACTGGGCACAAGTCCTCTCCTCACCACTTTAGTCTTAGAGTACAGCAGCTGCTGCATATTCTCCCTTAGTCCTGGACATCACTCCTGTCATCTTTGTTAGAGATGCTTTTCTGCTTGGCCTTCACAACACTAATTAGATTCACTATAAATCAACTGGTTTTTGCAGTTAGAGTGGTAAAACCCTGGTCCAGGTTGCCCAGAGAGGTGTGAGATGTCCACCCCTGGTAACACTCCAGAGCAGGTTGGACAGGACTCTGACCAATCTGCTTTAATTGCAGATGCATGATCTAGATGAAACTGCATGAGGTGCAAGGTCCTGCATCTGGGACAGGCCAACCCCATACACCAGACCAGCCTGGGTGCAGAATGGGTTAAAAGCAGGCCTGAAGAAAGAGACTTGGGAGTGTTGGGTACTGAGAAGCTCTCCAGGAGCCAGCAGTGCCCTCATGCAGTTCAGAAGGCAGCTGTGTGCTGGCTGTATTCAGGAGTGTGGGCAGCAGGGCAAGAGAGGGGATTCTGCCCCTTGACTCTGCTCTGCTGAGACCTCACCTCCAGTTCTGCCTCCAGTTCTGGTGTTCCCAGCAGAAGAAGGACACAAGAGATGTTGGGGTGAGTCCACAGGAGGACCACAAGGATAATCCAAGGGCTGGAGCACCTCTGCTATGAGGACAGGCTGAGGGAGCTGGAGTTGTCCAGATTAGAGAAGACTCCAAGGGGACCTCAGAGCTGCCTTCCCATACCAGAAGGGATCCTCCAGTAAGACTATAGAGGACAGTCGTTCATGTGGGTGTATAGAGACAGAGCAAGGGGGAAGAGTTTCAAGCTGAGAGCAGGGTTAGATTTGAGCTTAGGAGGAAGTTTTTCAGCACCAGGGTGGTGAGACTGGAATAGGATGCCCAGGGAGGTTGTGGAAGCCTCCTCTCTGGAGGTGTCCAAAGCCAGGTTAGATGAGACCTTGAGCATCTGTGTCTGTTTGAGGCGTCCCCGCCTATGGATGGGAGGTTGGAGTAGATGATCTCTGAGGTCCATTCCAACCTAAGCCATTCTATGATTCTTAAGATTTCCCTGCTCACTGCAGGGGTCTGAATTAGATGATCTTTGAAAACCCCTTCCTACCCAAATTATTCTGTTTCTGTCATTCTGTGAGTGAAGGGTTTCACACAGGGGCATCCAAGGTGCTCACGCAATAATGCATCCAAAAATAGGTGTAGGATTGTTACAGAGCATGGTTTGTCATGGGATGTGCTACTCTCTGAACAGCATGCTGACTCATTGGGCCAAACACAGAAATGGACTCGATTTCTCCCTGGGCCTTCCTTCAGCATTGCTTCACACTTTTGGTGTCCACCACTTCTCCCACCACAGTGATGGACACCTTAACTACAGGACCACCAGTCTACAGGACAGATGCTGGGCTGATAGGACATGGCAAGAAGTCCAATGGAGCAGACTCAGGAAAGCACCAAAGAGCAAACTTGCTACTGCTGAAGTCCCACGAGCGTCCTCACATGCTGCAATGCTTGGCCGCACAGGCTGCCTGAGTCAGCTCTTTTCTCCTAAGCTTCATGGAAATGAATCTTCAGGAGTACTTTAAGTAGCTGTTTTGCAACACCAGCTTGGGAAAGAAATCCCAAGTACAGATGGCATGCTAGATAGCTTCAAACCAGCTCTTTAAATGCCTTGCTGGATCTCCCACAAATCATTAGGGATGTCCAGATGGAGGCCCTTGTTGCACATAGCGGGCAACCAGCTAGGAAGACACCCCCTGGACTTCAAGGCTGACTGCCCAGACTGGTGGAGAAATCACTGCAGTGACTTCATGGAGAAACTGCTTGGAAATGGTTCTCTTCATAAATTGCATTACTTGGAATTCCTGTTTTAGGAGTCTTAGCATACTGTAAACACAATTGCAAAAGTGAGATGAAAACCAAAGTAAAATGCGGTGACAAGGGGCCAGACCCAGTGGAGCTGCAATAGCTTAAACCTCGAAAGATGCAACCACAAGATGCAGAGCTGCCCAAAAATCTGCTGAGTGCAGATGCAAGCTGAATGACCAGTAAGAATGTGACTGGAATGAGTATAGATTCATTTTTTACTGCTTTGCAATAAAAGAGCTTAAATCTCAGACTCCAGGCTGCCTTCTTTAAAAATACACTGAGCCCAAGATCTGATAATCCTCCAAGAGATATAAACTTTAAACCCGTGCCAAGATGCATAGACACAGCCCACCACCACCCCTCCATGGTCCTGTCCCTCAAGACACATCCTAAATAGTCTGTACAAGCTCCCACCTGCTGCCTTTTTGTTCAGCTGTCTTCCTTTAGACCTCTGTGACTCTTTGACCTGCAGCAAGAAGACATCCCAGGTTTTTTCCATGTCCTATTTATACCAGTGTTTTCTAGTGAAGAAATAAATGGCTTTCCTGTAGAAGCTGAGGCAAGATTTGACAGGATCTCTTAGCAGCTGTCCAGATATATGAGATGACCCAAAATCAATGGCGAGCAATTACTTCCAACATGGGGACCTGGTAAAACACCAAGCCAAGACGCTGAGATGCTTTGGACTGATGGATGCCAGAGGTCTTTATCAAATATATTAATGTTTACCCAAGTCCATTCCAATGTCCAAAGAAGAGTTGTCTCTTTTTGACTCTTCTCTCATGCTACCTGTAATGTCCACATGGATGTGATGAGCTGTGGCAGTCTGATCCACTCAGAAAATCTCCTTTCTCTGTGATGGGTTTCCATCAGTTTGGATGGGAACATGCTGCTTGGGGAGAAGCACATAGCTGGGTCACCTTCTCCAGTAGCTGTGGGCCCTTGCTACTTGGGGAAAAATAGGTCCAGCTTTAATCAGATTGATCAGAAGTCTGGAACACTTCTGTTAGGAGGTCAGGCTGAGAGAGTCGGGCTTGTTCAGCCTGGAGAAGGCTCCAGGGAGACCTTCTGGTGGCCTTACAGTGCCTCAAGGGGTCTAGAGGAAGGATGAGGATAATCTTTTCAGCAGGGGCTGTTGTGACAGGACAAGGGGTGACGGTTCAAACTAAAAGAGGGGAAATTTATATACCAGAGAGATGGAAGAAATGTTTTATGCTGAGGGTGGTGAGACCCTGCCCCAGGCTGCCCAGAGATGCGGTACTTACCCCATCCCTGCAAATACTCCATGTCAGGTTGGATGAGACTCTGAAAGATTTGATCTAGTTGCAGATGTCCCTGCTGAACTGCAGGGGGATTGGACTAGATGCACTTTAAGGGTCCCTTCCAACCCAAACCATTCTATGATCCATACCATGTGCACAATGCTAGGGATGGATAGCGCAACATTGGTTTAAATGAAAGAAAGAAGCCTGTTGTCCCTTTGTGCCCTGGAGGGTGTCACGCTAAATAAAGACATTATCAGGGATCCAGCAGATACTCAGCTCTTTCATGCCTGTTAATGACCTGTCCAACGAATCTAAGAGCTCTCTTTCCCACAGATGGTCCCTTGGAGACAGACTGCTGTGGCTTTGGTAGGAATAAATGGAAACAAAACAGTTAACAAATATCCAAAAATAGAGTCTAAGTTAACTTCTTTTTCTTTTTTTCTTTTTTAATACGGAGATGAAAAATCCCTGGGTGATTTACATGCCAGCAGAGATATTAGCTGCATATAATAGATGCAATATTTTTAATACTAATATTTTGAGCTGAGACAAGAGAGGGAATGGAAAGTATTTCCAGTGCCTTGACTTCTTTATTTTGCAAACATCAGTTGCTAACTGGGATCAGACAGAAATATTGTTTCTGCAACAAGAGCCCAAACAACTCAAGCTGGCAACTTCTTCACACACTAACCATGCCAGGAGGCCCTGCAGAGCTTCAGTGTGTTGCTCCCTCCCAGGTCTCCCAACTTGGGCTTGCAGGGAAAAGAAGCAAGTTCTAAGTGTTCTCCTGCAGAGAGGGTGGCTACTTGCCTTGGCAGTCACCACCCAAACTGTGCAGTCACACTGCTGGATTCTTGCTGAGCTTCTTCAAATGGGCTGGGTCCTGTGGAAAGATCTTTTGTGACACACAGGATGTCATAACATCTTTTTTTTACCCATCAGAAGCATCAGTCTCTGCTTGCCCCTACCTCTCAGTTCAGTTTCAGAGATTGCATCAGGCTGGAAGGGACCTTCAAAGGTCATCTTGTCCAACCCCCCTGCAGTCAGCTGAGACATCCCCAACTACATTAGGCTGCCCAGAGCCTCACTGAATCTGATATTGAATCTTGCCAGGGCTGGGGCCTCAACCACATCCCTGGGTAACCTGTTCCAGTCTTTCACCTGTTGTCCAAGAGGAAGACTTCCTCCTGATGTCCAGACTCAATCTGCCCTGCTCTAGTTTCAAACCACTGCTCCTTGTCCTATCACAACGGGCCCTTCTAAACAGTCCTTCCCCAGCCTTCCTCTAGATCTCCTTCAGGTACTGAAATGCAGTTCTAAGGTCTCCCTGGAGCCTTCTCTTCTCCAGTCTAAACAGCCCCAAACCTCTCAGCCTGTCTTCCAAGGAAAGGTGCTCCAGCCCTTTGATTACCTTTGCAGACTTCTCTGGACCTGCTCCAGCAAGTCCATATCTCTCTTGTCTTGGGGGGCCCATAGCTGGATGCAGTTGCCAGATAGATAACTTTGGAGAGCAATTTGGCAGCAGAAAGCTGTTGGTGATCTTACAAGTGACCACAGACAAGTGCATATTTACACTGAAGGATGGAAAGCAGGTGAAAGAAACAAGTTGTCTCGTTCCTTAACTGCTCTAGCAACCAGCTGCTGAAAACGACCTCCAAGAACTCCTGCTAGCAAACAACATGTAGATGGAGAAACCCATTTCCAGTGCCGAGGAGCCATGCAGGAAACACTCCACCAAAAAGAAAGCCATTTCAATAACAGATCAGTTTCCTAGTGTAGAGGAACCTGCCACTATATTTCCTTCCCTCAATTCTGGCCGGCTGAAATAGCATCACGTAGACAGTTTGTTTCACACTGCAGGATACTAAGAGAGCAGCCTTGAAGGAGAGTCTCATGGGTGATGGGGTTTGCACATAGGAGAACCTGGTGGTCATGAGTTCATTGCAAGATGTGTGGTGGGGGAAGGTCCACCCAGAGTCTCTCCTCTCCTTTCTGCCATGATCTTCTCAAAGTGGGGACGCTGAGAGGAGCCCTGTGTCAGAAAGCACTTGGAGAGAGATGGACAACAAAACACAGCAGAGTTCCATCTCTGGCTGTCTTCCCTGGGGACAGTTCATGCATTGTTTCCCTGTGAGTCTTCCTACAGCCGACTGTCCCAACAGCACCCCACACTTGCCTACGTGACAAGGATTTTCCTGCCAGGTCAGTTAAAAATAAGTAAGTCACAAAATCTGCTACCAAAGCAACACCAATACAACCTGGTGGTGAGCCACAAAAATGATGGTACGACTGCAAGGGCTCTGCTGTGAGGCCAGGCTGAGGGAGTTGGGCTTGTCCAGGCTGGGAGACCTACCGTTGGCTTTCAGTGCTTCAAGTGGCCTAGAAAAAAGCTGGGGACAGGCTTTTTCTCAAGGCTTGCTGTGACAGGACAAGGGGTGATGATCTGAAACTAAAAGAGGTTTGTTTCTCAAAAAAATATTTAAAAATTGTTTGTCAAAGGGGTTATCAGGCACTGGAAAATGCTGCCCAGGGAAGTCATGGAATCCTCATCCCTGGAGGGACTGAAAAAGACATTCAGACTTGAGAGAAGGAAGAAATGTTTGACTTTGAGTAGTGAAAACACCAGCACAGGTTACTCAGAGAGATAGTAGATGCCCCATCCCCAGAAACACAACAGGTCAGGTTAGACCCAACTCTGAGCAACCTGCTCCAGTTGCAGTGTCCCTGCTGAGTGCAGGGGGGTTGGACTAGATGACTTTCAGAGATCTCCTCCTACTCAAACCACTCTATCATTCTGTGATTCTATGATCCCAGAGCAGGCACTGCTGAGCACTTCTGTTGATGGTCTTGCTTTCAAAACAGCAAAATCTGTTTTAAATGCTGACTCCGACTTTACTGAAGACAACTGAATACCTAAGGTAGCGCTCAACAGGGACTTAGCTCACAGGTATAGCCATGTGAGCACTTGAACTGTGATGACACAAAAAGAAGTGTGGTTCAAAATACAGAAAATGAGATATTTCTTCACATAATGCACAGTTAAACTGTGGAGCTATGCTGTATGAGATATGGGCACCAGTTTACAAGAGTTCAAAAAGCACTTTGCCCATGGAAGGAAATCCATCAGGAGCTACTGGACAGAAAGGTGAGCAAATGTAGTCCCATAGATGTTCCAAATGTTAATTCTTGGAGAATCACAGAATCACAGAATGGGCTGGGTTGGAAAGCACCTCCAAAGGTCAACTAGTCCAACCCCCTCTGCAGTAAGCAGAGACATTCTCAACTAGATCAATTTGCCCAGAGCCCTGTGCAGCTTCATTTTGAGTATCTCCAGGGATGGGACCCCAACCACATCCCCAGGCAACCTGTTCCAGTGTTCCACCACCTTCATGGTAAAGAACTTGTTCTGAACATCCAAATAGTTTTGGTTGAAAAGGAACCTCAAGCTCTTCAAGCTAAATCATTAAGAAGAAGAGAATGCTGCTCACAAGAAGCATGACATGCACAGCCTGCTCTTCTCACACTCCTCTGGGTGTCCCTCACTGGTCACCCACCCAGGTGATCTGGTATGACTCATCACAGCCCTCCTCGCGCTCTTACTAACTTTCCAATCAGCTCCAGCACACCACTAGCATATGAAAGACTTCTGTTCCTCTGCTGAAACAGGATGACATGAGAACCATAAGATAAGTGAGTTATCTCCATAAGATGAGTTATCTCCCAGCTGAGTGGAGGGACTCTGCTCCCACAGCCAGCGGCACGCACACGCAATTACCACTACCCGCCTCACGTGCCCTAATTCATTAAGCTGCAGTAACACAATCACCCAGCTGAGCCCTTTTAGGAACAAACCACCAGGACAATATTGTCCTCTGGGGACCTGCAGTTCACAGAATTAATTTAGTGTAATAACTCCCAGTGATGTTGTGGACAATCAAACCAAAAGAACTTATGATCTGCCTCTAAATTGTCTGTAAACAACTCCTTGGCTGATGCCCTGCCACCGCCAGCTCTGCTTCAGCAGCTGGGGCAAGTGCTGACTCTTCACTTAGGACCTTCATGCCTACGAGCACATAAGCATTGAGGAACACCAAAGCTGGTGACAGGCCTAGGGCACAAGTCTTGTGAGGAGCAGCTGAAGGAACTGGGGGTGATCAGCCTGGAGAAAAAAGACTAAAGTGGGACCTTCTGGCTCTCTGCATCTCTGCAAAAGGAGGCTGGAGCCAAGTGGGGCTCAGTCTCTTCTTCCAAATAGCAAGACATAGGATAGAGTCATGTCAGGGGAGATTTAGATTGGACATGAGGAACAAATTTGTTTCTCAAAAGGGTTATCAAGCACTGGAAAATGCTTCCCAGGGAAGTCATGGAATCCTCATCCCTGGAGGGACTGAAAAACCTCTGGGGCTTTAAAAGATGTGGTGCTGAGGATGGACTTGGCAGTGCTGGGTTAACAGATAAACTTCATGATCTTAAAAGTCTCTTGCAACCTAAATGACTCTATGATTTTATGAACCTCATCACGGTCCAACACTTGAATAAGGAGTTCTTCACCTTATTCTGCAAGATACTCAATTTCAGTGGATGCAGCTTCGTTAGTCATATGATTTAGTTTTAGGCAGTCCTGTGAGAAACAGGGAGATGGACTTGATGATCTTTCCCTGGAGGAAGGGATCCCCCTCCCTGGAAGTGGTCAAGGCCAGGTTGGATGAGCCCTTGAGCAATCTCATCTAGTGTAAAGTGTCCCTGCCCACAGAAAGGGGGTTGGAACAAGATGATCTCTAAGGTCCCTTCCAACCCACACCATTCTATGAGTCGACGAATCTATCAATCCTGACCAGGGCCTTCTAAGTCCCAATACACTGATTCCTCTTGAAGATGCACCTCTGTTGAGGCTGCTCCTGAAAATGTGGCCTATCCTTCAGGCTCACAGTTTCTAAGCCTTATAAGCAGGAGAGTGACTATTATTTTTAACAGCATCTCTGCTTCGGTGCTATCAGCTGCCTGGAAGACATTTTTGCACTGTTGCACTCCCAACACCATGATCTAGCTAGATGTTGCTCATCACCACAGGCATGCACCCTACCAAAGACATGACTTTTGTCCTGAAAAAGAGAAAAAAAAAATACTGATCCTGAGTTTCCTTACAAGAGCCCTCCCACAAACAGCAGCTTCTCGCAGCTCACCAAATCTGCACTCTGCTCAGCATGGATGACCATGACATCCCTGGTGCGTTCGGCATATTCCCTCTGCAACTGGGATACTGCCTCTGTGGTGGCTCCAGTAACCACCATCAGCTTGCAGGAGAGCATGGAGAATCATAGAATCATAGAATCAACCAGGTTGGAAGAGACCTCTAAGATCATCCAGTCCAACCTAGCACCCAGCCCTATCCAGTCAACTAGACCATGGCACTAAGTGCCTCATCCAGGCTTTTCTTGAAGACCCCCAGGGACAGTGCCTCCACCACCTCCCTGGGCAGCCCATTCCAATGCCAATCACTCTCTCTGGGAAGATCTTCCTCCTAACATCCAGCCTAGACCTACCCCAGCACAACTTGAGACTGTGTCCCCTTGTTCTATTGCTGGTTGCCTGGGAGGAGAGGCCACCCCCCACCCGGCTACAATGTCCCTTCAGGTAGTTGTAGACAGTAATAAGATCACCCCTGAGCCTCCTCTTCTCCAGGCTGAACAGGCTCAGCTCCCTCAACCTTTCCTCATAGGATTTGTGCTCCAGGCCCCTCACCAGCTTTGTTGTCCTTCTCTGGACATGTTCCAGCACCTCAACATCTTTCTTGAATTGAGGGGCCCAGAACTGGACACAGCACTCAAGGTGTGGTCTGACCAGTGTTGAGTACAGGGGAGGAATAACCTCCCTTGTCCTACTGGCCACACTGTTCCTGATGCAGGCCAGGATGCCATTGGCTCTCTTGGCCACCTGGGCACACTGCTGGCTCATCTTCAGCTTACTATCTATCAGTACCCCCAGGTCCCTTTCCTCCTGGCTGCTCTCCAGCCACTCAGTCCCCAGCCTGTAGTGCTGCTTGGGGTTGTTGTGGCCAAAGTGCAGAATAAGACAGGTCCATTAGGAGTAGCATGAAAACCTGACTTCCAGATGCAGTTTCAGAGGTTCAGACCCTTGTGCCGCTGAACTTAATTAACGTGACTTGGAAAAAATCGTGGAGGCCTTTCTGAAAGCGTTCCAAATCAGGCTGAGTGGGGCTTTGAGCAACTTGGTCTAGTGGAAGGTGTCCCTGCCTTTGGTGAAGGGGTTGGAACAGGATGATCTATGAATCTATGTAGTCCTGCTGAGAATTAAAAGGGTGTTTCAAGCTTTTAAATTGCCTCTCTTCCCCTCTCTCTCTTCTGCTCCAACACAATTTGCTGCACTTACTAAGAGCACTGCAAACCATATGAATGATGGCTTAGAAGTGACTCTTAAAGGCCATTTAGTCATTTACCATGGGGCTAGTTTTCAGCAAAAAGCCAGCCAGTCCATCCCAAACATTTCGCTTTGTTCCAGCTAGGCACAGCGCTAAAATAAGGCCTTGATGTTGTTGCTTTCTTTAATAAACATCCTCTCCTCTGCCTGCAAAACCTTCAGTGACTGGGCCTGGCGAAACAAAAGACATTTTCTGCATTGTTTTCAGCTCTCTTCCTTTCTGAAGACCTCAATTAAAATGGTGAAAAAGCAATGTCGGCACCGCAGACCTAATGATGCACTCGCTCCCATTCACTTGCCCAGCAGGAGAGGTTTGCTCTGCTGACCTCTGACAGCAGCCTTCCAAGGCTCCTCCAAAAGCTCTGCAGCCTTAAACCTGACACCTGCTCGCAGGCCATGTAATGCCCTCACTCCAGCCTCTGCCCACAACAGCTGGCTGCCTGAGAAGCCCAGGGTAAGGGACACTCCTCTGGCTGCTCTCATTTGTATTCCCAGAATCACAGAATGTTAGAGGTTGGAAGGGACCTCCAGAGACCATCCAGCCTGATCCCCCCCAACAAAGGCAGGATCACCCAGAGTAGTCCACACAGGAATGCATCCAGGTGGGTTTTGAAAGCCTCCAAAGAAGGAGACTTCTAAGCCTCTCTGAGCAGCCTGTTCCAGTTCTCTGTAACTCTCACGGTAAAGAAGTTTCTCCTCATGGTGATTTGAAACCTTCTGTGTTTAAGTCTGTATCTGTTGCTCCTTGTCTTATTACTTCACATCACTGAAAAGAGATTGCCCCCCCTCCACTTGACACTCACCCCTCAGGTATTTATAAACACTAGTCAGATCCCCTCTCAGCCTTTTCATCTGAAGACTAAACAGCGGCAGGTCACTCACTCTCTCTTCACAGGGGAGACGCCCAAGTCACCTAACCATTCTCATGGCTCTCCACTGGCCTCTCTCCATCAGATTCCTGCATCTCTTGAACTGGGCAGCCCAAAACTGGACACAGTATTCCAGGTGTGGTCTCACCAGGGCAGAGTACAGCGGGAGAAGAACCTCCCTACACCTGCTGGACACACATTTCTTCATGTACTTCTGCTGGCCATGAACAGATGTGCTTGGGACAGGCTCTTGAAATGGTGCAAGCCTCCAAGACAGTGTGAAAATCACATGAATGCAGGCTGTTGGCTGTTGCAGAGGGTTTTCAAAGCAAGACCTTCCATGGCGCTGTCCTGAGGAATAATCAGACTTTTGCCAGCAGTCTTCCCAACACAAAAACTACCTTGCTTGAAGGAGACAGGTGCCAAGTGGTCTCTAAATTAGAAGGATGTGGATTTGAGAGATGACCACTCAATGGATAAGGGATTGGCTAGAGGGCTGTTGTCACAGAATTACTGAGGTTCTGAGGTCATCAAGTACAGCCTATGACCTAACACCACTACATTGACCAGACCATGTCACTAAGTGCCACATCCAGTCTTTCCTTAAACACCTCCAGGGATGGTGACTCCACCACCTCCCCGGGAAGCCCATTCCAGCGTCTGATTACCCTTTCTGTGGGGAAGTGTTTCCTGACATCTGACCTAAACCTCCTCGGTGCAGCTTCAGACCATGCCCTCTCGTCCTGTCCACTCTCAAAGAGGTGTGATCAATGGCTTGACACCTAAATAGAGACCAGTGATGAGTGGTGTCTCTCAGGGAGCAATATCAAGTCCAGTGCTGTCTAATGTCTTTATCAGTGAAATGGGCAGTGGGATTGAGACACCCTCAGCAAGTTTGTGGATGACACCAAGCTGTGTGATGTGGTTGGCAAACTACAGGGAAGGGGTATCACCCAGAGGGACCTGGACAGGCTTGAGAGGAGGGAGGAGGGCCCAAGCTAACCTCATGAAATCCAACAAGGCGAAGTACAAGATCCTACACCTAAGTCAGGGCAATACCAAGCACAAATATAGTCTGGGTGTGAAGTAGTTTGAGAGCAGCCTTGCACAGAACTTGGAGGTGCTGGTGGATGAGGATCTTGACATGAGCTAGCCGTGTGCACTGGCAGCCCAAAAAGCCAACCATATCTTGGGCTGCCTCAAAGATATGTGGTCAGCAGGTCAAGAGAGGTCATTCTGCCTCTCTGTCTCTGCCACTCTTCTGCGAAACCTGGGACAGGCTCCCATCACACTTATCACAATCCTCCTGTCCAATCTCAATCTCCCTTCTTCTTTCTTTTCTAGTCCCTTGTCCTGTCACAACAAGCCCTGAGAAAAAGTCTGTCCCCAGCTTTCTCAGAGCCCCCTTGAAGCCCTGCAAGGCCACCAGAAGGTCTCCCTGGAGCCTTCTCTTCTGCAGGCTGAACAAGCCCAACTCTCTCAGCCTGGCCTCCCAGTAGAGCCCTTCCAGCCCTGCAAGCATTGCTGTGGCCTCCTCTGGCTCTGCTCCAACAGGTCCCTGTGTGTGCTGTGCTGACAACTCCAGAGCTGTGTCCAGCATTGCAGGGGGTTCACAGCAGAGCACAGCAGAGGGGCAGAATCCCCTCCCTGCCCCTGCTGCCCTCACTGCTGGGGATCAGCTCAGGACAACATGTGGTGAGGGTTCAAAGCATCATGCAGAGGATGGGCATAATTTGCCTAATTTTAGGTGTCCGTGATGTCAGAGGTCAAATATGAGGTGGTGATCTGAACTTCATGGCAGCCCTGTCAAACTGGGGAGGTAGTCACTGGCCAAATGCCTACTTTGTGGTGAGGTGAACCATCCTCCAAACTCCACTGACTGCATCCCCTCCGAGCACAATGGGAACAACAGCACCCAATCAATATACTTATGGACTCACGTGATGAGATTTAAAAGGAGCAGATCCTCCTGAAGGCTCTGCCAAGGCGAATGGAAAACACAGCAGAGGTGATTGGTGGTAACCAGCAGTGGCTTCACCAAGGGCAAATCATGCCTGACAAATCTAGTGGCTTTTTATGATGAAGTCACAGCAACAGTGGACAAAGGAGGGGCAACTGACATCATCTGCCTGGACCTGAGTAAGGCATTTGACTCCGTCTAACATGATGTCCTGGTCACCAAACTGGAAAAAACATGGACTCTATGGGTGGAGCACTGCTGGATAAGGAATTGGCTGGATGACAACATGCAGAGAGTGGTGGTCAAGGGCACAATGTCCACCTGGAGACCAGTGGCAAGTGGCATCCCTCAGGGTTCAGTGCTGGGATCAGTGCTGTTGAGCAACTTTGTCAGTGACATGGACAGAGGAATCGAGTGCGCCCCCAGCAAGTTTGAGATGACACCAAGCTGTGTGGCACAGTTGACTTGCTAGTGGGCAGGGATGCCATCCAGAGGGACCTGGACAGGCTGGAGGGGTGGGCCCAGGGCAACCTGGGCCTTCAACAAGGCCAAGTGTAAGGTCCTGCACCCGGATCAATGCAATCCCAAGCACAACTCCAGGCTGAGTGGTGAATGGCTGAGAGCAGCCCTGAGGAAAAGGACCTGAGGGTCTGGGTTGATGAAAAGCTCAACATGAGCCAGCAGTGTGAGTGCAGCCCATACAGCAACTGTGTGCTGGGCTGCACTGAGAGAAGTGTGGCCAGCAGGGCAAAGGAGGGGATTCTCTCCCTTTACTTTGCTCTCATCCGGCCCCACCTGAAGTACTGTGTGCAGCTCTGGAGCCCCCAACACAGAAAGGACATCAACCTGCTGGAATGAGTCCAGAGGAGGCCCACGAAGATGATCAGAGGGCTGCAGCACCTCTGCTATGAGGACAGGCTACAAGAGTTGAGGCTCTACAGCTTGCAGAAGGATTCGAGGAGACCTTTTAGTGGCCTTCCAGTATCTGAAGGGGGCCTCCAGGAGGGCTGGAGAGGGACTATTTACAAGGTCTTGTAATGACAGGACAAGGGGTAATGGGTTTAAACTGGCAGAGGGGAGATTCCAACTAGATGTTAGGAAAGGGTTCCTTACAGTGAGAATGGTGAGACATAGGCACAGGTTGCCCAGGGACCTTGCAGCTGCTCCCTCCCTGGAGGCGTTCAAGGTCAGGCTGGATGAGGCCTTGAGCGACCTGTTCTAGTGGGAGGTGTCCCTGTTTGTGGCAGGGGGTTGGAACTGGATGATCTTTGAGGTCCCTTCCAACCTAAACCATTCTATGATTCTACGGTGGTGCCACTGGAGATGCTCTATGGCATCCTGTCTGAGTTCCACCCTCTTTTGGTGCAACTTTCTCAAGGTCCATTGTCTGCCAGCCCCTTGCATGGACTTCACAATATGCTGGGACATCTGAAATAGCACCTGTGATTACAGAGGTGCTGTTCAGCAGTCTCTGATAAAGGTGACAGCTGAAGTCAGGTCTTTCATATCTCGCCCCCAAGGCCCTGGAGACAAGAGCAGGTGCTTTGCTAACCTGTACAGCCACCATGAGCTTCTGCTCCCCGTTCCCTAACACTCACAAGAACAGGAAGCAGCAGCAGAGGAGTGAAGAGCTGTTGGTCTCAACAACTCGCTGCTCTCCAAACCAGCCCCTGCTGCCACACTGGAGCAAGATACCTCATAAATACCATTTGGGTGAAATCAGGTGTTCCCTCACCACGGCCACAGGCTGAAGTTCTCCTGGATTTTTTTCTTTTCCTGGAGGAATTAATTTTGCTCTCTGTGAAGCAACATCCTAAGAGCCTAAGCTCATCCAGCAGGTCGTTACATTGCTGCTGCTGCTGCGGTTTCATAACAGCAGAACGATTTTGCCAACGGTAGGTGAAGTCTTTCAATCAGCTGCAGAGATGGAGAAAAACAACCTGCAAAAGCCTCCTGATGCCATAGAATCACAGAATCAACCAGGATGGAAGAGACCTCCAAGATCATCCAGTCCAACCTAGCACCCAGCCATAGCCAGTCAACTAGACCATAGCACTAAGTGCCTCATCCAGGCTTTTCCTGAACACCTCCAGGGATGGTGACTCCACCACCTCCCTGGGCAGCCCATTCCAATGCCAATCTCTGGGAAGAACTTCCTCCTAACATCCAGCCTATACCTACCCCGGCACAACTTGAGACTGTGTCCCCTTGTTCTATTGCTGGTTGCCTGGGAGAAGAGGCCACCCCCCACCTGGCTACAATGCCCCTTCAGGTAGTTGTAGACAGTAATAAGATCACCCCTGAGCCTCCTCTTCTTCAGAGTAAACAACCCCAGCTCCCTCAGCCTCTCCTCACAGGGTTTGTGTTCCAGGCCCCTCACCAGCTTTGTCACCCTTCTCTGGACACGTTCCAGCACCTCAACATCTCTCTTGTATTGAGGGGCTCAGAACTGGACACAGGACTCAAGTTGTGGCCTGACCAGTGCTGAGTACAGGGGAAGAATAACCTCCCTTAAATAACCATGAAGTCTACTGGAAGCTTGGCAATTCAGTCCTGAATGCAGTCAACATGACAGGGGTCACCTCAGTCACCAAGATCATTAATAATAACAGAAAAAAAAAAGAAAGCAGAGGGAAATAAAAAGTTTTCTGTTGTGGAGTTTCTATGTAAGAATGACAAAGCTGCTCTCAACAGAGAGGTGGCAACCCTGCAGCTGGGAAATGCACCCCTGCCACTGCCTCCTGGCACTATAAAAATAAGAAACAATGAAAGGAAAGGATTAAATTTGCTGACACGAGTATTTTTTAACCCTTCTTCACCGTGAGTTTGAGCAGGGCACATGAGGAAGAGCAGATATGAGGAGGATAAAGTATAGGCATCTCCTGAAGTCCTGCTCACGTGGACTCTGACCTGCTGAACTCACAAAGGCTTATCTTTCTCCTTACCATGGAATCACACCGTGGAGAAGGTTGGAAGAAACCTCTGGGGATCATCTAGTCCATTCTCTGCTACAGAAGGGGCACTCACAGCAGCTTACCCAAATCACAATGCCCAGGTGAATTTGAGATCTCTCCAGAGAAGGAGACTCCACAACCTCTCTGGGCAGCCTGCTCCAGGCCTCCAGCACCCTCACACCAAAGATTTTTTTCCTGCTGTACAGACAGAACCTCATGGGTTCCATCCTGTGTCCATTGCCCCTTGTCCTGTCACTGGGTACCACTGAAAACAGTCTGGCCTCCTGTCTCCACTATTCAGCAGCAGGACAGGACTCATAAAGATGGGTGGAGGGCAGCCACACCATCTGCCTTCAGGAGTGACTCAGGGACTAGGCAGATCTTCACTGACACTCTCATTTGCCTGAGGGCTTAGTCCTGATCACCATGACAGAAACAAGAGCAGCTGGGTGGAAAACCCCTACTCACCCTATCACAGCATGAGACACAGGTGACAGGCAAAACACTCCCTGGTGGAAGACAAAGACCAGCAGCTGCACCCCTTATTGCTGATGGTGTTTCAGATGGAGGATTCATAATGGGAAGTCCCTCCATGTGCAGCTCAAGATGGTGCTGGGACAGGCAGGTAACTCTTGGATGAGCCAGCCCACGAAACAAACTGGAGTGAAATTCAGATGGCTTCTGCAGAGATCACCTGTGTCCTGTAGGTACCAGGGCTGTGACTACTGCACAGGCATGGCATTGGGCCTCTCACTACAAGGAAATTGAGGTGCTGGAGCCTGTCCAGCAAAGGGCAATGAAGATAGTGAAGGGTCCAGAGCACAAGTCTTGTGAGGAACTGCAGAGGGACCTGGGGATGATCAGCCTGGAAAGAAGGTGGTTGAGGGGAGACCTTCTGGCTCTCTACAACTCCCTGAAAGAAGGCTGGAGCCAAGTGGGGGCTGGTCTCTTTTCCCAAGCATAAGTGGTAGGATGAGAGGAAACAGCCTCAAGTTGCACCGGGGCAGGTTCAAGTTGGACATGAGGAACAATTTCTTCCCCAATAGGTTTGTCAAGCACTGGCCCAGGCTGCCCAGGACAGTGGTGAAGTCCCCATTCCTAAAGGTGTTTCAAAGCCATGTAGACGTGGTGCTGAGGCACACGGTTTAGTGGTGACTTGGCAGTGCTGGGTTAACAGTTAGACTTGATATTAAAGGTCTCTTTCAAACAAAACATTTCTGTGATTCTACAGCTGTTGCAGCCTCATGACATCCTGTGTCCTGTGCACTAAGCACAGAGCTCAGGGCAAATGCAACAAGAAGTCTTGAAGGAGTCAAACTGCCTCAGTTATGATAGCTCCTAGAGGTCCCTCTTGAGAAGAAGCTGCAGTGCTGTCCATCAGCTCCACCCGCAGCTGAGTCACTCACAGACACCCACAGGTCATCAGAACTTGGCTTTATGATCATTCAAGGACCACTCCTTCCATGGGGAGCCTGATGGAGGCTTTGTTTTCAAAAATCTCCTCCCAGGAGCAGGGTGCCAGGTCTGTGACCCCTGGCAGGGCCTCCTCCTTGATGCCTGGAAGGAAGGGGAGCAGGGCTGTGTGATGCCAGCTTGTCTGGCCAGCATGGCTCCATGAGTTGAAGGCACTCCTCCTTGGCCCCTCCTGATACCATCTTTGCCCTTCTCCATCACCACTTTGCTCAAAGAGCAACTGGTTATCTAACCAGGTCCCAGTGACACCAGGGCTACCTAAGTAACAGCTCCATGAGAGGGTGCAGGAGTAACCACGTGCATGGGCAGGAAGGACCTCATGCAACCTCTTTCTCTACATCTCTCACTCCCTTTGTAGCAATCAAGGTAGACCTTTCTCTGATTTCCAGTCTCAACTAAATGACTGTTTTTATCTCCTCGCTGTTCACAGCAGCCTGTTTCTTCAGCAGAAGCAGCCTCTCTCCCTCTGTGCTGTTTACTACCAGGTACCTTGGGAGCATCCACATCCGCTTCCAGCTTCTGCTGGGCAAGACTGAACCAGCCAACATATGTGGAGCAGCAGCATTTCCTTCTCTGGGCTTTCAAGTCCATTTTAGCCATCACTTCCCTGGGTGACTTGAGGACCTCACATCAACATCAAAGCCAAAGAAAGCAGAAAACTTTTGTTTTATATCTCGTTTCTATTCCCCCTTGCCAGTAGCTCCATTTCACTCCATAACCACGTGGTCCTGCAGCTCCCACCCGAGCCCAGACCATCTCCCTGAATGAGTATGAATGCCCTTGAAGGAGCAAGCCAGGCAAAACTGGTTCCTGTGATGTTTTATGACAGGGTAAAGTGGTGGAGTGCCCTTTATGGTGTTTTGAAAGGAAATTGTACAGGAACAATGTCCTGAGCAGCATGGCTATTGAAAACCCTTCACAAAAGGAGTTTGCCACAAGAGGAAAAGCAGCTTAATCAGCCCAACTAATCACTAGAGGTGGCTGAGTGTCCCTCAGGGTCTGTAAAATCAAATAGAATGGGAAAATAAATATATCACAGCCTGCCTACGCTCCTCACTGGAGCCGCCGGTGGATCTGGGATGTTTGCTGCCTGGCCCTTAGCCCACCGTGACCACCCTTTGGGCTGTTCCTGGGTAGGACCACACTTGCCCCTGTGCAAGACCCCAGACAGGACCACATGGATGGGCTGGGATGAGTCCCAGAAGGTCCCTCAGCAACGTGGACTCTGATTGGGAGTGAAAAGAGGGGTGCCCAAACCTGTGCACTCACCCCAGCTAACCCAGCTTTTGGCATAGGCGTGAGAAGGAGAAGGTCAGTGGTGCTTACACAATCTGCTTCAGGAAGAGGAAACTGTCTCTGACAGCCACCCAGGGCTCTCCAGGGAAGGAGGTTATTTCTGCCTCCCCCAGCTCTAAACCTAATTAAAGCCAGAAAGCAGCACACACACAGAGGCACACCAATGATCCAGACTGTTTTCCTCCTGACCATTTAAGTGTAAAGCCAAGTTAACGGTAGGGGACAAACTGGGACAACACAAGGGAAAACCTGGGGACATTTCTGTGATCCTGTCCTCAGAAGTATTTGGGGCAAGCTGAAGGGAGGTGGGGAAAACACAGGAGCCTATTCCACCCCATTCCTTCTGTATATGAGCTAGGAGAATTTACACAGACTTCAGCTCCAGGCCTTTATTGCCACATAAATGGCTTATACAGCATGGATTTCCCAGGTGCAGAACCATCCCTCTTAAACCTTCTCCCAATAGGAGGAGATGGGTCATGTTTCTTCACCCATGACTGGCTGTGGTCCCCAACAGCCTTGGCTAGGACAGGTAGAGCAGCTCTTTGTGGCTCTGTTCATCTCCAAGCCTGGAGGCACATCAGCTGCACATGGAGGAGGAACAAGGAACCACACAGAAAGGCAGGGGTTAGAAGCTACTCCTAGAGATCATTCAGTTCAACACCCTTGCTAAAGCAGGGGCACCCACAGAAGCTTACCCAGCATCACAATGGCCAGCTGGTGTTGGAAGCATTCCAGACAAGGAGATGCCACAGCCTCTCTGGGTAGCCTGCTCTAGGCCTCTAACACTCTCACACCAAAAAAGATCTATTTATGTTCAGATGGAACCTTCTGGGTTCCAATTTGTGTCTGTTGGTCTAGTCCCAACCTTCTGGCCCTCAGCCTGTAGATATTGACAAGCATTGATCAGATGTCCCCTCAGGCTGCTCTTCTCTAGGCTCTTCTCTAGGCTCTCAGCCTTTCCTCCCCACAGAGATGCTCCAAGCATCTTTGTAGCCTCTGCTGGATGCTCTGCCACAGTTCCCTGTCCCTCTTGAACTAGGGAGCCCAAAACTGGGCTCCACCTGTAACCTCACTAGGGCAGAGTAGAGAGGGAAGAGAACCTTCCCCTGTAACTTGCTGTGCACACTCTTCTGAATGCATCCCAGGATGCCATTTGCCTTGCTGGCCATGAAGGCATACTGCTGGGACACACAACAGCTGACACAAACTAGCTGTGTTGCATAAAGCACCAGACAACCTGAAGGTCAGCTGCATCCAGACAAGACCAGCTGCAGTGACCCAGACTGGACATCCACTTGGCACACAGCAGAAGGATGCCCACCATGGTCATGTGGGATATATCACCCTTCTCAGATGAGGCAGGTCCCAGGCAGGGAGAGCTGGTGCATCACAGACATGTTCATGGCATCTGAAGTGCTGCTTAAAGCCAAGTACTCACCACCTCCAGGAGAAGGGTAAAAGCTGCCTAATGAAAATCAGATCCAACTGCTCTTGGGCTTTGAGGCCACATCTGCTTCTAACCAACAGAGCAGGACAACCTCTTTTCTTCTTGCAAATCCATTTTATGTCAACCTTGGCTGCTACCAACCCCTTTCAAAGAAACCAGTTCTTCTCTTCATGAGTCCAGGCATCCTGAGCTGTGTTCTAACCCCCCATTCCTGACCCAAACACCACCAAATGGCTGCACTCAGCCTCCCTGAAGGCCTGCTACTCTGATGCCATATCAAATTTTAAATTTCTCAGTATCCAGATGAGGTTAAAAAAAAGCCTGTTGATTCCCAATTGTTTTGATGGCCATAAAATATCCCAAAGGATGTTCCTTTAGGGTTCCATTTAACTCCAAAACACAGCTTTTCTGCTCCAGAATGATGATGGCCTTGGCAGTGCTGGGTTAGAGGGTGGACTCAATGATCTTAAAGGTATTCTACATCCTAAATGATTCTATGATTCTTTGGGGCTTCAGGCAGGAGATGCCTTGGCTCTGCATGTCTCTTCTGCAGCTCCATTCTCTCTTTGGACAGTGGAGAAGGACCAGCTCAATGAGCCAGCACAGCAGCAGGATGCTCTTACCATTGGCTCTGATTTTTCAGGGAGCCCAGCCTAGTGCTGCGAGGAAGCTCACCAAGCTCTCTTGTAACACAGTCAGATATCAGGATCTGCACTTGGCTTGGGGCAATCTCAAACACAAATACAAGCTGGCTGGAGACTAGACAGAGAGCAGCCTTGTGGAGGAGGACTTGCAGGTGCTGGGGGGTGCAATGCTGGACATGAACCAGAACCAAGCGCTGCCAGCCCAGAGCCAGCTGTGTCCTGAGCTGATCTCCAGCAGCACTGCCAGCAGGGGCAGGGAGGGGATTCTGCCCCTCTGCTGTGCTCTGCTAAGACCCTCTCTGCAGCGATGGGGCCAGTTCTGGAGTCCTCAGTACAGCACACACAGGGACCTGATGGAGTGGGCCTGAAGGAGGTCTGCAAAGGTAATGCAAGAGCTGGAGCACTTCCCCTATGAAGACAGGTTGAGACAGTCCAAGTTGTTCAGCCGTGGGAAGAGAAGGACCTGGGGAGACTTTTCTAGCAGACTTTGAGTATTTGAAAGGGCTGTAGGAGAGCTGGAGATTGACCTTCACAAAGATAAGAACTGACAGAATGAGGTAGTGGCTTCAAATTGGAAGAAGTTTGATTCAGATTAAACATCAAGAAGAAAATCTTCTCCAATGTTGATGTTGAGGCACTGGAATGGGTTGCCCAGAAAAGTTGTGGAGGATAAAACCCTGAGCAATCTGATCTAGTGGAAAGTGTCCCTGCCCATGGCAGGGGGTTGAAACTAGGTGACTTTTAAGGTCCTTTCCAATCCAAACTACTCTATGATTCAGCCTGATTTTAACCACATTTTGTGACCACAGGTGACACAACATGTGATCACAACCCAGCTGACACAAGCCATCTTTTTTTTTCTTCCTAAATCACAAGACAAAGTTGTCTTTGCAGCTGCATACAGAAAAAAGGAGGAAGCCCCAAAGAAAGAGAGAGTCCAAGAAAATGAAGTTTGATGATTATCACCTGCCTTGCCCACAGAAGAATGTTTAGGCTTAGAATGCCCATGCAAACGCTTTTCAGATGTTTTTTTGGTTGCTTGGTAATATTTGGGAAAACCAAACCAAGCACAGAATTAAATATGTCAAAGCTGCTGATCCAATTATGCAGCTGAGTTCTGGTCTCTTCTCCCTAGTAAGATGAGAGGAAATGACCTCAAGCTGCCCCAAGGGAGGTACAAGTTGGACATCAGAAGACAATTCTTCACTGGAAGGGTTCTCAAACACTGGAACAGGCTGTTGATGGAGGCAGTTGAATCCCCATCACTGGAGGTGTTTAAAAGAGGCAGAGGTGCTGTGCTGATGGACACGGTTTAGCACCAGACTCGGTAGAAAAACATGTCTTCCAAACAAAATGATTCTATGATTCTATATATCCAGAAGTGATGTGGAGATTTGAGGACAAGGTCCACAACTATTACAGGTGTCTGCAGGACTCCCTTGAAAATCCCCCACGAAGCATCACAACTCAGACACAGAATCCAGATCACTTTTGGCAGAAAACACTTCTTCTCCTGTTAACTCACATCATCCTTGCAAGGTCCTGGTTTCAGAAATGTTTTACTGTCCTGGTTGTGTTGTTTCAGCCACAGCAGAAGACATCAGCAGAAATAAAGTTGCAAGCATGATCAGCTCCCTTACTCCCCGCTTCTTTTCACATTGAACTATCACCACCATCCTATCAAAGACTCTAGATGGCTTCCTCTAATTAAATATACAATTTACACAATTAAATATCCAATTGACCCAATTAAGTTAGCTCCATTGCCTCAAAATCATCAACAGCACAGGAACTCAGCTGCCTGCTCATCCCACCCTCTCTGTGGTGCAGGCAGGCACCTGATGCTCCTGGCAAACCCCTCTCAACTATTCTCACTTCACGAGTGACCCTGAACATCAGCAAATTCAGCTTTTCAACAGGAAGAGAGGAAGCAAGTCACAAAGACTGAAAGCTCTCGCAGATAACACTTTGCCAGCTGCTTCTTCTCATACAAGCTGGAGGGGATCTGGCTACAGTGAGTAAGTGTGAGGGGAAGAGAAGGTCCTTATTAAGACACTCTTGGAGTAACGCAGGGCATATCATAGATGTAAAAGACAAGCCACGGAGTGGACAGACTCTTAATTTTCAGGATGTAGGGCTCAAATCAGGGAGGTGGCTGAATCCTCATCCCTAGAGGTGTTTAAAAAAGGCAGAGATGAGGTGCTCATAAACATGGTTTAACACCAGCCTTGGTAGAGTGAGGTAGTGGTTGGACTTGATCATCTTAAAGGTCTTCTTGCAGCCAAAACAATTCAGTGATTGATCCAATGCTGACAGCTGCTAAACTGCAGTACTGTCCAAGGCGACTCCATGATACAGAGTAGAATGTAGAACAAAGAAGAGAAGGTACAATAAACAAGAGATTAAAACAAACACGAAAGAGATTTCTCCTACCTGCGCTCGTTTCTCCTCCTTCTGAACAGTTTTTTGGTGTGTGCGATTTCAGCCTCGTGAGGCAATGGGTGGTAACCCTGTAAAAGAGAGGCAAAACCCCTGATCAGCTTCAAACCACAGGAGGATGGTAGGGAAGAGATCAAAGTGAAACAGAGATGTACATCCAACACAGGAACATGATAAAAGAAACAGTTCCTATCCAAACATTCTTAAACCACCCTAAGCCCTATGAAAGCAGGTATGGAAATCCACAGACTGGTAGGACCACCTCAGGGCTGTTGCACCAAACAGAGAACAAAGTTATCTGCACTTTCTGCTACTTCATGTGTGCTCTCAGCCCAGAGCCAGCTGTGTCCTGGGCTGATTCTCAGCAGCATGGGCAGCAGGGGCAGGGAGGGGATTCTGTCCCTCTGCAACACTCTGCTGAGATGCCCCCTGCACTGCTGCACTCAGCTCTGGAGTCCACAGCACAGCACAGACAGAGACCTGCTGGAGCAGGGCCAGAGGAGGTCACAGCAACGCTGGCAGGGATGGAAGGGCTCTGCTGAGAGGCCAGACTGAGAATGTTAGGCTTGTTCAGCCTGCAGAAGAGAAGGCTCCAGGGAGGCCTTCTGGTGGCCTTTCAGGACCTAGAAGAAAGCTGAGGGAAGACTTTTTCTTAGGGCCTATTGTGACAGGGCAGGGGGTGACAGTTTGAAACCAAAAGACAGTGACTGAGACTAGAGAGAAGGGAGAAATTGTTTATGTTGAGAGTGGTGAAAGCCTGGCCCAAGCTGTCCAGAGAGGTGGTAGCTGCCCCATCTCTGGAATCATTCCGGTTGAGGCTGTTTCAGGCAACTTGCTCCTGTTGCAGATGTCCCTGCTGACTGCAGGAGGCTTGGACTAGATGAGCTTTAAAGGCTCTTTATAACACAAAATATTTGATGATTCTGTGATTCTGTATGGATGAAACCATGTGGGGCAAATAAATGGGCCCCATATGGATGGATCCCAACACACACCATCTACAAAGAACTCACCCACTTCACACACGACACTGGAGATACTGGTGCACTTAAACCTTCTGATTCCACTGGGATATTTCCTTTCTATTTATGTATTTACTAAAATGCAGGTGTAAAACTGCCTGTAAACAGATGGTGCTCAGCAGTGTCTTGAGGAACATATGGAAAAGTTTCTTTGGTGTGAGGGTGCTGGAGCCCTGGATCAGGCTGCCTAGGCTGTGTTGTGGAGTCTCCTACTCTGGAGGGTTTCCAAAGCTCCCTGGCCACTGGGCAAGCTGCTGTGGGTTGGACTGGATGATCTCCAGAGGTCCCTTCCAGCTCTCACCAGAATGGGATTCTGTGATACTGGAGTAAGTCAACACAAGTCACAGCTGTCTGGGCTGTGCCATCAGTTATTAGCAAGACAAGGACCACATCAGGAGCATCTCATGGAGTCTAACCACTGTGAGCTTCCCAACCAATGCAAACCTGTGGACAAGATGGATAGCACCCAGAATATAGCAGCTGAGATAACCAAGATGCTAAATGATGTGCCCTGGTCAGGTCAGTGGAGAAGCTGTGTGTAACTCAAGCTGCTGTCTTGTGGTCTCTCCACCGAAGGTGCTGACTGTTTGACTCAGTTCATCTGCTAAGGGACACATTGTATTTAGCATCCTACTACGGGCACAGCGAGGGTTTGCTCATGTGAGCAGAGCTCTGAGGTTCCTGGATGAAAGACACTCTCTAAGTGTAAAGTCTTATTTATTTTTCAGAGACCACAGAGCTGTCACAGCCATAATGAATTTTTATTTATGCAGCATTGTACTTCCCCTGGCTGGCAATAAAAGCCTCATAAACCTTGCTCCTCTTTATTGTCATCTCAATCTGCCTCAGCTTCAGAGCTACAGCTGCTGCTTGTGAATCATCACGTGCAAGGGGCCATCAAGAAAGCAGCCTGGGCAAGTGCAAGGGCTGGCTGGGAACGTGGTTCATAGAGTAGCAGCTTTGTCCTACTGGCATGACAACATAACACACTGCTATGAAAAGTCCCTTTTTCCCTGCCCAAAGAGCCTTAAAGTTGGCAGTTAATATTAGTGGCGGTTACTAAGATAGCAATGTTTTGAGTTCCTCTGGTGGAAGAATAATGGAGGAGGAAGGCTGCTGAGGCTGGCAATGAATTTAGGCTTGCAGAACAGAGACCAAGCTCAAGAGGGTTTGCTGTGACCATCCATCTATGCCACCTACAAAGAGCCTGGAGAAAACTGCTACTGCAGCAACCCGACAGCTCCCACGGCAGCTGGAGCCTTCCATTTCAAAGACCTTCACTCTTCAAGACTTAAAGCACTGAAGAGCTCTCACCAAGCTCTTGGGTAAGTCCTGCTGCTGGTGTACAGCATTTTAACCTTACTTTGGCTGCAGTCTTGAGAAGGTGATTTTCCTTTAAACAAGAGTTCTCTTGTTTAATACAGAAAATAGGATGCCCCATGACCAGTTTAGCACAGAGATTAGAAAGCACGTTCAGGAGCAGAACCCACTCTTGGTGGGCAAATTATCTTTCTCTCCCACTGAACCATTCCTAACACCCAGAGGTGCCACACCATCCTACACTGCTCCTTATATCCATCAGTATATGATGTTATCTTCACTTCTTCAAAGATCTGCTCACCCAGAGAGGGTCTGCTGGGCTGGTTTGAGGCTAATTGGAATATTTCACTGAGAGAAATTAAATCCTTAGCTGTGAGAAGAAAGAAAAAAAACCAACAGTGACCTATATCCCCCACTCTTCAGCTGAGAAATGCATCTAGTTAAAATATAGATAAGACACTCACTTCTCACACACTGCTCAGTTAGCTCTCACTTCTGTTCCTTCTCTCAGGGGCTCTGGGTCTGTGTGGTTGCCTCTGCTTTAATTCTTTAATCTGACCTAAACCTATTTCCTCTAACCTCCTTGTCGTCTTTTTGACATCTCACCTCAGATCTCTACAGATTTATCATGTGAGATACACAGAGATTGATCTGGTTATTTCTGAAGGGAGGGAAAGAGGGAGGGGGGGTGGGGGCTTGGGTTGGGAGCCTCCTGAGGACTCTGATTTTCTGGGAGGGGTACTGTGTTTCTGTATTACTTTTAACTTGTATATAACTGTATATATTTGTATATATATATGCTTGTAAATTGTTCTAAGCTGTAAATGTAGCTTCATTCCTTAACTTCCAGATGACTGAGTCTAGTCTGGGTGATTTCGTAAGTGTTGGGGGGTGGGTAACTCCTAAACCATCACTTTATTTTGGCTCTTCAATGTGGGGCTATTGTAACTGGGCCCCTCAATTCAAGAAGGGTGTTGAGGTGCTGGAACATGTCCAGAGAAGGGCAACAAAGCTGGTGAGGGGCCTGGAGCACAAATCCTATGAAAAGATATTGAGGGAGCTGGGTCTGTTTAGCCTGGAGAAGAGGAGGCTCAGGGGTGATCTTATTACTGTCTACAACTACCTGAAGGGCCATTGTAGCCAGGTGGGGGGTGGCCTCTTCTCCCAGGTAACCAGCAATAGAACAAGGGGACACAGTCTCAAGTTGTGCCAGGGTAGGTATAGGTTGGATGTTAGGAAGAAGTTCTTCACAGAGAGAGTGATTGGCATTGGAATGGGCTGCCCAGGGAGGTGGTGGAGGCACCATCCCTGGGGGTCTTCAAGAAAAGCCTGGATGAGGCACTCAGTGCCATGGTCTAGTTGACTGGATAGGGCTGGGTGCTAGGTTGGACTGGATGATCTTGGAGGTCTCTTCCAACCTGGTTGATTCTGTATATACAACCAGATTGATTGATTCCTATTCAAGTCTGGAAGTTAAGTTATTTTACATTTTCTATTTTGTATCCATTAGGGGTGTGGTTTGCCAACCATTGGTTGACAGTGAAAATTGGTTTACTGATGTTTTGCTATGATATGGGAAAAGCTGAAAAGATGCTCCTGGAATTTGGAGATTATTTTCTGGGTTGGGTTGGCTTTAATATTCCTGAAACTATTACCAACTCTGCTTTTACTAAGTCAGGAAATAATACAACTGCTGGAATTTATTCAGCATCCTTGATGAGAGTAATTTTGCCCAAAACCAAACCTCCAACCCCCTGTAGCGAGTTCCGCCCATGTAATACAGTGGGTATTTATAATGTGTGATCTTAGCTCCAGTAATTCTGGTTTTAGGACTAATGGTAGCATTGTGCATGAAAAACTCGAATGTGGCTGCTTTAAGAAAACGAAAGAGGCGTATTTCTAAAAGCTCACAAGCTCCTGATATAGAAGTAAATGAATCCCTTTCATGTTCCATAAACAATAGTTGTAAAATTCTTACAGGGGGAGAAAAAGGAGACACAGCTACCGCAGGCTGCGGATTCTGGGAATTCGGCCAAGAGCAGGTTATATACCAATGACATGGCAGATGGCCAAAGGGATTCTTCTCCTCAAGCTGTCCAGGTTTCAGCTGGTTTTAATTCTGCACCTAGTTCAAATCCACAGGCTGTTAACCCTAAATAAAATTCAAGCTCACAGGCACCAGCTCAGACCCTCAATGATTCAGACATGCAAGAAGGAACATCTAGCGCCTTTCTTACTCTCATGAAGGCGCAGGCTAAGACTAAACATTTGACAAAGAGTGATTCAAGAGAGGATTTAGGGGAGGGGACCTCTGGTACACCAGAGGAAGAGAGGATACATACAGCCTTAGAGACTTAGCCAATATATTCAGGTCTCAATACTCTGATGAGAAAAGCTATGTGAGATTGGCTGCCAAGAAGGAAGATGGCTTTGAGGAGTTTAGGCACTCTTAGGAAAGTTCTGTTTCTAGGCCAAGGACAACCAGGACAACCAGAGGAAGAGCAGGAGGATGACATCCAGGATTCCAATGATCGCCTCAAAGAAATCATGGAAGTCAGAAAGGAACATTCAAGGGAATCAGGAGAGCAAATCCTAAGTTGGATGGAGAGATGCCATACTACTGATGCTAATGCCCTATAAGTAGGAGACAAGTCTGCAAAGCAGCTGGGGCCACTCACAAAAGAGAGTGGAGTGGACAAATACCTAGCAGGTCCTCTCAGTAAGGTTAGCTTGTGGACATGCCTCCTCTTGGCTGTGGCTATGAGATATCCTTCCCAAGATGATTTGCCATGGGCAGGTAAGAATTGAAACACAACTGAGCAGGGAATTAAGCTTGTGAAGGAGTTTGCTGTGAAGGAAGTGCTTTATGGAGATCATGGCACACATGAGCCTGATGACATTCCTCTTGGAACAGGTCTCACAAAGAAGCTTATTAAACTTGCCCCTTCGTCCTATGCTAACATCTTGGCTAGCAGGTTTCTATCAAGGAGTGATAACGGAAGGCCTCTCACTGTTGGTGAGTTTACTGACCAGCTGAGGCAGAGAGAGGAGAGCTTGTCACACTCTGCCATAGTCTCTGCTATAAAAACTATGACTACAGAGATAAAAGACACCATGAAAGAACTGAAGGAGGAACTTAAAACCTCCATATCTAACTTGGCAAAGGATACCATCCCTGCATCATCTGAATGGGTGCATGTTTCTGTCATCAGTAACAGACACCCACCTCCTGCAAGGCAATTCCACCCCAGGAGGAGACAAATTCCACCCAGACATCAGCAATCACGTGCGTCACTGTGGACAATTCTACGTGACCAATACAGTGAGAACATGAACAAGTGGGATGGTCAGCCTACTTCAGCTATTTCAAAGAGAGTCAGGGAACTGCAGAGTGGCAGGAACAGAGGCAGCAATGCCAGAAAAGTAGCTGTCACTTCTTCAGCTCCCGAGAGCAACTGCAATTATTCCAACAATTGCAATTACTCTCACAACAACACCAATCACTGTGTACACCCTACATGCCATGTTCAGCATTAGGGGTGCCCTGCCTCCAGCCAGGAGGAGGAAAGGGATAGTGGAGAGAACTGAATCTATTGGAATGTGTTCATTAGGTGTCCTGGCAGTTCAAAGGTTCAGAAATATAGGGCTTTAGTTGACACAGGTGCTCAGTGTACTTTGTTGCCATCAAATTGCAAAGGGACAGAGTCTATCACTATTTCTGGAATCACTGGGGGATCTCAAGTGTTAACTAAGTTGAAGGCTGAAATAAGTTCAACTGGTAAAGTGTGGAAGAAACATACTATTGTAACTGGTCCTGATGCACCTTGCTTTTTGGGAATTGACAGGGCAAAGAGTATGGTATTGAGTGGATCTACCACATACCCTACTATGCTCCAGCTTCAGGAAACTCTGAATGCAACAACGATTTGCTGAATACCACCTTAAAAGCCATGGAGGGTAGAACTCTGAAAAACTGGGACATGCATTTAGCACAAGCAACCTGGTTGGTAAATAGTAGGGGTGCAGTAAACAGAGCAAGACCTGCACAATCAGATTTGGTACAAGGCATACAGTGATAAAGTTTGTGTTGTATATGAAAAGAATCTGTGAGGGAAACTTGTCTGAGGGGTGGTGTCTGCTGAAGGTCCTGGTTACACATACTGGGTAATGCAGGAGAATGGTGAAATCCAGTGTATTCCACAGAGAAGTCTAACTTTAGCTGAGAGAGTTTAAATACAAGCTGTTAGGAGTTTTCTGTTCTAGGTATTGCCTGGCATCCAAAGACAGAATCTATGAGAGAATCTACAGTACGTGAGAGCCAACCCAATGTCACCTGGAAGTCTCTGTTCTCATCTTGTCTGTGAAGAGACAAACTGTTTCCTGTTTTCTGAGCTTTTGAATCACCTACATCTGAGATGGAACAAAGTGTAAACTGAACTTGTAATGTTCATTATTATAAATATTGGTTTAGATTAGACAGATGGTTCTCAGCAAAACACTGAGTGATAAAGAGGGGTGGATTGTGCTGGTTTGAGGCTAACTGGAATATTTCACTGAGAGAAATTAAATCCTTAGCTGTGAGAAGAAAGAAAAAACCAACAGTGACCCATATCCCTCATTCTTCAGCTGAGAAATGCATCTAGTTAAAATATAGGTAAGGCACTCACTTCTCACACACTGCTCAGTTAGCCCTCACTTCTGTTCCTTCTCTCAGGGGCTCTGGGTCTGTGTGGTTGCCTCTGCTTTAACTCTTTAATCTGACCTAAACCTATTTCCTCTAACCTCCTTGTCGTCTTTTTGACATCTCACCTCAGATCTCTACAGATTTATCACGTGAGATATACAGGGATTTCTGAAGGGAGGGAAAGAGGGAGTGGGGGTGGGGGCTTGGGTCGGGAGCCTCCTGAGGACTCTGATTTTCTGGGAGGCGTACTGTGTTTCTGTATTACTTCTAACTTGTATATATTTGTGTATGTATATAAGCTTGTAAATTGTGTTAAGCTGTAAATGTAGCTTCATTCCTTAACTTCCAGCTGACTGAGTCTAGTCTGAGTGATTTCACTAACGGGGGGGGGGGGGGGGGGGGGGGGGGGGGGGGGGAGGGGCACAACAGGTAACTCCCAAACCATTGCATCTGCCCAGCAATGCACATTCTTCTGTGACCTTCTGCTCATGACTCTGCACCCAGAACCAGAAAGAGCTCCACTTATGCTTCCTAGATCTCATCTCATCTCACCACTCAAACAGCCACATCTTTAATCAGAGGTAGTTTGGGAGTAGGGAAAGCTGAAAGTGGAGAAATTAGGTCTGATATGGGTGTCTTCTGCAGTCAAACACCTTGTAGTTAACTTCATGTGGCCTCTTTGATGTCTAATAGCTTAGAATCATACTAAGCCTTCTTCACTACCAAGGGCTCTGGTTTAAGCCTTCCTCATCACTCATTTTCACTGAATGTGCATAGGAGGAGCTTAACATCTCTGACATCTTTGTTCCTCTGAAAACTGCCTTGAAATTGGCCAACAGGCACCAAAGCCAATGAGAAGAGGAAGAGAGGGAGCAGACACACACAACCCAACCACAACAGCCATGCTATTTTAGGAACCAGGCTAGGAACAGGCCACATGTCCTCCTTGCAGAGCACCCCTGTGTTTCCTAAGATCTCTGCCCACCAGCAGCAGACAGCACGAGGCTCAAACATGGATTAATGACTTTCCTTATGTATGGAAGGATAATACGAAAAAGGCTCCTAATCCAAGGAGCTCTGTGCCTGGACAGAGGAGAACTTCATATGCCCATTAGGAAAGTCAGGCATCTCCCTTCTCCAACCAAGCAGTTCCTGTCTTTAGCCTTAGTCATGAGACAACATTGTGGAAAAAAACAGTCACTGATCCCTACTCTTATCCATTTTGGTGCCTAAACAGAGCTAAATTTGGAAGGGAGAAAAGTTGACTTTTTTGTTGTGTTTGTGTGTACCAAGCTGATGTAAAAGGAAATATCAACAACTTGCAAGAAGGGTGGAGTGGCTACAGAAGACAGAGGGTGCTGGATGTATGGCAACGGGACAGAGTCCCAAGGGCATGGTGAGTGCCTTGATGACATGGACCTTGGGTTTGTCTGCAGGCTAGTCCTCTCCACAGGTCATGTAGGACAGCAATGTGAAGTGCCTTCAACAGAGCTGGCTTGCTGAGGACAACGTGGCTCTGAAATGTGTCAATTTTATAATGGGCACACCTGTTGTGAAACTAAAATCCCTGAACAGAGATAAAGGGAAATGTCATATCATAGAACCATAGAATCACCTGGGTTGGAAGGGATCTCCAAAGGTCATCCAGTCCAAGCCCACTGCAGTTATCAGGGGCACTGTCAACTAGATCAGGTTGTCCAGCCTCACCTTGAATATCTCCAGGGACGGGGCCTCAACCACCTCCCTGGACAACCTATTCCAGTGTTCCACCATCATCATAGTTAAGAACTTGTTCCTAACATCCAAACTGTATCTACTTTTCTCTGGTTTGAAGCCATTGCCCCTGGTCCTGTCACTGCAGGCTTTTGTAAACAGTCTCTCTGCAGCCTTCTTATAGCTCCTTTCAGCTCCCTCTCTTTTAGCCTATCTTTATAGCAGAGGTGCTCCAAACCCTTGATCACTTTTGTGGCTTTTCATGCAGCCCAGGATGTGATTTCATTTCTGGGCTGCAAGTATACACTGTCTTGCAATGCAGAAGACAATCTCCTGCTTTATGTTGGGTCTACAACAACATCTGCACAATAGAGATGTTTCTTTTCACTTGTTTGGGCCAGAAGACACCATCAAGCTCAGGTTCTCCTCGACTTCATAGTGCCCTGGTGTAACACAGTCAGCTCTCACAAACTAAAACCCTCCACAAAGATGAGTAGGGAAAGAAACAAAAAAGGTCTTGGGTTGAGATAAGGAGGTTTGGAGCTTATCAGTGAGCAGCAAAACCACATTTGGCCTCCCCCAAATCAGTTTTATTTTGATATTTGTTTGTAGGTGGCTTGAGGAGAATGTAACAAACCAACATTTCAGTACTGTTGGTTCTGGAAGTAGGGGATGTGAAAAAAGCAGAGAAGAAGGAACCCATGGTCTCAGAAAGGATCACCCAAGGGGGGTCATTTTCTATTTTGCAACTGAACACTCTGAGGTTTACATGGTGGGAAGCTTGGAACAGAATCACAGAATCAGAATCAACCAGGTTGGAAGAGACCTCCAAGATCAGCCAGTCC
Organism: Pogoniulus pusillus; assembly: GCF_015220805.1. NCBI lineage: Eukaryota > Metazoa > Chordata > Aves > Piciformes > Lybiidae > Pogoniulus > Pogoniulus pusillus. The sequence goes on from NC_087309.1 coordinate 89,140,949, forward strand.
AACCTGTCCACCAGCCCTAGGCAGTCAACTAGACCATGGCACCAAGTGCCTCATCCACTCTTTTCTTGAACACCTCCAGGGACGGTGCCTCCACCACCTCCCTGGGCAGCCCATTCCAATGGCAATCACTCTCTCTGCCAACAACTTCCTCCTAACATCCAGCCTAGACTTCCCCTGGCACAACTTGAGACTGTGTCCCCTTGTTCTCTTGCTGGTTTCCTGGCAGAAGAGACCAACCCCCACCTGGCTACAACCTCCCTTCAGGGAGTTGCAGACAGCAATGAGGTCCCCCCTGAGCCTCCTCTTCTCCAGGCTAAACAACCCCAGCTCCCTCAGCTTCTCCTCATAGGGTTTGTATTCCAGGCCCCTCACCAGCTTTGTCGCTCTTCTCTGGACATGTTCCAGTTTAATGAAAGAACAAGTGAAAAGCTTTCAAGCTCTTGTTGGTAACCTGCAAGCAACCCAAGAGCCTCCGCATCTTCTCCAACCTGTACCTGCGTCTCCTCATCAGCATCCTACTCCTGAGCCATCCACCCTGCATCTCATCCCAGTAACCTGCAGGATACTGGCCTGAGATGGACACAAGGAGGAGGGCAAGGATAAGAGGGGAGACATGGTTTGGTTTAGAGTTCACTCTGATGTCAGCAGGACCCTTGCTATCCTTTTTCTCATGTCTTCTCTACAACAGCATTAGCTGAAGAGGCTGGAGGGAGGCACCAGCTTTGCTTCTTCTATTGGTGATGGCAAACAACAGGGCAAATCACAAGGAGAGAAGCAGAAACAAGACACTTTTTGCTGCTGCTGGTCCTTCTGTGACCAGCTTTTAGGAGTAAATCTCAGAGACTCCTTTGATGTCTGACAACAAACAGCTTATAAAAGAGATGGTCCCATTCAGGACCAGTCTTCACCTTCCTGCCTTCCTCTCCACTTCTCCACACCTGAAGGCCAGCTGTTGCCTAGAGTGGCCAAATCCATGGTGTTTCACAAAGACACTAACGACTGTGAGAAGCTGGGATTCATTCCTTCCTCCCCATGGTCTTCATGTATAACCTTGCCTGACTTTCAGATATGAAACCTCACTCCACAAAGTACCTGCCTTTGCTCACATTCATGCAGCCTCTTCCACAAGTATTCCCCACACAGTGGAAAAGGCTCTCAACCTGTGATGGTCAAGAGAAGATGCCTGAAGGAGTAAACAGTAACACTGAAACTCCAAGAGCAAACAAACAGTTGAGGAGAGCAACTGGACTGATGAAAAAAAAGAGCTCTAGGTTGATGAGAGAAGGAAATTATCTGGATGTAGCACAGGACCAGTCTGCTCAGGCTTTATTTCAAGAGCCTTTTGCGCCCTGAAGAAACTTCTTCTCCCTTGCTTATCTTAAGCAAATGGTTGCAGAAGGTCTGAACTGAACAAACAGGTTATTGGGCCTGAAGTAGCTGCCCTGGAGGTTTCACTGGGTTTTATAGCATGTAAAGTCCAGGGTGGGATTTATTTTCAGAAGAGGTAGGGCAACCTTGAAGACACCCCATCTGCCTGCACAAAGGTGACAACAGAAATACTGAGGTTGAAGGGAGTATGAAAACCAAACCAAAACATTGTGGTTCCAGAAATGATCTGCAGAAACCAACCCCACAACTTGCAACACCCTGCAGAGAGGCTTTTGTCTACCTGTAGGATGGGTTATCTGTGGTAGGAAGGACCAGGACAGCACCAAGCTGCAGATATATTAAGCTTCAGATACGTTTGTGTTGTGCCCGTGGGGTTGAATGTGCCATCACTCAGGACAACCATCCCAGGCACTCAAATGAAAAGCATGGCAAAGGTGCTGGCTGCCTCTTCGCTGGCATCATCCCCACCACCTCAACCCACCCAAGGTCAGCATTACTCAACACACTTAAGTCTTGTGGGCACTTCTATCTAGTCTAAATCTGAACCAAAAGAGAAGAGATTTAGACTAGATGCAAAGAAGAAAATTTTTAATGGTCAAGTTGCTGAGACTGTGGCCCAGGACACCCAGAGAGGGACAGATGCCCCATCCCTGGAAACACTGAAGGGCAGGTTGGTCAGGGCCCTCTGCAACCTGATCTAGTTGAAGATGTTCCTGCTGCTGACTGTAGAGATTATAACACCTCTAAAGGTCCCTGCCAATCCAAAGCACTCTATGATTTTTCACTCTGAGTAGAACCATCTCCTCAGAGGCCACTTTCAGAAGACCTCTAAAGGTCCTGCCAACCCAAAGCACTCTGATTTTGACTCTAAGTAGAACCATCTCCTTAGAGGCCACTTGCTGTTGTCTCTTCCCCTTCCAGGAACTCCCACGGAGCAGGACTGCCACCCGCTCTCCTGTTGCACAAGGGGAGTTTTTTACCTCTTGAAAGGAGATGGCTGAGGCACACACCAAAGCCTTGACCTGCTTTGGATGCCATGGAAGAAAACCAAACAATGTCAGGAAGCCGCCTGGAAATTATTTCCTCTCTGCTAAAATTCAAGTGATAAATCTGTTCCTCCAAACTGCAAGCTGTTCATTTTTCCTGGAAGGTGCTTCCAACAATGGTTGCTTCTGAACAAGGAACCGATTGCCACTGGACACCAGTGGGACAGAAAGCACAACTGTTTTACAGTGTGCTACTTACCCAAGATAAAAGGCAGGTAAATCCTTACAGCGCTTCATCGTTGTTGCTCTCCCATCACTCCTCACCCACGTGGCTCCCAGCCATCTCCGAGGATGCTTTCCTACACTTCTCACTGAAGCCAGGTCTAAATTAAGGTCTGGCAAAGAGGACCTAGTTTCCAGCCACCCAGAAGTTGGAAAAGGAGCAAAACTCCTCCAGCTTTGCCATCACTGACCTAACAAGCTCCATGATGGAGGAGGGATGCTCTGTGGGACCTTGACTGTAGGGCATGTTTGCCTGATGAATCACAGCGTGGTGCAACAAGCCTCAAAAGCAAGGCATAGGAAGCTGCTTCTTGGGAAATGTCCCAGGCTGGAGGATTTCCTGATTAACTGCATCTTTGGGGAGCACATCATAAATGGTACACTGCCAGCAAGGGGTGAAGACATAGCTGCAGTACATGTGCCTTGGTGATCAGCATCCTGGATAATCTTTTCCCCAGAAAAGTGTGGAAACACAGAGGAGTGATGACTGTGATGGTGCTCAGGACTGACACATATAACATCTCTCTTTAGTTTAGTTGGCTTGGATGGGTGGGTGTTTTGTTCTTAAACTGTCTGGAAGGCTGGGTCTGGAGAGTGGTGGGGAGTGGAGTTAAATCTAGTTAGCAGCCAGTCACAAGCGGTATTCCCCAGGGCTCAGTGCTGGGGCCAGTTCTGTTTAGTGCTTCTATCAGTGATCTGGGCAAGGGGATGGTCGCTAACCCCAGTAAGCCTGCAGACAGTGGCAAGATGGGCAGGAGTGTTGATCTGCTGGAGGCTGGGGAGAGTATAGAGGGCAATCTGGACAGATGGGATCCATGGGCTGAGATCAGCCAGGTGAGTTTCAACAAGGTCAAGTGCCATGTCCAGCACCTGGGTCACAACAAACCCCTGCAGTGCTACAGGCTTGGCACAGAGTGGCTGGAAACTGCCCATCAGAAGAGGACCTGGGGGTGCTGGCTCACAGCCTGATGAAGATGAGCCAGTAGTGTGCCCAGGTGACCAAGAAAGTCAACAGTATCCTGGCCTGGATCAGCAACAGTGTGGCCAGCAGGAGCAGGGCATTGATCATGCCCCTGTAAGCAGCACTGTGAAGACCACACCTCAAATCTTGGGTTCAGTTTTGGGCCCCCTCAGTACAAGCACACTGAGAGGCTGGAGCATGTCCAGAGAAGGGTAGCAAAGCTGGTGAAGTGTCTGGAGGACAGGGCTGGTGAGGAACAACTGAGGGAACTGGGGTTGTTTAGCTTTCCTGCTAGTGGAAGCATGAGTTGTATCTGCCATTTCAGCTTATTTCACACTGGCCAAGAGGATGCACCTTTAGGTGCTTCATGACAACCAAGCAGCAACAATGATTAGCTTTAAATTGGCTATTAGGAACAATTTCTTCAGCAAAACAGTTGGAAGACTCTGCCCAGAGCAGTGGTGGGCTCTCCTTCCCTGGAAGGCTTTCAAAGCTGTGTAGCCATGGTGCTGAGGGACATGGTTTAGTGGTGACCTGGCAGGTCTGAGCTAGTGGTTGGACTCAATCATCTTAAAGGCCTTTTCCAACCTAAATGATTCTACAGGACTTTGCTTGCCCATGCTGCTGCAAGGATGCAGCCTCCTGGATTCCCACTTTCTGAGCATTTTTGCTGTTCTGCAAGTCCCTTGTCACCAAAAGGAGGTGTTTCCATGTGTTAGACTCAACACACAGATTCCCAGATCCAAGGTAGTATCCTTCAGACCCTTATTTTCCCACTGGGTCTCCTTGCCATTTGCTGTCATCTCCTGGGAGAGAGCAGACACCTGTGCTAGAGGGAAGACAGCACTTAAAATGGCATTAAATACTTGGTGCTATAAAATACTTGGTGGCAGGTGAGCTGCCCCAGCTCAGCCCTCTGCACTCAGCTCTCAGATGAAACAAAGGACACACAGAACAGCAGAACAACTCAGCATGAAACTCCCCATGCGAGGTGAAGGACGCAAATTATATTAAAGCATCAGAATGATTAGGCAAAGGATCCCAAGAGAAAGACACCCTGAACCTTCACAGGATCACAGGATGTCAGGGGTTGGAAAGGACCCAAGGAGATAATCGAGTTCAACCCCCCTGCCAGAGCAGGACCACACAATCTAGCAGAGATCACAGAGGAATGCATCCAGACAGGCCTTGAAAGGCTCCAGAGAAGGAGAGACTCTACAATCTCTTCAGGCAGTCTGTTCCAGTGCTCTGTGACCCTTACAGTGAAGAAGTTCTGCCTTGTGTTGAGGTGGACCCTCTTGTGCTGTAAGTTACACCCACTGCTCCTTGTCCTATCACAGGGAGCAAGTGAGCAGAGCCTGTCCCCCCTACCCCTGACCAGCCCTTAGGTGTTTATAAACATTTATTAAATCCCCTCTCGGTCACCTCTTCTCCAGACTCAACAGCTCCAGGTCCCTCGGCCTCTCCTCATCAGCCATGCCCTCCAGTCCCCTAACTATCCTTGTAGCCCTCCATTGGACCCTCTCCAGCAGATCCCTGTCCCTCTTAAACTGGGGAGCCCAAAACTGAACATAGTACTCAACAGGAGGTCTCACCAGGGCAGAGTAAAAGGGAAGGAGAACCTCCCTTGATCTGCTGGACACACTCTTCCTAATACACAAGATCCCACTGGCCTCATGGCTGTCCCATGGACAACTTGTGATCCACCAGGACTCCCAGGTCCTTCCAGATTGGTGTCATCAGCAAACTTGCTGAGCAGACTGTCCCCTCAATGTCATCGATGAAGATGTTGAACAGGACTGTCCCCAGCACTGATCCCTGGGGGACTCCACTGCTTACAGCTCTCCAGCTGGACCTGGCACCATTGATCACTACCCTCTGAACTCTGTCTTGCAACCAGTTCCTAACCCACCTCACTATCTGCTCTTCCATCCCACACTTCCTCAGCTTGCTCACTGGGATGTCATGGGAGATGATGTCAAAGGCCTTGCTAAGGTCAAGGTAGACTACATCCACTGCTCTCCCTGAATCTACCCATTCAGTTATGGCATCATAGAATGCTATCAGGTTAGTCAAGCATGACTTCCCCTTGGTAAATCCACGCTGACTACTCCTGATAACCTTCTTCTCTTCCAAGTGCCTTGAGATTCCCTCCAGAAGGAGCTGCTCCACCATTTTTCCAGGGATGGAGGTGAGGCTGACTGGTCTATAGCTTCCTGCAACCTCTTTCTTGCCCTTTCTGAAGACTGGAGTGCCATTGGCTCTCCTCCAGTCCTCAGGCACCTCTCCTCTCTGCCACCATTTGGCAAAGGTGATGGAGAGTGGCAGAGTGATAACCTCAGCCAGTTCTCTCAGCACCCTTGGGTGCATCCCATCAGGGCCCATGGACTTGTGCAATTGATCCCTAACCCAGACTGCACTGACCAGTGGGGAGCATTCCCTCCTCCAGGCTTCCTCTGCTTCATCCAGGGTCTGGAGTCCATAGGGGAGTTCAGCCTTAGGTGTAAAGACTGAAGCAAAGAAGGCATTCAGCAACTCTGCCTTCTCCACATCCTCAGTTACCAAGGCTGCCTCCTCGTTCAGCAGTGCCCCCCCAACACCTTCCCTGTTCTTCCTTTTTCTGCTGATGTGTTTGAAGAAGCCTTTCTTGTTCTCTTTTACTTCCTTTGCCAGCTTCAGTTCCAAGAGGGCTTTGGCCTTCCTTATTGCTTTACTACAAGGCCTGACTACTTCTCTATAGTTCTCCCAAGTGACCAATCCCTTCTTCCATGGATTGTAAGTTTCTTTCTTCCCTGAGATTTCCTTCAGGAGCTACTTGCTCAGCCATGCAGGTCTCCTAGCACATCTACCTGATTTTTTACTCAGGGGAACACACCTACCTTGGGTGTGGAAGAAGAACCAACTTTCTTGGGCTCCTTTCCCCTCCAGAGCCTTAACCCATGGGATTTCTGCAAGCATGTCCTGAAGAGCACAAATTTAGCTCTGCAGAAGTCCAGGGTTGTAATTCTACTCATTGGTCTGACTCTGCCCTGCAGAATACTAAACTCCACCACGTCATGATCACAACCTTCCTCAACTCATTCTGCTGATGACTGACAGTGATTTTTCCAGGCTCTATTTTTAACTCCCAGCCCCTCACTTCCTGAATAATACATCATTCAGGGACAATAAAACTTTAAAACCCAGGGCAAAGTCTCCTAGGAGAAGAACTGTCTCTGCAAACACACATACGGCACATCAGGGCAAGCTGGATGGGCAAGAAAAGAGAATTCCAACCATTGCCATTGGGGTGGGGAACAGCCTGGAAATGCTGCTGCACTGGGAGAGGGTGCTCCAGACAGAGGGACTTGTGATGCCATAGGAAGAGTATAAATAACAGACAAAAGAAATCCCCGTTTTGTTACCAGAAGCTGCAAATCCAAAATCAGTTAGGAGCCGACTTAGGAAATGGAGGTTTTTTTTTCCCATGTTAGAGTAAAATGGGAACAATACTTTGAGACTGGAAGTAACTCTTAATTGTTTTAACTGATGTTATTTTAGTGTTGTTTAGGTTTATTGTTTATTTGTATGTGTTTCCTCTAGCCCGGTCAGGCTTAAAAACAAACCTGACTGTCAGCAGTAACATGTCCCATCCGTGAATAACCACATCCATCCATTAAGCACAGAACCACACCGTTGCTCTCCATCTTTAAAAGCAGAATACTGAAAGAATCATGCACACAAATGGACCTGATGACCTAGGTTTGCTTTTCCTTGGAAAAGGAAGACTTTTTCAGCTAATACTTGGAACAAACACCATCATTTGCAACCAGGAGGCCTTACAGCTGGTGTCTGTGGTCCATGCAGGAAGCCCAAACTCATCCTACGAAAGGGCTGTGCCGCTCTGCAAGGCTTTCCTTGCATTCTGCTCAGACTGTGATAGTTTAGGGGTGAGGAATGAATTGCTTTGGCTGGGGCTTCAGCTAGCAGTGTGTCCCCATGGACACACTGGGGTAAAGAAGAATGTGACCAGCAGGTCAAAGAAGAAACCTCTTCTTCCCCTCTACTCTGCCCTAGCGAAGCCACATCAGGAGTGTTGTGTTCTGTTCAGGGCTCCCCATTTCAAGAAAGACAGGGAAATACAGGGGAGAGTCCAGCAGAAGCTGCAAAGATGCTGAGGACCTGGAACACCTCTGTGAGGAGGAAATGCTGAGAGCCCTGAGGCTGGTGAGCCTGAAAAAGAGCAGCATCAGAGGGGATTTGATCAATGATCAGCAAGACATAAAGGACAGGGGGCAAGAGGATGGGGCCAGATTCTTGTCAGTGGCACTCAGTGGTATAACAACGGAACACAAGCTGAAACCCAGGAGATTCCATCTGAACATGAGAAAAAGCTTTGCTGGGAAGGTGCTGGAGGCCTGGAGCAAGCTGCCCAGAGAGGCTGTGGATTCTCCTTCCCTGGAGAGCTTCTAAACCCACCTGGCCACTGTGATGCTGGGCAAACTGCTGTGGTTGCCCCTGCTTTAGCAGGGGGGTTGGGCTGGTGATCTCCAGAGGTCTCTTCTGACACCACTATGTTGGGATTCTGTGGCTTAGAGTGTTAGGAGATTGCTATGGGGGTATTTGTAACTCGAGCTACTTCGGTCCCTCTGAGAACTCATATTTCTGCAATGGATGTTTTTCCTCTGTATTTCCCATGTTCCTCAGTCTGTTTTTCTCCATTTGTTTTCCTTTTCAAAGCCTACCGCCTCTCATTTGTGCACCTCGATGGTTCTGTCTGACCATGCCTCTCCAGCTGAGATAAAGCATGCAGATGAGAAGGCAGGAGGACCCTTTGCTCACCATCCACCCTCAACACCTCTTCATTATGCCATCATGGGGGATGATGTCATTAGGGAGAGACCTGCAGGCAAAATAGGGACTTCTCTGATGAATTTTTAAGGTGACCTATAAAGGGACCCCATAGGACATCCAGGTGTTTGGGACCAGAGTCCAGGTTACCCTCTAAACTGGAGGGTCTGCTGAACCTTTGTGCAACCCCCACCACTGGAACAGCGTCTCCTAGCCAGCTCTGCTTAACCTGAACCTCAGCACTGCTCTAAGGAGGTGCCAAGAACTGTATCCAAGTATATTTTCTTGTCACTTCTGTTATTAACAAATAATGTGTGTTTTCCATGTGTATTTCTGCAGTCCCTTAGAACCAGGTTCCCACAGATCACCTTCTCTTGGGCAGACTGGGATTTCACCTCACAGAAGGTCCATCTTGTGCAAAACCCCAGGAGCTGGGCCAGCCCAACAGCAATAAGCTCTCTTACTTGCAGTGGCAACTTCATAACCTTATAAACAAGAGGTGGCTTCCCCTTTCTTTCAAAATGGGTAGATCCAAGAGTACTAGGAGAACTTTCTCGCCCCTCAGCACTTGGCACTTCCCATGTAACAGCCCAAGACCACAAGCAATAGTTCATAAGTCAACAGGCATTTTTTTGGTCATGATCCATATCACTTTGATCCAAACACTGCACCACCAAAGCAGAAGGGAAATTTGCCATCAACCTTTCTTGTTGACCTTCATGGCTGAAGCATGCTGTGTACAACACTGCCATCCTTTCCCTCTTCAGCTGGAAACATTTTCATACAAGAGATATTCCCATTTGCAGTAGGCTGAAGACACAGCCCATGCACTTTTTCTGAGACTACACCACAAAGAAATTATGTTCCTCCTTCCAGGAGGAGAAAACTGTTGAGTTTAGCTCAGGCCAGAGACAGCAAGAGTGGATCCCATGTCACAGCCATCCCAGCCTGGAAAATACTCAAGTGTGCAAGCACCAGTAGGTTCTCAGCTTGGGGAGAGAACAAGGAGTAATCAAACTAGGGATGGGGGCTGACTCCCAGAAGCTCCCAGAAGCGCTGTGGATTGAAGCTTGAGGAAGGCAGATTGAGACTGGAGATTCAGAAGAAATTCTGGACAGTGAGGGTGGTGAGACACTGGAACAGGCTGCCCAGGGAGGTTGTGGATGCTCCCTCCATGGACGTGTTCAAGGCCAGGTTGGATGAGGCCTTGAGCAACCTGGGCTAGAGGAAGGTGTCCCTGCCCATGGCAAGAGAGTTGGAACTTGATGATCTCAAGATCCCTTCCAACCCAAACCAATGCCAATCACTCTCTCTGGGAAGAACTTTCTCCTAACATCCAGCCTAGACCTCCCCTGGCACAACTTGAGACCATGTCCCCTTGTTCTGTTGCTGGTTGCCTGGGAGAAGAGACCAACCCCCACCTGGCTACGACCTCCTCCTAAGTTGCAGCAAAACAATTTCCACCTCAACACAAAAGGGAACTTCTTTACTGTAAGGGTCCCAGAGCACTGGAACAGGCTCCCCAGGGAGGTTGTGGAGTCTCCTTCTCTGGAGACTTTCAAGGCCTGTCTGGATGTGTTCGTGTGTGATCTGTGTTAGATAGTATTGTCCTGCTCTGGCAGGGGGGTTGGACTCGATGATCTCTTTGGGTCCTTTCCAACCCCTAACGTCCTATGATCCTATGATCCAGTCTATGAATCTAATCCTGTAAAATCCTGATTTTTCCTGCTTTGAGAAGCACCATTCCTTTGCAGGACTGTGCACTGAACAACACTTGCCAGCTCCCTGGCAGTTGGTACCTGGGCAGAGGAACCTGCTTCTGGAGTGCTCATCTGTTCCCTCTCAGCGTTCTCCTTCTGTGGATCGAGGACTGAGATTCCTCCCGCAGTAATGGGCCTTAATGCAGGGTGGAACAGAGGACATGTCGTGCACTTGCTGCACAGTATCAACCACATCATGTCATACATTTACTATGCTGGTGGCTTTTCACTGGTGCTTTGCAGACCTCTGGCTGTTGGGAGTTACTTTGAGCAGTAAAATGAGGACAAGTTAGAAAAGCATGCTTGTGGCTGCTTTACAGCAGATCTCAAGTCACAGGATCACAGAATTGCTTTGGTTGGAAAAGAACTTTAAGATCATCCAGTCCAACCATTCTCTAACTCCAACAAGTCTGGTGTTTCCCAGCATCACATCTACACAGCTTTTAAATTATCTCCAGAGATGGGGATTTAGCCACCTCTCTGGGGAGCCTGTTCCAGTGTTCGAGAACCCTTACAGTGAAGAAGCTTCGTCTGACGTCCAACCAAAACCTCCACTGGTGCAACCTGAGGCCATTTCCTTGCTTGTTCCTTGGGAGAACAGAAAACCCCCAACTGACTTCAACCTCCCTTCATGGAGCTGTGGAGAGCCAGCAAGTCTCTCCCCAGCCTCCTTTTCTCCAGACTAAACAGCCACAGGTCCCTCAGCTGCTCCTTACAAGATCAGTGCTCCCTCCAGACCCTTCACCAGTTTTGCTGCCTTTCACTGGACACACTCCAGCACCTCAACTCCTTCCTTGGACTATGAGGCACAAAACTGAACATAGTACTCAAGATGTGGCTTCACTACTGCTGAGTAGAGGGGGAAATGTGGTATTTGGCAGCTAATCTCACATTTCCACATGAAAAATGTCTGAAAAACATCCAAAGTTTCTACAAGACAAACAGCAACATGGCCCTCTCATGTCTTGCAAAGGCTGAACCTCAACCACAACTCCACAGACACAGGGCATCACGTAAACATCTGTTTTCTCACACCAGTAAAATTCTGAGTTGTGGCTGGTTTTGTGATGACTGCCAGGAGTTGGGTGAAGTCCCCTTGATTTATTTCACATTAGCCAAGAGGACAAACCTGCTGGTATTTCATCAGAACCAAGTGGGGACAAAGATTAGATTCAGACTGGATATTAGGAAAAATGCCTTCTCCAAAAAGGGTTGTCAAGCACTGGCACAGGGCAGTGGTGGAGTGCTCATTCCTGAAGAGATTTAAAAGCTGTGTGGATGTGGTGCTGAGGGACATGGTTTAGTGGTGGACTTGGCAGCGCTGAGCTGGATATCAGTTGGATCTCCTGTTTTAAAGGTCTCTTTCAACCAAACCCATTCCACAATTCTACAAGAACAACCACCAAAACTCCACAAAGGAAGACAGCTGCTGAATATTTCTACACGCCAAGTGCCCAGCACCAAACTTCTCACTTACTGGGATGTCCCAGATCATGTTGCCCCTCCTTGCTAGCCTTCTTTTAGCTTCTTTCTACTTTCATTTGTGCCCTTCTTGCAGGATTGTGCCCATGTGATGGGTTCAGCTCCAGAAGCTGGGAAGGGTCTGAGACAGTGGTTACCAAGAGCAGTATGACAAACGAGTAGAAAGAGGAAAGTCACAAAAAACAGAGATGACCTTGAACTGTAAGCAACTGGGAAGTGGCTGTCAAATTGTTCACTTCCAAAGAGAGGTGAGAATTTCAGCAATTAGCACATCCCCGTGTCCATTCACCTGGCTCCCATCTTTGTCCTGGACCTGAAGATGATGAAGGAACTGGAGCACCTCTCTGACAATGAAAGTTGAGAGCCCTGGGGCCATTGAGCCTGGGGAAGAGCAGCTCTAGAGGGGATCTGATCAATGCTTAGCAAATAATAAAGGGTGGGGGGCAAGAGGATGGGGATAGACTCTTGTCAGTGGTGTCCCATGACAGGACAAGGAGCAAGAAGCACAAACTGGAATGCAGGAGGTTCCATATGAGCAGCAGGAAAAACTTGTTTGTCATAAGGGTGCCAGAACCCTGGAGCAGGCTGCCCAGAGAGGTTGTGGAGTCTCCTTCTCTGGACAGATTCCAAACACACGTGGACATCGTGATGCTGGGCAAGCTGCTGTGAGTGCCCCTGCTTCAGCAGGACGGTTGGACTAGATGATCTCCAGAAGTTCCTTTCAACCCCCATCACGCTGGGATTTTGCAGTTCTGTGATCCTTGCCTGACTGTCAGCAGCACAGCCACAAGCATCCTACAGATGCTGTGTCTTCATGCTGGCTCTAAAGTCACACAGGAACTCCGAAGCAGCCCTGAGATGCAAAATGATGAAGTCTCCCATGCTAAACTCCAAGCTTGCCCACCTTTTGTGGGTCTACCTTAAATTAAGTACCTTATCGGGGGCAGTTTAAGACACCTTCACTGACACATTGCTCTTTGCCCACTGCACAGAGTTACACCCACATACACGATGCTGTAGGCACTTGCTGTCCTTCCTCCTGCCTGCATCTCTGCTGGGATCAGAGTCATCCCCGCCAGCCAGGATGGCTTAAGCCTGCCCTTCCTGAAGCCAAGTCACAGATGACTGTTTCTCTGTGCTTGGCAGCCTCAGCCTATGTCTCCTTATCACCACCAAAAATGATTCATCTAACATCCATGGCCTTTTGCCAGCCAGAACGTCACGCGAGGAGCAGAACCATCTCCTTCACTCCTCCACAAACTGAGGCAACAAAAATCAAAGCTCTTCCTCACAAAAATAATAAATTTAAAAATTAAAAAAGAGTTCCTACCAGCTAGGAAAAGCTGGAGGTTAATACAAATTCCATGGCTTCAAGGGGAAAATGGAGCTGCATTCAACAACTCAACAGCTAACCATGCTGGCAACTGCCCCTCCCTCAGAGTTATTGAGGAAGTCAGGATGATCCCTGTATTTGTTCCAGCTGCAGCTTTCCCTTAACCCCTGGTAGTGGTGCTCTCAAAAAGACACAGAGCTTGCTTTCTGAGAGTGGCTTTTCATTTTCCTGTGTGTCACGGCCACAGTTGTTAGCTTGAAGTGCTGTCACTCCTCGATTAAAAATAAAGGAGGAAAAAACTCCAACCTTTGCCATTCTAAGAAGTCCAGGCAGGATGAGCAAAAGGAGGATTAAAAGAAGGCTTTCAGGACTTAGCCTGGAACAGGAAAGAAGAAGATAAAGCCATTATAAAAGCTTGTGCTAATACAGGAGTCCTTTTTGTTGCAAATGTTAATGCAGCCACACAAATTCCTATGAAGATTTATTAGGCAGGTCATATAAACTGCTCCCCTTCCTCGTCTGCTGATAAAATCAAGGCTATTTTCCTCCACTAAAGTGCTCCCCTCTCTACATTAAGAGTTAAAATTGGCTTTTTTTTCCCCACAAGACTGTCTGTGGTAGACAGTCTATGGGTGAGGATCATGCCTTCAGAACACCAAAATACAGATAATGAACATAAGGTACTGAGAGGAAGGTTTAGAGGCATGCTGTTGAGATGTTTTCCCATAAAGATAAGCACAGCCCCAGGTCAACGAATCATAGAATGGTTTGGGCTGGAAGGGGCCTTAAAGTTTCAGCCCCCTGCTATAAGCAGAGACACCTTCCACTAGACCAGGTTGCTCAAAGCCCCATCCAACCTGGGCTTGAACACCTTCAGGGAGAGGGCATCCACAGGCTCTGTGGGCAGACCGTTCCAGTGTTTCACCACCTTCACTCTAAAGAATTTCTTCCCAGCATCCACTCCAAACCTCCCCTCTTCCAGCTTAAAGCCATTCCATCTCGTCCAAGCACTACAAAGCCTTGTAAAACATCTCATGGCCCAGAGGCACCTCACTCCTAGACTTCCCCCCATCCAAAGGAAAGGTCTTACTGTGGGTTTGATGATGAATAACTTGATGGATACTGCACCATCCTTTTCCATCATCTTAGACCTGTCAACCTGCTTGAGCATTCGCTGTCCCATGGGACTTTGGGCCAGTAAAGTATTTACTTCATGTGAGCCTGCTCCTAAGTCCACTATTTGCCTTGGCCCTCAGCCAGCCAAGCACTTAGGCACATGCTTAAAGTTAAGCACAAGAGTAAACAGATTGAAGGCAGGGGGACTTAAAATTAAGCACATATTTGAAGGATTTGTTGGATAAGGGCCTTAACCCCTGCATGCAGCATTTAACTGGGATGATTCCCGGCTCATTAGCTCCCCCTCCACCACCCCTTTCCCAGACCTCCCCTCCACCCCAACAGGCAACAAACATTTTTCTGGTTTTGTCACTACACTTTAAAGAATTCTTGTCTGCCCCCCAGGCAGAGCATGTCTCTCTTTTATTATACCTGCCTGTGAAATACCTTCCAGAAATCCCCACCCAAACAAAGCCTCAGGAAAGGAAATAACGGAAATTCTTGACGGTTTCCATGGGGGGAAACAATCCTGACCAGACGAGGCGCACGTAAGGAGAGCGTGATGACTGCTCCTACTGTACACGGCTCCCAACCCAGAGACTCCTTCAAGCTGCAGCAGAACCTACTCCCCACCAGCAGCCACAATCCTCAGCACCCTCAAACCTGGCCCTTGGATGTGGCTGTTTGCACATAGCAAGCAAGATCTGAAAAGCCTTTTGGTGGACACACAGAGGAAGAAGAGACATGTGACAACACAGAATCCAGGAAATCACCATTCTCTACCCTGTAGCCAAGTGCAGCATCCAACAAGGAACCTTCCAAAAGGGCACACAGCTTATGAAGGGCTCTTTCCATGATCTTTCATATGAGCTATTTAACTTTATCTCAGGTGCACTTACTCATGCTTGCACCTTGCTGGCTGCGGGCACAATGCACAGGTCTGGTGGATCAAAAGCCCTCTTAACACAGAGAAGCAACTGCTCTGAGCAAGCAGCCCAGACAAGAGTTGGAAGATACAGACATAACAGCTGAGCAGAAGGCTGTAAACCTGGACAAAAAAGAGGCAGGTTTGCTGTTGATTTCTCCAGAAACAGGACTGCTCTCACCAAGGAGCAGCAACTTGTCCAGGCTTGAAAATGGACTAATGAAACACCAAGTCCCACTTCCATCCCTTACCCATCCTTATCCAACTCACTCTAACCATCCTCTTGCTGCATTATCACCTGCTCCTGGAGAATGAGACCTTCCCACCAGGGCATGAATATCTGTCTTGCTTGTGCTACATGCAGCAATAGCACTAAATATTCAAGTAGCTTTGGACACCTGTATTACTCCATCCAAACTGCAAACCACACTAGGTGACCAACAGATCCCCAATTTTCACTGCAGCACATGCAGAAAGACTTCTGTGCTGCCAAACACCCTCCTTTGATCCAACCTCTTGTCAGGAAAGCTCTGGATATAAGTGCTCCATTCCAGGTTGCCCAGAGAGGTGGTAGATACCCCATCCCTGGCAAGATTCCAGGTCAGGCTGTTTGGGGCTCTGAGCAACCTGCTCTAGTTACAGATGTCCCTGCTGACTACAAGGGGGTTGGACTGTCTTTTAAAAGTCCCTACCAATCCAAACTATTAAATGAGTCTATGACTCCAGAGGAAGGTCATGGCCACCAGCTGCTGCACTGCAGCCCTGCCCTTCCTGAACCAACAACTCTCAGAAGCTGAGGACTGGCAGAAGAAACTCAAGTCCTGTCTTGTATGCAAATTGCACCATGGAAAGACATGGTGAGTACAAAGCCCAATAAGGTGATCTGCTCCCATTTCAGACAGGAATGGCAGGATAGTCAGCAGTCAAGGAGCTCCACCTCTAATGCAGAAGGTTCCCAGCTTCATGTACAATACAACCCTTGGAGTTACTTGTGATGTATTTTCATGGCCTCACTGGCCATGGGTAGCTGGGCATTGTTTCTCTCTCTAGACAAGGAAAGACAGCGAAGGAGTTGTATCTTGGAAGCCTGTCACACATCACCGAGGTCAACACAGCTCACATAAACAATATTTATTACCTACATAGCTATGATGCTTGGAAATAGCACTGAGATACTCTGCACAGAGACCAGAAAGCTGCTGCAAGCAGCAAGAGAACAGCAGCACAACACCGAGGCTGAAAGAACTCACAGCTTGCCCAAACAAGGGTGTTTGTAATTAAAAAAATAAAAGTTTAAACAACAAATCTGTTACCTAAGCATTAGTGAACTGACCAAAAAGTAGTTTTTCTTTCAAGTAAAAGGACTCCATAGTGTTTGTATTCCCATCACTGTGACACTGCAAATGGAGGGCAGGAGAAACACAGACCCTGTGTTTCTCCCACTATGCCCTCACAATTTCAGGCAGACTGTGGAACAACTCCCTTCCATATCCATTGCCCGTGGTGCTGGTCTCTGACAGCTCTCCATAAGTAAGTTGGTCTTCTGCCATGCCTTGGAGCATTTGCAGGAGAGGAGTCCCCACCCACCTACACTGACCGAGCAGACGAGGGGACAGAGGAGCCTCCGCCACGCTCTTCAGATCATGTCAGGTCGCACGTACATTTGAAGTTGGTCACCCAGTTCTCAGCAGCCAGGAGCAATCTCATAACGGCTACTTCCTCCACGGTTTGCAAAGCTGATCTTCAGGAAAGCTCAGTAGTGTGAGGAAATCCTGACCATCACCACCAAAGCGTTATCGACATAGCAAGGAGATAATAACGGCAGGAACTGCCTTACAGCAAAATCACCACCGTGATTCATGCGACTGCCTGGTGCCAAGGTCCAACGAGCTGCAGCACACAGCACCAGGAGGTCACACATGCTATTAGCTGGTTATTGTGTGAAGACTCAAGAAGAAAAAGAGGTGGGTTCCTACAGTCCAATGAGCACCATCCACTCTACCTGTAGCAAATGGATCGTGCTGTAAGTGATACAGCTTACTGCACTGAACTCGCCTTCACGTAGAGGGACACAGGTCTCACCTTCTCCTTTGGAAAAGTAGGTGGTGTCTAGCCTGGCAGATACCTAATGCTACCTGGAAAAGTCTTGGTCTGTGGGTTTTGTGACTGCCCTGGAGGCACAAGAAACGTCATCAAAACCAGAGAAGTCCTCTGATCTGTGTAGAGTCTCCACCCAGCAGAGATGTGTCATACCTTAATGTTGGCCAGAACTGGTGGGCACATTCTGTGGCTAAAGCACCACAGTACATCTGCAAAGACCTTTTATATTAGGATCACTGTCTAAGATCTCCATGGTCTGTGATACACATCTGGGGAGTAGCAAGCACATCATTAAAGATACCAGCTTGGAAACTTGGGTGCTGTCAAGTGGTGGTCAACTCCTGGAGCAGGCACAACAAGCCAAGCAGTTGTGCCTCCTTCAGCCTCATCCTTGCTGCAGACCACACACCACCAGCGTATAGGCTTTGCATGTGTGTGATGAAAGCAGCAGAATTTACCCATCTTGGACAACCAGAGGAACAGAGGAGAGTCAAGAGCTGGTGAGACAGGAAGGTTCACCCACCCTCTGTTAGGATTTGGCCACTTGTTGAACAGACGTTGGAGAAAGTGCTGCTGTGGCACTGTTGAGGAGCATACATGCATGGCAAGGTGACAGATTGCCCCACACCATGAGAAAAACCCATTGGTGCCTCCTCCAAGCACAATGCTACACCAGAAATAGAGCACCTTGGAGACATTGTTTTGCTTTTTTCCTTTCTTTTTTTCACAGCTCAGGCTTACTGAGTTCGCAGAGCCTCTCTTTAATGTCACATGTGCAGCTCAAGTCCCTCAGGCCTCTGCAGAAGCAGCCTGGGATATTTGCACAGACCCCTCACAATGGAAGGAAGAGGGTGTAGGAGGGAGGATCAGGCTGCTGACCCCTTTATTGTTCTTGGGCCAGAAGAAAGCTTCCTCCTGGCTTAAGAACCATGGCGCTGAAAAAGTTTTCCAGCCAAAACGAGTCAGATGGAGTCACTGGGTGGTGGTTTTTAGGTTTCTTTATTATTTTTTTTGTTATTTCTCCTTCCCTTGCCTCCCCCTTCGGTCAAGCGACAGGGAGTCACAGGGCTGTGCTCCATTCACAAAATACCTGCTGCACATCACGTAGTCCTTCCCCTCGACGGCAGGGAAAGGCACTGTAACCCAAGCAAACCAAAATAACCCCCTTTTTTTTTGTTCTTGTTGCTGTTTCTTTTTTTTTCCCCCCCTTTCTCTGCAGATTTAACAGAGAGAAAAAACCAAAAAGTGTGTGTGTGTGTGTGGTGTGTGTGTGAAGAAAAGATCTTTGCTCCCAGACTGACGCCTCCAGCGAGGAAAGCGAGGTGGGGAGGGGGGAAGAAAACAAGACTACAATACGGAAGAAAACAAAAACCACAGTGAATTCTGCTCTGAAAGGATTAAATGGAGGTTTTCCATTAACACAAACAAAAAACAAAGGGGGCCAAGCAACAAAACACCCCACCATTATATAATGAGACTTAACTGGGAGTCACCGGGGTCACACAATGCAGCAGACTGGAAAAACCAAAGCACAGTGCAAACTTTTAATTGTTAAGGCAATCATAAAAAGAAATAAACCAGAGAGAAACGATATGGTGGCTGCTGGCACAACAGTGGCCCAGGTATTTTTCACCCCCATTTTGCTCCTTCTGTCTGAAATACCCTTCTAATGTGAGTCTGACTCCTTGCCATACTGTTTGCTTGGGTGGTGACCTCTTTTCCTGGGACACTGTTGGCCAGGCAGCCACGGGGACCACAATGGCTCCCCAAAGCCTTAAGGCACATAGGGCTGATTGGCATCAAAAGTGAGGTAAAGCACAAGTGGAAGTTTTACCCCAAGAACCCAAGGATTAAAGTCATCATTTGGCTTCCAGATCCAAATCTGCATGCAAGGAGATGATTTCTCAGCACAACAGTTTCATCTACAAGTACAGTCATCATCAGTGACCACTGTCACCAAAAGCATTGTAAAGCACAAGTGGAAGCTTTACCCCAAGAACCCAAGGATCAAACCCATAATTTGGTTTCCAGATCAAAATTTACATGCAAGGAGATGAATTCTCAGCACAAGAGTTTCATCTACAAGTTCAGCAATGATCAGTGGCCATCTGCCTAGCCCCCAAGTTCTCCCTAACCTTTAGGACAAGTTAGTTCTAGAACCTTTAGATCATTTGACCACAGGTAACATTCAAGTTCTTCTATTCCTGACATTTCACAGCACTGTCCTACCTGCAGGGTTGAAAAAGTGCAGTGACATGGACAGGAATAATCCAAATGACAAAAAATGCTTTGAAAAGCCTCACCCTATCCCTCTGCTTTTGTGGAACCATGCTGTCACTGACCACAGGCCCAAAGGCTGGAGCAGAATGGCCACCATCGTCATGCCACAGTGTGCTCAGAAGGTCCAGCAGCAGCAGCGTGTCCTGCTGGTACCACAAGGCTGGAAACATGGAGATCACCTTAGACTCCTCCTTTCTTAGCAATTCCAACGAATGCAAATTTGTGCTTCACATTTGAACTGTAAAAACTGGCTTTGATTCAGATTATTATTGCAGAGCAACCCTGAACCAAGAGGCTGGGATGTCTCTTCTCTCCCCATTGCTGCATCAAACCATGATCAGGCAACTGCCAAACCCAGACCTTTCCATTTTATTCTAGTAAACATGCAGCAACCCAAACCTGAGTAACAAATGATCACAGAATCCTAGAATGGTTGGAAGGGACCTCAGAGATCATCCACTCCAACCTCCCACCCATGGGCAGGGAGACATTTCTCAACGAGACACAGATGCTCAAGGCTTCATCCAACCTGGCCTTGAACAGCCCCCTGGGAGAAAGTATCCACAACCTCCCTGGGCAACCCAATCCAGAGTCTCACCACCCTTGCGCTGACGAACTTCCTAAGCTTCAATCTAATCTTGCTTTCCTTCAGCTTCAAACCATTCCCCTTCTCCTTCTCCACAAACCCTCAGAAAAAGTCCCTCTGTAGCCTGCCTGGAAGATCCTTTCAACAATTGAAGGTAGCTCTGAGGTCTCCCCCAGAGCCTTCTCTCCTCCAGGCTGAACAATCCCAGCTCTCTCAGCCTATCCTTGCAGCAGAGGTGCTCCAGTCCTTCAATTATTCTTCTCTGGACTCACTCCAGCAGCTCTGTGTCTTATTCTGCTGGGGACACCAGAACTGGAGGCAGGATTGGAGGTGGGGTCTCAGCAGAGCAGAGTCATGGGGCAGAATCCCCTCTCTTGCCCTGCTGCCCACACTCCTCTGGATGCAGCCAGCACACAGTTGCCTTCTGGGCTGCATGAGGGCACTGCTGGCTCCTGGTTCTCAGCACCCAACACTCCTAATTCTCTTTCTTCAGGGATGCTCTCACCCAACTCTACACTCAGCCTGGATTTGATGATGGAGTAGGTATCAGTGGGTGGCTCTGCTCTCAGGACCACAGGCAGAAGCAATCAATATCTTCTATGATACCTGCTTATTTTGATCAGACAAGAGGAAACAAACAGCTCCTACAAGCACACACACTTTTCTTTCCTCTCAATTGAGGCACTTCTGAAGAATATACAATGAGAAATTAAATAATCAAGAGGGTCACAAAAGCAGGAAGAAATGAAGCTTTATCATTCTCCAGTGGTTTCTCTACTCATACATTACAGGAATTGGAGAAAAAAAAGGAAGAAAAACAAATTGAAAATAAAAACTAAGAATTGGTTTCTTCTCAGCACTACCAGCAGGTGAAGAATAGAGAAGAATAACCTTTGGAGACATGGACATTGAGGCAGCTTCATATGGCTGAAGGCATGGAGATGAACTTCTTCTTGGACAGTAGGACAAGGAAGGTTATTCTGCCCCTGTACTCAACACTGGTCAGGCCACACCTTGAGTACTGCGTCCAGTTCTGGGCTCCTCAATTCAAGAGAGATGTTGAAGTGCTGGAATGTGTCCAGAGAAGGGCAACAAAGCTGGTGAGGGGCCTGGAGCACAAACCCTATGAGGAGAGGCTGAGGGAGCTGGGGTTGTTTAGCCTGGAGAAGAGGAGGCTCAGGGGGGACCTCACTGCTGTCTAGAACTATCTGAAGGGACATTGTAGCCAGGTGGGGGTTGGTCTTTTCTCCCAGGCAACCAGCAATAGAACAAGGGGGGACAGTCTCAAGTTGTGCTGGCGGAAGTATAGGCTGGATGTTAGGAGGAAGATCTTCCCAGAGAGAGTGATTGGCATTGGAATGGGCTGCCCAGGGAGGTGGTGGAGTCACTGTCCCTGGAGGTGTTCAAGAGAAGACTGGATGAGGCACTTAGTGTCATGGTCTAGTTGACTGGCTAGGGCTGGGTGCTAGGTTGGACTGGATGATCTTAGAGGTCTCTCCCGACCTGGCTGATTCTATGATTCTATGATTCCTATTTCTATTCAAACTCCACCATCCAGCAGAGATATTTTGGAGATCATAGCATCCCAGACTCATTTAGGTTGCAATATTCTAAGAATATTGAGTCCATCCATTTCCCAGCACTGCCAGGTCTCCAGTAAATCATGTCCCTCAGCACCACATCTACACAGCTTTTAAATACCTCTGGGGATGGGGACTCCACCACTACCCTGTCAGCCTGGGCCAGGACTTGACAACTCTCTCAGTGAAGGAATTGTTCCTAACATCTGACCAAAACCTCCCTTGGCACAACTTGAGACCATTTCTTCTTGTCTTATTGCTTGTTTCTTAGACAAGACTAACACCTACCTTACCCCAGCTTCCTTTCAGGAAGTTTTTGAGTTGCAGAGAGCCAGAAGGTCTCCCCTCAGCCTCCTTTTCTTCAGGCTGAACATCCCTGGTTCCTTCAGCTGCTCTTCACACTTATGCCGTAGATGCTTAGCCAACTTCGTTGACTTTCTTTGGACATGCTCCAGCCCCTCAATGTCCTTCTTGCAGTGAGGGGCCCAAAACTGAGCTCAGGATTTGAGATGTGGCTGCACCAGTTCTCAGTACAGGGGGACAATCCCTCCCCTGGTCCTGCTGCCCACACTCTTCCTGATCCAAACCAGGATGCTGGTGGCCTTCTTGGCCACCTAGGCACGCTACTAGCTCATGTTCAGATAGCTGTCCACCAGCACTCCCAGGTCCTTTTCCACCAGGCAATTTTCAGCCACTCTGCCCTAAGTCTGTTATATTATACAGGGTTGCTGTGATCCAAGTGCAGGACCCTGGTTGAATTTCATACAATGACCTCAGGACACCAATCCAGCCTGTCCAGATCCTTTTGTAGAGCCTCCATATCCTCAAGCAAATCAGTGCTTCCACCCAGCTTAGTGTTATCTGCAAACTTACTGAGTGCATGCTCAGTAAAGACATTAAAGAGAAGTGGCCCCAGTGCTGGGGCCCGTTCTCTGGGGAACACCACTTGTGACTGGACAACAATTGGAGACACTTTTCTGTCACCTGTCATGGCAGTGCATTTCCCGTTTCTCAAGCCAGCAGAGAAGTCCATAGAGCATCTTCAAAACCCCCAGACAAAACCTCTATCTATTTTTGAAACCATAAAATGAACCACAACATGGGACTAGAGAGCACCTCTGAGTTCCAGTGCCTGGCCTGCCACCATAGGCAAGGACATAATTTCATTCCCTTCACAAACAGCCTTTATTCTCCCCATGGAAGAGACACTGAGGCATCATGTGCAGCAATAGATTTCCCACTTAAAGAACAGTCTTTGACCAAACCACCTTGGATTGTACAAGGAACACTTATCCTGCCACTCCATCCTGTATTTACACACAGTTATATATACATCTCCTCGAACTGGATGGGATTCACTTACCTGCTGCCTCCAGGAAGGAAATTTGCATCTTAAGAACTTCTGGTCTCACCTATTGTATCATTTTCTATTTCCACAACATCAGAAGGCAGCAGAAAGGGACAGAGCAGCATCTTTTGGTTAAGAAAAAGGCTTTATATGTGACAGGAAATACTAAACTCCTATTTTGTCAGGCAAGGGATGAGGACATCCCCCATTAGCAAGGCTTTTGAGATCACCATGTGGTTCGAGGTTCTGCCACTCCCTCCATCGACAGGGACACAGACACAACTCTCCTCTCAGCAGCTTACTTTTGTCTTTTAGAGAGAAAATTCCCTCCTTCTCTCTATTTTATTAAAAATCCAGGTCTCTCACAGAGAGCAAGGAAGGAGATTAGCATGTGGAAATATCCAAGCCAGCAGAAATAGCTACTCAACCAAAGAGATGCTCTGTTTTTATTCTGGATCTTTAAACATCTGGATTTTTTTTCCCTGTTTTTCCTCTGCTACCTTTAATCAGTTTTTAAAACTTAATCTTTACTCCACAACCAGCTTCAGGAAAGCACTCAGCAAACTCAAGGAAGCACAGGAAAAGCCCTCTAAAGAATCTTTGGGAAAATGAGGGAGAGAAAGAGGTAGCTCTACTCAGAAGTTAAATTCAGGGGGCTGGGGGGAGTGATCTGTGTCATAGTCTACAAAAAGGACCAGGAAAAAACGGAACAGAATCACAGAATGTATGTCAAAGATCATCCAGTCCAAACTTCAACCCAGCACTGGAGGGTCCCTAAGCACCAGGTCCACACACAGCTTGAACACCAATATGGATGTGGTGACTTGCCCAGTGCTCTGGGCAGATCATTCCAGTGTTTGAGAACCCTTCAGGATTGCTTTGGATCTTCCAGAGCTGCATAAACGCAAACCTTTTGGAAAGAGAAGTCATCTAAAGGGCTGAGAAAATCCCATGTTGTTCTTCAGTGTGTTTAAGCTTGTCTTTGAGCCTTCAAGGCTTATTGAGTTGTTATTTATATTCCACATCTAAAGCAGTTAATTCCCAAGAAAAGTAGAGTCCTCATCTCTAAAACTACTTGTGAACTCCCTCAGCAAAACTGAGGATCTTTCTTCATCATCCTTCCAAGAAACTACTCATTCTGCTCTCCTATCCTTTTCCCTCATCTCCTTGTGCTGCCTGATGTTCAACTCATAACCCATCACCTCCTATTGGTGAGACCTGCCACTACTAAGCTGCTTCATTTCTACCCTTCCATCAACCTGGCCCAAAGGAAATCTGTAAAGCCTCAAACTCTCATTACTCATCTCTTTTTCTGCAGCATAAACCACAGATTCACAGATTGTATTGGGCTGGAATGGACCCTCAAAAATCATTGTGTCCAGCCTCCCTGTAATCAGTCAGCAGGGACATCTCCAGCTAGATCAAGGCCACATTGAGTCTGATCTTGAGTGACTCCAGAGACAGGGCCTCAACCACACCAATGCCTGTAAAACTGGGCTCTAAGGTACAGAGATGGTCCAGCAGTGCACATCATCATGGTCTTCATCTCCCTCCTGCCTTCCAAAGTGTGGGACAGAGTCATATGGATAAACAGAAATACATTCAGAGGAACATTCAATATTTAATGGGGCAGCAGCACCTTCCACTGAAAAGAAACACTCCTCAGTACCTCTGGCACCTTTCCTTGGTGTAAGGAGCACTGCTTTGGACTGAGCCCTGCCAGAGCATCCCATAGGAAATAAAGCAGAGTTGAGGATTACCTTTGCAAAAGTGGCATTCTGAGAGGAGCTGGGAAGGTGTTGTGATGCAAGAGAGGGAGATGTTTGTTGTGGGGCATGCCTAATCCTTAAGAACCAGCTCCCTAGGGTTGTGGTGCTAGAACAAGGTAATGACAGTGAAGGTTCACAGTGAAGGTTCAGTTTTAACATCATTCTGCTCAGGGCTTCAATCTGCTTTGAGGCTCTGAATGATGCACAGTGCTAACCAAAACCAGTCCAGTTTGCAGAGAAGCAGACAGGTTCTCCACTGTGATTCCCCATTCTGGACACGCACCACAAGACCGAGGTGGGCACAGTGGGATGGAGAATAGCATGACCTAGGACAGGAGGCTATGAGATGCAGAAACCTTGGAGTGAAGTTTCTGCTTGGAAAACAGCCTCTGGAAAAAGCCTGCTTTCCTCCGCAGTGCTTCTGCTCCATGGCTGTGCAGTGGGGCTGCAGCGCCCTCTAGTGGCGCAGGGCTGCCCTCTGCCACCAGCCCTGTCCCCTCTGCCACCATACACCAACTCAACCACCAGAGTTACCATGAAAGCCACCTTTGCCCTTTCCAGACACACCCCACACCCATGTCTCTGAACCCAGCCAACCCAGCTGGTCTCCGAGAGCACCCCAAAGACAAAGAAACTCATACAAGTCTGCTGCTTTCCAAACAACAGGGCAACCTGGCCCCAGTCCTGCCCAACTGGACAGCATCAGCTCCAGGAACCACAACAAAATGTTCCTCCATGCCCATCATGGAGAAGGCATCCTCACAAATGATGACCCAGCATTGCTAAGTCTGCTTGAATTGGGTAGCAGCCTGCAAAGCCTAACCAGCCCTGAGAAGGCATAGTCCATCTCATCTGTAACGACTGGAAACCAGATCTGAATAACAACAATAACAGCACAGCAGAAAAGTCACAGCTTTAGGCCATTTCATAGAACCCTAGAACGGTTTGGGTTGGAAGTGACCTTGAAGATCATCTAGTTCCAACCTCCTAGCCATTATCAGGGGCATCTTCCACTCGACCAGTTTGCTTGAGGCCTCGTCCAAACTGGCTTTGAACTTCTCCAGGGAAGGGGCATCCTTGGGCAACCTGCTTCAGTGTCTCACCACCCTCACTGTAAAGAATGTCTTCCTAATCTCCAGCCTAAATCTCCTCTCTTCCAGCTCAAGGCCATTGCCTCTCACCCTATAACTGCCTCCCTGGTGAACAGGTCAATCCTATGATATGCAAGGCTATCATCATCTGGAAACTCCACTGGGAGATCTTCACTTTTCTGCACATCAGATAAAATCCACAGTTGAGGGCTCACAGTGACTGTGCTCTACTGTCACAGACCAGGCTTGGACTTTGCGAGAGCTGCTGACCTGCCTGGAAGACAAGCCAGACTTGGTCCAAATCTCTCCTCTCCATTGCTCTGGAGATGGCAAGAGTCTCATCTGCTTTCTTTGGTCCATCATGGCCTCAATCCTAACACAGGAGTGATGCAGAAGGGGTTAGAGGTGACCATGGCAGTTTGGTCTCTCAGCACAAGGAGATGGTCATTGCCACTTGTATTAAGTGCAACAAAAGAGAGGCCACAGAGACACCAGATCTGTCTGGAAGTCACAGCAAGACAAAAGTTTTTTGCTCAGTGGTGGAGATTTGACTCTCAATATGTTGTGACCTACACTCAAGTTAACCTTGGCTCTTTGACAGGGACTTTCCACAGTGGTTTTAGCAGCTACAACATTGGAAAGACCCTTGGGATATGAGAAGCTGGCTTGTTAGATGAGAAACCTTCTCTGAAAGCAATGCCCTGCCTACATGCCCTGGATGGAGCCCAGGAGAATCCAAGGATAGGGAGAAGAAACTTCCTGAGATAGGGCTACCTAGGGAGCCACTTCAACTTGTTCCCAAGTGTTTGGTAGACACCTAAGGATGTCAAAGTTAGATATGGTGAGCGGCAGGAGTGACATACAGCACATGGGACACTCACACAGACAAAGTCAGTCCCAGTGCAAGACGATGTCAGTCAGAGGGATGAGATCAGCCCAGCTCCACCAGTGTCAAAGAGCCTACTGAGAGAGGGCCACACTGTGGCCATGACTCTGAAGGAGGTGGTATCTGGGGTGGCTAAATGAGAACTGCCTAGTCCTGTCATGCAGGGAGAACAGGAAAGACAGGACACGGAGAGGATGAAAACTGTATAGTGACAGTAAATAACATCACCCCACCACAGAGCCATCTCTGAGCTCCAGAGACCTGTCCTCCTGCCACCACAGATTACACTGGGCTGGAGAGACCTTTAAAGGTCATCTTATCCAACTCCTCTGCAGTCAGCAAGAACACCTCCATCTGGATCAGGCTGCCCAGGGTCCCATCAAGTCTGATCTTGAATGTCTCTAGGGACAGGGCCTCAACCACCACACTGGATGGGTCAGAAGTCTGTACAGAGTCCAGGAGCAAGCCCTCACCCCAGTACTGGACACCAACCTCCTTTCCTTGCATGAAGAGCAACAGCAAAGGAATGCTTGTCCATGATCCACTCTTCTCCTCCTGGACACCTGAGCTGGATTCATCTCCCTTAAGGAAACTACCATATCTGAACAAGTCCATCTGTGAGCTGGTCTCCCTGGGCAAAGCTAACAGGGAAAGGACATGAGCATTCTCAGATGGGAATCATCCAACCTTCTCTAGACCTCTAGACTGACACACAACAAATCATACCCCAACATGTCCATGCCTCTCCTACAGGAGGAACCCCAAGTGGCAGGCTTCTACACAAGTTCCACCCTTAATCACACAATCTCCACACTGAATTGTAAGGCCTGACTTGAAAATACTTGTCACTGAGGAGAGGTCCCTAAGAGAGTGGGCACAGATGCCTGTTAGGCATCTAAATTCAGGTGGCATCACTGCACAGACAGCAATCCTTGCATTTCTAAGCCTGTTTGGGCAAAGTCTGGAACACAGAGGTGCTAAGAAGCCCAGATGGCCAAGAAGGCCAACTGCATCCTGTCTTGGATCAAAAATAGTGTGGCCAGCAGGAGTCGAGGGGTGATTGGCCAACTATACTCAGCACTGGTGAAGGGTAAACCTCAAATCCTGGGTTCAGTTTTGGGCCCCTCACTATGCTGAGGGGATGGAATGTGTCCAGAGAAGGGCAACACAGCTGTTGAGGGGTCTAGAGCACAAGTCTTGTGAGGAGCTGCCTAGGGAACTTGGGACATTCAGCCTGGAAAAGAGGCTGAGGGGAGACCTTCTGGCTTGTACAGCTCCCTGAAAGAAGGTTGCTGTGAGGTGGAAGTTGGTCTGTTCTCTCAAGTAGCAAATGACAGAGCAAGAGGAAATGGTCTGAAGTTGCACCAGGGAAGGTTTAGGTTGGACATATGGAACAATTTCTTCACTGAGAGCCCTGGAAAGAGGCTGTCGAGGGCAGTGGTTGATTCACCATCCCTGGAGGTATGTGAAAGATGTCTGGACATGGCGCTTAGGGACATGGTTCAGCAATGGACTTAGCAGCATTGGGTTAATGGTTGGAATCAATGATCTTAAAGGTCTTTTCCAGCCTAAATGATTCTCTGATTCCATGTTGCTACGAACAGTTTACAGAGTCTGCCCTTCTCCTAAGGAGCTGCTCCTTTGTTTCTCATCCAACAGGGAAGCTGGATGACAACCAAAGCCAGAAGAAAAATAAGCATCTTATTGTAAGTCCAAGCATATGACCAAAAGGGTCAAAAAATCAGTAAGGAAATGGAAGGAGATGAGTTGTAAGGCAATCAAGATGCCAAACCAAATGACATCAATGCTGTCTTCCAACTTTATTCCATAGCAACCAGTGAGGCCCAGTAGGCATTTCTGAAGTGCTACATAATTTCTGCTTCCTAAAACACATGAGAAAGAGCAGCTGGCCACCAAAGGCACAGCCACACTGTTTGGAGGAGGGCAGGTCCACCCTGATGGCCCAAGTCCAACAAACAAAGCCAAAACTTGCAAGATGCCAGTCCAGAAACCACTTGGCATGTATCTCAAAAATCTCTGCTGGTGTCTAGCAGCATTCACAGCATGTTGCTGCAATAAGCAGCCTCCTGTACCCTCTCTGAGCCACAGAAGCTTCACAGTGAGGACTGAGGGTACTTTGCAGGACATGACCTCTCGAGTTGTTTTCTCTGTATGTGTAGACTGCTTGAAGTCTGAAGATCCTAAGACCATTTGGCTGTCACACATCCAAGTCTGGAAGCCTTTCCAAGTGTTTGCCAACGGGATCAAAACCAAAGTGCACTGACTCAGCCCCTCCCATGACATCTTTGTGATGCCAAGATGATTACATGGTTTCCTCCAATAAACCAGCTGAGGTGAAAACAGAGAGGATGGTGAAGAGTGGCTGTACATCTGAGCTGCACCTCTCTAACCAGCCCTCCCTGGTGAGCAATAAAAAGCAGACCTTATGAATGAGGAATATTTATCTTCAAAAGATCATTTTCTTCCAAAGCCACTTTTTGGCAGCACTTTGCTGAGTCAGTGCCCAAAACCAGTTCACAAACTCCTGTGAGTAAGGAGAGAAGACGAGGTTCAGCTGACGAGCTGAGCCAAAGCAATGACCTCGTGAGCTCCTGGCCGTGAAGCTCTCTCCGACCAAAGCCTACAGACCAGCAGAACGCAAACACCTCGGGTGACGTTTGAGAAGACGGGGCAGGAGCTGTTGGGAAGAAATCGTGGCCAGCAGAGGACAGCAGGGTTCACCCATCTCTGGTGTCCACAAGATGGCAGAAGCACGCCGTGAAGCGGAGCATCCCTGCTCCGCCGCCGCTGTCCGAACGCCAGGCCGGGTGCGGAGGAGCATCTTCGCTCAGGTGGCTCCGAGGAAAGCACCTCCTGGGGAAGGATGCTTCGCTTTTCTTCGGTTTTCCACCTTCCAACCGCCAGAGAGTCAGAGGTTTCCCTTGCAGTCGGCTAATAAAATACCACTGAGAGATTCCAGCAGTGGAATTAATGTGCTTACAGTAAACCCCAGAAATCCAGAACATTCTGCTTAACCCAGGAGGGGTGTTGCTGTGTCTCTCTGTAGGTACACACACAGACCAGGACTGATGCCTGAAACTTGGCTGTAGGTTCATGGCCTACATCAATCACACAGCTGCTTTAGTCGGTAAAGACCTTCCAGATGGTTCAGTCCCAAGCACTGCCAGATCACCGCTGAAGCATGTCCCTCAGTGCCACAGCTACACGGCTTCGAAAGCACTGCAGGGATGGGCACTCCACCACTGCCCTAGGCAGCTTGGGCCAGGCCTTGACAACCCTTCTGAGAAGAAACTGCTCCTCATGTCCAATCTGCTGGGACAACTTAAGGCCATTTCCTCCTGTCCTATCATCTGGGAGAAGAAACCAACCCTCACCTTGATACAATCTCCACACTTTGCCACCCGAAGATATAAAATTTCTAGTCAATCTGCAACTAGGACACACTACCTCACTCAAAACTGATGCTCTCAAGTCTGTTATAGCTGCTAAAGCACATTTACCAGCAAAGTGTTTGCATCTACATTGTGCTGGAGGATGCTCCAGCAGCAATCTAGAGCCAGCCCTGTACTGGGCTGATCCCCAGCAGTGTGGGCAGCAGGGACAGGGAGGCGATTCTGTCCCTTTGCTGCACTCTGATGAGATCCCCCTGAAGTGCTGGGGACAGCTCTGGAGTCCTCAGCACAGCACACACAGGGACCTGTTGGAGCAGGGCCAGAGGAGGCCACAGCAATGCTGGCAGGGCTGGAAGGGCTCTGCTGGGAGGCCAGGCTGAGAGAGTTGGGCTTGTTCAACCTGCAAAAGAGAAGGCTCCAGGAAGACCTTCTGGTGGCCTTTCAGGACTCAAAAAGGGTCGATAAAAAAGCTGGGCACACTTTTTCTTCCTCACAGCCTGTTGTGACAGGACAAGGCATGATGTTTTGAAACTAAAGAGGGAGATTCAGAGCGGAGAGCAGGAAGAAATGTTTTAAGACTGAGGGTGGTGAGAGCCTGTCCCAGATTGCTGCAAGAGGTGGAAGATGCCCAATCCCTGATAACATTCCAGATGAGGTTGTCTAGGGCTCTGAGCAACCTGTTGTAGTTGAAGATGTCCCTGATCATAGAATCATAGAATCAACCAGGTTGGAAGAGACCTCCAAGATCATCCAGTCCAACCTAGCACCCAGCCCTGTCCAGTCAACTAGACCATGGCACTAAATGCCTCATAGAGTCTTTTCCTGAACACCTTCAGGGACAGTGCCTCCACCACCTCCCTGGGCAGCCCATTCCAATGGCAAATCTGGGAAGAACTTCCTCCTAACATCCAGCCTATACTTCCCCCAGCACAACTTGAGCCTGTGTCCCCTTGTTCTACGCTGGTTGCCTGGGAGAGTGCACTAGAAAACCTTTAATGGTTTCTTCCAATCCAAAACATTTTGTGATTCTATGAATCCATGGCCCAGCCATGAGAGGATGCACGAACTGGCCCCTCCACCCACATACAGCTGCTACAAAGAAGCCATGAGCTCTTAAAACCAAAGTCAGAGTTCATATCTCTTCCAATCTGAAAAGCTGCTTCCTTGGGCTATGACACAAACATCAACACAGTGTGGGAAAGCCCTAAGGATGGTGAAAGATTTCTTTCCACAGGTTCACACAAGATCCCTTGTGTCCCCATGCACTGCTCTCCTCACAGCCATCGGAAGCAAGGGATCAAAACCAGGAAATCCAATGTCAGCAATGGACAACCACATTCAATCCCAGTTAAAGAGTCACAAGTCAGTATTAAAGCAGCTGCCTGCATCACAAAGCACCTGCAGGATGGCCAAGGGATCAGGCCCAGTCAGCATGGGTCTAGGAAGGGCAGGGCTTGCCTGACCAACCTGATCTCCTTTTATGATCAGGTTACTTGCCTGTAGAATGTGGGGGTGGCTGTGGGTGTAGTCTACCTGGACTTCAGCAAAGCCTTTGACACTGTCTGCCACAACAAACTCCTGGCAAAGCTGGCAGCTCATGGCTTAGACAGATTCACTCTGTGCTGGGTCAGGAACTGGCTGGACAGCAGAGCCCAGAGAGTGGTGGTGAATGGTGCCACATCCAGTTGGCAGCTGTCACTAGTGGTGTTCCCCAAGGATCAGTGCTGGGCCCAGTCCTGTTCAATATCTTTATTGATGACCTGGACGAGGGGATTGAGTCCAGCATCAGTAAGTTTGCAGATGACACCAAGCTAGGAGCAGGTGTGGATCTGTTGGAAGGTAGGAGAGCCCTGTAGAGGGACCTGGACAGGCTGGATGGGTGGGCAGAGGCCAATGGGATGAGATTTAACAAGGCCAAGTGCTGGGTTCTGCACTTTGGCCACAACAACCCCAAGCAGCACTACAGGCTGGGGACTGAGTGGTTGGAGAGCAGCCAGGAGGAAAGGGACCTGGGGGTACTGGTAGATAGTAGGCTGAACCTAAGCCAGCAGTGTGCCCAGGTGGCCAAGAGAGCCAATGGCATCCTGGCCTGCATCAGGAACAGTGTGGCCAGTAGGACAAGGGAGGCTATTCCTCCCCTGTACTCAACACTGGTCAGGCCACACCTTGAGTCCTGTGTCCAGTTCTGGGCCCCTCAATTCAAGAGAGATGTTGAGGTGCTGGAATGTGTCCAGAGAAGGGCAACAAAGCTGGTGAGGGGCCTGGAACACAGCCCTGTGAGGAGAGGCTGAGGGAGCTGGGGGTGTGCAGCCTGGAGGAGGCTCAGGGGTGACCTCACTGCTGTCTACAACTACCTGAAGGGAGGTTGTAGCCAAGTGGGGGGTGGCCTCTTCTCCCAGACAACCAGCAACAGAACAAGGGGATACAGTCTCAAGTTGTGCTGGCGGAAGTATAGGCTGGATGTTAGGAGGAAACTCTTCACAGAGAGAGTGATTGGCATTGGAATGGGCTGCCCAGGGAGGTGGTGGAGGCACCATCCCTGGAGGTGTTCAGGAAAAGCCTGGATGAGGCACTTAGTGCCATGGTCTAGTTGACTGGCTAGGGCTGGGTGCTAGGTTGGACTGGATGATCTTAGAGGTCTCTTCCAACCTGGTTGATTCTATGATTCGATTCTATCAAGTGTACTTGTTAACAACAAAGAATATCAATCTTCACCCAGAACCATCTAGCTTCCAGTTTCCACAAGCACATATGACTGTACATGTCTAGGTAAGCCTGATTCCAACAAAAGGCAGCACTGCACCAGTCTGCCCAGAGGCACAAACCAAACACTAAGTCTGCCATTCCCACCTGGTTTTCCAGCTTGGAGGTGCCACACTAGAAATTAAAGGCATATATTGGAATTAATTCACTAGAATTGAGGGACTGGAGAGAGGCCAGTGGAGGCTACAGAGATGCTGGGGAGCCTGGAGCATCTCTATGAAGAGCAAAGGCTGAGTGCCCTGGGGCTGCTGAGGCTGGAGAAGAGCAGTCCCAGAGGGGATCTGATCAATCTTCAGCAAGAGGTAAAGGGTGGGGGCAAGAGGATGAGGCAAGACAGTGTGGCCCAGCAACAGAACAAAGGGCAATGGGCACAAACTGGAACCCAGGAGGTTCTATTTGAGCATGAAGAGAAACTTCTATGGTGTGAGGCTGCTGAAGGCCTGGAGCAAGCTGCCCAGAGAGGTTGTGGATTCTCCTTCTCTGGAGAGATTACAAACCCATCCAGCACAAATACAGGCTGGGCAGTGACTGGCTGGAGGGCAGCCCTGAGGAGAGGGACTTCAGGGTGCTGCTGGAGGAGAAGCTCAACATGAGCCAGCAGTGTGCACTTGCAGCCCAAAAAGCCAACCAGATCCTGGGCTGCAACAGGAGAAGTGTGGCCAGGAGATCAAGGAAGGTGATTCTCCCCCTCTACTCCACTCTGGTGAGACCACCTGGAGTACTGCATCCAGTTCTGCAGCCCCCATTACAAGGATGTGAACGTGCTGGATCATGTCCAGAGAAGGGCCACGGGGATGATCAGAGGGCTGGAGCACCTCTCCTGTGAGGACAGACTGAAAGAGTTGGGGCTGTTTAGTCTGCAGAAGAGAAGGCTCCAAGGTGACCTTCTTGTGGCCTTTCAGTATCTGAACAGGGGCTGTAAAAAAAGCTGGGGAGGGACTTTTTAAGCTATCAGGGTGTGACAGGACTGGGGGGAATGGAGCAAACCTGGAGATGAGTAGGTTCAGGCTCGACGTGAGGAGGAAGTTGTTCAGCATGAGAGCGGTGAGAGCCTGGAATGGGTTGCCCAGGGAGATGGTTGAGGCCCCCTCCCTGGAGGTGTTTAAGGCCAGGCTGGATGAGGCTCTGGCCAGCCTGATCTAGGGTAGGGTGTCCCTGCCCATGGCAGTGGGGTTGGAACTAGATGATCCTTGTGGTCCCTTCCAACCTTGACTGATCCTGGGCAAGAGGCAGCAAGTGACCCTGCTTTAGCAGGGCTTTTGGACTGAACAATCCACAGAGGTCCCCCCCAACTCCTACAGTCTGTGATTCTGTGTGTATCTGTGTTTCAACCTGATGTTAGGACAGGATGGGATGACTAGACCAGGAGCAGCCAGCTTATTCAACAGCTGTTGATTAGAGAAGAAGATATATCCTAGAAAAGAAAGAGACCTCCTCTCACCAAATATGGCTCAATTCTCATTTCCAATTATTCTCCAGGGAAAATAATCTTCTGTTGAAGATCTGGATCAGCTGATGTTTTTTCTCTGTGACCCGAAGTCCAGACATACCAAGCATGGAAAACACTGAGCAGAAAGCAGCTGCAAGCAGTCTTTCTGCCTGTCAAAGTCAGTAGCATTTGTCCACTCTTTAACTGCTACACATATTTGGTGCCAGCAAGCTCACCCAAAAGAAACAGTGAGGGAGACTACCACATGGTTTACAATGTGAGTAAGGCTTTTCCTCCTATGATGCATGAGCCAGAAGTTCAGCAAGCTCTCTGCTCAGCACTGAGCAGAGTAACCTTACCACAGCACCAGGTGTCTCCATCCTTCTTCCTGTGGCAAAGAGCAGACTTCAGTACGAAACCCACTGAGCATCCTGAGAAACCTGCCCAGCCCTGGAGACTCTGTTCTTTTGGGGACTGTGACTCATGAAAGTGATGTGGTTGACATGCCTGAGGGACTGGACCCACCCAGAGAGCTGGACAAGCTTAAGAAGGCCC
This sequence comes from Pogoniulus pusillus, assembly GCF_015220805.1. Lineage (NCBI taxonomy): Eukaryota > Metazoa > Chordata > Aves > Piciformes > Lybiidae > Pogoniulus > Pogoniulus pusillus. The sequence goes on from NC_087309.1 coordinate 89,175,813, forward strand.
ATATGAACCTCATGTAATTCAATAAGGACAAGTCCAAGGTCCTGTACATGGGTCAGGACAGTTAACTGCATCAATTCAGGCTGGGGGATGCAGGGCTGGAGAGTAGCCTTGAGGAGAAGGACTTGGGGGTAGTGAGGGGTGCAAAGTTGAACATGAGCCAGAACTGAGCACTGCCAGCCCAGAGCCAGCCCTGTACTGGGCTGATCCCCAGCAGTGTGGGCAGCAAGAGCAGGGAGAGGATTCTGCCCTTCTGCTGTGCTCTGCTGAGACCCCCCCCTGCAGTGCTGGGGACAACTCTGGAGTCCTCAACACAGCACACACAGGGACCTGTTGGAGCAGGGCCAGAGGAGGCCACAGCAATGCTGGCAGGGCTGGAAGGGCTCTGCTGGGAGGTCAAGCTGAGGGAGTTGGACTTGTTTAGCTTGCAGAAGAGAAGGCTCCAGGGAGACCTTTTGGTGGCCTTCCAGTGCTTCAAGGGACCTAGAAAAAAGCTGAGTGCCAACTTTTTCTCAGGGTCTGCTGTGACAGAACAAGAGGTGATGGTTTGAAATCAAACAAGGAGATTCATATTAGAGAGGAAGAAAGTTTTACTATAAGAGCCTGTCTCAGGTTGCCTAGAGAGGCAGGAGATGCCCTATCCCTGACAACATTCCAAGTCAGGTTGTTTGGGGCTGTGAGCAACCTGCTCTAGTTGCAGATGTCCCTGCTGACTGCAGTGGGGTTGGACTGGGTGAACTTTAAAGGTCCCTTCTAACTCAACACACTCAACAGCTCCAGGCAAAGTTACACAAATTGACATTTCAGTTGGACTCCTATGTCACCTTTTCCCTAATATCCAAGCATCAAAGATCATTCAACCAAAATTAGACTGGAAACAGAGATCTGGAGAAGGCAGTTAAGAGAGAACTGGAGAAGGAACAGTCTGGAAAACCATACAGGTAGATGATCCCTGCATATAATTATACATAGGCACACTCCATGGAGGAAACATGTAGGCCAGCAAACCATCATGCTTCCTGGTAGCAGCTTACCAACACTTTGCCAGAAGGGCTGATGCTTTTCAGAACCTCCTCTCCTGAAATATATGATCCCATGTATTTATACATGTGTATAGATACTGTCCTTATCCTTTCACCTCCTAGCAAAGTCTCCATGGTAACTGCCTTTGCCCAGCACTCAAGCTCACAAGAAGACTCGCTGAGGACAAACATCAAAGGACCACATCTCAGCACATCCACTCCAGCAGCCTTCCCACTTCTGGGGAGGGTTTCCCAAGGAAAGGTGAAGTCAGGAGCTGCTGGTCTCCACTGTACTGCATCTTCATCACCTACCTGCCACACTGGAAGGACTTTCTCTATGTCATTCAAGTTGATGCCATCACCATCCTCGTATTTCCCTTTTCCAAGCCTGTGACAAGAAGAAAACAAACAAAACCACATGAAACCTCTCTGGAATCTAAGTTTATTTCCTATTACGGCATATGAGGAAGATCAGTTCCTACTGAAAAGGACCCTCACTAAAATACAGAGGGTCCCCATGTGTTTCCAACACACTCCCACATGAGCACAAGGCTGTCAATACAATATAAAGGCTATTCTCAGTCCTCCCCACCTGCACAACCTACCCCAGCATTCAAACAACACTTTGGGTAACAGCAGCAGTGAGAAAAGCAAAGGCAGTTCTGAGATTGTACGACTGGGTGATTCAATGCCCACACTAATCAAAAGCAAAGCCCACCTGGAAGAAAAAAAGCAATGGGGACACAAAAATGTAATGAAAAAAATGTTTCCTCTGAAGCACTGCTCATTTGTTGGTCTCCACAGGAGCTCCTGCTCCCCAGCTGGGAAAGGTGTCAATGCAGAAGCGCAAACACAAATCTCAGAGAGCAAACAGCAATCAGTAACAATACAAACACACAATCTGAAGGAAAAAAAGCACCTGGGGTGAGAAGCCAAGCACTGACAGACAAAGCACAGAGCTGGCAGCTGAACTATTTTCTTCTACCAAAAGAAGGGAACAAAACCAGTCTGAAGGTAATTACTAGCAGGAGAGTTTGTAATCATAGCCTGCTGCAATGCTTAACCACTCTTTCAGTGATGAGATCTTTCCTCCTGTCCAAGCTAAACCTCCCCTGGCACAACCTGAGGTCATTTCTTCCCATTCTGTCACTTGCTTCTTGAGAAATTAACCCAACCTCCATCTCACTCCAACTTCCCATAAGGGAGTTGTAGAGATCCAGAAGGTCTCCCCTCAGCCTCCTCTTCTCCAGAGTAAATAACCCTGGGTCCCTCAGTCACTCCTTATAAAACCTTTGTTCTAGACCCATCATCAGCTTTGTTGCTTTTATTTGGATGCACTCCAGCACCTCAATGTCTTTTTTGTAGAGAGAATGATACAGGAGAATTAAAAATGGACAATGAACATCATCCCTCTGCATTCTCTAACAATTCAGAGGATCTGTTTGTATTATGCAAGAATGACAATGCATTTTTTGGTCAATCAGTGACAAGATACTGTTAAATTACTTATTAGAAAGAAATTCTGACAGTGACAGACCCAGGAAATCAGTGCCCAGAAGTCAGGAAACAACAAATCTTAGTGGAATTAGGGAAAACAAGAGGAAATACACAGAAAAAAAAATCTCATCCAGGCTCAAAAACCAGCAAGCTGAATGGAAACAATTTAATTAGGACAGAATTATGGGAAATAATAAGCACTCAAGCTACACTCCATGAAACATCTGCTTTAAGGCAAAACACACACAGATTTATGTGGATGCTGCTAATTTAAAGTGAGATTTCATGCTAAATTTTGGGTTTTGATGTTTTTGATCTTTTTACTTCAGGAGATGGTTTAGTGCCCACGGGTTGATGTTGAGTCAATGATATGACTCGATGATCTTAAGGCCTTTTCTAACCTTAACAATTCTGTGAACAACTGACTTTCTCTTACAGATGTGATTTACAAAGTCAAATATAGAAAAAGTATCACACAATACAATACAGATATTTTAATCTACATTTGAGTGTGTGTGTGTCTGTCTGTCTGTCTCTATCTACCTATACATGAGAAAATCCAAGTTAAACATCTGCAAACAGGTAATACCACTTGCAGGTGGAGAAGGCACCAAATATTATCAGTTGCAGGAAAATATCTGTCCCAGGGTGAATGCCTGATGCTGAACTGTGGCGTCATAAAAGCCTTTGATGAGGATGAGGAGGCAGGGATTAGGGATTGACCTGCTAGTGAGCAGCCCGGAGGACAGGGGTCTGGGGGTCCTGGTGGGTAGAATGATGCCCATGACCCAGCAATGTGCCCTTGTGGCCAAGGAGGACAATGGCATCCTGGACTGTATTAGAAGGACTGGGGTTAGTAGGTCAAGAGAGGTTGTCTTTCCCCTCTACTCTGCCCTGCTGAGGCTGCATGTGGAATACTGTGTCCAGTTCTCGGCCTCTTAATTCAAGGACCTCAGGGAACTATTTGAAAGAGTCCAGTGCAGAGCCACAAAGCTGCTGAAGGCAGTGGAACATCTCCCTGTGAGGACAGGCTGAGGGAACTGGGGCTCTCTTGCTTGGAAGCAGAGGAGCCTGAGGGCTGCCCTCATTCCTGCTGATAAAGATGTGCAGGACAGTCTCAGGAGGATGGAGTCAGGCTCTGCTCAAGGATGTCTAACGACAGGAAGAGGGAAAGTGGGAGCAAGCTGGAGCAGAGGAGATTCCATGTGAACAGAAGTTAAACATTTTTCACTGTGAGGGTGACAAAACAGTGGAACAGGCTGATCAGAGAGGCTGTGGAGTCTCCTTATCTGGAGACTTTCCAAACCTGCCTGGACATATTCCAATGCAGCTTCCCCTAGGTGATCCTGATCCGGCAGGAGGGTTGAACTGGATGACCTTTTGAGGTCTCTTACAATGCCTAACATTCTGTGATTTTGTGATTAGGGGCATGAAGGCAGATTCCCCCCACAGCCTGAGCCTGAACTACAGGATGCTAGACACCTCTAGCAGTCCTGTTTCAAAGAGGTGTTATAGAAATTTCTTAGTGGACAGCAAATAATAAAGCGATACTCAGGCTTGGCACATACTTGAATGAAGAGAAAATATCAACTACTGTTTGAACTGGCAGAGCAAAAGGACAGCTGGAAATACCAAGCAGACAATTTCAGGTCAGAAAGGAGATAGAGTTCTTTGGTTTTGCTTAAGCATTTCACTTGGATACCACAAACCCCACTACCTTCCAGATGTCCTTCTAGAGGAGAACACTTCTGCCATGCAAAACACACTTGATGTCAATCAAATGGAGGGACACTGCCAGTCTCAGGCAATGATCAGGAACAAAATGGTCTCTTAGATGCTTAAAGTGTAGAGAACGCATCTTGAACAGCAGCTTTCTTCTTTCTTTTTCTATTATTTTTTTGAGTGCACAGCTAGAAGGTTAAACTTCCACTCAGGGCAGATGGAAAATGCCTAGCTAGCAGGTTTTTCTCAGAGGTTCAGCCAGCTGCATCACAACCAGCACAGATTTAGCATGGGAGAGTGATGCATTCAAGATTGCACAACACACTTCAGCAGTTAATAAACAAACCAAATTTTGTCAGTGCTTCCTCTATTTGTGAATGGAGTTAAATCCAGGTGGCAGATGGTCATCAGTGGTGCTCCCCAGGGCTCAGTGCTGGGGACACTTCTCTTCAACATCTTTATCTGTGATCTGGGCGAGGGCACTAAGGACACCCTCATTAAGTATGCAGATGACACCAAGGTGGGCAGGAATGTTGATCTGCTTGAGAGCAGGGAGGCGCTGCAAAGGGACACACACAGGCTGAATGGATTGGCCAAAGCCAATGGGATGAGGTTCAACAAGGCCAAGTGCTAAGCTCTGCACTTGAGTCACAGCAACCCTATGAATGCTCCAAGCTCATGGCAGAGTGGCTGGAAACTGCCCAGTAGAAGACCTGGGGTGCTGTTTGACAGCTAGCAGAAGATGAGCCACTGTGTGCCCCGCTGGCCAGGAAGATCACCAGCAGCCTGGCTGAAATCAAATGCAACATGGCCAGAAGTAACTCCTCCACTAGAGTGTCCTTTTCTGCCTGGCACTAGTGAGGCCACATCTCAAATACTGGTGTTTTCCAACCAAAATTATTCTATGATTTTATGGCTGTGGTATACCATTTTTACAGAGGAGCCTTCATCTCATTTTTCAAAACCACCAGCAGAAGAGGAGTAAAGATGGGCTAGAGGCACTTAGTGACTTAAAAATTTCCTGTCACATTGTTCAAAATTATCTGAAATCTGCTGTCCATAAACCTGCAGTAAACACTTGCAATGCAGAACAAAAAGCCTTGCACAGTCATGTGAGTCTTTCTGTCACCACACAGCACAGGAGCTACTTGCTGATGCTGAACTAACTGAGCAATGGAAAAAAACTTCTGTGAGAGAATTTCCATCCCTGTACACAAAGTGTCAATGAGAAGTCAGGGAATTCCAGCATGATGGGGATTGTAACGGACCTCTGGAGATCACCTAGTCCAATGCCCCTTGCTAAAGCTGGGACACCCAGAGCAGGTTGCTCTGGATTGCAAAGTCCAAGCAGGTTTGGAATCTCTTCAGAGAAGACTCCATAATCTCTCTGGGCAGCCTACAAATCTTCATCTGCAATCTTCTGAACATATCTCTGAAACTCATTCTGATTTGTTCCCTTCCTCTGTGCCTTGTATGAAAGAGAGAGGAAATCCTAAACTGTGATTGTTTCTCAATATGCAAGGAATCTGCACAGAAACAGTGGTGTCCCTCTGAGCCACACACATCATCCTCTTGGTGCCAGACAGCATGACCAACAACCAACCAAAGGGGAACCCAACAATACCACGGATGTCCCTGGAGGCTGTCACCACCAAAAAGGGCTGCTTACTATTTGGATCACACTGATGCTCCCACCTTCCCTGAAGTCTTGCTGGGGAGAACAGTGGAAGCCCTGTCACTTGTGGGAATTGTAACCACAATAAGCACTAAGCCAGGACCTCTCCTACAATATTCAGAGATGTTTATGAGACTTGAATTATGGAATCATAGACTGCTTTGGGCTGGAAGGAAGCTTTGGAGGCCATCTCTAGCTCAATTCCCCTACCATAGCCTGGTGCATCATCAACTCTATCAGGTTGCTCAAATCAGGCCTCATCCAACCTGACCTGTAAAGTTAACTTGGATCTTGTTGGATCTTAACTTGAATCTGGAAGACTTGGGTCCAGCATGCTTTATAGACCAAACTCTACCAAGAAATGCAAAACAGAGTGAGCAGCTCTGCTCTAGCCTGGATCTGGATGATGTAATAGCCAGGCAGACTGACTGTGGCATTCTCAAACCTTATACTGGTTCACCACCTCTTCCCCCTGTCCTCCACGTGAGCCACACCATCAAATTAGCATTCCTACAACAAGAGAGTAGTTAGAGACCCTGCTGGAGAAGACCATCTAGCATGAATGGCACTCACCCTTCTCTGTCTATGTGAGGCAAGGGGTGTTTGGACGTGTTTCGGAGCTTTCTCTGAAATTGGGTGAAATCTAGTTTTTCAGGCTGCAAGTCCCACGTTGCACCACTAGGAAAGAAAAACAGGGAGAGACAAAGAAAGAAAGGAAGTCCATCACTAATATAAACACCACTCAGATGAACAGCATTTGGCATTTTCAGAGCCTGTAGGTAAGGAAAGCTGATACTTCTGGAACACACCACTCTCCACTGCAGAACATGTGGATGCAGGCCTCCTCTAACCTTTCCTCTGCTCCATCAGTCCTGAGAGATCAATGGTGGGGAGCAGAATCCCATCTGCAGCCTGTGGAGGAACCCATGCTGGAGTAGAGGACTGATCGTAAAGAAGTCATCAACATGAAGGAAGCCTGCCCTGAAGAAATCCATTGCTAGGAGGACAACAGCCCAGAAGGGACCTATGCTACCTGGAGAACTTAGTAAATGACTTTCCCCCATGGGAGGGACACCATGCTGTAGAAGGTGAGGACTGTGAGGAGTTTCTGCCCCAAGGAAGAGTTGGTAGGAACAACATGGAATTAACTGGGACTGACCACAACCCCCATTCTCTGCCCCTCTGTGCTGTTGGTGAGGAAAACCCAGAAGGAAGGCAGGGATGGAGGGAAGGTGCCTTTAAGACCAAGTTGCATTTATCACTATCCTACTGTGATTCAGTTAGCCAACTGGCAGTGTTTTTGCATACATGAAACTAATTTTAAGTCCCAAATGTGAGTCTGTCTTTTGCCCATAACCATAACTGGTGAGAGAGCCCTTCCTGTCTTTTTTTCTTGACCCTCAAGCCTTGTTATTTTTTTTTTTGTTTATATTTTTTTGTTTTGCTCTATTTTTTTCCTCCCCATTCCACCACAGTTGGGTAGGAATGAGTGAGCTGCTCCCTGGTGCTTTGCTGTCAGCTGGCTGAGCTCAAACCACAACAGCTGAAGCAACAGCTGAAGAGTTCTTCCCAGCAAATGCAAAGCCACCATGTGACTGCACCTCTAGTTAATGGAAGAGTAAAATCCTGGAGCAGCATAGAATCAACCAGGTTGGAAGACATTTCCAAGACCATCCAGTCCAACCTATCACCCACCCCGATATGATCAACTACACCATGGCACTAAGTGCCTCATCCAGGCTTTTCTTGCTCATCTAGTTCTTTGCAGAGAGATTGAAGAACTTCCTCCTAACATCCAGCCTATACTTCCCCCAGCACAATTTGAGACTGTGTTCCCTCATTCTGTTGCTGCTTGCCTGGGTGAAGAGACCAACCCCCACCTGGCTACAACTTCCCTTCAGGTAGTTGTAGACAGCAATGAGGTCACCCCTGAGCCTCCTCTTCTCCAGGCTAAACAACCCCCAGCTCCCTCAGCCTCTCCTCACAGGGTTTGTGTTCCAGGTCCCTCACCAGCTTTGTTGCCCTTCTCTGGACACACTCCAGCACCTCAACATCTCTCTTGAATTGAGGGGGCTCAGAACTGGACACAGTACTCAAGGTGTGGCCTGACCAGTGCTGAGGACAGGGTAAGAATAACCTCCCTTGTCCTACTGGCCACACTGTTCCTGATACAGGCCAGGATGCCATTGGCTCTCTTGGCCACCTGGGCACACTGCTGGCCTCTGTCCACCCATCCAACCTGTCCAGGTCCCTCTGCAGGGCTCTCCTACTCTCCAACAGAGCCACACCTGCTCCTAGCTTGGTGTCATCAGCAGACTTACTGATGATGGACTCAATCTCCTCGTCTAGATCATTAATAAAGATATTGAACAGGACTGGGCCCAGCACTGATCCTTGGGGAACACCACTAGTGACAGCTGCCAACTGGATGTGGCACCATTCACCACCACTCTCTGGGCCCAGCCCTTCAACCAGTTCTTGACCTGTACCAGAGTGAATCTTTCCAAGCCATGAGCTGCCAGCTTTGCCAGGAGATTCTTGTGGCAGACAGTGTCAAAGGCTTTGATGAAGTCCAGGTAAACTACATCCACAGCCTTCCCCACATTCACCAGGTGGGTAACCTGATCATAAAAGGAGATCAGGATAATCAGGCAGGCCCTGCCCTTCCTAAACCCATGCTGTCTGGGCCAGCCTGTAGGTGCTTTGTGATGGCACCCAAGATGACCTGTTCCATGACCTTGCCTGGCACTGAGGTCAGGCTGACAGGTCTGTAGTTTTCTGGTTCCTCCTTCCAGCCCTTCTTGTGGATGGGCATCACATTGGCAGCTTCCAGTCTTTGGGGATCTCTTCAGTGAGCCAGGACTGTTGATAAATGATGGAGAGTGGCTTGGTCAGCTCATCTGCCAGCTCTCTCAGCACCCTAGGATGGATCCCATCTGGTCCCATGGACTTGTGAGGATCCAAGTGGCTCAGCAGGTCCCTTACTTCTTCCTCCTGGAATACAGGGGGACTATACTGGCTCCTGACTCCATCTGCCAGCTCAGGAGGCCAGATGTCCTGGAGACAACCTGTCCCACGATTGAAAATTGAGGCAAAGAAGGTGTTAAGCACTTCTGCCTTTTCCTCATCCTTTGTTACTATATTCCCCTCTGCATCTATCTAGTAAGGACTGGAGGTTGTCCTTGCCCCTTTCTCTTGACATTAATATACTTACAGAAACATTTTTTAATTCTCTTTAACAGCTGTGTCCAGCCTAAGTTCTAAATGGGCTTTTGCCTCTATATTTTTTTTCCTATAAGATCTAGCAACATTCTTAAACTTTTCCTGGGATACCTCCCCTTTTTCCCAAAGGGATACACTCTCTTTTATTTCCTTTATGCATTCAGAAGCTCCATGCCTATCCAGTCTGGCTGTCTCCCTCCGCAACTCATCTTCAGGCACACTGGGGCAGTCTGCTCCCATGCCTTCAGGAGTTCTTTCTTGAAGCAGGTCCAACCTTCCTGGACCCCTTTGTTTTTAAGGGCTGTTTCCCAAGGAACTTTCTGAGTTAGTTCCTTAAATAGGCCAAAGTCTGCCCTTTGGAAGTCCAGTGTGGAGGTTCTCTTGATGCCCCTCCTGGTTTCATGGTATCTTGAAAACTCCATAATTTCATGGTCACTGGACCCCAGGCAGTCTCCAACCACCACATCTCCCATCAGCCCCTCTCTATTTGTGAGCAGCAGGTCAAGCAGGGCTGCACCCCTGGTAGGCTCACTTAACAGCTGGGATAAGAAGTTGTCCTCCACACACTTTAAGAACCTTCTATATTGCCTCTTCTCTGCAGTGTTTAAGTCTCAGCAGATGTCTGGCAAGTTAAAGTCACCCACAAGAACAAGGGCAGGTGATCTTGAGGCAGTCTCCAGCTGCTTAAAGAATGATTAATCAACCTCTTCTTCCTGGTTGGGTGGTCTATAACAGACTCCAACCAGGATGTCAGCCCTTTTGGCCTTCCCCTTAATTCTCACCCATAGGGACTCAACCTGATCATCCTTAATCTCTACTTCCCTGACATCCAGAGCATCCCTAATATACAGAGCCACTCCTCCACCCCTTCTCCCTTGCCTGTCTCTCCTGAAGAGTCTGCAGCCATTGATTACAGCACTCCAATTGTGTGAGCCATCCCACCACGTTTCTGTGAGGGTGACAACATTGTAGTTTTCCTCTTGCACCAAGGCCTCCAGCTCCTCTAGTTTGTTACCCATACTTAGAATCATAGAATCAACCAGGTTGGAAGAGACCTCCAAGATCATCCAGTCCAACCTATCACCATGCACTTCAGCTGGGCTGCTGCTTTTACTCCTGTCTCTGGCCTAGCACCCTCAGCCTCCTTCGGTTTGTCTCTAGTACTGTTGTGTTTAACCACGCACTCCCCCACTGCCTTCCAGCCTAGTTTAAAGCCCTTTCAACAAGCCCAGCCAGCTCATGTGCCAGGATCTTCCTCCCCCTCTGAGATAGTTGTACCCCATCTGTCACTAGCAGACCTGAGGCCATATAAAGTTCCCCAATATCAAATAACCCAGAATTTTGTTGATGGCACCAGCCTCTGAGCCACTCCTTAATCAGACATGATTTCCTGTTCCTCTCAGCATTCCAACCTGCAACTAAGAGTACAGATGAAAAGATTACCTGTGCCCCTGATCCCTCAACTGCTTTTCCCAGTGCCTTCAAGTCCCTTTTGATTGCTTTTAGACCTTTGGTATCAATCTCATCATTTCTCACCTGTATAACCAACAATGGATAGGAATCTATACCAGCAGCTCAGAAATGGCTCAAGTCTTGCCCATGCAGCTCTCAGATGATTACAAGTAAGCATCATATCACAGAACCAGAATCACAGAATGTCAAGGGTTGGAAGTGACCTCTGGGGATCACTGGGTCCAGCCCCCCTGCCAAAGCAGGATCACCTAAGGCAGGCCACATAGGAACATGCCCAGGTTGGCTCTGAAAGTCTCCAGAGAAGGACTGTGATTGCTTAGTAAGGGGTATTCAGTACTAAAGCACTTGTAAAAGCCAGTTAAGACTTACCAAACCTTAGCCCAAATTGTAAAGGTCCCTACAGTGTCTGTTTATGAAACTTGGACGAGGTAAAAGTCTCACTGGGTCACAAGAGATGTCTGTGAGGGCTAAAGTATTGCATACCTAGCTCTGACCGAGAGCACTGGTGCAGAACAGAAACAGTTATGTTTATTCCTCAGAGAAGAGGCCAACAAAAATGCACATTTGTCTTTACATTTCCTTGTGAAGATTATTTTTGTAAGAAGAGCAATTCAAACTTCAGTTTGAATGTAGATACCCCCTCACTCTCCTTTCCACTGGAAAGGAAGTCGTTGGAACACGATGTGACCTGTTCAAATCATGACTTGTGCAATATCCACACAGGTTTCAGATGTCTGGACTGCAAACCCATGCAGCAGCCCCTCCTACGCATGCAGATTGATTATGCTCAGTGCCATGGGCTACACCAGGAGAAGCAGTGTGAGTGTCAGCAGGGTACTCACTGGTGCCTGAGTACTGGCAGGATGGACACATGGGCAAAGGCCAAGAGAAGGTACAATCCATCTCTGGAAGCATTTTGAAAACAGCTTACCTGAAGGAGTCAAAGGTGTTGGCAGCCCAGATGTCTGTGCCCAGCATGTCAAGGGAGCTCTCCTTGTTGCCATTCTAGGAGGGAGAGAAAGGTGGTTACTCGTTGGAAGGCACACAGAGTTGTCTGGACTGTGGTGCTACCTCTCCCACCACCAGCCACAGAGGTGTCCTGGCTCTGCACATAAGCTCCTCCACTCTCATGTGAATCCCTGCTCACTGCAGCACAGAGTCCCCTCACCACACCGGAGGGCAAGGAGTGACACAGTTGCAGCCTTTGGGACAGAAAGCTGTGGACAACACGGAGCAGACAACACACAGGCTCATCTCTGACTCCAGCCATGTCCTCCTACCCCACCATCCACAATCTCCAAGACTACCAAGGCAGGTTGGTTGGCAGGTAGGTTGACATCTGAGCCATGAAGACACTCAGGTTCAGAACCACAGATCAGTTGAGGTGGAAAGTGACCTCTGAATCTCATCTAGTCCAGCTCTCCTGCTCAAGTAGTGCCACCTACAAACAGGTGCCCAAGACTGCATCCAGATGGCTTTCAAATATCTCCAAGGGCAGAGATAATATTCACCAGCAGCTACCAGAACCTGCTGTCACCAGTAAGTACACAGAAAGCCTTCAGGCTTCTGCAAGGAGTCACAGTGGCAAGACTTCTCCTTGCTCTAACAACAGGCAGAGGACATCAGAACTCCACATCATGCTACCTCTGCTATGCACATCAGCAAGTGAGCGTGCATAGTTACTGTGGTACACATCCCATCAACACTGAATTGAAGGTTCCTTCCCCTGAGAAACAAAATGATGACCCAAAATCATGTGAACAAACACATCACACTCATCCTTCTTGGACTCTGAAGAGTCATCAGCATACATGTGTGCCCCCTGCAGCCAGAGGGCTGCTCTCTCCACCTATTACAGGCGAAGAAGTAAAGCAGGTTGGGTTTTGCCATTCAAGACCACTCAAGAAACCAGAGTTGACTCAGATTCATCTGAGATGGACACATAAATGCATACCTGACACTTTCTCAGATTAGTCCTTATCTTACACATGTTCAGAGTATTTATGTCAGTCCACAGTGGCCCCACTCTGTTGAGACATGCTGGAGAAAGTGGCTTCCAGACATTCCCCATCCTGTAACTCCAAATTTTATTATTTTCAATTATTGCTAATTATTATCTTTAAAAACTCCTAAACTTTGACCATTTCTGAATGAGGTCCCAGATCTCAATCAGACCAACAGGTGATCAGTATTTACCCAACAAGCAGGACACGCATCCTTGGCGCAGCCTACACTTCACAGCCATTCCCAGCACAGCCACCATTGCAGACAGCAGATACGCCAAGCACTGCCACGCTGCTCCATTTTGTCTGCTCCAAGCAGTCTATAGATTACAATTTTAACTCCCAGAGGTTTGCAAGTCAGCAAGTCTCTGCCTGGAAACAAATTTGAACAAGCTCAAGAGATGGGCCCAGGTGAAACTCATCAGGTCCAATAACGCCAAGTACAAGGCTCTGCACACGGATCAGGGCAATGCCTGGTGTCAATCCAGGCTGGGGATGAAGGGCTGAAGAGTAGCCCTGTGGAGAAGGACTTAGGGGTGCTGTGGGGTGCAGAGCTAGACATAAGTTGATACCTAGCATTGCCAGCCTAGAGCCAGCCTTGTCCTGAGCTGATCCCCAGCAGTGTGGGCAGCAGGGTCAGGGAGGAGATTGTGCCCCTCTGCCGTGCTCTGTTGAGACCCCCCCTTGCAGTGCTGGGGCCAGCTCTGGAGCCCTCAGCACAGCAGACAGGGACCTGTTTGAGCGAGGCCAGAGGAGGCCACAGCAATGCTGGCAGGGCTGGAAGGACTCTGCTGGAAGGCCAGGCTGAGAGAGCTGGTCTTCAGGCTGAAGACGAGAAGGCTCTAGGGAAACCTTCTGGTGGACTTTCAGACTCAAAAGGGGTTGATAAGAAAGATGGGCACACATTTTTTTTGTCAAGGCCTGTTGTGATAGGACAAGGAGTGATTGTTTGAAACTAAAAGAGGGAGATTCAGAGTGGAGAGAAGGAAGGAATGTTTTAGACTGAGCATGGTGAGAGCCTGTCCCAGGTTGCCCAGAGATGCTGGTTGCTGCCCCATCCCTGGAACAATTCCTCAACATGACTCTGAGCCATCTGCTCTAGTTGCAGATGTCCCTGCTGACTGCAGTGGGGTTGGACCAGATGAGCTTTTAAGGTCCCTTCCAATCCAAACCATTCTGTAACTCTACTATTCTCTGAACTACAGAATTCTCCTGATGAGTTTTGAAAGCAGAGCTTTTTATTTCAGGCAAATGAAAGCAAAACTTTCTCCCATCAAAGAGGGAATTTAATTCTCTAAATATACAGAAACATCCTCATGCAGCCGACTGAAAATACATGTTCAGGTCTCCCTAGCTTTCACACAAAGAAGAGATACTTCTTGCAGACAGATCCATTTCTCTTTCCATTTCCTATGGACATGGGAAATGTTGAGGACCTGTCAATGAGTTTTTTCTACAAGAGAATTTCCTAAGAATAAAGTATTTGAGCTTATGGAGGAAAACTAGGAACAAGTAATAAGTTCCAGTTAACTCTGAGACAAATCAGCAACAAAGATACTAAATGCCAGAATTTAAGATGAAATGGGTTCCCAGTCCAACAAGTCACATCCTAAAATTGTTGCCCAACTTTAGCTCAGGACAGGGCTTCTGAAAAGTCACTCCTAGGGATCTGAAATAAAGTGCCTGGCAAATACCTTCCCACCCTTGTCTGGAAATCTGTGTGGATGTGAGTGGAGAGTGTTGGTGCTGACACCTCCTAACCCATGGTGTAAGCAGAGGCTGCACAAGCATTTTCACTAAGCTTTCCTGCATAGGCTCCTTGGTGCTCCACCACTGAGCACAGGAGGGAAAGGTCTGACACTAATCCCATCCATTAGGGGACACTGCAGCAATGCAGTGTGAAGGCAAAGATGGGTGCAGGCTTCTAGGCCATGCTTGGATAGTCTCACTTAAATGAAGCTGCAACTCCTGGTCCTCCTAGATGATGTCCCCTTGAGCTCCTGAAGATGCTCCAAGCATTAAGATCAAAGAATCATAGCGTGATCATGGCCAGGAAGACCAATAGCATTCTGGGGTGCATTAAGAAGAGCATGGCCATCAGGCCAAGAGAGGTTCTCCTTCCCCTCTACTGTGCCATGGTGAGTATTGGAACTGGAGTTTTCTCTCTAGCTCTGGGCTCCCCACTTCAAGGGGCAGAGAGGTACCAGTGAGTGCCCAATGGAGGCTATGAGGATAATGAAGGGACTAGAACATCTGTCTCATGAGGAAAGGCTGAGAGACCTGGAGCTGTTTAGTCTGGAAAAGAAAAGATTGAGAGGAGATCTTAGAATCACAGCATTGCATTGTCTGCTTCCAAGTCTGATAAACCATGTCCCTCAGCACGTCAACACATCCTTTAAATCCCTCCAGGGATGGAGACTCCACCACTGCCCTGAGCAGCCTGGTCCAGAGCATGACAACCCTTTCAGTGAAGCAATATTTCCTAATGCCCAGGCTCCCCCCTGGTGCAACTTAATGTTGTTCTCTCCCCTCCTGTCACTTGCTACTTGGGAGAACAAACCATCACCAACCTTGCTACAATCTCCTTTTTGGCAGAGAGAATTATACACTCATATGTGACCTGCCTAGGTGGCCCTTACACTTTGGCAAGGGGGTTGGACTGACTGATCTCCAGAGCTCACTTCCAACCCCCACCATTCTATTAGCCTATGATTTGTGTAAGAAGACTCCTCTGAAGGTCATCCAGTCCAGTCAGCAGGGATGTCTGCAACTACTGCAGAATGTTCAAAGGCACAAGCAACCTCACCTGGAATGGTTCCAGGGATGTGGCATCAACCATCTCTCTGGACCACCCTCAGTGTGTCAAACATTTCTTCCTTCCTTCCACTCTGAACTTCTGTCTTTTAGTTTGAACCATCACCCCTTGTCCTGTCACAACAGGCCCTGAGAACAAGTCTGTCCCCAGCATTATTTGAAGCCATTTTTAAGTCCTGTAAGTCTGTAATGAGGTACCTTGACTCCAGGCAGGCTCCACAAAGGTGGTAACAAGGCCAAAAGCTCATGCCACTTGTCATTAAGCTGTGAGTCACTGTGGTCATTCCAAAACATCCTTAACAGGTCAGGCTCCAATGACCTGTGTTTACAACTGGTTTCTGTCTCGATTCTCAAAGCAAGGAGCACGTTAGTGGCCCAAGTCAAACTGCACTGCAGTGTGTTTGTAAAGCACTCACAGGATGGCACCACACCTTAATAACACTCTAAAGGAGTTCTAGGAGAACGCTGGGAACGGATTTGGTCTCAGTGCCTCTTGTGGCAGGACAAGAAGTGGTGGTTTAAACCAGAAGAGAAAAATTCAGAGTGAAGGAAGAAATGTTTGACACTGAGGATGGTGATAGCCTGTCCCAGACTGGCCAGAGAGGTGGTTGATGGATGCCCCATCCCTGGAACCATTCCAGGAGAGATTGTTTGGGCCTTTGAGCATTCTGCAGTAGTTGCAGATGTCCCTGCTGACTGCAGAGGGGCTTGTGACCTTTAGAGATCTCTGTCAATCAAAAGCATTCTGTGACTCTAAAAAGCCAATTCTCAGGTCCAGGACCAAAAAAAACTCAAAGTCACATGTGATTAAGAAAAGAAGTGACCTGCTATCAGTTCCTCCATGGCTGCACTCACAGCCACCAGCAGCTACAACATGAAGCTCCCATTGGCCCAACCCTCAGTTCCAGATAATCATTTTCACAGCAAAGTGGGACAGAACTGCTAAACATTAATGAAGCCCCTAGAAAAAAATGACTGAGAGACACGGTGACGAGAAAGATGCCAATACCCAGAGAGATCAGAGACCTGGTGAAGCAGATATCACAGGCAGACAGTTTAAATGCACATCCATGAGCTCTGCCCTCCAGCCCCTGTGAGCACACGTCATCTCCATTCACCACAGTCCTGCCCCTGCAGCTGCCCACACAAACAGAGGGATGGACCACGCCACCTGCCACGTGCAGTCTGGCTGTTGACCCGAGCATGCAGCTTCAGCAAATTCCCCACACATTCAGCATTTGCATGCAAACAGCAGCTTTTCAAAGCCCAGCTCAGTGTCCCACCAGCTCCTCTCACTGCTGCTTGCTACCACTCTCCAGTAAACCACCAGAAATACAAAATCATGGTCTTCATCACGTGTAGATGGGATGCTGAGGGACGTGGTTTCATGGTGACCTAGGAGTGGACTTCACAGAATCACAGAATGGTAGATGTTATAAGAGACCTCTGGAGACCATCTAGCCCAACCCTCTTGCTAAAGCAGAGGCACCCACAGCAGCTTGCCCAGCACCACAATGGCCAGGTGGGGTTGGAAGCTCTCCAGGGAAAGAGCCTCCACAATCACTCTGGGCAGCCTGTTCCAGGCATCCAGCACCCTCACATCAAACAAGATTTTCCTCATCTTTAGATGGAACCTCTTAAGTTCCACTTCATGCCTACTGCCCCTTGTCCTGTCACTGGGCTCCACTGACAAGAGTCTGGCCCCATCCTCTTATCTCCCAGAAAGGGGAGCATTGATCAGATTCCCTCTGGGGCAGCTCTTACGCAGGCTTAGTAGTCCCAGGTCTCTCAGCCTCTCCTCCTCAGAGAGATGCACAAGGCCCCTCAGCATCATCACAGCCTCCCCAAAACTTTCCCCTGCCTCTCTTAAATTGAAAAGCCCTGAACTGGATACAATACTCCATATGTAGCCTCACTAGGGCAGAGTAAAGAGGGAAGAGAATCTTCCTCCACCTGATGAGATACAATGATCTTAATGGTCTGACTAAAATAATTCTACAGTCCTGCAAGTCTGAGACTATAACAGCATCAGCTCACTGTGGTGCTTGGTGTTAACAAAAAACAATGGTAGGCTGAGTCCATGGTATAAATGCAGGGATTATCCTGTCATGTGTTACTTCTTCAGCATTATTCAATGCTGTGTTTCTGGAAGATTCCCCTATCCTTCATCATCCTCCTCAGCTGAGTACAATCCCTGGCTATGCTCTGGTAGACAAGTAAATAAAAATATAAGATTTTGAAATGTCTGAAAAGGCTCCAGCTAAAGGTTTCCTTGTTGAAAATTGCAAGTTTTCCTAAGAAAAATATTGACATTTTGAGGAAAACAGTATTACTGCTGCTGAAAGAAAAGAGGCAACGCTGGGTTTTGCTCTCAATAGAAAGGACCATCACTTTCTAGCAACAACATGGTTCTGTGGATCCCACCACATCATGGCTCAGGAGGACAGACTATTTCCTCAAGCTCTCCAGGACAGATGAGATGGATGAATGGATCTTGACAGAGCACTGGAGCAGGCTGCCCAGAGAGGTTGTGGAGTCTCCTTCTCTGGAGAGATTCCAAACCTGCTTGGACATGATCCTGGACAACCTGGGTGCCCCTGCTTTAGCAGGGAGGTTGGTCTAGATAATCTTCGGAGGTGTCTTTTATATAACCTTGACCACTGGCCCCAGGCCTGCCAGACTCTGTCCTCCACTTACTAAGACAATCAGTGCTCACGTGTGCAGAAGGGCAGCAGCTCCAAGAGGAGACAGAAGGACAGAGGTTAATGAAAACATACAGAAGGAGTCCCTGGTCTGAGTTCAAGGAACAGACCTAAAACCAAATCAAAAGCAAATTCTTACAGCCTTTTTCAGGGCAGAAAGGTAACTCCCTCATCCAGCCCTGTTGAAGGTTCCCACGGAAAGCAGCTGGGCTTGAGGTCACCATTTCACACCACCTATGTGGTGTCCACTGTCACATCAGCAGACTTGCCAGAAAACAATTACAGGCATCTCTTAATGCCCAACAATTAAAACACTCTGAGACTGCACACAAAGAAAAAAAATCTAATTTCCTTTGCACTACACCAGATGACTAAGGTCTTCTTTCCCAATATTATGGCACTCTGCCCATCTCAAGAGACTCCTTGAGGCTAAAGGACAGCCACAGCCCTCAGGAGGCAGGCTACACATCGTGTGTGAATTAAGTAGGTCTCAGGTGTCCTTCACAGCCGACACGCGTGCACACTCTGTGTGTAGGCACACACACAAGACATATCACGAGGGGGATGCCTCTGATCAACAGCAAGCAAAGGACACAACTTCACCACATCACTACCAGGAATACCTTGGTTGATTGCCTCAACTGGCTGCTTCTCCCGTGGCTGCCAGACCTGGATCCAGACCCATGCCCGGACCCTGACCCCGGCCGGGATCCTGTGCTCCCACTGCTGCTGTGATCCCACACTTCCTGGAAACAACAAACAGCTTGCTTTAGTCAAGGGCAACACCACAAAAACCACTGACCTGATGAGCCAGGAGAGCAATGGCTACCAGACCGCAAGTGTAAACACCTACTAAACCATACCCATGCCCAACACCCTCATATAGGGGGGGGTTCTTGGAGTCCTTTAGCATGTTCTGGTCACACTCTGCAAAGGGATGACATTGTAGGAGGTTTCAAGGAAGAGATTTGTTTTTAGTATGCCTAGTCTATAATCCTCTACCTTCATGAGGACTGATCATGTATCCTCGGCAACCTTTACGTCCTCTGAAACTGCTCGAGGGTATTTGACAATGGCTTTAAAAAGAATGCTTTAACTTTTGGTCCACTCTGGAGTGGTCAGGGAGTTGGACTAGGTGATCATTGTAGGTAGATTCCAATTGAAGTAGTTCTATTCTATTCTATCTCCCAAAACCAAGTCAGTTTTTCCCTCCCCTTAGTCCACTGCTGGACTTCACCTATCTGAGGACACTCGGGAGTTCATCAAGAGAAACATTACACAAATACTGTTTTTGCCTATCAGGGAGCTGGCCTCACTGTTCTCTTTTCTTCTCTCAACGCTTGTTCAGCTGTCAAGAAACCAGCAGGTTTCTCATTCAGCCAGCAGCCCTCAGAGCATGATGAGTCATCTGAAAACCAGAATAACTCACTCAACCAGTCCTATCTACCCAAGCATCCCACAAGGTGCCTGGGGAAGGAAGCTGGATTATTGTCAACATAATTGCTCCAAACGCTTTGCTTAGACCTTTGAAGTGACCTAAGATGATTAAAAAAACATGAAATCACAGAGTGCAGAATATTCAACTCTTGCAAGTACTCTGAAAACCTGGGAAATACAAGAGAGAGTCTTGGGACTGGTGTGAGAGCTAACACATCTCAGGCTTCTGTGAGGGTTTCCTGTGAGATGCGATCATGTCTCAGACATCCCCTTGAGTCCCTGCAGACACTGCCACAGGCTAAGACAAGGGTAGAGCCACCTTGGCCTGCGAGAGCTGAAAGCACACACTAGCAAAGCAAGGCATGAACTCCTCTCTGCACAACAACCAACTCCAGGTCATTAAGTTGGGGGTACAGAGCAAGTCCCAGCTCCATCACTGCCACCTGGGTTGGATGGGGCAGAGAGAAACCATAGTAGGTGAATGCTATCCAGTGGTACAGGGCAGACCCTAGCACCTGTGAAACATCTCAGTACTCACCCAACACCAGGGGCTGGAAGCAAAACCCATCAGTACTGTTTTTCTGTGCTAGCCCAGCTACATGTTCTGCATCCTCAACCTCAAACAAGCTCGAAGTGCAGAATTAGACTGGACTTGTAATGGGGGTGCTCAGACACAGTTCCAGGTTGTAATGGGGGTGCTCAGACACAGTTCCAGGTTGCCAAGAGGTGTGGTAGATACCTCCTACCTGGAACCATTCCCAGTGAGGTTGCTTGGGGCACTGAGCAACTTGCTTTAGTTGCAGATCATAGAATGGCTTACACTGGAAGGGACCTCAGACATCATTCACCCCAATTTGCCTGCCATGGAGCCTCAACTAGACTTGGCTACTCAAGGCCTCATCCAGCTTGGCCTTGAACACCCCAAGGAGGAGACATTCACAACCTCTCTGGGAGCCTATTCCAGAGTCTCACCACCCTCATAATGAAGAACTTCTTCCTAAGCTCCAATCTAACCCTGCTCTCCTTCAGCTTCAAACCATTCCCCCTTCTCCTGTCTCTACACACTCTCTTGAAAAGTACTGCTGCGGCCCTCCTGCAGGATTTCTTCAGCTATTGGAAGGCAGCTGTAAGGTTCTCCTGGAGCCTTCTCTTCTCCAGGCTGAACAGCCCCAGCTCTCTCAGCATATCCTCACAGCAAAGGTGCTCCAGCCCTTCAGCCATTTTTGTGGTACTTCTCTGCACTCACTCCAGCAGCTGTTTCCTTCTTCTGCCAGGGACATCAGCAGTGGAGACAAGATCAGAGGTGGGGGTCTCAGCAGAACATAGTCAAGAGCCAGAATCTTGTGCAGTCCAGCACAAAGCTTCCTTCTGGGCTGCGTGAGGGCACTACTGACTCCTGGGGAGCTTTTCAGCAACCAACACTACCAAATCTCTTTCTTCAAAGCTATTCTCAACCTATCCTGCACCCAGCCTGTATGTGCACGTGGGGTTAACCTTGATGACTGCAGAGAGTGTGAACTAGATGCCCTTAAAAGGTCCTTTCCAACCCAAACTAAGCTGTGATATCACAACTGTGGTTGCTATAACCTAAAATCAGCACTGACTTCAGAAGGAGAGGTCAGCTTGGTTTAAGGCTGTATATAGTTGAGATTTAAGAGATTGTGGCTATTCCCACCACAACAACAGCAAAAAGCACTTTCCTCCCTCCTCATCACACCATGGCTTGAATCTCCTGGTAGCTGCGAAATACCAAGTGGCACAAAGTTTAAATTGGCATAGAGTGGGGAAAAAAACGTGACTGATGCCACTTGGGAAACCCTAGGGAAAAGTCATTCTTGCAGGCCTCCTGAGAAGAGGGAAACATCTCATTTGAAGTGGGAAAGAGTTGCACCAAATGAAAAGATGGTTGGAAGAAATGGAACCTTCAAGAGAGAAGGATTCATTATCAGTTTACTGTACCCTACACACTGAACATCTTCTTTATCCATGTATAAAAACATTCTGTGTCAAATGAGATCTTGCCACCGTAGGCACCCTTCACCTGAAGGGCCCACTCAAAACAAATATCACCATCTGATTACATCCAGTGGACTAAATTTCTGGTTGTGGTTTCCTGCAGACCACTTGAGGTTATTTAGATTCCAGAAATATGGCTGGTTACACCCTTGTGAGAAACAGGGTTTCTACCACCACACATCAATGTTCAACTCACCGAGACAAATGGATGTGACATGAACCAGCTAAATAAAAAACAGAGGCACACTTTCACTAAACTACCTTGTCTCCTGGCTCTGCTTCATGGTCTGGAGACTTCTCCCTCCTTGATGCCCTTTACATTTAAGATCATCATGTCCAACAGTTAACCCAGCACTGCTAAGTCCATCACTTACCTGTTCCAGCGGGAGGTGTCCCTGCCTATGGCGAAGGGCTGGAACTAGATGATCCTTGATGTCTCTTGGAGCCTAAATCATTCTGTGACTCTACAGTTCTATAACCCTTGTCCCTCAGCAGCATACATGCATGGCTTTGAAACTTCTCCAAGGATGAGGACCTCATCACTGTCCTAAGCAGTCTCTTCTAGGACTTGAAAACCCTTTCAGTGAAGAAGTTGTTCCTCATGCCCAAACGAAACTTTCCCTGGTACAACTTGAGGCTTTTTCCTCTTGTCCTGTCACTTCTTCCTTGGGAGGTGAGACTAACTCCTACCTTGCTACAACCTCCTTTGTAGCTGGTAGTTTAGAATGCTGTAGAAGCTGAAAAGGCCAACTGAGTAAGGCCTACTAAAACTCACGGTCAAACTCACCAGCACAGCCATGCTCAGCATCTTACCTCAATTTCTGACTAACTGCCAAAGGAAAACAACTTTTTCTGCTCCTTTACTGACAGGGATTCAAACCTCCAGAATAGCAGTGAGTCCGCAAGTAACTCTTCCAGGCATCTCTGCTGGCTTTGTGCCCTCTAACAAAGCAATTTCGTGCTAAAACATAGCCATCTTTGCAGACTTCCTTTCTGCAGGAGCAGGGAAACTCACAGTGACCTCATGGGTGACGCTGGAGGCGCAGGAGAGGTAATCATCACTTCCTAAAATACACCAACTGAGTATCAGAAGCATTCCACCAGCACGATTGTAACGATCATTAAAAACCCATCCCAAATCCACGGGATTTGGAAGCTGGATGTCAGCTGAGAGCCAAAGCTCCATGGTGGTGAGGGCACAACACTGCTCACTCTCCACTCCACAGCATGGCCACCAACATATCTCTCTTGCTAAATTCATTCATCATGTCAAGAATGGATTCAGCCACAGCTTTAACAAAGGCTGAAGGAACAGTTAAAATGGCATGAAGTTTTCCACCCCATGCCCTTGACACCCACCAAGCCAATCCCCCATCATCCAGCCCCTTAGTCTCTGCTGTACCCTCAAAAGACCAAGACTCTCCTACTAGCTCTACTAACATCCCAAAACCACCACTGAACTCTTGTTCCCAGCTTTTGTTTGGGCTCCTCCACCCAAATTCATGGTCTGTATTCACCAGAAGATGGGACCCCCAAGCCACACTTTGATGCTTGGAGGGAAACATCAGACCCTCCAGAGACTGATTCCCAGCAGTTTTTCTGACGCATGCTAATCCTGCTGGCCAAGCTGTGCAGCCCATCGGGAAGAGTGAGGATTGTGGAGATCAGCAGTGCCAAGCTGCCTCCCTGGGAGGGGAGCTGTCACACCCAACACTTGCATTTTCATGAGCAGCAATCAGATGTGTCGATCACACTGTGACTGTCACCTTCTCAGCTCCCTTGCTGTGGCGTGGCATAATGAATCCCCTCACCTGTGCCAGCTCAAGAGTTATCCCATTCTGCTGCTGCACTGCAAGGCTGAAAACCCCATCTGCATCAAGAGGAAAGAACTACCCCCAAAGCATGGGCAAGAAATGACAACACAGAATCACAGAACACTTGGAAGGCACCTCTGGAGATCATTCAGTCCAAATCCCTTACTAAAGCACGGGCACCCATAGCAGCTTGACCAGGATCACCATGTCCAGGTAGATTTGGAAGCTCTCCAGAGAAGGAGACTTCACAAGGTCTCTGGGCAGCCTGCTCCAGGCCTCCAGCACCCTCACAACAACAAAGTTTCTCCTCACACTCAGATGGAACTTCCTGGGTTCTAATGTGTGACCATTACCACTTGTCCTGCCACTTAGTAATACTGAGAAGAATATGGCCCCAACCCTTGCTGAACATTGATCAGATCCCCTCTGGGGCTGCTCTTCTCCAGGATCAACACTCCCAGGGCTCCCAGTCTTTCTTCCTCACAGAGGAGCTCCAGGACTCTCAGCATCTTCGGAGTCCTCACTGGAGTCTCTCCAGTAGTACCTTCTGTCTCTCAAGCTGGGGCCTCATCAGGATTGAGCAAAGGGGAAGGAGAACTCTCAATCCTCAACCTCTTGGCCACGTTCTTGTTAAAGCAGTCCAGGAGACCACTGGCTTTTTTGGCCACAGGAGCACATTGACAGCTCATGGTGATCTTGCTGTCCAGTAACACTTCTAGGTCCCTCTCCACAGAGCTGCTTACCAGCAGCTCACCCTTTAACTAAAAGGTTTCCAGGCATTCACCCAATGTTGTGGGTGTCCTGTTCCTTTAAATGTTCAAGGCCAGGGTCTATCTGGTTTGGAGCAACCTAATGTTGTTGAAATGTCCCTGCTCACCAGTGGGGGGTGGAGGCAAGTGATTCTTCAGTTCCCTTCCGACTCAAAACATTCTATCATTCTGTCATCTTTGGTAAGCAGCACCAATTCCCCTAAACCAGGCTGCAAAGCAGTGAAGACTCCACTCCTAGGTCTTCAGACACTCCAGCAGGTGTCTGCTTCCAGACGTGCAGTGCTGCTTCACAAGGTGCATCCTGAACAGAAGTCCCAGGGAAAGCTGGATCTGTATATTACACCTAAAGGACTTTCTCAGCAGTCCTCTCCAACCATAATTGAAGAGGGCTGCATCCATCACAGAGGGAGTGACACCCAGCAGTGACGGGCAGAAAACCATTTGGTTTCTCAGAGCTGCTCTTTGATCATGGGCAGGTCACCCCACTTCAAGGCTTCATTCCTTCTCCTCTCAGGCAGGGCTACACCAACTTGTATTCACTGGCAATGCCTCAAAATAGCTCCCTGTATTTCACTTTTCCCTGTGGAAACGAGACAATGGCAACTGCAGC
The DNA here is from genome assembly GCF_015220805.1 of Pogoniulus pusillus. Taxonomy (NCBI): domain Eukaryota; kingdom Metazoa; phylum Chordata; class Aves; order Piciformes; family Lybiidae; genus Pogoniulus; species Pogoniulus pusillus. The sequence continues at coordinate 89,200,587 of NC_087309.1, forward strand.
AGCATCTGACAGCACCCACTTGTCCTAACAGGTCTTCAGCGTTGTGGCCAACCTCAACTTAATTTAGTGTGCAAATTGTCCCTGCTCTATGATATACGTGGGGCTGGCAAGGTAGAGAGCTGCAGCCAGCTCCCAGGGTGATCTCTTGCATTTTGCTGAGCAAGAAAACCACTCTGCTTCAGATCCAGAGCCAAGAATCACAGAACCACCAAATGGCAGGGGTTGGAAGGGTCCTCTGGAGACCATCCAGTCCAATGCCCCTGCTGAAGAAGAAGAAGCCACAGCAGCTTGCCCAGAATCACAATCTCCAGGTGGGTTTGGAATCTCTCCAGACAAGCAGGCACCACAACTTCTCTGGGCAGCCTCCTCCAGGGTTCCAGCACCCTCACAGAAGAGGTTTCCCTCCTGTTCATACAGAACTTCCTGGGTTCCAATTTGTGCCTGGTGCCTCTTGTCCTGTGTCATCATCAAATGAGGTTTTGAGGTTCAGGTGAGACACATTACAGAGGGACACGATAGGTTTAAACAAGCCTGCTCTACTCCCACCCTGTGCCCAGCAGTTGAAGACAATGCCCTGGGCTGCACTTCTCCAGAGGCAGGAAGTTCAGACGTCCCCTGCAGATGGGCCGAGTTCTCACGATGTGAAACATCTCCTGCCTGGAAATGTTTTGGCACTTTGGTGCTTGTTTTAGTCACAGAGGCATCAGAGATAAAGTTTCATACAATATTACATCTGATTTTGTGGGATCTTCTCATGCTTTCCATACCAGCAGGGTTTGAGCTTGGACATCCTTTAGCAGGCTTGGTGACAGCCACACAGAGTCCCTGCAAACCCTCCTACATCCCCATACTACCAAACAGCACAGCACATTCGGTATTTTGTGTTGTTAACTTGATGGTAGAACCCTTGGGATGCTCTTGACCTAATCAACAGACAGCTAATTACCTTAAAGCAACATGCAAGAGTAGAAACCCACCACCTCTGCCTGCCACAAGCATGCTACTGTGTTTACTGGCTCAGCGGAAAAGCAAACCAAGTCATCTCCTCCACCACGTGGAGAAGCTGCCAGCTGGAGGAGCTACCAGCAGAAGGCTAGCAGTAGGGTGCAAGATAATCCAGATGTGATACACACACCCTACCTACTGCTTCAATGCTCAGTAGATAAGCAACATGAACATCAACCAGAGAAGCCTCTAAGGTCTCCCACCATACAAGTCCCTGCTGCACCTGATGGGACAAGGAAAGACATTTAAATAAGCAGTAAGAGGAACTACAGTCCCATGTCCTGACAACCACACAGGCTTTTGCATGGTGATGGTGGGTGACAGCCAGACAGCATGGGGAAAGGAATGGGCTTGGCCAGGAAGGAGGATTTCCAGCTCTCCCTCATCCGTCGCCTGGAGAAATGAGACAAACCCTCAGGGTGACCCTGGTTTCTGTTCGTAAGGGAAGCCTGGGATGGAGATGCTGCCAGGGCTTTTCATGTACCAAAGCTCCTCTGGCTCTCTAAACACACACCAAATCAGAAGTCTTTTCCTTAATAAATTCCTCTCCCAAATATATCAAAGAGCTTCCTCCTTGCAACAGCCTTGCAAGGGGAATGAAAATAAAGGATTACATAAAACCTTCCCACTGGGTCTTCTCAGAAAAAAAAAATCCAAACATAAAAAGATTTAAAATAACTTCATTAACTAAACTTCTCTGATTTACAGAGGTAATTCACAGAATCACAGCACGGTGGGGATTGGAAGATGAACCAGTTCAACCTTCCTGCTAAGCAGGTTTCCCAGGACCACATTGTCCAGGTGAGGTTGGAAGCTCTCCAGAGAAGGACACCTCCAGGCCTCCAGCATCCTCCCAGCTGGGGCATGTGTATGGTCGTGCACCTGGGGAGGAATAACCCCCTGCACAGGATAGGTGAGGGGATAAGCTGCTGGAAAGCTGTTCTGTGGAGAAGAACAGGGAGAGCTAGAGCTGGTGGACAAGTTTACTGTGAGACGACAATGTGCCCTTATGACCAAGAAGGGCAATGGTATCCTGGGGTGCAGGCAGGAGAGCATGGCCAGCAGGTCGAGGGAGGTTGTCCTCCCCCTCTGCCCTAGTTAGGCCATATCTGCATTTCGTACTACAAGACAGATATGGAACTACTGGAAAGAGCCCATCAGAGGCCCATGAAGATGATAAAAAAAAACATAGCAATGTTTTGTTTGGCAAAGAGCTCTAAGATCAGGAGTCCAACTATCGAGCTAACACCAGCACTGCCATTAAACCACATCCCGAAGTTCCATGGCCACACATTTCCTGAACATCTCCAGGGATGGTGATTCCACAACCTTCCTGGGCAGCCTGTTCCAATGCCTGACCACTCTTGCAGGAAATAAATTTTTCCTAAGCTCCAACTTAAATCCCCCCTGACACAATTTCAGGCCATTTCCTCTCATTCTATCACCTGACGCCAGAGAGAAGAAACCAACCTCCATCTGCCTCCAACCTCCTTTTAGGGAGCTGCAGAAAGCCAAAACGTCTCCAATCAGGCTTGTTTTCTCCAGGTTAAAAACAAACTCAGGTCCTTCAGTTGGTCCTCACTAGCCCTGTCCTCCAGACACTTCACCAGCTTTGCTACCCTTCTCTGGACATGCTCCAGCCTCTCAGTGTGCTTGTACTGAGGGGGCCCAAAACTGAACCCAAGATTTGAGGTGTGGTCTTCACAGTGCTGCTTACAGGGGCATGATCAATGCCCTGCTCCTGCTGGCCACACTGTTGCTGATCCAGGCCAGGATACTGTTGACTTTCTTGGTCATCTGGGCACACTACTGGCTCATCTTCATCAGGCTGTGAACCAGCACCCTCAGGTCCTCTTCTGATGGGCAGTTTCCAGCCACCCTGTGCCAAGCCTGGAGCACTGCAGGAGTTTGTTGTGACTCAGGTGCTGGACATGGCACTTGACCTTGTTGAATCTCACCTGGCTGACCTCAGTCCATGGATCCAGCCTGTCCAGATTGCCCTCTATACTCTCCCCAGCCTCCAGCAGATCAACACTCCTGCCCATCTTGCCACTGTCTGCAGGCTTACTGGGGTTAGCGACCATCCCCTTGCCCAGATCACTGATAGAAGCACTAAACAGAACTGGCCCCAGCACTGAGCCCTGGGGAATACCGCTTGTGACTGGCTGCTAACTAGACTTAACTCCACTCCCCACCACTCTCCAGACCCAGCCTTCCAGACAGGTCTTAACCCAGCAAAGCACCCACCCATCCAATACATGAGCAGTCAGGCTGGTGAGAGAATTGGAACATTTCTGTGAGGAGGAAAGGCTGAAAGACCTGGGGCTGTTCAGCCTGGAGAAGAGCAGGCTGAGAGAAGATATGAACAATGCTCAGAGATAAAAGGTGGGGGGCAAGAGGATGGGGCTGGGCTCTTTCCAGTGATAGGACAAGTGGCATAAACTGGCACGCAGAAGGTTCCACCTGAATAGTAGGAGAAAAACCTTTGCTGTGAGGGTGCTGGAGGCCTGGAGCAGGTTGCCCAGAGACCTTATGGAGTCTCCTTCTATGGAGAGCTTCCAAATACACCTGGACATGGTGATCCTGGTCAAGCTGCTATGGGTGCCCCTGCTTTAGTACGGGGTTTGGACTGAATGATCCCCAGATGTCCCTTCCAAGCCCCACCATGCTGGGATTCTGTGACTAACCTGGATTTCCATATAAATGCCCTTTCTGATCAACAGGTTAGAACTGTGTGAGGCACATCATGGTCACCCACAACCCACATTCTCACAGCAGCTGCAGCCAGTAGAAATCCCACATCCAGTAATGTCCACATTAAGAGGAGTTGGGTATTGAATGATCGGCAATGCAGAAATCTCATCTAGAAATTACATGGGCAAAACAGGAGTTTGATTTTCCAACCAAGCCTTTGAAAACTGCAGTTTAAAAAAAAAGGGGGAAAAAAGCCCCAAATAGTGCCTGGGAAATAGTAATCCATCTTTTCTCCTCAGCAGGTTTGGAGAGTGACTGAGCAATTTACATTCAAGACAAACATTTTAGTAACGTTTAAAGCCACCAGTGAAAAACCAACAGCCAGGATAATTAAGTGGATTTCAGTCACAAGCTGAACCCAGTTCCTCACCAGCAGCGTTTTACATGTCTCCCAGTAGCAGCAGTAGCAACACCTGCCTGGCCAGAAGAATAACAGCTTGCAGCACTTCCTTGGTGCCAAGGAAAATTTGTTACTTTCTGTTAAAAGACATGGAGAGAGGTAAATACCAGCTCCTCTGCAGCCTGGGAGAGAGCCCAAACACAGGGAAAAAAGCTTGGGCATGGGTGAATGTTATTTGTATGTAGAAAATAAGCTCTGTGCTGGAGGAGATCAAAGATGTTTTATGCCTAGGAAACAAACAAAACAAACAAACAAAACCAAAGAAAAACCACCAAAAAAAACCCCAACTAGACAAGAAACCCAGAACTGGAACAAAAGAGAGCATGGCACAAGGTAGATGGATGATGTTAGTGTTGATTTGAGTCAGGAAAGCATCATCTGCATGTGGCATCCACAGCCTCCTCTGGCACCCACCAGAGACTGGCCCATCAGCTGAGCCTTTGGCACTTTCTTCATCAGGGAAAATACCCAGTTCTGCAAACACCCTCAGCAGCCCCAGGAGGCTCAGCAGATCCCAGCTGAATTCCAAATAGATGGCAACCCAGCCAGGGTTTGGCTGCTGAATCTTTCAGAGTGGATCAAGGCTGGAGTAAATTAAATGCACAATTCTGTCTGCCACCTTCAGAGCTTCCTCTCTACAGCACACACCTTCCTACATGAGCAGACCTTCCCTCTGTTCTGTACGGGTGCTTGGAGAGATGCACCTACCACCCTTGTGTCTAGGTAGATGGCAGGAAGGAGATGTATGAGCTCTCATCCTGCAGCCCAGCAGCTTCTAGCATGGCTCTGGATGCAAACCAGCGTGGGCTAGTGTGCCACCCTGCAAGGGGCTCCCAGGCTTCTTCCTTCCATACCTAGAAGGACGTCAATGACACAGTAAGCACCCTCAGCAAGTTGGCAGATGACACAACAGTCAGTAGTGTGACTGGGACACCTGAGGGGCAGCATCCATCCAGAGGGATCTAGACAAACTTGAGAAGTGGGCCATGTGAACCTCATGTGATTCAACAAAGCCAAGTGAAAGGTCCTGCACATGAGCAACGTCTGGTACCTACACAGGCTGGGCAATGAAGGGCTGGAGAGCAGCCTTAAGGAGAAGGACTTGAGGATGCTGGTGGGTGCAAAGCTGGACATGAGCTGGCACTGAGCGCTGCCAGATCAAAGCCAGCCCTGTCCTGGGGTGATCCCCAGCAGTGTGGGCAGCAGGGGCAGGGAAGGGATTCTGCCCCTCTGCTATGCTCTGCTGAGCCCTCCCCTTGCAGTGATGGGAACAGCTCTGGAGTCCTCAGCACAGCACAGACAGGGCCAGAGGAGGCCACAGTAATGCCATCAGGGCTGGAAGAGCTCTGCTGGGAGGCCAGGCTGAGAGAGTTGGTCTCATTCAGCATGCAGAAAAGAAGGCTTCAGGTAGACCTTCTGTTTCAGTGCTTCAAAGGGCCTCCAAGAAAGCTGGTGACAGACTTCTTCTCAGGGCCTGCTGTAAGAGGACAAGGGGTGATGGTTTGAAGTAGATTCAGAGTGGAGAAAAGGAAGAAATGTTTGACACTTAGGGTGGTGAGAAACTGGTCTAGGTTTCCCAGAAAGGAGGCAGAAACCAGGTGAAGTTGTCTGAGGTTGTGAGCAACCTGCTCTAGTTGTAGACGTCTCTGCTGACTGCAGGAAGGTAGGACTAGATGAATTTTGAAAGTTCCTTCCAATCCAAACTATTCTATGCTTCTACTCAGGAGAGTAGGAGTATCAGAAGCACCAACCTAAAGCCCATTCTCAAGAAGGGACATCTATCACCCACATCAACTGTTAATGCTGCTTCACCCTTTCCTTCATGCACTTGGCTCTCATATCATTATGGGCAAATGTTGTTTTTAGAGAGCTAATGGTCTCATGGTGGCACAGCAGCTCCCCAACCTACTGACAGAAGTCAAATCCAGGCCTCCTCCCTTGCCCATCCTCTCCCATGCCAACACTCACACAGAGGAGGGACAGCCACCTCCAGTGATGCCAGCTGGTAGTGTCAGATGGTAAACTGAAGTTCATGCCATGCACAACTATCAAAACCAAATCACACCTGGCTTCAGTCATTGCAAACCCTACACAAGCTCTCAGCACGTTCAGTTTTGCTTCTTCTCCCAGGTGACCCTCTCAGCTGCGACACCTTCCCTGCAACACCCTTCTCATGCTGCAGCACATACTCAAGAAGCACAGCTACACAAAGATCCCTCCCCACAGCTGCATCTCCTACTTCCAAGTCAACTCTGATTCTCCAAATAGGTCCCTAACACAGGTGACAAGAACAAGCTCTACAGCAGTGATTAGCATACCCTGTATTTTTTGCCCCCCATACTGCAGAGCAGGAAGCTCCTGGCCAAAGCACCCATCTGCACACTGGAATGCTGCCCATCTCCCATAGTTTTGGCCAGACTGACTTTTGGGATGTGAGCACACATCTCCCTTTCTACAGCAGAAGAAAAGCTGGCAGAACAAGCATGACCCACACTCCGATGATGTAGTACAAGAACAAAAGCAAAGGTTTAGGGAGGAAGAGTCAGGCAGGATCCCTACCTGATTTTGTTCATGAGATGAGGAGCCTTTCCCTTGGGATGGGGAACAGCTGCCATCCAGCTGCTCGTTACAATCCGCCGTCCACTGCAGAAAGGATGAAAAAAGGGATTGTGTCAAATAATAGCTGGGCTGGGAAAAACTGCTGTGTCAGTGCCCAGGGCACAGCAAACACCATTCAGTCACAGGCACCACAGTATGTGTGCTGCCATCCCCCTTTCTGAGTATGATCCCAAAAGCTTTGGCTTCGAAATCCACCAATGGTGAGCAGTGTGGAGATGCAGCAACGATTGCAGGAGGGCACCTGACATGATGCTTTACAACAGAACACATCACCAAGCCTGGTTCGGCAAGAGAGCAGGACCCAGGCTAGCTCAGCTGAAACGCGCTTTCTCGCAGCCTTTTTTCTCCTCTTTTCTTGAGGCTCTCTCGATCTGAGGAGCCCAGAGGGAGGGAGGGAGCGGCAAGCAGGCGCTAAGTGCTCGCAGGAAGGTGAGTCAGAGGGCGGTGCCTGGCGAGCGGCACATTTAAACGAGGAGCTAGCCTATCTCTGCTGAGCGCAGCGCAGCGCGCGCAGCTGGTAAAAAAAAACAAACAAACCAACCAACCCACCACACCTAACAACTCGCAGCGGACCTTCAGGATAGCAGACATGGTTCGAACTAGGTCCAAGCTGTATAATACTTGTAAAACTGTGGGCACCCAAACAGAGCCCACCTGTAGGAGTGCAGGCGTCCAGACGTCTGGATGTGAGGAGTGCTGGAGCCTGGCACTCGACACAGGCAATGGCTGCATTGGGTGTGAGCAGATTGATTGTCTGCTTAACCTGGTGGCTGAACTCAAGGGAGAGGTGGAACGACTGAAGGCTGAAAGGGAAGGTACAAAAGAGCAACATGCTCTGCAGTCCCCCTTGCCAGAGGGAGACGAACAGAGCAACCAAGAAGAATGGATGCAGGTGCCTGCCAGAAGGGGCAAGGGAAAACCCTTCCAGCCATCTTCACATCCCCAGCTGCCCTTACATAACAGATATAGGGCACTAGAGGTTGAGGATGAGGTGATCCTGGAGCAGGCAGAAGCATCACCGGCTGGGAGGGCAACTGAGACAAATCAGTTGCCCCCTCGCATCAGAACAAGTACCCAGAAGAAAAAGAGGAGGGTAATTGTTATTGGTGATTCCCTTCTGCAGGGAACAGAGGGCCCCATATGCCGGCCAGACCCCTTCCACAGGGAGCTCTACTGCCTCCCTGGAGCCCGGGTCAGGGATGTTACTAGGAGGCTGCCTACTGTAGTGCAGCCCTCTGATTACTATCCCTTATTAGTTATACAGGCAGGGAATGATGAGATTAATAACAGAGGGCTAAAAGCTATCAAAAGGGACTTTAAGACACTGGGGAAAGCAGTTGAGGGAGCAGGGGCACAGGTAATCTTTTCATCTATACCCTTAGTCACAGGCTGGAATACAGAGAAGAATAGGAAAGCATATTTGATGAACAAGTGGCTCAGAGGTTGGTGCATCCAACATAACTTTGGATTCTTTGATATTGGGGAACTTCATCTTGCCACAGGTCTGCAATCAGCAGATGGGACACAACTATCACAGAAGGGGAGAAGGACCCTGGCACATAAGCTGGCTGGGCTTGTTGAGAGGGCTTTAAACTAGAATGGAAGGGGGAGGGGGTTAAACATGACAGCACCAGAGATAAATCAAAGGGAATTGAGGATGGTAGGCTAGAGCTAGGAGTAAAAGCAGCAGCCCAGCTGAAGTGCATGTACACTAATGCACGCAGTATGGGTAACAAACAAGAGGAGCTGGAAGCTCTGGTGCTGGAGGAAAACTATGATATTGTCGCCATCACTGAAACGTGGTGGGATAGCTCACATGATTGGTGTGCTGTAATCAATGGCTACAGACTCTTCAGGAGAGACAGGCAAGGGAGAAAGGGCGGGGGAGTGGCTCTGTATATTAGGGATGCTCTGGATGTCGTGGAGGTAGAAATCAAAGATGTTCAAGTTGAGTCATTATGGGTGAGACTTAAGGCGAAGGCCAACAAGGCTGATATACTGGTTGGAGTCTGTTGCAGACCACCCAACCAGGAAGAAGAGGTTGATTCATTACTCTTTAAGCAACTGGAGGCTGCCTCAAGATCACTTGCCCTTGTTCTGGTGGGCGACTTTAACCTACCAGACATCTGCTGGGACTTAAACACTGCAGAGAAGAAGCAGTCTAGAAGGTTTCTGCAATGTGTGGAAGACAACTTCCTATCCCAGCTGTTACGTGAGCCTACCAGGGAGGCAGCCCTGCTTGACCTGCTGCTCACAAATAGAGAGGGGCTGGTAGGGGATGTGGTGGTTGGAGGCTGCCTGGGGTCCAGTGACCATGAAATTATAGAGTTTTCAATCCATGGAGAAACCAGGAGGGGCATCAACAGAACCTCCACGCTGGACTTCCGAAGGGCAGACTTCAGCCTATTTAAGGAACTAATTCAGGAAGTTCCTTGGGAAATAGCCCTTAGAAACAAAGGGGTCCAGGAAGGTTGGACCTGATTCAAGAAAGAACTCCTGAAGGCACAGGAGCAGGCAGTGCCACTGAGCCGGAAGATGAGCCGACGAGGGAGGCAGCCAGGCTGGATGGGCAGGGAGCTGCTGAAGGAATTAAAGATTAAAAAGAGAGTGTATCACCTTTGGAAAAGAGGGGAGGTGTCCCAGGAGAAGTTCAAGGAGGTTGCTAGGTCTTGTAAAGGAAAAATTAGAGAGGCAAAAGCCCACTTGGAGCTCAGGCTGGCCACGGCTGCCAAGGAAAATAAAAAGTGTTTCTTTAAATATATGAATGGCAAGAGAAGGGCTAAGGACAACCTCCAGTCCTTACTAGATAGAGATGGGAACATAGTGACAAAGGATGAGGAAAAGGCAGAGGTGCTTAACACCTTCTTTGCCTCAATCTTCACTAGTGGGACAGGTTGTCTCCAGGACAGCTGGACTCCTGAAGTGGTGGATGGAGTCAGGGACCAGTACAGTCCCCCTCTAATCCATGAGGAAGCAGTATGGGATCTGCTGAGTCACTTGGATCCTCACAAGTCCATGGGACCGGATGGGATCCACCCTAGGGTGCTGAGAGAGCTGGCAGCTGAGCTGGCCAAGCCACTCTCCATCATTTATCAGCAGTCCTGGCTCACTGGAGAGGTCCCTGAAGACTGGAAGCTAGCCAATGTGATTCCCACACACAAGAAGGGTCGTAAGGAGGAGCCAGAAAACTACAGACCTGTGAGCCTGACCTCAGTGCCAGGCAAGGTCATGGAACAGGTCATCTTGGGTGCCATCACAAAGCACCTACAGGATAGCCAAGGGATCAGGCCCAGCCAGCATGGGTTTAGGAAGGGCAGGTCCTGCCTCACCAACCTGATCTCCTTTTATGATCAGGTTACCCGCCTGGTGAATGTGGGGGAGGCTGTGGATGTAGTCTACTTGGACTTCAGCAAAGCCTTTGACACTGTCTGCCACAAGAAGCTCCTAGCCAAGCTGGCAGCTCATGGTTTGGACAGATTCACTCTGTGCTGGATCAAGAACTGGCTGGATGGCAGAGCTCAGAGAGTGGTGGTGAATGGTGCCACATCCAGTTGGCAGCTGTCACTAGTGGTGTTCCCCAAGGATCAGTGCTGGGCCCAGTCCTGTTCAATATCTTTATTGATGATCTGGACGAGGGCATTGAGTCCAGCATCAGTAAGTTTGCAGATGACACCAAGCTAGGAGCAGGTGTGGATCTGCTGGAATGTAGGAGAGCCCTGCAGAGGGACCTGGACAGGCTGGATGGGTGGGCAGAGGCCAATGGGATGAGATTTAACAAGGCCAAGTGCAGGGTTCTGCACTTTGGCCACAATAACCCCAAGCAGCGCTATAGGCTGGGGACTGAGTGGCTGGAGAGCAGCCAGGAGGAAAGGGACCTGGGGGTACTGATAGATAGTAAGCTGAAGATGAGCCAGCAGTGTGCCCAGGTGGCCAAGAGAGCCAATGGCATCCTGGCCTGCATCAGGAACAGTGTGGCCAGTAGGACAAGGGAGGTTATTCTTGCCCTGTACTCAGCACTGGTCAGACCACACCTTGAGTACTGTGTCCAGTTCTGGGCCCCTCAATTCAAGAAAGATGTTGAGGTGCTGGAACATGTCCAGAGAAGGGCAACAAAGCTGGTGAGGGGCCTGGAACACAAATCCTATGAGGAGAGGTTGAGGGAACTGGGCCTGTTTAGCCTGGAGAAGAGGAGGCTCAGGGGTGATCTTATTACTGTCTACAACTACCTGAAGGGACATTGTAGCCAGGTGGGGGTTGGCCTCTTCTCCCAGGCAACCAGCAATAGAACAAGGGGACACAGTCTCAAGTTGTGCCAGGGTAGGTATAGGCTGGATGTTAGGAAGAAGTTCTTCACAGAGAGAGTGATTTGCCATTGGAATGGGCTGCCCAGGGAGGTGGTGGAGGCACCGTCCCTGGGGGTGTTCAAGAAAAAACTGGATGAGGCACTCAGTGCCATGGTCTAGTTGACTGGCTAGGGCTGGGTGATAGGTTGGACTCGATGATCTTGGAGGTCTCTTCCAACCTGGTTGATTCTGATTCTATTCTGCACTGGGGAGGTCAAATCTGAAATATTGGGTTCAGTTCTGTACCTCACACTAAAGGAAGGACTTTGAGGGGCTGGAGCAGGTCCAGAGAAGGACAATGTGAAGGGTCTGGAGCACAGATCTTCTGAGGAGCAGCTGAGGGACCTGCAGTTGTTTAGCCTGGAGTAGAGAAGGTTGAGAGACCATCTAGCTTTCTACAACTCCCTGAAAGGAGGCTGGTGCCAGGTGGGAATTAGTTTATTATCTGAAGTAACAAGAGAGATGACAAGAGGAAGTGGACTCAAGTTGCACCAGGGGAGGTTTAGGTTGGACATGAGGAACAATTTCTTCCCCAAAGGGTCGTTAGGCCCTGGAAGAGGCTGCCCAGGGCAGTGGTAGAATCCCCATCCCTGGTGGATTTCAAAGCTGTGTAGCTGTGGTGCTGAGGGACATGTTTCAGTGGTGGACTTAGCAGTGCTGGTTAACGGCTGCACTCAAGAGTCTTAAAGGACTCTTCCAACCTACATAATTTTATGATTCTGTGATTCCAGACAGAGAGGAAATTGCTTTATCTCTCTGACTTTCCTCTTTCACCTTGTGGAAAGAAGGTTGAAGGCATCCTCACCACAGGAACATCCATACTTTTGTTTCTCTAGACCAGTGATAGGTTCGGCTCCCCTGTGAGTGGCAAGGAGGATGAAGCAGCATGCAATGGCCCTTTCCTTCCTTCCCCTGTCTCAGAGAGCAGCTATCTGGGGACGTGGGACCATCCAAGCTTCTCACACAGACAGGTGAGTCAATTTATCCTCTCTTAGGGAGGGAAAACATTATTACAGCCACCAGGAAACAAACTGCAGAGAGATGAAGTAACTTGCACAGTATTGAAGTTGCTGGCAGAGTCTTCCAGTGAAGAACAATTTTCTTAGTCCCAGTCCAGTGCTTCCCTCCTAAGCTCATCCTATTTCCTCCAGCTTTCACTATGTAAGAACACGTAACTTTCAACCAAACTGTCTTCCACTAGGGTTACTCCAGTGAGCTGCAGGATAGGTGCATGTTTATTTCTTGCTTTGCTAAGAAGTGACCAGGCAAAGAAAAGCAGAAACACAACCCCCCTAATTATGTCTTACCTAAATGTGGGGACAGGCTTTTGAGTTGGGCCTGCTGTGACAGGATAAGCAGTGCTGGTTTGAAACTGAAAAGGGGAAATTTAGATGAGATTTGGGTTTGAAGTGCAAAAAGTAGTATCTTTCGGAGGAAAGAGATAATTCCATCTTAATGCATCCCTAAAGACATGTCTCCATAAAAGCAGGTGAACTGTGTAAAAGTCCATCCTCACTTCTTGACCCACATTACAGCCCTGAAAACATGAAATGCTGCATTTTGCTGGAGCTTCACACAGAAATCCTATTTAAACTTCTAAACACCCTGGGGTACAACCACACTTAGCTGCTGAAGACTAGAACTGGTTTAATTAAAATGTTCAATGCTCACATCTTTCACTATTACTCTTTTTGTTAATTTCTCTTTTAAAATAAAACCCTGACAGGCAGCATTCCCAGAACTGAAAACAGAAACACAACAGCTCTCTTTTTCAGGGTAGGCCAGGAAGCAAAGCTAAAGTCCCATTTCCACAACTAGAAAATAGATTTGGTTGTTGCAACCAAGGATTTCAAAGCAGATGGATGGAGGGAGGGTATTCCTCCCCTCTGCTGAGACAACACCTGCAGAGCCAGGGCCAGCTCTGAAGTCCTCAGCAAAGCACACACAGGGACTTGTTGGAGCCAGGCCAGAGGAGGCCACAGCAGGGCTGGAAGGGCTCTGCTAGGAGGCCAGCCTGAGGCTTGTTCAGCCTGCAGAAGGCACCAGGGAGACCTTGTGGTGGCCTTTCAAGGAGCATCTAAGAAAGCTGAGGATAGACTTCCTCAGGGCCTGTTGTGACAGGACAAGGACTAATGCCTAGAAACTAAGAGAGGGAGATCCAGACTAGCGAGAAGGAAGAAATGTTTGACACTGAGGGTGGTAAGACACTGTCCCAGGTTGCCAAGAGAGGTGGCAGGTACCCCCTCCCTGGAAGTGTTCAAGGCCAGGTTGAACAGGGCTCTGAGTTACCTGCTCTAGTGGAAGTTGCCCCTGGCTTCTTGTCTGCAAGTGCCCATTGCTGGCTCACATCCAGCTTTTTGCCCTCAGCACTCTCAAGTCCTTCTCCACAGGGCTGCTCTCCATCCCCTTCTCTCCCAGTCTGTGTTGATAACAAGGATTGCCCTGACCCAGGTGCAGGACCTTGCACTAGGTCTTGTTGAACCTCATGAGGTTCACATGGGAGAGCAAGCTCCTCTCTGCTGGACTTAGGAACTTTGCCTTTTGCATGCTGGGGTGAACAGGGCAGGGAACAGCAGCAGTGTGCACCTCTGACATCTGGCAAGAGTGCAGATTTTCCCAAGTTGAAGGCTAAGCAAAGCCCTAGCAAAACAGGGCCTCATTTTTAGCAATCAGTAGACAAGAGTATGAAGTGATAGACAAAATGACCCTCAATATATCTCCTCTGCATGCTGGAGGAGGTGCTCCTGGACAAACACAGTCAGAACTCTGCCCTTCTCCTCACTGTCACATATCCATCTCAGCTTTTCTGTGTAGTCTCTTTAGTCACTAAATTAACATTAAAGCTTAATGTGAAGTCATTTGGAGATCACTGCTTGGGATCAGTTACTCTTGTACCCCATACACAGAGATAAAGACTCAAATCCAGACCAGCAGAGGAGCAGCTCAGCTATCCAACCATGGCCTTATTCTTATCCTTTTGACCCTTCAATCTTATTCTTCTTGTTTCATCCTCATAAGTAGTATGTAATTGTTCTCTAATCTAAATATTTTACCCTACTGGGAGTCCTGAGACATAGGAAAGTGTCACTGTGACAAAGAGTGGATCACAGCAGCTTTACAAACCCAAAGGCAGAGAATGGAGGCTTCTCCTCCCTGCACCATGGGCTCCTTATCCCTTCCTCAGCACGCATCTGGCACACTGTAGCACCAGAATACAAATAATTTCCCTCCAAACAACAACAATATCTGGTGAGGAGGTTTCATTTCTCCTTGTGCTGGAGCTAAAATGTCCATTAAAAAAAACAAATCTAACTCATAACATGCCATTCTGAATGACAACACTAACCAGATCCATCTCTCTGTTGGCTATTCCCACCCTCATACACACAGCAAACTCATTCTCTGACATCACAACCACAAAGTGATAAAAAAGTTATTACACCTATTAAAATGTCCACAAAATCCCATATTTATGGGGAGCACTTGGGGCTTTTGATTGACCTTCTGGTCTTGGTTGTTTCATGGAGACCCTTGTGTATGCACAGAGGAGCACACCTCACTAACAAGCATCTCCCTGCTGTTGCCCCTGCACCTCTTCTCGTTCCCTCTAGGATTTTTACACCCTGGCAAATCAACTCAAGGAAGGAGAAAGGCACTCCTCATTTATGAATTAAATGCCCTTTATTTATAAATGAGATCCTTGGAGAAGAGAAGAAGCTTCAGGGCATACATCTGGAGACCACAGAAAAGCGAAACCCCGCTCGCACAAGACCTCTGGCAACTGGTTGGAGAGCTCATATCACAGAATCACAGAATGGTGGGGACTGGAGGGGACCTCTGAAGACCATTTAGTCCAATTCCCCTGCTAAGGCACCCACAGCAGGTTGCCCAGGATCACAATGGCCAGCAGGGTTTGGAATATCTCCAGAGGAGACTCCACAGCCTCTGTGGGCAGACTGCTTCATGCCTCCAGCACCCTCACACCAGAGAAGCTACTCCTCATGTTCAGATGGGATTTTATCAGTTCTAGCTTGTGCTTGTTGGCCTTTGAGATGCTCCGTGTCCTCTGTATTACATTCATAGCCCTCTGCTGGACTCTGTCCAGTAGTTTCCTCTGTTAAACCAGGAAGCAAAGAACTGGACAGTTACTCCAGATTTGACCTCACTAGAGCAGAGTAGAGTGGCAGGAGAACCTGCCTTTATGTTGGCCAAACTCTTCTTTATGAACCCCAGCAGACCACTGCCTTTCTTGGCAACGAGGGCACATTGCTGGCTCATGAACATTTCATCCACCAGGACTCCCAGGTCTATCTCCACAAAGCTGCCTTCCAGCAGGACAACCTCTAAGTCTAAAAGCTTCCTTGCACATTCCTTGAGAACATAAGAAAAAAAAATCCATTTGACAGGAAACCTTTACTAACTGGTTGAAGACCTCACGTCTAAAGACAACCAAAGAAGTTGCCTCAAATCCAGTGTATTTTTATGTCCTGTTTCACCTCCTCACCCTAAAAAGCTGCTTCAGTTGAATGTGAATCCCCAATGCAGGAGACAAGCCAGCAGCACCTTCCAGGCCCCCTCCCAACTTATGCCATCCCCTTCACCCACCTGTGAGATATGGGACTGTGTCTTCTCGCTCTCACCATCCCCCTCTGTCTTATCTGTCAGCAGCCCCTGGACCTGGTACTCCAGGACGTAGCTGTCAATGAAGCGCTCCAGCTCCTCGATCTCCTGCGAGCGGCTGCTTCCCGCCTCCGAGGAGGCCGATGCCACTGACGAGTTCTCCATCTCTTCAGGAGAGACACTGAGAACAGGGGCCTGAGAAAGCAAAGTGAAAGAAAGGGAACAAGTTATTCCACAGGAAGTCTCAAAAGGTTAAAAACACTGAGAAGAAAATGCTGGGGAGGAAAGGCTGAGAGACCTGCATCTGCTGAGTCTGAAGAGTAGCAGGGAATATTCTCAATGCTCAGCAAGAATTGAAGGGAAAGGGGCAAGAGGATGGGGTCAGACTCTTGTCGGTGGTGTCCACTGATAGGACAAGGAGCAATGGGCACAAACTGGAACCCAGGAGGCTCCAGCTGAACAGAAGGAAAAACTTTGCTGTGGAGGGTTCTGGAAAACTGAGGCAGGTTGCCTCCAGAGGTTGTGGAGTGTCCTTCTCTGGAGAGATTCCAAACCCATCTGTCCATTGTGATCCTGAGCAAGTTGCTATGAATGCCTTCGCTTTAGCAGGGAGGTCTGACTGGATGATTTTTTTAGGTCCCTTCCAATCCCCATCATGCTGGGACTCTGTGACACAGGGTGAGAAAGAAGCTGATAACTGAAAAGCTTCTCTACGGCAGTGGAGGAAAATGATGCTGAGTCAACAGTGAGACCGTAAATGGGTCAGCAAGGAGGTTTGCACGTGGAGGTGACACAGACATCACACCAAAATCTATTTTTAATACCTCTCTTCCTGCAGGAAAGCAGTTCTACAGAGATACAGGAGCTTTATGATGTTCTCCTCCTTCCTACTTCTCCATGGCTGAGTGCCAATCACACCTCAGAGTAAAGAAACCATCAGTTCCCATATCTGGACTGATGAGTTAAGCTTCACACAGTGTTTGAGGCAAAACTCAACACTCTTCCCTGTGGTTGGAATGGAGCAGACACACGAGCTCCCCACGACATTGCTGGACACAGCAGCTTCATCCCTCATCCCTTCCTTCATCAGGAACTGGGATTTAGTCCGTTTTGAGACAAAATTGCCAAGCAAATTCAGAGTGAGTCACATGCCATCCGGAAAGGAAGGAAGGAAAAAAAACCTGCTCCCAGCTTGTGTAATTTCCAGCTCCTGAACTACTTCTCATCTGTCACTTCTCAATGATTGTGCCTTTGCTTGGAAACTGTGGAGAATGAGCAGTTCTGGCCTAAGGATTTCAGCTGCTCAAGAAATTACTCCCTAATGTCCCTGGACTGTCAAAAAGGCTCATTTGTGTATGAGTATCACACATTAACTTCTGAATAAAAATCATGTGGCACATTAAAAAAAGAACAAAAGGGGGAGAACAGTCAAGAAAAAAGAGAAGAGTCCCAGAGAGCATGAAGACCTGTAGAAGGGCATCTTATCATCTGTTAGCTCATTACTGCCAACTACCAAAGGGAAAGTACAGTTATTAAATAGAATCACAGAACCACAAAATGGTTTGGATTGGAAGGGACCTCCAAAGGTCATCCAGTCCAATCCCTCTGGCAGTCAGCAGGGACTGAGCAGGTTGCTCAGAGCCCTAAACAACCTCACCTGGAATGCTGCCAGGGACAGGATATCTACCACCTCTCTGGAAAACCTAGGATGGGTTCTCATCACCTTCAGGGTCAAATATTTCTGCCTTCTCTCCACTCTGAATCTCCCTCTTCTAGTTTCAAACCATACCCCTTGTCCTATCACAACATGCCCTGAGAAAAAGCCTGTCTCAGTTTTCTTAGAGGCCCCTTGAAGCACTCTGAAAGGCCACCAGAAGGTCTCCCTAGAGCCTTCTCTTCTGCAGGCTGAACAAGCCCAACTCTCTCAGTCTGGCCTCACAGTAGAGCCCTTCCAGCCCTGCCAGCATTGCTGTGGCCTCCTCTGGCCCTGCTCCAACAGGTCCCTGTGTGTGCTGTGCTGAGGACTTAAGAGCTGTCCCCTGCACTGCAAGGGGGGAGTCTCAGCAGAGTGTTGCAGAGGGGCAGAATCCCCTCCCTGCCTCTGCTGCCTACACTGCTGGGGATCAGCCAAGGACACAGCTGGCTCTGGGCTGGCAGCACTCAGTGCTGCCTCATGCCCAGCTTTGCACCCACCAGCACCCCCAAGGCCTTCTCCACAAGGCTGCTGTCCAGCTCTGCATCCCCCAGCACTGCCCTGCGGATGCTCCCACCTTGAACATACATAATAAAGCATAAAGCAGAGCAAGAGATAACATATGACTCCACTTTTGGGGTGCTCACCACCACATCCAACCAGCATTTTACTAACTAGCAACTGGAGTGAGAGTGGACGGAATGGGAATGGGTTTGTCACAAGTCACCAGGGCCAGCACACCATGTATCTGAGGTATTTATGGATCTCTAGTAGATAACTCAAAACCCAACCATACTGTAGTATCTTCACATCTAAATGAAGGAAACCAGAATGACAGAGGAATAAAACTCTGGCGTCTAAGGGTGATGAGGTAGTACATACACCTGATACAGGAATATCACTGTACAGGATGAGCCCTGCAGCAGATGTCCAGGCATAGGCAGCAAGTTGGTTGACACCTAATCCTCATAATGAGATAAAAGAATAACAAGTCACAGTCTATAATCTTCTTTGTATGCTTACTCTGCACCAAATCAGCATGAATCACGTAATGACAGAGAGACTGGCTGCCCAGCAGCGACAGCCCAGCGTGCCGGCTGTGCGGCAGTCACACGCGCCACCACCACCCAACCCACGCCAGCAAGAAGAGGCTCACCAAGCCACGGTACACAGAATCGCAACATTGTTCAGGTTGGAAGACACCTTTAAGACTGTCAAGTCCAACTCTTAACCCAGCACTGCCAGGTCATCACTAAATCATGTCCCTAAGCACCACAGCTACAGGATTTTGAAACTGCTCCAGGGATGAGGACTCCACAACTGCCCTGAGCAGCCTCTTTCAGGGCTTGTCAACCTTTTGTGGAAGAAATTGTTCCTGCATGTCCTGATCTTCTCCTGGTGGAACTTAAGGCCATTTCCTGTCATCTCAGTTGTTATTTCAGAGAAGAGACCAACCCCCATCTGGCTCAAATTTCCTTTCAGGGATTTGTAGAGAGCAATGAGGTCTCCCCTCAGCCTTCTTTTCTACAGGCTGAATGATCCCAGGTCACTCAGCTGCTCCTCACAAGACTTGTGCTCTAGACCCTTCACCAGCTTCATTGCCCTTCTCTGGACCTGTTCCAGCCACTCAGTGTCCTTGCAGTGAGGGGTCCAAAACTGAGGATGTGAGGTGTGGCCTCATCTGTGTAGAATGCAGGGTGTCCATCACTGCCCCCATCCTGCTGGCCACACCATTTCTGATACATCTTGTCTTTGTGGCATCTCCTGCCTCCCCTTGGTGTTGACTACCATCTGCTTTTCTGAATTTGACCTTTGAATTCCCCTTCTGACCTCACTCCCTTCCTACAGTACAGCTCTGGGTTAGGATCACATGTGCCTGATCACTGTGGCATCAGTGTCATCCAAACTTGATTCTGACTCTGCTTTGGGCAAGTTAGAGAGACCAGAGACCTCCTGAAGTATTCTCCAACCTGATGGTTTTATGAGTCCACGAGACACATTCAGGCACTTCATTGCTTAAGAAAGCCTCTTCTGCTCTTAGAGATTCTTTCTGACCACTTTCACCCATTTTAGATTCACCTCTCCCAATAATCATGCAACTGTCTTCTCCAGTGCCACCAGTGTGCCCACAGACGATCCAAAGCTCAGGTGAAGGTTGTTTGGGTCATTGTCCTGTAGCAGCTTTTTCTAGGCAGGACTTTTTCAACTCCTACCCACCAGCCTCTGGGCTTTATCTAATACTATGAAGCATGAGATACAGGTAGAAAACAAGAGCTTGAAGGACCAAACCCAAGCTAATGACAGGCTTAGAGAGATCCATATGCTGGGTCCTGCAAGTTCGTGCCTCGTTCAAGAGGGACAGATTTTGGGAAACAAATGGTGGTCCTTCCTCTTTGGCAGAAGGCAAATTAGGAAGAGAAGCACCCACTTGGATACAGATCAATTCAAGCCCACCCAAAAAGATTAACTGCTCACACTAATGGTAAACCTCCTCTGCCTTTCCAAAATTAACTTGCTCCACCAGGAAGGTTTGGATGGCCTCCTGCTCTCCATGGTGCTACGTCTCAAGAAACCCCTATGCCTAGAGCAGGTTTCCCATCCCATTTTGCCTTCAAAACATGTAGAAACAAGGAGTTTGCAAAGCAAAAAACAAACCCACCTTTGAGCACCAAAGTGGTCACTGTCCTGACATCATTTGTCTTTCCACAGCATCTTCTCGAAAGCTTTTCAGGGAGTGGTGATGCCTTGGATCTGTGCTGGCAGAGTGTCTAACCACCAAGGACTCCTAAGCCTCAGATATGTTCCATAGTAATTAATAGACATCAAACTCTTTTTTTTTTTAACTTTATTTTTACTGTTTGCCCTTCCTCTCCCTACTTATTCAAAGCAAAAAGTCTTGAGGGGTCAAAAATTAGCTTCTAAATCTTTCCTACAAAGCCTATGTTGTGATCTTTGCATCAACCATAAAACAAGGAGGCAGCAGCAGAAAAAAAAAGTCAACAAATGAGCAAACTGCTTATCATAACTCATTAATTATCAGCATTTCTGGGACATGTAATTATTATTAACAGCTGTGATCTAAACAGAGTTCCTGCTCTAGCAAACCACACAGTTTATGGTGATGACACAGTTTCACCCCAAATCAAATAACAAGAAGAACTTTCTTCCTCTCCAAGGTGCTCCAAGCTTGCTAAGCTTGTGAAATCCACTGATCAATGTGACAGGCGGAGAGAAGTGTTGGAGAAGGAACCCATGTGGGGCAACATGGGTGGCAGACAACAGCACAGGGCACTTTGCAACAAAAATGATGTAAGAAAAGAAGAGCCCATGATGAGAAGACAGACATGCTGGGACAGCAACGAATTACCACCAGCTCACAGCAGTTCGGGTGATAGGACCCCACGACGACCTCCTCCTCTGAGGAAGATCCCTCAGCCATCCTCTCCCCAGCACAGTAAGAGAAAGCTTCTCCAGCAACTGGGTGCAGCAGCCCAGCAGTGCTGAAGCAGCACCACAGGTCTGTCTCACATAGCTCTACCCTAGGGATGGGATCTACACCTCTGCCCCTGCCATCCCCAGGGAGAAGGGGCTCCAGCTCCATACAAACATCATTCCATTAAGTGAGGAGTGAGGGCTTTTGGTCCAATCCATGATGACATGGCAACCTTGTCAGCAACACTGCTGCCCATGAAGAGACCTTCCTAAACAACTCTTGCTCCAGCTCAGAAAGACAAATCAATAACTTACACTACTATTAAGCCAACAACTGCACATCTTCTCATCTCTACTCAAAGTCCAACCTGGTCAGGCATCAGCAAAGGAAACAGAATAAAGAGATTGCCTTTTGCCATCTATTTTACTTCCACTGGATGATGCCTGAAGTCTGAAATGCTTTCCTCACAAGTTCTTTGAAGGTCATGGCCTTCAACAGTAAAAGAATCAAGAGTACCACAAGGTTACAAGCACCCCAAGACTGAAAGCTGTAAGTGGATTTACCTGACAACTACACTGCCAGGAGTTCACACTCAGGACTGACATCTAGGTTAAGGTGATTGGGAAAGATCGCTAAGAGCTAGGGCTGCAAAGCTGCTGAAAGGCCTGGAGCATCTTTGTGAGGGGAAAGGCTGAGAGCCCTGGGGCTGCTGAGCCTGGAGAGGAGCAACCCCAGAGAGGATCTGATCAATCCAGCAAGGGATAAAGGGTGGGGGGCAAGAAGAAGGGGACAGACTCTTGTCAGTGGTGCCCAGTGACAGGACAAGGGGCAATGGGCACAAACTGGAATCTAGGAGGTTCAACCTGAACATGAGGAGAAACATATTAGCTGTGAGGGTGCTGGGACCCTGGAGCAGGCTGCCCAGACAGGTTGTAGAGTCTCATTGTCTGGAGAGATTCTAAACCCACCTTGACATTGTGATGCTGGGCAATCTACTATGGGTGACCCTTTTTTAGCAGGAGGTTTGGGCAAGATGATCTCCAAAGGTCCCTTCCAACATCTACCATGCTGTGATTCTGTGGAGTCTGAAACATAGACTGCAGGCAGAACTGCTTAATGTAGGATTCTCCAGATTTAGACACTTGCATTAAAATTCAATTATCAAAAGGTCTGGTGGCCACCAAATCCCAGTAAAGGAGAAGAGCCCAGCCCATCTTCTGGTTTAGACCTGGCTTTAAATTACTCTCTTAAAACACCCCAGCTGGAAAACTGTGTCTTACTTATCCTCCAGTTAAATGCTGAAAATATTCTTCTGTTCCCATGTTCCTCTGCAACTCCAGCACTGGGCATGAGGAATGTAGAACAGCCTCTCTCTTCAGATGATTTATCCTCCAGAAATGCCACTGCAGACCAGCTGCTGGAGGGACAGGCTGTGATGGGCTCCAGAGCTACCCTGACAGATCACTGAGAGCTTTCCTCTTGCCATGTGGGATTTATAAACCCAGGTTTTTCTAGGAACAAGAGATGCTTCCTATAAAAGGCAGCCGTGGTGCAAATTCTTCACATACCAACAGTCACCTCCTCCAAGAGTACTCTGTGGTAGGACATCCAGCATCCTTCTCATATTTACTCTCTCTGAAAAGTTTACAATAAATAAATCCTAAATACTGCTGTGATCCCACAGGCCCCTTCTGCTCTGAGACACCTGGGACATAAACCAAGAAGTACTCCAGCAGCCCACAGATTTGTTTCTCTGTGCCTGTGTGGGATGGTGATGAAATCAAACTGAAGAGACCCTCAGTGAGGCTCCAGCCAAGACCCCTGACAGCAGACACCATATCCTGCTCCAGCAGCAAACAACATCAATTTTCACATCTTTTGTCTAGCCTCTGCTCTCTGCTCCCTACGGCGAATACCTGTTGGGCATTCCTTATCAGCAAGACTCAGTGCTTCTCTAAGGCTGGGCAGAGAAAAGCAGCACACTGTCAAATGCCCCATCGCCACCTCCCTCGTTATGCCTGCACACTGTCTTCTCCAGGTCACCCTTTCCAAAGCAGCTGCTGAAGAAAACAACACTCATGGAGAAGAAGCTTCCTTCAGGAATGCACTGACTGCACTTTGTAGCTGGTGTACAACAACTCTCCTACTTCTTATCTGCTTCTTATCAGCCCCTTCAAGTCAGACGAAACCCCCTGCACACTTTGACTCTGCTAATACCCACGCACCAGCTAACACTTTGGCAGCAGTAGAGGCAGAAGGACCTTTGACCATCGGCATTTGGGGTTTGAGTTCCTGCCTATCAGCACAGCCACAGAGCAGCTGGCTCGCTTCCCAGCATCTCCTTTTAAGAAGCTCCTTCAGAAGCAGTATTTTCTCTCTTTGCCTGATCCAGCACATTTCCAAGAACAAGTAATTAGTAAAGTATCTTTCTAAAGCAGTGAGAACATCTTGGTAAATGAAATGAGCAGTTATTGCTGGTGGATCCAGCAAATCACAGGAACAGTTACTATGGAAAAGGAGAGCAACCAAGATGAACCATAACTCCCCACATCCAGGTGCTGCTGCATTTCCAGGAGCACAGATCATGGAATCATATGATCATTTAGGTTGAAAGAGACTTTTAAGATAATCAAGTCCAACCATTAACCCAGCACTGCTAAATCCAGCACTAAACCATGTCCCTCAGCATCACGTCTACATGGCTAGGATAGGCTTTCCCACTGCCCTGGGCAGCCTGGGCCAGGCCTTGCTAACCCTGTCAGGAATTACATTGTTCCTCATGCTCAATCTAAATCTCTGGTGCAACTTGAGGCCATCTCCTCCTGTCCTGTCACTTACTACTCGGGAGAAGAGACTAACCCCCACCTGCCTTCATCTCCTTTCAGGTGGTTGCAGAGAGCCAGAAGGTGTCTCCTCAGCTTCCTCATCTCCAGGCTGAACAATCTCACATCTTTCAGCCACTCCTCACAACCCCTGAGCTCTGGACCCTTCACCAGCTTCACTGCCCTTCTCTGGACACACTTGGGTACCTCAACATCCTCAGAGTGAGGGGCCCAAAACTGAGCCCGGGATTCAAGTGAATGTGCTAAGTACAGGGGGACAATCACTCCCCTAGTTCTGCTGGCCACTTGTTACTTGAGAGAAGAGGTTGACTCCACCTAGCATGTCTGGTTTGGATTTGCTGTCCAAAACTGTGATCTCCCAAGGTGTCAAACCACAAAGCACAGCAAATTATCGCATCCTGGATCTGATCATCCTCTCATTAAAATGTGAACACCTTTGACAACCTCACTGAGTGACTGCTGCTGGAGCTAGCTCTGGCCTTCTCAGATACTGACATGGCTGGCTGAGCATTTTACATATTTCATCACTCCTCCAGACTCAGATCTGGTTTCTAGTACCTGGTGATGCAGAAAAGCCCAAGTGACAGGAGAGGAGCCCAAGAGCTGCCACATTGCAAAGCCATTCATGAGCTTGGCATGCAACGGAGCAGGGAAACGTCACAGTGCATCAAAACAAAGTCAATGAAATAAACACAGAAATAAATGGGGGGGGGAAGGAGAGAGACGGGAGACAAACAAGTGCAAACAGCCACAGAATATGACCCAAAACAGCCACCCTGACATGGTGATCTTGCAATGAAGAGGAATAGCTTGAATGCCAGAAGTCCCTTGCTCTCAGCCAGACAATAATGTAGTTTGTAGGCTGCTCCACTTCAATAAGCACTTTTCTGTCTTTATTTTTTTTCCCAGTGGCTGGGAGGTGGAGCTGTCCTTTTGCTTTTGAAATCAACCCAAAGCTTCCTCACCTTCACAAAGTCCTTTTGATGTGTCAACCTGTGTGTGAGACCGCAGTGGTTTCCTTCCAGGTGGGCTTCCTTGCCTGGGGAGAGGATGTTACCTTTGGCTTGTGATGATGTTGCTGATTAGGAACTATAGGGTTAAAAATCCTCTAGGGACTAGAGGAGCCTAGAGGTGGACACAGGAAAGTGCAGAACTGTTATTCAACCCCATAATTCTGCTATCTCTGTACAAACTGGTGGTGAGACCAGCACTTATAGAATCATAGAATCAACCAGGTTGGAAGAGATCTCCAAGATCATCCAGTCCAACCTAGCACCCAGCCCTATGCAGTCAACCCTGGCTCCCTTCTGCTTTCTCCTGCCTGCTATGTCTGGCAGGAGGCACTCACCAGGGTAAACACGTAAGGAGCAGGCCTGTTTGGGCCCTCCAGAGGCTTGATTTGGGCCTATGGGTGGCAGAGGTGCAGGGCGGGGGAGGATTGGAGCACTGGGGGTTGTAGATGAGCTTTGGGTTGGGAGAACATCCAAGGGGGTTGCTATATACCCTGTATGTGCTCTGTAATTTTGTCCTGTATCTTTCCTTTCAAACACAACTCTGCAATTCTCTCCAATTAATTTGAAAGAGTTTCCTTCTGTCAGCTCTTTAAAAAACCGTGACAGATGGATAAAGTCAAGAAAGAAAAGAAAAGGAAAACCAGCACATAACCAAGAAAACCACTGAACTTCAGGGGGTGAATGGGGGTGGGCTTATGGGGCATCTGATGGACAAGTACTGGAGAGCATCCAGTGGAGGCTACGAAGATGCTGTTGAGGGTCCTGGAGCATCTCTGTGAGTAGCAAAGGCTGAGAGCCCTGGGGCTGTTGAGTCTGGAGAAGAGCAGCCCCAGAGGGGATCTGATCAATCTTCAGCAAGAGATAAAGAGTGCAGGCTAGAGGATGTAGGCAGACTCTTGTCAGTGGTGCCCAGCGACAGGACAAGGGGCAATGGGCACAAACTGGAACCCAGGAGGAGAAAATTCTTTGATGTGAGGGTGCTGGAGTCCTGGAGCCAGCTACCCAGAGAGGCTGCGGAGTCTCCTTCTCTGGAGACATTCCAAATCCAGCCAGACTTTGTGATCCTGGGCAAACTGCTGTGGGTGCCCCCTGCTTCAGCAGCAGGGTTGGAGTGGATGTTGTCCAAAAGCTTATTCCAAACCCCACCATGCTAAGATTCTGTGATTTGCAAAAGATGGAACCTCCTCCATTTCTGTTTGTACCTGCTGCCACTTGTCCTCTCACTGGGTACCACTGCCAAAAGTCTGACCTCAGGCTCTTGACCCCCTCATCCTTTACTTTCCCTCCCAACATCATGAAGATGCTCCAGCCCCCTCAGCATCTTTGTACCCCTTCACAGGACTCTCCCCAGTAGTTCCCTGTCTCTCTTGAACTGGGGAGCCCAGAAATGGACACAGTACTCCAGATGCAGCCTCACTAGGGAAGAGTAGAGGAGAAGAATCTCCCTCAACCTCACTCTTCCAATGCACCCCAGGACACCATTGTCCCTTTTGGGCAAAAAGACATGCTGTAGGCTCATGGTGAACTTGCTGTTCACCAGCACTCACAGGCCCTTCTCCAAAGAGAGCACACCAGTCCCTAACAGACTTGGTGCAGGAGGTTGTTCCTCCCCAGGTGAAGGACTCTACACTTGGTTGAACTTCAAGAGACCCCTCTTTCCCAGCTCTCAGCCTGTCCAGGTCTCACTGTATGGCAGCACAGCCTGAGGGGGTGTCAGCCACTGTTCCCAGTTCCATATCGTCGGCAAACCTGCTGAGGGTCCACTCTGTCCCTTCACTCAGGTCATTTAAGTAGATGTTGAGCAAGACTGAGCTCAGTCCTGACTCCTAAGAAACACTGCAAGCTACAGACCTCCAACTAGACCCTGCACTACTGATCACAATCCTCTGAGCTCTGTCCCTTGGCCAGGTCTCAAAGAGAAAACATCAGAAAGTCACCCTTTTCTTTCCAGGCACTCAGGCAAGATAATAGGCACTTGGGTTGTGAAAAGGCCTGTAAGCCCAAAAGACACATCCAGCCCTAGACTGAGATGTCAACCTGCTGAAGTAATCCATCCCATGGGTCAGTGACAGTGGGGAGGGACAGAGCAGGGGCAGCATAACCTAGTCAGCAGCAGGGCAGGGTCAGGGGGTGGTTAATCCCTATTAAATCATGCACATAGTTTGCTGGCAAAGAGCATTTTTGCACCCACACACCAATTTTTAGCAGCATTCAGAGGACACACCTTGGCCACCAGCCAAAACATTGTTCATGCAACCATGGATGGATGTTGGGCATTTTATTCTAGGAGGAGCCAGCTGGTTCTCTCCTCACAGAACAGTTTTGAGTTGGGAGGGATGTTTAAAGATTATCCAGTCCAACCTCACTGCATGCAGCAGGGACATGTACAGCTAGAGCAGGTTGCTCACAGCCCCAAAAAACCTCACCTGAAATGCTGCCAGAGACAAGACATCTACCACTTCTCTGGGCAACCTGGGACAGGGTCACCACTCTCAGGGTCACACATTTCTGCCTTTTCTCTGAATCTCCCTCTTCTAGTTTCAAACCATCACCCCTTGTCCTATCACAACAGGCCCTGAGAAGTCTCTACCCAGCTTTCTTCTAGGCCACCAGAAGGTCTCCCTGGAGCCTTCTCTTCTGCAGGCTGAACAAGACCAACTCTCTCAGCCTGGTCTCCCAGCAGAGACCTTCCAGCCCTGACAGCATTGCTGTGGCTTCCTGTGCTGTGCCTGCGCTGAGGACTCCAGAGCTGATCCCAGCACTGCAGGGAGGGGTCTTTTGCTGGGTTCAGCCCAGGACACAGCTGGCTCTGGGCTGGCAGTGCTTGGTGCTGGCTCATGTCCAGCTCTGCACCCTTCAGTACCCTCAAATCCTTCTCCGCAGGGCTGCTCTTCAGCCTTGCATCCCCCATTTTGTGCAGGTAGCCAGAGTTGTTCTGACTCAAGTGTAGGACAAGGTACCTGGCCTTGTTGAACCTCATGAGGTTCTCTCTCTCATGTCATATGCTTCTCTTCATCACAGTTCTTCTGCTCAGCAAGGCTGGAGTCAGGAGAGACTTAGGTGCCCTCCACATTCAAGGCCTTTGTAGATGAAACAGGAATAAGGAAGGAGGATGTTTTTGCAGTATCAGACACCTTCTGCAATCAGCAACCATTCCTGGATTCCAGCTACCCCAGCCAAAGGCAACAACCTCTCCAGGCCTTGGATCTGGCAACACGTGGTGGAATGTGTCCAGGGAAGAGCCACAAGGATGATCAGGGGGCCGAAGCACCTCTCCTGTGAGGACAGGCTGAGAGAGTCGGGGTTGTTCAGTTTGGAGGACAACTCCAAGAAGACCTTATTGTGGCCTTCTGGTATCTGAAGAGGGCTACAAGATATCTGAAGAAGAACATTTTAGGGTGTCAAGTAATGACAGGACTGGAGGGAATAGATCCAAACTGGAGGAGGGGAGATTCAGATTAGACGTCAGGAAGAAGTTCTTCACCATGAGGGTGATGAGACACTGGAACAGGTTGTCCAGGGAGATGGTGGAAGCCCTGTCCCTGTAAGTTTTTATGGCCAGGCTGAATGTGGATCTGACCTCTAGTGTGAGGTGTCTCTGTCCAGGGAGGGGCAGGGGGATTAGAACTGGATGATCCTTGAGGTCCCTTCCCACTCTGACAATTCTGTAACTTTTAGATCCAGGTTACAGAAGCAAAAGAGGAAGAGATTCCAAGGAGAGACAACTCTCTACAACCCAAGGTTGGCTTGCTCATAGGCGTCCTCCCTTTTATTCTGCCCTACTGGAACTCATCCAGCAAACCTCTGACATTTTGCAGAAGAAAGGGAAAATAAACTCCTTACCCTGTTGTGGTCTACCTTTTTCTTCTCTGAGCTAGTTAAACTCATCTGAAAGGCTCCATGTTTAGACATTTTCTGAATCTTTAATCACTTCCTGAGCTAAAAACACTCACACTCCAAGCCCCACTCAGCAACACCCACAAAGCCCCCAAAATCTCCAAAACTTGCCTCTGGATCTTGTATGTCACCCACTCCTCCACCACTCTGAAATGTTCAAGGTATAAAATAAGCATCAAAAATGCCTTTTTACATCACAGCCAACCCATGGAGCATCAATCATGGACCTTATCAGTCCCCAGGCAGCAGCCAGAACACTACCACTGATGAGATCTTCTAAATATGCCAATGAAGAAGAGGAGGAATTGGGGAAATTGGCAATGCTGTACACACAGAGGGAAAATAATTCTAATAACTGTCAAGGAATGACAGTTGAGATTACACGGACAGCTGTCCCTGACTCTGTCCTTCCCTGGACTTCTTCCAGATCTGCCCCTGTAAGAGCTGCAGCCACTTGTAAAGACAGAGGAAAAGCCACAGGCATTATCTCCCATGTTCTACCTACTTGTTGAGTCTTCTACCTGGGAAAGAAAAACACAGCCCAAACAGGTCATCCAACCCAGAGCTGAGCTGGTCACCAGAGCTCTCCCTTCACCTAAGGATAGACACAGTGTCCTCCTTAGCTCCTGCTCCAGGACATGTGGACTGGATGTGGTCCAGGCAATGAGTTTCCACCCAGCAGAGTGATTCCATTTTGGAGAAGTGATTCTGACTCCAACGAGAAGGATCATCTGAGTAAAACCTGGCTCCCTGAGACTCTTGTGGGTAAAAGACATCATCTGAGACATCTCTCACAGCTTGGGAAGATGTCCCTGCAGATCCTAAAGCTGATTTTCAGCCTACAAGGATCTCTTGCATGTTCTCCAACAGTTTTCACAGCAATTAGAAGAGCAAATGCAACACCCATCTGGACCCAGGGTTGGCACTGGGTTCCCAAGAGCTGCCCCAAGAAGGCAGCACAGACACCCACAATGTCCACTGAGAGACACTGGCACATGCCACAGATAGGCTCCAGCTCACCCTGGAACCACCATACCTTCATCCTGGCCAAAGCTACAGAAGCAAGTGATGCCCAGCCGTGGACAGGTAGGCATCAAACCCTTCCCAAGCTTCTCTTTGCCCAGGCAGCACAGATCAACTCCGCTCTCAAATCCACCCCCAGCTTTTAGCTCCCTCCAGCAGGTCAGGAGACAGCTTGAACCCATTCACCAGGACAATCAGTCCCATAAAGCAAACCACCTCCCCAGACAGGAATTTTTGAGAGTTACTGGCTGGTCACCAGCCTCCTTTTTGCATTTTTTCACAATCACTCCCAGACTATGGCTCTGCTTGCTGGATGCTCTGAAGCAGCAACAGAGACACATATCTCCCCAGAAGCCCTCCCTGGGCAGCTCCACTCCCATTTTGGTACTTCTCCTCTCCCTAAATCCCAACAAGTGAGGAGTTATGAGGAGCTAGGGATGCAGATGGGAAAAAAAGCAGCCTGCCAAATGCCAGGCGGTAAAGCAAGTATTTGTGCAGCTACATTTGTGGCCCAGGGGACCACGGGTTTTGATTAATAAGAGGTAAATGAAGCAGCTCAACTTAGCAAAGTCCCAGCAGGCAGGAGGAGGACAGGGAAGTTTTCATTAAAACAAAACAAAAAAGAGACAGGTACTTCCAGATTGTGCCAGCTGACCTGTTTTGAGATGAATAAGGCACTGAGTGAGCTTTGAAAGCATCTATTTACTTCCACAAGCAGCAGCAACAGTCTAGACAACCAGGTAAATCAAGACACCTGATGTTCAGCCTTGGGACCCACCAACTCTGTGTCCTAATGTGCCCTGCTGATAGTCTCCTTGTGCCTTCCACAAATCCCAGGTCTTGGATGCCCTGATGAGCCCCAGTATTGTTGCCAGCATACTGGGGACAAGAATTGCACCTTCACCTCAAAATGTCCTTGGGCTTCTCCAAGTGATCCTTCCAAAGAGACCCAAATGCACCAAGTGTGACTGGGATGTACTACTGACTCCTCCACCATGCCTCACTTCTTTCTCTCGTAAAACCCAACAAGCCCCACTAGAACTTCTACTGAATGGCTTGATTCCCCTTGTAGCTTGAGGAGGAAAGAGATCTCACAGCTCAAAGGTGCTACTGCAGGAATGCTATCAGAGATCTAGGGAGTATTTTCTCTGCAAACACAGCCTGGCCAAGGATAGAAAGAGAAATGCTTCATTTTGGTTAAGTCTGCCTCCTGACCCAAAAGGAAATTAGTTTCTACAGAGGTGAATGATGATTAGAGGCCCTAGGACCAACCACATACATCAAAGACGCCTTTCTGGAGAGCTGTGTCCACCCCCTGACCTTGCTTGCAGTTGAAAACCCATCATCCATGCCCATCAATGAACCCCACAAAGTGACTGGGGCACCTGCAGGCACGAGAGCAACCCAGAAACACACCCACAAATGAGTTTTACATCACTTTTGTTCTTTTCTTCAAGGGTCTCTCACATTCATCATGAAGGTCTTCTCCACCAAACATGGCTGCAGGGATCAAAGGAGCTCATGCCAGGCCACATCATCATCTAAGAAAGTTCTCTCCTGTACCTCCCTGCATTAGCCAACCTCTGCTTACACCCAAGGGATTAGCAGCCCCAAAGTAAACCATAATGAAAATATGGGGGCAGGACTGCAGCTGCAGCAAAGGGGAGCAGCATCAGCAGTTTCAGCAGAAACATCACAGCAGGGAGCTGTGAGGCCAGGCCAAGAGCTGTTCAGCCACCTTATTATAGCCTTTGAGTACTTAAATGGGGCTTAGGAGATAGACGAAGACAGAGTTGTGAGCAGGGTCTGTTGTGACAGGACAAGGAGTGATGGCTGGCAACTAGAAGAGGTGAGGCTTAGATTAGGAAGAAACTGTTTACACTGAAGGTTGGAGATGAGATGGCCCATCCCTGGAAACATTCCAGGCCAGGCTGGACAGGGCATTAAGCAAGCTAACTAACTGAAAAATGTCCCTGCTGACAGCAAGGTGGTTGGACTAGATGACCTTTAAAGGTCCCTTCCAACCCAAACCAATCTAAGATTCTACAGTTCTACATCCAGATGGTATCTCACATAAAAAGGGTCTTGCAGGTGGAACCTTGGGGTGCCCATACACTGCAGGTCAGATGAGGGCATCTGAGGGATCTTTATGACCCACCAATTGAGCAGCTGAGCTTAACATGTGACTGGAAAAGACATTCCTGAATAAATTACATAGTGTGAAAGATCAAGAAAACAAGCTCCACATCTAGCCCTGAGTTACTGCAAGTACCTGGAGACTTCAGAGGAAGATGTAACTAACGCAAACACAACCACAAAACTCTGGAGCTTGAGGCAGGCTTTCCTTACTCCTGATACAGCTTTCTTCAAGGATTCTCCCTCCTGAGCCAACCTTGAGGAACACAGGAGGTTTCACCTCAACATGAGGGTGACAGAGCACTGGAATGGGCTGCCTAGAGAGGTCATGGATTCTCCTTCTCTGGACACTTTCAAAGCCAATCCAGATGTGTTCCTGTGTGGCCTGACCTAGGTGACCCTGCTTTGGCAGGGAGGTTGGACCCAACGATCTTTGGAGGTTCCCTTGCAACCCCTATCATTCTGTGATCCTGTGATGCTTTGTGCTTCCTGAAGATTCAGAATCATGGAATTGTCAAGGTTGGAAGGGACTTCAAGGATTATCTAGTTTCAACCCCCCCTGCCATGGGCAGGGACACTTTCCGCTAGATTAGGCTGCCCAGAGCCCAATCCACAGGGACTCTGTTGCTAGTGAGCATCCACATGAGTTCACAAAGTCCAGAAGTCCAATGCCTTCCAGCACCAGCAACAAGAGGTGACACCTGGCATTCAAACCTCACATGTCCTCTCCTTTGGCATGGGACCGAGGCCTTTCCTGCCACACTCGCCCAAGGAAATGAATTCAGCATTGCAGAACCAAAAGCCTGAACCTGCTGAATCATCACCACCATTTGCTTGACAGCATCCCAGCTTTGGCTTGACGAATTTCAAAGAGTTTTGATCAAATAACTGCACCTAAAATGGTGGGAAGAAAATGCTGGAAGTTCTTTCATATTCCTTTTTTAGGGTTTGGTATTTTAAAACAAAGGATTTTTTGCTTCTGTTTCACAGTGGCAAGTGCTAAACTTCCTTAGCTCATGCTGTAAAATACTTAAATACCAATTTTCACTTGACATTATTTTGTTTCCTGTTTTAATGAATAAAAATACATACTTTCATTGACTCCAGCCAAAAATCTTCTTATCTCCCACAACTACCTTCATTAACATAATTTTTCTACAGGACTCTCTTTAGTCATTCCCTCTCTCTCTTGAAGTGGAGAGGCCAGAACTGGACACAACCCTCTGGATGTGTACTCATCAGGGCAGAGCAGAGTAGGAGGAGAACCTCCCTTGAACTGCTTGTCACACTCTTCTTCACGGACCCTCAGACACCACTGGCCTTCCTTGCCATGAGTGCACATTGCTGGTTCAAGGTGAACTTGCTGTCCACCAGCACAGGTTCTTCTCCAAAGAGCTACTTTCCAGCAGCTCAGCATCTCACCTGTACCGATGCAGAGGGTTATTCTTTCTCAGGTGCGGGACTCTATGATTGCCCAGGTTGAACTTCATTAGGTTAGTCATTCCCAGCTCTCAGCCTGTCCAGGTCTCACTGAATGGCAGCACAGCCTGAGGGGGTGTCAGACACTGCTCCCAGTTCTGTACCATCAACAAACCTGCAGAGGGTCCACTGTGCTTCATCGAGGTCATTGATGAAGATGTACAACAAGACTAGACCCAGGTCTGAGTCCATGATGTCCCACTGCAGCCTCTCCCATTCCCTTTCAGGTCAAACTGGATCTTGTGCATGACAAAGGGTAACACTGATGACTTGTTTTTCAAACCCTCTGTCACCAAGCCCCTGCAGTGCTGCTAACCTCTGCTGATCCCATCAGGTGGTTTAACTGGAGAGCTTAGCTGTAAGCCCTGTCCCTGCAAGGAGGTACCAAGTTATATCTGATTATTTTCTGCCCACAGAGGCTTTCGGACATTACAGCTTCCATTTTCAGGAAGAAAATTAACTTTATGAATGGAGGGAACTCACCCCAGGGTGCAACATTTTTGTTGTTGGGCTGGTTTGGGGGTTGTTTGATCCTCTTCTGGACTTGATTTTATTCCTGCTGAAGCAGCTGTTACACCCTGTTTATGTTTCAAATCCCTGTCTTGCTGAAAAAAGATTCTAGCACCTTTAAAAGGTGAATGGCCCACATCTGCACCCAAACAAATCCCTGGGAAGGAAGAATCCACAGGGGGAGGGCAGCAGGAGGGGTCTGAGAGAGGGAAAGAAAACTGGGATAGGGAACAGAAGACAATGATAAGGAACAACAATAACAAAAGAAAGGGATGTGGAACAAGAACAAGAAGAGACTAGGAAGCTCAACCAAAAAGTGGCAGGGGAAGGGATAACAAAAACAAAATTGGATAGCAACAAATAAGAGGGATAGGCAATAAAAATGAGATAGCCAAAAAGGGGAGGAATGGGGGGAAAAAAGGTAAAGGGGGCAGCAGAAAAGAAAGGGGGCAACAGAAAAAGGGAGAGCAAAAAAAAAAAATCCCAGGAGAGCAAAAACAAGCCAAGAAAAGAGGCAGGACAAAACCAAACCAAACCAACCAAACAAACAAAAAGAAACGAAGGGGAAAAAAAGGAGAACAACAGAAAACACAATGACAAAGCAATAGCAATAAAAAAAAAGGACAGGCAACAACCCTGCATTCATGATCAGGGCATAAAGTGACCAATTTTCACCCAGCAAATTCATCAGCCATCACACCAGGGAGTGTAATGAAGAGCAGGGCTTCAAGCAAATGCATGCATGGGGGTACCGCCTGGAAGGGCTACCAAGCCCAACAGGATGGCCAGGGGAGCAGGAAAGGTAGTTCACAAATGTTCCACTAGATCTTGCTACAAGCCTTTATTTCTTTTCCTGGGAGAAGGAGCCATGTTATTAAAAGACTGGCGAGAAATCAAAGAGCAGCTTGGAGAACCCAGGGAAGCCTCCTGAGAGCCAAGGAAACCTGCACTATCTAGGGAAGAGCAAGATTAAAATAATTAGGTCAGTTGGCGATAAGCCTGCTTGGTGCACACAGGCATGAGTATGCTGCTGCCTTGACAGAGACTGCTGATGGCCCCAAGGAGATGAGAAACACAGCAGCAACACGTCGGGAGCATGGCAAAGGCTGGTGGGAGAAAGTCCTCTGCAGCAGCCAACCACAGCACAGCTGCTCATCTCGAGGTCTAAATACTGGTAGCTGCAGCACGTGAAACTTGGATGGGAACTCCTGGCTTGGATCAGCAGTGGTGTGGCCAGCAGAATTAGGGCAGTGATCATCCCCCTGTACTCAGAACTGATGAGGCCACACCTTGAATACTGGGTTCAGTTTTAGGCCCCTCACTATTAGAAGGACACTGAGAGGCTGAAGCATGTCCAGAGAAGGGCAACAAAACTGGTGAATGGTCTGCAGAATAGGGCTGGCAAGGAGCAGCTGAGGAACCTGTGGTTGTTTACTCTGGAAGAGGAGTTTGAGAGAAGATCTCACCCTCTACAGCTGACTGGAGGCTGGTGGCAGCTGGGGATTGGTCTCCCAGGTAACAAGCAAAAGGACAAGAGTAAACAGCCTTAAGTTCCACCAGGGGAGGTTCTGGATGGACATGAAGAAAAATTTTTTCCTGGAAAAGGTTGTCAAGCCCTGGACCAGGCTGCCCAGGACAGTGCTGGAGTCCCCATCCTTGGAAGGATTTCAGAACCATGTAGATGTAGTGCTGAGAGACAGTGTTTGGTGGTGACCTGGCAGTGCTGGGACAACTATTAGACTTGATGATCTTAAAGGTCTTTTCCAACCAGAACAATTCTGTGATTGTATCACATTAGAAGATTACTTCACGGTGAGAATGGGTCAGCACTCCTAAGTGACCCAAGGGCATTTGTGGTTTCCATCCCTGGAACAGCATCAAGATACAGCAGGATGAGACCCTCAGCTGGCAGGTTTGATGTAGCTGGTGGTGCTGCACTGAGCAGACAGTTGGATCAGAGTGCTCCATGGCAGGGGGGTTGTAACTAGATGATCTTTAATGTCCCTTCTAACTCAAGTCATGACTCCATAATGATTTTGTGACTACTGCAGCTTATTTCAGCCCAGAATAACTCCCAGATCTTTCCTAGGGAACCCTTCCCTTAGCCCATACTTCCAGGGCAAAGCCACTAATTCTAATCTTCAGCTTTATCAAAGACAGAAGAAACTTCATCCCAAAAGCAAGTGGCCAGGAAGTCCAGGCTAACCTTTTGGAGAGGTACAATAATCACTGCCAGTCAGCAGAGCCTTTTGCTCCAGGAGGCAAAGGATGGTCTCATTCACGGATTCACACATTGTATTGGGTTAGAAGGGACCCTCAAAGGTCATCAGCAAGGGCAGCATACAGTATGTACACCTTTTTCCCTGACAACAGGGAGCCAGAGGCTTCCTGGGACTCTTCCTTCCTGAAAGGTTTGGCATCAGCTCTGTCCATCCTGGCAGCCTCAGGTCTCAAGGACTTGAAAGAGCCCCAGTTATAGCTCCAGAGTGCAGCTGGACCATGCTTACAACCAGATGTTTGACACTGGACCAAGCAAACAGGAAAGGAAGACCAAAGAGGAGGATGTGCTCACTGCCCTGACCCTCCCTTCCCTCCTTCTCCCATCCCAAGTATGCAGAAGTCATCATCCATCTCTAATCTGGACACCAAGGCCCAACCTCCAATCCAGAAGGTAAAAAAGCAGTTACCTGTTCTTTGGACTTAAGGGTCTCCCTCCAGACAATGACTTGAATCAAACACTCACACCCCAAAAGCCACTTGATGAAGATACTCCTTCACTGGTTTCTCCAATTTTTTTTTCAAAGCTGCTCCTTTGTTAATACCTCACCATCATTCCTCTTTGTTCCCACAACCCACATCAGCTTCCTGGACAGCTCACGGCAGCCCACATGACAACCAATGGTAGAAAATGCTCTTGTGAAGAGTTGCACTTGCAGACCACACAGCTGTCCCTTCAGCAAGCTGTGCTGATACTGTGGGAAGCTTCTACCAGACAACTGATGACTATGCCACCAGGGATCACAGAATATTCTTTCAGGGATCACAGAATAGTTTTGGTTGGAAGTGATCTTTAAGACCACTCAGTCCAATGATTAACCCAGCATTGCCAAGATCATCGGTATGCCATGCCCATCAGCACCACATCTTCAAAATCCCTCTAAGGATAGAGACTCCACCACTTCCTTGGGCAGCCTGTTCAAGACCCTGGCAGCTCTTCTGGGAAAGATACCATTTCTCAACTTAAACCTCTCCTAGTGCAACTTGAGGCCATTTCCTCTTGTCCTGTCACTTGCTACTATGGAGAAAAGGCCAGCATTTCCCTGGTGCCAACTTCCTTTCAGGCAGTTGTACAGAGCCAGAAGGTCTCCTATCAGTCTTCTTTTCTCCAGGCTGAACAACTCCAGTTTCCTCCTCTAGACATGAGTACTTCAGTGACTGATAGCTGTTAAACCCAATCTTCATACAAGAGCATCCTAAAGACTCAACTGTCCTATCCATGCTTCACACAACCACAAAGTTCCTACAGCCACCACGGATCACTAGCCAGAAAGCAGCAGCACGCCTTTAAATACACACAAGTATTTTTCCACACTCCTAGATCATGCAGAATACCTCAAGCACAATGCATTTTCATCTCCTCTCATTAGCTTCCTGAGTGTCTCGTTCAGTTCGATACTCCAAGAGCTGTCCAGCACGTTAAAAAACAGCAGCTACAGTTTCTCCTGTCCTCTGAACCAAAGTTCACTGCTTTGTTGTTAAAATAATTGGATAATCAAACCCTTTGCTTCCAAGATTATGTTCCTCCTAATGCTTTAATCTATAGACAGAGATACTCAGGAGATAGCTGAGTGTGGCTGCTGCAAGGACAAGGCTACAGCTTTGCATTCACGTCAGTGGATGCTGTGGAAGAGACCCAAGAAGAGAGAAGCTGGAAGCACACTGCCAAGGATAAGGGCTGGGTTGACCACTAAATGAGTGACAGAGGCTTTCCAGGAATCCCCCTCTTCTCAAAGGGAAGAGAAAAGGAAGAAGGGAGAGACTGATGGGATGGTAAAGAAACTGAACCAACCAGGACAGAAAGAATGACAATGCCATGGAACAGAGACAAATAGACACAAACCAATGTGGAACCCACCCCTGATAGCATGGATGACACCACTGGCATCACTGATGCTGGCTGCAGACACTGGGGAAGTTCCATACTGGAGTTAGCAGAAGATGGGAACTGGATTCAGGACGTGGATTCTGAAGCAGTGTGCTAGTTTGAAGCAAGCTGGAATGTTTGGGTAAAAGAACTAGATAACGGGCAGTGAAATGAAAACAATTGATGTCAACTTCTCTCACAGTTACGCTGAGAACTCTGGGAAGAAGAAAGACTTTTTCTCCATTTTGTCTCACTTCTGCCTTTGCCTTCAGACCTGGTCACATCTCATTAACCCTGCTCCCACTAACCTTGCTCCCTAACCTCTTGGCTGCACCTCTTTTCTTCCTGAGAACTGGGGTAAGGTTGAGAGGGCCGGGGGGGGGTGTTGGGGTGGTTTGAAAGCCCCTCCTGGGGACTCAGGTTTCTGGGAGGGGAGTTGTGCTTTTGTATTGTTTATCCTTTGTATATTTGTGTATATAATTGTATATAACTGTATATATTGTAAATAGCTGCTTGTAAATTCTGCTAGCTGTAAATAAATTGCTTCATCTATATTCCCAGGGTCCGTCTGAGTTAGCTGGGGCAAATACAAAGTGTGGGAGGGGCGGGGTAACCCCCAAACCATCACATGAAGCAGGATTCAGGAACACATGGATCAGAATATAAGGCAAAACAGACAGAGCCCTCCTGGGACATCAGACATTGAAGAAGAGGCTTGACCATGGTGATCTCCCAGCTTTCTCCTGAAGATGCCACCCATGGGCTGCAATCCCTTGGTGAGCAGTTGAGAGTCACCTGTCCTGTGTGCTACTCCCCACAGCTGCCACCTCTGCCTTCCTGCCCCCCAGGGTGTGGCACAAGCTGTGCCAGTGCCCTTGGTGTGCCCAGGAGCATATCTCAGCCAGAGCCTTTCTGCAGCCAGCCCTTGGCAGGAGCTGTCCCCGTCAGTGTGGTCACTGACAGGAGCAGTCCTTGGCTGCGCAAACCTGCCCTGAACTGCAGGAAGTGCCTCACTGAGCAGGGACTGAGCCGAGAAGCCACAGCTCAAACCAGAACACACATGATGGATGTATCTATTGTAATAAACAGAGACAATAAAGAAAATAAGTGGAAAATTATATTCTGAGGCTTTTTAACCTATGGAGAGAAGGAATGGGTTGCTGCAATAGGTTGAACCAGGCCAAGAGTCTTGAGGAACAAGAACTGTGATCTGACACGGGGATTACAAGAAGCAATAGGCTGAATTTTCAGGGATTTCTTGTGGAGGGAGGGGAAAAAGAAAAAAAAAAGGAAGGGATTCATAAAGTCATAGAATTCTTTAGGCTGGATGAGAGCTTCAGGATTATTGAGTCCAACAACTAACCCGACTTTGCCAGGTCATCACTAAACCATGTCCCTCAGCACCACATCTACATGGCTTTGAAATCCCTCCAGGGATGGGAATTTGACCACTGCCCTGGGCAGCCTGGTCCAGGACTTTGACATCCAACCTAAACCTCCCCTGGTGCAAAGTGAGGCTCTTTCCTCTTATCCTATTACTTGATACTTGGAACAAGAGACCCCATCTCACTCCAAGCTCATTTCATGGAGTTGTAGAGAGCCAGAAGGTCTCCTCTCAGCCTACTCCTCTTTAAGCTGAACAACCCCAGGTCCCTCAGCTGCTCCTCACACACTTATGCTCCAGACTCTTCTCCAGCTTTGCTGCCCTTCTCTGCACACACTCCAGGACCTCAGTGTCCTTCTTGGAGTGAGGGACCCCAGGCTGAAACCAATATTTGAGATGCAGTCTCACCAGTGCTGAGCATGGGGGCACAGTCTGTGCCCTACTACTGGTGTTGGCCACACTACTACTGATCCAGGACAGGATGATGGTGACCGTCTTGGCCACCTGGGCCCACTGCTGGCTCATTTACAGCCAACTATCAACCAATATGCTCAGGTCTGGAGCATTGCAGGGGGCTTCTTGTGACCCAGGTGCACTTGGCATTGTTGAACCTCAGCCCACTAATCTAGAAATTCTCAGAGTTGGCATTCAGAGTTGACATTTACTTAGTACAGACAACTTAACCACCAGCATACTCTTCTGTGTACCACTATATTTATTGACTGCCAGAATAAGATGGCTTTCTCCCCAAGTGTCTCCTTCATCCTTTCAACAAGCATTTTCCCTGTGTGTTTATAGCTGGCACCACCAGAAGAGAGCCCCCTCCATGCACTTTCCACAGCGAAAAGCTCCTCCAGAAGGTAAGTAATGCAATGGGGAGATGAAACCTGCCTCCTGAGAGGCTACTACACCTTCTCTAGAAGCATCTGGCTGAACTGGATGGGTCTGATTCTGAACGATATCTCAATAAAAGTTAAGACATAACTTCTGGGTCCTGCGCTGAGAGTTGGGGTTGATCAACCTGGAAAAAAGAAGGCTCTAGGGAAATCATCTGATGCTCTTTCCAGACTTCAAGAAGCATCAAAGAGAGCTGGGGACAGACTTTTTCCTCAGGGGCTGTTGTGTCAGGACAAGGGGTGATGGTTTGAAACTAAAAGAGGGAGATTCAGAGCAGAGACCAGAAAGAAATGTTTGAGACTGAGAGTGGTGAGAGCCTGTCCAAGATTGCTCAAAGAGGTGGTAGATGCCCAATCCCTGGAACCATTCCAGGGGAGGGTGGTTGGGGCTCTGATCAACCTGCTCTAGTTGCAATTGGCCCTGCTGACTACACGAGTTGGTCTAGATGAGCTTTATAACTCCCTTCCCATCCAAACCATTCTATGAATATATGCAAGAAAAGCCTGAATCTTGTAACCACCAGAGAAGTCCTTGCTCACAGCACATGAGCTTCAGTAAGGCCCTGTCTGGAGTTACTGATGTTCTGCAAAATGCTTGTGAAACTTTAAAATTCACCACTCACTTAAAGTCAGCCACATGTACATCCTGAGCATGAATCTCATAACACAGAGCTTCACAGCAAGAATCCCTTCCCATCCACCTTCAGCAAGGATTCCATCACATACATCCTGAGCATGAATCTCACAACATAGAGCTTCACAGCAAGGATTCCTTCCCATCCACCTTCAGCAAAGATCCCATTGCATATATCCTGAGCATGAATCTCATAACATAGAGCCTGCCAGCATGGATCCCATCCCACTCACCTTCAGCAAGGATTCCATTGCATACATCCTGGGCATGAATCTCATAACATAGAGCTTCACAGCAAGGATCCCATCCCATCCACCTTCAGCAAGGACCCCAGTACATACATCCTTCAGCAAGGATACCATCACACGCATCCTGAGCATGAATCCCATCACACGTCCTCACAGAAAGGATTCCATCACACATATCTTCAGCACGGATCCCACAACATACAAATTGTGGCAATTATTTGAGAGACGACAAAATGTGAGAGTAAACTGACACAAAGGCAACTCTATCAACTTGGCAAAACAAAGGAATAATCAGCCTGCATTGGAATTGCTTTCGAAGATTGAGTCTCTGTGTTGTGGAGGGAACAGGAAGGGTTCTGTGGGGCTTGGGAGCTCTTTCATCTCTATTTTCCCTTCTCTTCTTTAGAAAGAAGCAGAGTTGGCAGCCAGCTGTGCAGGCTTCCAGAAGAGGAGAACAATTAACCTGAAACAAACGCACTTGTTTGTAATATAGTACATGTCACACCAAATGCCTGCAATCACTCAGAATGGCAGAATCCAGTGACTCCCTCACTCAGCAGCAGCCTCTGAAAGCCCTGCAGAGAGCAAGCAATGTTTCCTCTCTGGTATTTAGCAGCTGGTGCAGCTCTGCCATGAAAGGCAAGCCAGTCCTGCATGGAGCAAGCAGCATCAGCCACACGGAGCTCTTCCATCAGTGCCTGGATGAGCAGCACAACCAGATCCACCTTCTCTCTCTAGTGAGTCTGTGCCATCAAATCACAATCACTTTTAGAGTCACAGGATTACAGAATTGTTTCAAGTGGAAGAGACCTTTAAGACTGGGTCCAACCTACAATCTGACACGACCATGGCCATTAAACCATGTTCCCAAGTGCCATGTCCACACGTTTTTTAACCCCTCCTGGGATGATGATTCCACCACCTCCCTGGGCAGCTGGTTTCAATCCATGACCGCTCCTGTAGTAAAGAAATATCCAATCCAAACATATTCCGGTGCAACTTGAGGTCATTTACTTTTTATTCACCTGATGCTAGGGAGAAGAGATTGACCCCCCCACCTCACACCAAGCCCCTTTCAGGAAGCTGTACAGAGCCAGAAGGATTCTCCTCCACATCCTTTTCTCCAGGCTAAATAACTTCAGGTCCCTCAGCTGCTCTTTATCAGATCTGTTTTCCATATCCTTTACCAGCTTCACTGCCCTTCTTTGGACACACTCCAGCACCAAAATGTCCTTTTTGGAGTGAGGGACCCAAAGCTGAACCCATCATTTGATGTGCAGCCTCACCAGTGCCCAGTACAGGAGCACGATCACTTCCTTACTCCTTCTGGCCACACTATTGCTGATCCAGGCCAGGATGCTGGTGGCCTTCTTGGCCACCTGAGCACATGGCTGGCTCATGTTCATATGGCTGCCAACCAGCCACCCATAGCATAACTAGACTGGCTCCCTAAAACTCCACTTGGCTGGGCCCACCTATCTCTCCACTGTACACACTCAGAGATGAGGAGCAAAGTAGGAGACCTGGAGCTGCGGCAGGTCTGGCAGCATGTCCCCCTTGCTGTGTTACTATCCTCCTGGCACAGGGAAAGCTCCGGCTGACAGCATGTCCTCCCCTCCCCTGCCCTTCCCCAGCAAGACGTGTGGCGAGGAGGCGGACAGGCTGCTGCTGAATGAAGCGAGCGTAAACAGGAGGTGCTCAAGGAAAACCTCGGCAATGCCAGAAAGGGATGACTTTGCAAACCAGAGCAGGAGAAAGGCTGAGTCACTTCCTCCCCCACAGCCCTAAATAGACAAGAGCGTAAGGAAAATCGTTCTCCAAGACGACAAAAAAGGAAGAGAATCCCCAGATTAAAAAACAACAGAAAAAAAAAAAACATTAACTCAACGTGCACTCAGTGACGGCAAGGAAGGGATAGAAAAGGCAGCTCCTGCCGCAGCTGTAGCCGGCAGGGCTGTCAGGAGCAGAGAGGGGCCGAGCATCCTCCCCAGCTCCTCCGGCAGCTGGGGCTTTGCTAATCACTTCTAGCAGCAGCTCCAAGACAAGTTCACCAGCCATTGATGGTGTGAAAAAATACCGTGCTGCTGCCTTGCCTTTTCCAGGCAATGCTGCCAGCTGTGACCTCAGTCCTGATTGGAAATGGCAGTGAGCATGGGCAGCGCATGGCCAAGCTTCTGGGGACAGATTTTATCCACTCCTCAGCGTGAAAACTCTCTGTGTGAGCTTCGAAGTGGCAGCACCTGAAATACCACTGTTAGGAGCAGCAGAATAATGGAATAATAGAATACTAGAATAACAGAATAATAGAATAACAGAATGGTGTGGGTTGGAAGGGACCTTTAAAGCTCATCTAATCCAAACTCCCTGCAGTCAGCAAGGACATCTGCAGCTAGAGCAGGTTGCTCACAGCCCAAAAAAAACTCACCCAGAATGCTGCCAACGATGGAACATCTATCACCTCTCTGGACAACCTGGGACAGGTTCACCACCCTCAGCCTAAAACATTTCTTCCTTCTCTCTGCTCTGAATCTCCATTTTCTAGTTTCAAACCATCACTCCTTGTCGTATCACAAGAGACTCTGTGGAAAAGTCTGCCTCAGCTTTCCTCTAGGCCCTCTGAAGCACTGACAAACCACCAGAAGATCTCCCTGAAACCTTCTCTTCTGCAGACTGAACAAGCTCAACTCTTTCAGCCTGGCCTCAAATCACAGCCTTTCCAGCCCTGCCAGCAGTGTTGTGGCCTCCTCTGGCCCTACTCCAACAGGTCCCTGTGTGTACTGTGCTGAGGACTCCAGAGCTGACACCAGCACTGCATGAGGCAGTCTCCATGGAGTGGAGTAGCAGGGTAGAATGCCCTCCCTGGACAGTAACACTGTAATACCCACTTATTCATCCCAGTAGGTACACAGCTACGCTAAGCTCTTAAATTGCAAGTCTCTTCTGAATGGTGAAATATTGGCAGAAGACTCTGGAGGCAGCTTTTCACTGCAAGCTCAGTGGTCTCCAAAAGCACAATCACAGAATTGTAAGGGTTGGAAGACACCTCTGGAAATCACCCAGTCCAACTCC
This sequence comes from Pogoniulus pusillus, assembly GCF_015220805.1. Taxonomy (NCBI): domain Eukaryota; kingdom Metazoa; phylum Chordata; class Aves; order Piciformes; family Lybiidae; genus Pogoniulus; species Pogoniulus pusillus. Next base: position 89,244,730 of record NC_087309.1, read on the forward strand.
ACTGCTAAAGCAGGAGAATCCACAGCAGCTTGCCCAGGATCAATATGGCATGGGGTGTCTGGAATCTCTCCAGACAAGGAGGCTCAACAGCCTCTCCGGGTAGCCTGCTCCAGGGGTCCAGCATCCTCACACCACAGAAGTTTCTCCTTAAGTTCTGGGACTGTAGCACAGCAGAATAGAACAGTTTGGGTTGTATGGGACCTTAAAGTCATCTAGCATTATTCCATCACACCCTCCCTGGATGTAACCCTACAGTGAGCTCCTCCTGTCCCACATTCAAGACAATTTGGATAATTTCCTAAAAAAAAAAAAAAAAAAAGGTAGTGAATTACTGAAGGTACTTCTGAGTTAACTGACACTCTCCATAGGACTATGATGCCCTGCCCACTATCAACGCTGCACCAAACATAAACATTTGTAGAGGCAGGAGCAAATGCTCTGCTGCCTACGCCAGGCCAGCACAGGGATGGATAGAGCAGAGATGCAGGGAGGGATGAAAAAGTTGCCATTCTCCAGAATAGCTTTCTAGAAGCCTGTGTTTCACTGTGGAGCTGCTGTCAGGATGCAAGAAACTGCTGATCTGAAAAGAAAGGGGAAAAGCTGTTGGATAAAGCCATCCATCAGCTCTGGTTCTCTGCAGCATTTCAGCCTCTTTGTCCACACCCGTGGCCTTCTTCTCCTGTAAAGCCATCTGTAGCCAGCATAGTGAGACCTCCACAGCCTCTGAAAACTCCATTTAACTCATACACTAGCTCACAATGATGAAACGTGCACAGGGCAAGAGAAAGAAACCATTTCCATGTCCTGCTGTGAAACCTGCAGCTGCACAAATTACTGCTGCAGGTTTTAACCTTGTTGGCCTGGCTTACAGAGCAGGAGAAAAACATAATGGAAGATGCCTGCAAACTGGGAGGAAATGTTCCTCAGATCACTGATAAGCCCTGATTTAAGGGGCTACAGCTTCCACGGGCACAGGCATCCGCCTCTGCCTCCTGCCTCCGTGCAAAGCAAACATAAAACATTTCTATCTTATTAAATTCCAGCTGACAACCACCACACAACCACAACCCTTCCTGCTCTCTTTCTCCTCTCCTGCCCTGATACCCACGATGGCATTTGACGGAGTGTTATTAAAAGCTCCTCTGGCTTCACCACAGCTGGAAATGGCATGCAGCAGCCTTCTAGTTCACAGGTTCTGCTTCTGAATGGGTGGTGCTGGGAGATGCCAGCACCCAAGAGCAAAATATTTGCAGCTCACTGCTTCAGGGTGGTGTGGTTGTCCCTAGACTACACCATAGTCCCATCAGTGACTGGTGCACACACTTCTCTGCAGGACAAAAGAAGTCCTTTAAAATTCAACCCTGCAAGGTCCTCCACTAGCAAACACCTGTGTTTCCACAGACCTGAAAAGTCTTCTCTAGAAGGTGGTGGCTCCAAAACATCTCTATGGTCTACAAACAAACCCAGCTCTGCAAAGCAGCTGTCCCAGCCCCTCTCCCACTCAAGGCTGTGCCACCCATGATCAGCTCCAAGGTTGGCAAACCTCTGGCTTCACAAACAAGATACTCAGTGCCCTTGACAGCTAAGACATGTGAAACATCTATGAAGGGTTTCTGTTCCAGCTCAAAATTACTGTGCTTGCATAGACAGATTTGCAGGATTTAATCAGACAATACAAAACCCTTGGGATCATACCTACTCACTTGCAGAAGACCCTCTCAGTGTTAGTCTGGAGACAGACTGGGCACTATCCCTACCATGTGGCATGGCACAGCTTGGGTGCTGGGGTCTCCTGCCATGTCATAGGCACCCATCCCACCCTAACTTAGCCACTCACCTCCCACACCAGCTACCACTCAATGCAACAGAAAGCAGAGGGATGGCAGCAGCTTGGTTGTGAACATCAGTTTCTCCCAAGCTTCTCCCAAGGTCCCAGTTAACACAAGCCAAGCAACAGATCTCCTTCAGGACTTCACAAGTTCAAAAGCCTTTTCCAGAATTAATTATGAATCCTGCTAATGGATCCTCATCGTGGGGGGGCTGGTGAAGCTGGAGGAAGCTCTGTGTCTCCCTGTAGCTTGTCTCGGCACAGAGCAGGCTCCAGTGGTTGTGAAGCCTTTCTGGGGTGGCAGAGGCTGTACAAACCAGTCCCAGCAAGATGAGACAGCCCCAGAGGAACAGGGAAGGTTGGATGGGGATTTCTTGCATTAAGGTAAATTAAAATCAGTGGTGAGAAGCAAGAAGGTTGTGGGCATCAGCGTGCATTTTCAGGTCACCCAAGCAGGACGTGACGTCAAGGGATGGGGCACACCACACAACTGCTCCCCATCCAGGCACATTCCCACTATGGGCAAGTCATGCCATCCATGAACCCTTTCTACCCTTCTACCTGACAGATGCATATGATTTCCACCACCACCCAGTGGCACGGTGGGCACAATCACAGTGGTGGCCACAGAGGTGACACCCTCAGTAAATTGCTGCACATTACGAAATAGTCCTGAGGCAGTCTCCTGGCCAACAGGCACAGCAGGACTTGGTCCTGCAGTGACAGCAGAAACAGAACTTTAATTGAGTCACCACAGCTTCTCCTGCCACCTAATAAAACAGATTCCTTATTTGTGCCACAAGTTGTGCCACAACGGCTACATGCCTGAGGTAGAGAGGAGGCTGAGGGTTGTGTCTGTAGGAAAGGAGACAGCAGTAACAGCTTTTTTTAAGTAAGGAGGAGACTGCTTCTAGTCAATGTGTGGAGGTGCACGGACTTCCTCAAAGGAGACTAACTCAAAACAGCAAAGATCACACATCCATTATTCAGCCACCATCCCAATTCCCACCACTATCAAAATAAGACTCATAATGATGATGCAGGGTCCAGCAAGACAAGACTGACCACAGCACAGCCCAAGGCATGCAAGAAGAAGCAAAACCTCTATTTGCATCAGACACGTCGATGGTTAAATCACAAAATCACATAAACACGTACTGGTGGGGATTGGAAGAGATCTCTACAGGTCATACAGCTCAACACTTCTGCTAAAGTAGGGGCACCCACAGCAGCTTGCCCAGGATCACAATGGCCAGGGAGGTTTAGAATGTCTGCAGACAAGGAGACACCACGACCTCTCTGGGCAGCCTGCTTCAGGCCTCCAGCACCCTCACAACAAACAACCTTCTGCTGCCATTCAGATAGAACCTTCTGGGTTCCAGTTTGTGCCCACCTCCATTCGCCCTGTCACTGTCTAGAACTGGACACAGTGCTCCATATGTGCGAGGGCAAAAAAGTTCTGAGAGCATCTGATGACTTACCCATTTCAGTCTGAACAGAGCAGAATATGTGTTTCTCACAGGATGGCAGCCAGGCAGCTGTGCTGTGGTGCCCATCTTGACATTTACCTGTGTGCACATACCTGTACACCACAGAGATGAAAGTGCCACGGGTAGGCTCTCAGACAAACAGACAGTGACTGGGTAGCTACTCTGGCCCTTCATTTTGGATCGCTCAGGAATGCACTCATTAAGCTCAGGTAGCAGAACTGCTCCTGCCCTGAAGAGCTTCACGACAACATCCCAAAGCATTTATGGAGGTCACTCATCCACAAGCCTCGGTGCTTCCACATTCTCAAGACAGGAACACCTGTCTTTTCCCAGACTCTGTACTTTCCCAAGCCCTGTGCTTGGCCAGATTCTTTTCAGCGCTGCCCAGTGGCAGGACAAGGGGCAATGGGCACAAAGCGGAACCCAGGAGGTTCCATCTGAACAGGAGAAGAAAATTCTTTGGTATGAGGGTGGTGGAGCCATGGAGCTGGCTGCCCAGAGAGGTTGTGGAGTCTTCTTGTCCAGAGATATTCCAAAGCCACCTGGACAATGTGATCCTGGGCATGCTGCTGTGGGTGCCCCTGCTTTAGCAAGGTGGTTGGACTGGATGATCCTCAGAGGTCCATTCCAACACCACCATTCTGTCACTCTGTTACTCCCCAATCTGACAAAGCTACTCCAATCAGAGCAGCAGCCTGTTAAGTCTGAAACTTCAAAAATGGTATGTGCCATTCAAATGTCTTAACACTTCCTGAAACTAAGAAAATCATCAACAATATTTAATTGTTCCTTTGAAATAGTCAAGAAATAGGCTAAATATGTCCCAAACAGCACCTGAAACAGCCTATCTGTTGCCCCCAGCTTCCACAGAAACCATAGGCTCTTGCTATACTTCTCACAAACACACAGGACCCCAAAAACTCCCCTTATCAGCAAGAACATGAAATTTAATAAGGTCCGGGGGGGCTTTCTTGCCACTCTGCATACACTTATGGGAAAAACGACCACAATTTTATACCACTGCTGCTGCTGTCCTGCATTCAGCAAATATGGCTGCATGAACAGGAGAGAGAAACACACACAAAAAAAGAAAAAGAGAATCAGTGAAGCAAAATCTGTCCTCACTAGGAGATCACAAAAGTGTGAACTCAATGGAGCATTTCACTCCCAAATCAGGATGCTAAGAAAGTTGGGGGGGGGAGGGAGAGCACTTTTCTCTTCCAAGAGTGAGTGCTGAAGGAGGAAGACCTGGAGTTAAAGCTCAGCACCTTGTCATCTTCCCTTCCACAGTCTGTATCAAGGGATAACAACTAGGAAGGATGCTTTCACACTCTGCACATTACTTTTCGCAGTGCTCAGGAGCCCTTCATAGACCGCTTCCATCCCATTAGTGCACGAAGCTGACTCAGCTATGGTAAGGTGTCAATGCCAGCCAAGCCTCTCTAGTAGCTCACTCCTCTCCCACATCCTCCTGCAAAGGCACAACTGATGTTCAACTCATCTCCACTAATGGCTTCTCTGGTCTTCTGTTGGTTGAGGAGCTCCTGTTTGCTGCGATTTACCCTCCACCTCCACTCACAAGTTGCATTTCTACATCACCTTCACAATCTAACTTGCTGCTCCTCTGCTTTCCTTTAAAGGGCTTTGACACCTTATAAATGATTTTTAAAGCACTTCCTAGGATCTGAACAAGACCCACAACACGTTGACCATGACACAAATTGACAGATCCCTCTGGCACAGCACCCAGTTCACAAGGAGAGTTCAACAGTGCTCAGAGGGAGAGAGTTTTAAACATAAGCACAGCCTGAGCTTCCCAAAACAGCTCATCTCTCAGCCAGTGATAATACACTTAGCACGGCGAAGCCACAGCCTACAAATTTCACTCGGGGCTCAAGGGAATAAAACCCATTGCAAAGTTTTGCTCTTGGACCTCAAGATCACAAACGAAAGAGCAAAGCTTTTGTGATTCTTACAAGGAAAGATAATGAGGATCAGAGCAATAAAACATCTTTTTTCCACTCTCAGTGTTCACATTTACTTGTCACAGCCACAGAAACCATAAGCAGAGTGGGATGTTTCTCTCTTCATCCCATGTGGCACTCCCTTGTCAGGATCTGGATGCTTAGAGGATGGTCCACTATGAAAAAGCCTTCCTAGATTTTCAAAAGGAAAGACTAATCAATCACCTGGTCTTATTTTGGTATCTTAAGGTTAAGAGAAATTATGTGGAAGCTCAGCCTGCCTTCTGCCTCCTCCTATGTATTTCACTTCTGTTAGCAAGGCTGTGACTTTAAGCTTCACCCTACACCTGCCTTAGTGGTGGTGGAAGAATAGCACGGATTACTGGAGCAGGAGTGAAGGTGGCACAGATGGACACATGGAAATGGCCTACCTCAGAGGAGCCACCAGGTCTTCAGCGGGGCCCAAAGCACTCCAGCCCTCCTCACCATGCTGGAGAGCAGGACCTGCCTCTTTCTAGTCTAATAGGCTTGCTACCTCGTCCAGTGTGGGATCTTACTGGGGGTGGGAGAAAGGAGTTTCGCTCCTTTCAGAAGAACATGATACAAGGAACAGCCCTGGGAGTTGAATCTTGCGTTCAGTTCATGGAATTAAAGAAAAAAAATAACCAAACAAAAAACAGGCGCTGGGATGCAAGAGATACCCAACAACTGTGCCTTCAGATGTACAGCATTACTGGGGGCAGCTGCGGCAAAAATATGTCCCACAACTGCAGGCTGCTCCACTGCCACTAGCATCTGTTGTCCCCTACTGTCACCCACGGTCCCTGAGACCACGTGCAGCCAGAGTGACTCGGCAGGAAAACGATTAATCACAAAAAGCCAACAAAATTTAATCCCTGGCAAGTCCGCTACACCCAAACCCAAGCGTGCGTCGAGAACGAGGGAAGCACTTCCCCGGGGGTGGGGGATGCTCCCACCTCCGGACCACACAGCAGCAGCCATCACACCGGGGGACGTGTCCCCCCCTCGCCCTCCTCCGCCCTGTAAAGACGCTCAGGGTTAAACCAGGTGGTACCTTTGTGCCTGGGCACGCTGCCATAGCTCCCAGCCTCCCACCCTACTGCTTCGCCGAGCACAAACCACCACCGCCAGGCTCGACTGCAAAGGAGATAACGACGAGAGACGCTAATCGCGATAGGGATCCGCCGAGCGCTTGCATCCGACGGATTTCGCTCTCCTTTTTTGTCTGTCGAAGACTTGCTGGAGATGCAGGCTAACGAAGCGGTCCGGGAAGCTTTCAGAGGCCGAAAGCCAGCGCTCCACCACCCCCCGTTACCCACCCTTCCCGCCGCTCGCCTTGGCGAGGAGAGGGAATACCAGGGGGGGATGCTTCACGTCCATCCACAAATTGCCAGCGAAAAGATGAAAAATCACCCGGGACGAGACCAAACCAGAGGCCAAAATCTCCGTCCAGCTTCCATCTGCAAAATACTAACCCGCACCCCAGTCCCAGCCCCGGGGGCGGCCCAGCCGGCCACGCCGCTCGCAACCCGCCGCGCAGCCACTGCTGCGTTGCTGATTATTTCTGAGGGAAACAAAAGGCGGGACGTGCCCCCCCCTTCCCTTCCCTCCCTCCCTCCCTCCCTCCCGCCGCCGCCGCCGCCGCACCGGCTGCTGTGTCATGGCCCCGCTCTCCCTTCCCGTCCCTGGCCTTACCGTGCAGCGGTGCCGGGCGGCGTCAGACCCCCGCCGGGAGGCTCATGGGCGCCGCGATAAGCGGACAAGAGGGGGACACGGACACACACAAGGGGAACCGCCCGGGAGCAGACACCCGGCTCCGGCTCCGGCTCAGGCAGAGGGGGACGGGCCGGGGCGGCCGGAGTGTGACGTGCCCGCCCCGCCCGGCAGGGCTCGGCCCCCCTCCCCCCACCCCTCCTCGTTGCCTCCTCCGCCGCCGGCTCTGCCGGGAGATGTAGTCCGCGGAGTGCCGACCGGCCGGGCTGCGCGGCAAGGAGCGGTGGTGGGATCTTCGGCACCCTCGGGGTTCTTCTTTAGACCCACCCCAACCAAGGCAGCCGGTCCGCCGGGCACAGCCACCCTGCCGGGAGCGGCTGAGAAACCAGCCAGGTTCAGCCGTTGTGCTCTCAGGTTTTGCTCCTGGGTTGAATTCCCATTTTCAGAGAGCCATAGAGTGGATTGGAAGGGATCTCAGAGGTCATCTAGGCCAATCCCCACACAGTCCAGCAGGGACATCGACAACTAGAGCAGGTTGCTCACAGCCTCGAACAACCTGTGCTGCAATGCTGCCAGAGATGGGGCACTACCACCTCTCTGGGCAACCTGGGACCCTCACCAGCCCAAATCTCCCTCTTTTAGTCCCAAACCGTCGCCCCTTGTCTTATCACGAAAGTCTGTCCCCAGATTTCTTAGAGGCTCCTGTAAGCGCTGCAAGCCCAACTCTCTCAGCCTGGCCCCAAATCATAGCCCTTCCAGCCCTGCCAGCAGTGCTGCGGCCTCCTCTGGCCCTGCTCCAACAGTTCCCTGTGTGTGCTGTGCTGAGGACTCCAGAGCTGTCCCCAGCACTGCAGGGGGGAGCTGAGCAGAGGGGCAGACCCCTTTTCTTTCTGCCACTGGCCATTTTCTCACCATTTCCCTGACCAGCCAGGCTGCAACCCTCTGCATTCAGCCTGAGAACCACATCCTCTCCCATCCCTCTGCCTCCTCTGTGGTTAAGCAGCATCCAGCTGGACCTTACGCAGGTTGGGTTTGAGCTGAGATTGAAAGAAGGAAACTGCAAGTCTTTCCATATAAGCCAATATTTCAAACGTTTCTATATAAACATACAAAACTCTGAGTTGAGAAATATATTTAAAAAAAAAACACCAGGATTTAACCACCTTTTACTTTGTAGCCAGCTGAGTCCCTTCAGACCTGCTGAAAGCCAGTTGGAAATGTTCCTATAAGCGATTTAAACCACCTTCCCCTTACCCACAGGCACTTCAAAACATCCAACTCCCCTAATCATTCACCTTTTTTTGTTGTTTGGGTTGCATTTGAGAGGTTGCTTCATTGCTAGCCGTGTATCCTTTGTCACTCTCTGTCTGCTGCTGCCCTAACGTTCATCTGGATAAGTGGATCGTCTTAATGAACATCAACAGAGGAGCCGTGGCCATAAATTAACCAGAAGAAATTTGCCTCTGAAAAAACCTTAATTCTACTTTGATGGCAAAATCAGATTCAAAAGATGTCTTTTCCTGCTGTGCTTTATTTTTGGCCGTATCATTTGCTGGGCAGGTTGCCATGACAACCTGATATTCACCGGAGGGTGTCTATAATTGGGAAAGCACAGTGTTAATTTAGCTCCAGATTTAATTTTTCCCCCCTTATTTTGTCATATTTTAAGCAAAGGGAACTGTCTGGAATTTCCATATTTTTAATCTATGATTATACCATGGTTTAATTATTAATCGTAGCGCAAATAACATCACTCCAGCATTTGCAGGATTTCCCAGGGATGCTCCTGGTGTATGACAGTAGGGTTGAGGAGGGGGGAGGAATAAAAAAAAAAAAAGAAATTAAAGGCAGGATCTGCTCTTGCATGAATGAGCATTTTTTGAAGTGCCAGCACAACTGAGACTGTCAACCTGCTAACAGTGTTTAATTCATCTTGTTATTAATTAAGGAAGAAATTTGTTGTGCTGAGGGTAGTGAAACCCTGGTCCAGGTTGCCCAGAGAGGGGTTAGATGGCACATCCCTGGAACCATTCCTTGTCAGGTTGTTTGGGGCTCTGAGCAACCTGCTCTAGTTGCAGATGCCCCTGCTCCCTTTCATGGGGGTTGCACTGAGTGACCTTTAAAGGTCCCTTCCAGCCCCAAATATTCTGTGATTCAGTAATTTTATTTATAGGAAACCACCTTCCTTAGAGGTCATCAGACCGTGACATTAATGGTATGAACATGCTGGCATGTGTGAAGTCCTTCTCCTGTAAGAGTACATCAGGTCCTGGCCCCACATGTTGAGACCCCTCTGTGCATTCCCCTCCTACCCTAACCTGTTCAAGACATCCTTGAGCTGATGGCATGGCAAAAGGCACTAGTCATTCATCTCCATTTTTGGCAGAAAGGTGTCTGGGAGCTGGGTGCTGTGGTTCAGGAGCTCAAATGGGTGCTGGATCAAGGCACACAGATTCCAGCCTGAGACTTTTTTGAGGGAAAATCACAGAATCACACAGAATTGCAGGATAGTGGAGGTTGGAAGTGATGTCTGGAGATCATGTAGTCCAAATCCCCTGCTAAGGCAGGGGTACCTGAACCAGGTTGCACAAGACTGCATCCAGGGTTTTTAAAAGTCTCCAGAAAAGGAGACTCCACAACCTCTCTGGGCAGCCTCTTCTGGTGACCAATGACCTATCCCATAGAGCATCATTTCTGCGGGAGCATGGGAGGGACCTGGATTCATTCCTCTAATAGGTGGGTGGTAAATTGGAGTTGGATGACAGTAGGGTGACTAAAGGGAAACTGAGGAAATGTGGCATGTGGGATAGGTGCTAGGCAGTGTCAGCCTGGGACTTGTGAGAAGAAACAATCTCTGCCATCTCACTCCCACTCTTGCATGGCTTTGAAGCTCTATGGCCACACTGGTCGTAGTGTTGCTTATTAACCTGTCCCAGCAGGAAGAAAGTTCACTTTATGGAAGCTGGGGACTTTTCTCCAGAAGCTGGCACACTTCCAGGTCCAAAGAGCAAAAATTAAGCTGCTGGTCCTGTCCTTGTGTGGGTGCAACCTTACTCCCTCTCCAGCTTGGTGCCTCAGCCAGTGTGCATGCTCAGCCTCCTGCTTGTGTCCTTATTTCTGGTTTGGTTCCATTATAACTTGGAAAGGAAGGAAGCTGAGAAAAGAGAGAGTTTCCACTTAAAAGGCACATACACCAAAGGGAAAAAAAAAAAAAAAAGAGAGGGGTTGTGAAAAGCTGGAGATGGAGGAGGGGATGGAAACACCCTTTTTATCCATCTTTCAAGGAAAAGATGCTGTGGCTGCTGTTCTGGGTACCATACACCAGGTAATAACACAAGATGACTCAGTGCTTGGGAAATGAAATTGGCTCTTCATTAAAAGAGTGTGCTTAGGGAGGTGGTGAGACATCAAGGGAGTTCCCCCACCATCTCAGCAGAGGGAACTGAAGCAGGTTGTCTGGCTCCTTCTGCCACCAAGCATGGAGTCCACAAGATGCTGGGACCTGCATGGACAGACCTGTCTCTTGCCTCAGCATCCTGCTCCTGGGAAAGCACTGAGGACCTCAGAGACATCAGAGCCTCCCTCAGCTCTCTCTTAACTCAGTGGGAAGTGATGGATCTCTGCCAGCGGGAAATGCTCCAGCCTCAGGATTTTCATCCCAGGAAAACAGCAAGAAACGGAAAGAGCAGCTGGGGACATGAGGATACTTGAGAGCACAAACTACCACCAAAATGATGCCATGCCAAACTCTGCCCTCACTTTGGCAATACCCTTCAAAGCAGCTTTAGCAGTGATGGGAACCTGCTGCTTCACAGGGTGAATCTAGATTATTTACAAAGTGCTTTGCTTGTAGACGTGGTGTGCTGGTAGCTTGACACTCCCTCACTAGCTTGGAGCAAATGTTGGCTTCACAGAGTGTAGCTGAAGGCAAAATTGAGCGCACTGTGTTCTGCTCAAATGGTAACATCCCCCGTGTGGAAAGCTCAGTTATACATACAGACAGGTACTGACAAAATAAACTAAAGGAGAAGGGAATCCCTTTCTTCTTCCTGAAGTACTTCTGGCATAGGTGAGATGATGGGGATGTCTCCCAGGATGGGGCCCTCAGCCAGAATACTACAATTGTAGAATTTTAATTGGAAAAGACCTTGAAGAACATCAAGTCCAATCATTCTCTAACTCTCCAAGTCTGGACCTAAACCGTGTCTCTCAGCACCACATCTTTGAAACCACTCCAGAGATGGAGATTCAACTGCCTCCCTGGTCAGCCTGTGCCAGCATTTGAGAACCCTTTCAGTGAAGAGGTTTCTTCTAACATCCAACCTAAACCTCCCCTGGTGCAACTTGAGGCCATTTCCTCTCATCCTAACTTAAGAACTTACCTGCAAAATGCCACTGTGGTCATTGAATGCTTAGATGCACCATCAGAGACATCTGCAGGAAAAGAAACCCTTAAAATAGTTGGGTCAACAATCTTTGTGCCAGAGTCAAAGAGATTATTATTCTGGCCATGTTGCAGTTGAGTTGAAAGCAAATAGACCTCCTTTAAAATCCCAAATAATAGACCTTCTGTAGAAGCACGGTCTGGAGACAGACAAGGTCTTTATACTTGTCCCAGCAGAGCTTAAGTGTGCAGCTCTGCCTTCCTTCCCCAGACACAGAGATGTTTATCCATGCCTGGGGTCTACCAGTGTTGGATGTAAGGCTCCACCAGTTCCTCTCCCACCCAGGTCATAGAATCATTTTGTTTGGAAAAGATCTTTAAGATCATTCCAGTCCAGCTATTGTCTAACTCTGCCAAGGCTGGTGCTAAACCATGTCCTTTAGCACTACATCTCTCTGTCTTTTAAACATCTCCAACGATTTTGATTCATCCACCTTCCTGAGGAGCTTGTTCCAGTGGGCTGAGATAACCTGGCTGCAAAGATGGAGAGAAATTGTGATGGGATGTGAATGTGGCCAAATGTGGCCAGACAGCAGGACATTCATGGCAAAAGAGCACACAGCTCTCAAGGCTCTCTCATGTAGATAAAGACAGACAGATAGATATGTAGATGGATGGATGGATGGATGGATAGATAGATAGATAGATAGATAGATAGATAGATAGATAGATCGATAGATAGATAGATAGATAGATAGATAAAAATAAAAATTTTCAGAGCAGGGAACTCTTGAGTGAAACAACATTTTGCTATGGCAAGAGGAGAAGCTGGTTTTGAAATGCCAAGTGCAGGAACAGGCACCTTCCCCTAGTTCTCAGCTATTTTTAGAAGGGAATTTGTATCCAGCACAGCCACCAGTGCCAAGGCTGTGTTCAAGTCAGAGCTAGATTCACTGGTATTCAGAGGAGGTCTGAGATGGGACGAGTCCAGGCTCCTGGAGAGCTGAGTTTATGAAGACTTTTTACTGTAGGTGGGGTGAAATCCATCTCTGAGGCCACTTTCCCTGGCACAGATGAGAAGATGCAATTCAGAACATTTGGATTTTCCCCTCAACCTCCAGTATTGCTTAACATAATATCCCTAATTTCCCATATTTCACATAACTCAGCTGAGTAATGAGGCTACCTGGACATAATTTATGACTTTCCCTCCCCTGATTTAATTCATAGCTACATCTTCGGATTTAAGAGGCCCTAGGAATGCAAAATGTGATTAACAAGGTAAGAACATATCACCAGTTTAAAGGCTTGTCACTATGCTAGCCGTGAGGAGACACATGGGCATTTGCAAAGGTCAGGCTGCTGAAGAGCTGGCAGCAGCGTCACAAGGAGTGGGGATAGGTGATGAAAGATGCCCTTCCACACCAGGCAAGGCAGATCCTGTCAGATGTCTTTGCAGAATGACAGAAAGCAGCTCTGACAGGGACATCAATAACTCCAGGTCTGCTGTAGAATGAACTCACACTAACCACTGACAAGCACATTTCTCAGAGGCACAGCTGGCCAGGAAATAATCCATAACTCAGGAATGTCTCTCTGTTCCTCTGGATACAAATGGGATTTTTTCCATAATCCCTGACTGTGGATTTTAATGGCATCAGAGGATTGTGATGCAGCTTGGAGTGGTGCAGTGGGAAGGAACTGCTCAGTGGTGGGCTGGGAGACGAATGGGAATTTCACCAACATTAGGGTGAGGGGTGTGGAAAATCCAGGGTGCTGAAGGAAGGATGCCAACAAAGCAATTCTACAGTTTGACTCTCTGAGGAGACCTTCTTGCAGCCTTTCATTACTTCAAGGGGCCTGGAAGAAAGCTGAGGACAGACTTTTTCTCAGGGTCTGCTGTGAGAGGACAAGGCATGGTGGTTTGGAACTAGAAGAGAGAGATTCAGAGTGGAGAGCAGGAAAAAATGTTTGATACTGAGGGTAGTGAGAGCCTGTTATAGGTTGCTCAGAGAGATGGTAGATGCCCCATCCCTGTGACCATTCCAAGTGAAGTTGGTTGAAACTCTGAGCAATCTGCTCCAGTTGCAGATGTCCCTGCTGAGTGCAGAGGGGTTGGACTAAATGAGCTTTAAAGGTGCCTTGCCACCCAAACCAGTCTGTGAGTCTATGACTTGGTGTCTACATTTAGCCCCTATCTGGAGCTAAACTACAGCAGTTGATCTATCACCCTTCTCAACAGGGAAGGGGGACTGGGGAAAGGAGAGGTGACCTGTGAGGTGAAATTAAATCAGATTTAACAAAACAGCCAAATCAATGCCAGTATAAAGTAGACAAAGTTTTTACTCAGCAGTCACAGTAAACAGTCCTTGTGTGCAAATTGATAATCAAGCCCCTTTGGAAATGAGAAGCAGGAGAAGGAAGAGGAGCAGGAAAAAGAAGAGGAGCAGGAGAAGAAGCCCAAGCAGGAAGCCCTCCTGACCTGAATAAACTTCACCCTTCATAATGTGACATTTATGGGATACACCTGGAAGCCAACTCAGGTCAAGCTGCTCTGGCCAGGTCCAGAATGCTAAGGGCCTGCAGACCATAGATGGTAATGATAGATGAAAGCCTTCAGTTCTCAGCTTCAGCTTTCCTCCTCTGAAATGAGCACAGTTCTACTTCCCTGTTGCTAAAGTGCTTTGTGAGTCAACTTTCACCAGGTATAAGTCACCACACTGTTTGTAGAGCTGCCAGCAGCCTTGGGTTAGCAAGGACTCAGAGTGACTCTTTGAACATCTGTCTCTGGTCCTCAGGACAAAGCCCTAGGAGAAAATTTTCCTCTTTGGGAAAGTGAGAACTGTTTCAAGGTGTCATTCTCCTGTGCCTCATCTTTTTCAGGGTGGTGGCAACTTCCTCAGCTGACCTTGGGTTTCTCCAGGGTTTGGTGGGGAACAGAGCCAACCAAGCAGGCTTTCAGCACATAACTACCCACACCAGCAGCCCAGCAGCTTGCTTCTCCTGCTCCTGGGAGACAACATCCTCTGCACTTACCTTCCTGCACCTTCTGTTATCTCACACACATCTTCTAATGATGGCTTTCCTGGCCCTGACTCACTTGCTGGTATGGAGATCCTCCCTATCTCCTAAAATCCTCTCTCATCTCTGCCCACCAGCAGAGCCATCACAAACAGGAAGGAGGGTTGGCAGCAAACACTGTGGCACCCATGGAACATGAGTGAGCATGGAAAATATGTCTATATTGGTTAGACAAGTATGGTTTAGATGTTATGTGCAACCATCAGCCATCAAGGTCACTCAGACTCTGTTCCCTCAAGGGAAAGGACCTCCACACAGAGCTCCACCAATGTCATGCAACATCTTCAGTCTCTCAGCTTCTTTTTCCATGCCATTTCCACACTGTGAAATTCCAGTCCTTAACCACATCCCAGAAACCTGCTTTGCACAGGCCAGCCTATTTCTTCTCACCAAAACATTCCACTAGCTGTGCTAGTTTGAAGCAAGCTGGAATGTTTTGGTAACAGAACTAGATAACGGGCAGTGAAATGAAAACAATTGATGTCAACTTCTCTCAGAGTCTCGCTGAGAGCTCTGGGAAGAAGAAAGACTTTTTCTCCATTTTGTTTCTCACTCTTGCTTTTGCCTTAGACCTGGTCACATCTCATTAACCCTGCTCCTACTAACCTTGCTCCCTAACCTCTTGGCTGCACCTCTTTTCTTCCTGAGAACTGGGGTAAGGTTGAGAGGGCCGGGGGGAGGTGTTGGGGTGGTTTGAAAGCCCCTCCTGGGGACTCAGGTTTCTGGGAGGGGAGTTGTGCTTCTGTATTGTTTATCCTTTGTATATTTCTGTATATAATTGTATATAACTGTATATATTGTAAATAGCTGCTTGTAAATTCTGCTAGCTGTAAATAAACTGCTTCATCTATATTCCCAGGGTCCGTCTGAGTTAGCTGGGGCAAATATAAAGTGTGGGGGGCGGGGTAACCCTCAAACCATCACACTAGCACACACACACACACCAGCATCTTAGGCTGAGCAATTGTAAAAGACCAGCACAGCCTTGGCCTGCCAACCAGACATCTCTTCACAGGAGCTTTGCTTCTAATCTCACCCCTTGGGTGAAAACACTCCTGCCTGAAGTTCTCCCCTCCCTTCCTGTGCAGCTGCTGAGGGCTGGCATCCCAGTTTAGCATCCCAGTTTAGCCCTGTCTCTCCAGTAAGGTGACTGGTGGAGCAAGCTGGGGAAGGGAACCATTCTCATTCCATGCTGGTGGCAGAAGCTGTCAAAAGAAAAGGTCTTAAGATGCTGCTGCTGTTGGTGAGGAGGAAGACACCAAAGAGGATCAAGCCACAGGCATGGTTGGTGTAGGGCAGGGAGGTGGCCCAGGTGTGGCCTCAGGAGTCAGAGAGAGGCAGGTTTCTGCAAACCATGCTGGGATGCTGGGAAAGAAACATGCCCAGGCTATAGACACCCTCATATCACAGACCCAGTATGGGGGAGGGTTAGAAGCAACCTCTGGAGATCACCCAGGCCAACCCCACAGCTAAAGCAGGGGCACCCAGAGCAGCTTACCCAGGATCACAATGGACAGGTGTGTTTGAAATGTCTGCAGATAAGGAGACTACACAACCGCTCTGGTCAGCCTGCTCCAGGGCTCCAGCACCATCATAGACCTCACATCATCATCATCATGTGCATATGGAATGTCCTGTGTTCCAGTTTGCCACTTGTTCTGTCACTGGACACCACTGACAAGAGTCTGGCCCCATCCTATTGCCCTCCACCCTTTATCTCATGCTGAGCATTGATCAGATCCCCTCTGGGGCTGCTCTTCTTCAGCTCAACAGCCCCAGAGCTCTAAGCCTTTCCCCTCTCAGAGATGCTCCAGGCTCCTCAGCATATCTGCAGCCTCTTCTGGGGCATTTATAGCCAAGAACTGGACACAGGACTCCAGATGCAGCCTTGCTAGGGCAGAACACAGCAGGAGCAGAACCTCCTCTGACTTGCTGGCTGCATTCTTCTTGATGCTCCCCAGAACACCACGTGCCTCCTGGGCAAGTGGAGCCTGCTTCTGGCTCACAGCTCACACTGAGTTCACTGATCACACAACTGCAGTGGACATAAGAGGGAGATGTGCAGTTGCCAGGTACGCAGCCATGGAAAGGTGCTGTGGGTGATCAGCACCTGAGCAGGAGGTGCTGATCACCCACAGCACAGGCACTGGTGACAGACATGGCAGTGAAAAGTGGTAGCAAAAGTCACAGCAATGGCAGTCAGGCAGAGATGGGCTTTTCTCTCTGAACCTGCGTGGAGCAGTTGAGCTTTGCTTGGTTTGCTGTGGGTTCCATGCAGTAGTTGGCCACATGGGGAACAGAATCACAGAACCCCAGCATGGTGGTGTTGGAAGGGACCTCTGAGGATCATCCAGTCCAACCACCTTGCTAAAGCAGGGGCACCCACAGCAGCATGCCCAGGATCACATTGTCCAGGTGGCTTTGGAATATCTCTGGACAAGAAGACTCCACAACCTCTCTGGGCAGCCAGCTCCATGGCTCCACCACCCTCATACCAAAGAATTTTCTTCTCTTGTTCAGATGGAACCTCCTGGGTTCCGCTTTGTGCCCATTGCCCCTTGTCCTGCCACTGGGCAGCGCTGAAAAGAATCTGGCCAAGCACAGGGCTTGGGAAAGTACAGAGTCTGGGAAAAGACAGGTGTTCCTGTCTTGAGAATGTGGAAGCACCGAGGCTTGTGGATGAGTGACCTCCATAAATGCTTTGGGATGTTGTCGTGAAGCTCTTCAGGGCAGGAGCAGTTCTGCTACCTGAGCTTAATGAGTGCATTCCTGAGCGATCCAAAATGAAGGGCCAGAGTAGCTACCCAGTCACTGTCTGTTTGTCTGGGAGCCTGCCCATGGCACTTTCATCTCTGTGGTGTACAGGTGTGTGCACACAGGTAAATGTCGAGTTGGGTACCACAGCACAGCTGCCTGGCTGCCATCCTATGAGAAAGATTTCCTCTTGTTCAGATGGAATCCTCTGGGTTCCATTTTGTGCCCTTGGCCCATCCCTCCACCAACCTTTCACGATCGTCTAGGACAACTGCCCTGCAGTGAACAGGGTCATCTTCCACTAGGTCAGGTTGCTTAAAGCCCCAGACAACTTGATCTGGTTTGTCTCTAGGAATGGGACATATACCACCTCTGCAAACACTCTGTTATTCACTCTGCAAGTGAATAACTCCCTCCTTATATCCAGTCTGAATCTTCCCTCTTTCAGAATCAGGGAATCACAAATGTTGGAAAAGATTTCCAAGGTCATTCTGTCCAACCATTACCCCAGCACTGCCCTGTGCACCACCGGACTCTGTCCCTCAGGACCACACCTACCGAGTTTTGGCAAACATCGACGGATGCTGATTGCAGCACTGCCCTGCACAGCCTGTTCCAAGGCATTTCAACTATGTGGGGGAAGACGTAGTTCCTCACTTTCAACTTAAACTCTCTTGACACAACTAAAGGACATTTCCTCTCCTCTGTCACTTGCTACTTGGGAGAAGAGACCAAGATGCCTCCAGTTCCAGCCAGTGGCCAAGCAGGTCACGATGAGGCAGCAGTGTGATGCTGAGAGGCCTGGGGGAATCTCAAGGATGAGCACAAAACATCTCTACTGTGAGGAAAGGCTCACAGGGTTGGTGCTTTCCAGCACGGACAAGAAGGGGCTCTGGGCACACCTTCCTGCAGCCTTTCACTACTTACGGAGATGGGGACAGACTTTTAAGGTAGGGCCTCTTGTGACAGGGCAGGGGCGGTGCTTTGAAACCCAAAGGGGACAGCTTCAGGCCGGACAGGGGCCGAGTGGTGCAGCACTGCAGCAGACTTCCCAGGGGGGTGTAAGAGCCCCGTTACTGGGGACATTCCAGGTCGGCTGGAAGGGGCCCTGAGCAAGCTGCCCCAGCTGCACATGCGGCTGCTCCCTGCACGGAGGGCAGACTAGGTGAGCTTTGGAGCTCCCTTCCAGCCCACGCCAGGCTCCGATTCTCTGCCCATCAGAGTTAAGCACGATGGAGTCGTCCACTTCCACGACAGCCTTCCAGCCTCTGCAGCCCGGCGGTGTTAGTGCCAAGGCTTTGCTTGCCTCTGGCTGCCTTCTTGGCTGCAAGGCTACACCCACTGCACGCTGCTCAGAGCCGCTGGGTGGCCTCGGGCTGCTCCTGGCACCTGAGCAAGCAGCCTCAGAACACTGCGTCTTCGCAGCTGGCAGCCTGCACCTCAGCAGCCTCTTCTGCCTGCCCTGCTCCGTTCAGCTGGGCTTGCAAATGCACTTTCACTTTCTTCCTCACCTCCGAATGCCAGGACTGGGCACACGGCAGGGAGTGGGCTGCGCTCCGCAGGCAGAGCAGCCTGGGCGTTAGGACTGAGGGCTTTAGGCTTTTCCACTTCCAAACTCTACCGAGCACAGCCCCCAGAAGGGACTCGGAGAAACACCTAACAATGCAGGAGGCAATGTGCAGCTCACTCCCTGTCTGTGAAGGGAGGGATCCTTCCTTCCCACTGAATTTGCTTTGCCCTGGAGGGGCTTGAGGTAGCAAAGCATTTCTGACCATCCTCTGCCTGCCTTAACCCCTGCTTCACCTTCAGCATAAATGAAACAGGCAGCAGGCAGGAAGAACACAAACGAACCTATTTATTACTAGACAGCCTGAGCTGTTCTCCACTGCAGCAGCAGGACAGTGAGCAGGCTCCGCGAGTTGTCCTCCTGGGCTGCAGCACCAGAGCTGAGGCCATGCTGAGTTCTCCTCGGTCCTGCTCCAAGCTGTGCCAGCAGGACCTGGACTCAGGCACTAGTGGACTCCCTTCCTGGCTGCCTTTACTGCGGTGATCAGCGGGACCAGGCTGCAGACAGGCCCTGCCAATGCTACGAATGGGTGCTGTGCAGAAGAAGGAGGCGTTACTGGCCTGAGCCAGGGACCCACAGGCTCAAGCAGTGCTCCTCTGGTTGTCAACCGTAAGCACAGAGAGGGACTGAAGGCACCACTTGCCCCTGTGCCTGCCAGCTCAGTCCCTTGCCCCCACGGTGCCAGCAATCCATTTCTCAAGGTGTTCTCAGCTGCCTGGGATTTGGCTCTGCCTTAACTCCGGCAATGCTGCTGCTGTGCCAGGGCCTTGTTCAGCTCTTGCTTAGCTCCTCTTCCCTAAAGCCATGAGCAGCTGAGGAAACCCTTCCCTAGTGCTGCACTTGCAGCTGCTTTGCATTTTACCTGCAGAAGGTCCTGGGCAGACCATCGCCTCTCCACCTCCACCTCCAGGCAGCAATGAAGGAAGTCAAGAAGGGCAGCGGAGAGCTTAGCAGGGTTCTGCAGCTCTGGTGTGCCATTGGCAGCAATCAGGTCACACACCTAGAGACAAAGCGTCACAGGACTTCATCTGCTGCTTTCAGATGCACAAATGCTCCTCTGGACCCCTCGCTGTTCTTTCAGGTCTAGTCTCAGGGGCATTTTCCTCCCTGGCACAGGCTTAGAGATGATGTTTCTCGACTGACAAATCATCCTGCCTGCCGCAGCCACAGCCTCGGGCACTGCTCTGAGGTTGCAAAGACTCCTTTGCCTGCAGCTGTGGCTGGAAGGCTTTTGCTAAAGGTTCCCCCCTTGGAGAAACCTGGCACTGGGCAATTCTTGAGCTCCAGCTCTGGGGGAGCCCAGCACCAGAGGAGAAATGCCAGGCCTGGCACGCTTCTGGGCTGCCTGTGAGCCACTTCTGCTCTGAGCTTCTGCTGTTAAGGCAACCAAAGCTGTGTGCAGCTTCTGCTGCTGTGCTGCAGTGGCACTCGTGGAGGCAGGCTTTGGTGGCCCTGGCTCAGGTGGCCCTGGCTCAGGCCGAAGCCACTGAGATTCTCTCTGCCGGCAGACAAGAGGTGGCAGCAGTCAGCAGGACGATGGCATCTGCTGCCGTGCCCCTTACCCTGCTGTCGTTTTCCCAGGCGTAGGGAGGTTCTCCTTCTGCCAGCTCCACCGCTGTGATGCCAAAGGGACCAGATGTCCACCTTGGGGCCGTAGGGCTCTTCCCTCAGGATTTCAGGAGCCATCCAGTGGGGAGTTCCGGCTTAGGAGGTCCTCTTGTTCTGCCTAGCAGTGAGCAGAGCACACACGCCAAAGTCAGCTGAGAAGAAGACCAGGTCCTGTTAGAGCCAACTGGGATGGGGACAGCAAGCCAGAGGGACAGCCTCTGCAGCCTGGGCTGGGAGCAGCTGCTTGGAACTGCTTGCAGAAGCAGCTGTGCCCTGCTTATCAGTGCTGCAGCCAGGGCACTGCTGAACTGGACACGTTACAGAGCCCCCCTGCTCCATGCAGTGGCCTTTCTTCACCTGAACCTTCCTCTTGTCCCTCCCTCTCTGGGGCAGGAGCTGCCCAAGCCACAGCCACTCCCCACAACTTTTCCCTTCCTGCCCTCCTCTGCATGCTGCAACTGCCCTCTCAGCTGACAGCAGTGCCCTGGGCACTGCCACAGCCATCACTTCTGGGTACCTGGCAGGCAGGCCACGAGCTGGCCACAAGTACCACAAGCTAGCAAGGCTGCCTCCAGCCAAGGATACCTACCCAGCTTGACAGAGACATCCATTCCAAGCAGGATGTTGCAGCCTTTGACATCCCTGTGGATGATCCTGCTGGAATGAAGGCAATTCAGGGCTTGCAGGCACTGAGGGATGCAAAAGCAACAGGAGGATAAAACTCTGTGGCCTGGGTTCATCCCAGCAGCAGGCAAAGGGCTCTAAGAGCTTTCATTCCTAGACAGACTGTGAGCACTGCCAGAGCCTTGTGCTCTCCAGAGGCACAATTGCTGCTGCAGTGCCAGCAGAGCAATGACCTTGCAAAGGTAGGCCTAGGAGCTTCTGCAAGAGAGCTGTCCCGTGGTGCAGTGTCCCCTGAAGGCACAGGCAGAGCGGCTGCTGCTGTGCCGGCTGTGCTGCCTCCTTCTCCCTGGCCAGCACTGGCTGGCCAGAGCAGCAAAGCCCTTTCCTTCAGTGGGAAGTGGATCTTTTTCAGGTGGGAGGCTGCACGACCCAGAGTCGATGGGCAGGCTGCACAGCAGGTCTGAGGCACCCTGTCCCAGTGTCTGGAAGCACAGGAGGCATCCCTTACCTCCCTGTAGACAGCTCCTGTCTGCCCTTCTTCCATACACGTGGCCTTAACCACGTCAGCCAGGGAGCCTCCGGCCACATATTCCATGACCAGCCAGAGCTCAGCACCCACCAGATAGCTGGAAAGGAAACCGTGGCAGAGTCGAGTAGCACTAGAGAGGCCACTTCTCTGTCAGCAAGTGCCTGTGGCTGGCACTCTGCAGAGGAACCTTCACCTGGCAAGAACAGGACCCCTCCCTCACCTGTCCAGGTAGCTGACGATGTTTGGGCTGCTGTGGTCCTGCAGAACCAGGATCTCATTGGTCACATACTCCTCATCCTCCGAGCCAACATGAATGTGCTTGATGGCCACCTGGGGTGAGAATGAACTCCATCAGCTGCAGCAGGCTGAGCCCGAGGGCAGGGTGGACTCACGGTGAGAGTGTGTGCAGGGCCATAGCCCAGCTGTGCCCAGCTCTCTGCCTCTCAGCCTGGGCAGCTCAGTCCCCCACATGACAAGCTCCCGTGTCTCTGCTGCCTTGGCTGCTCCTTCCAGGACACAAGGCCACGTTGAGTTTGTGCAGCAAAGAAACCACCTTGCCCTGACAGGGCTTTTCCTGGGCAGCTGAAGAGAGCAGCTGATGGATTTGGCCGGCTGGCAGCGGGCTGTGTTTCGGCGGAAAGGGCCAGGGGTGCCCTGAAAGCCCCAGCCCCAGTTTGCAGCCCTGGGCAAGGCAAGGAAGAGCTGCAGAAGCTGCTGCCGCTACTGGCACTCACCTCTCGTCCTGTGGCCAGCTCAACAGCACGATGGACGGCTCCGTAGCTCCTGGGAGCACAGCAGCAGCAGAGAGAGGAGAGGAGGGTTAGTGCCTGTGGCTGAAAGGCAGCTCTGCTGCCTGCACTGCTTCCGAAGCTCTGTGCTCCTCCACTTCTCAGCCAGGAAGCAAAAAGGCTGCAGCAGCAGCAGTCTGCCTATCCTGGCTCATCCCCTCTCGTTGCCTGCGTGGTTCTTTTTACCAGGGACTCCTTCCCCTTCACTCCTAACTGACCCACAGCAGCAGAGGCATGAGCTGCCTGTGGCAGCACACTCACTGCTCTGCAAGAAGGGCCTGCAGTCTGCAGGCTCTGCTGAGAGCTGCAGCAAATCAGCTCAGGTGGCCTCTCAGGGCAGAGCTCTGCCCCTCTCTCTGCACTAGTTGTTGGGAGGCTCCTTTGCACAAGGCAAAGTCCTCAGCCCCAGGACTGCCAAGAGGCTGTGAGGGCAGTGGCCATGGTCTGTGACTGGACTTACCCTTGGCCAAGCTTCTCAGCTTCTGCGTATTTGTCCTCAGGAGGCCCTGTGCTCACAATGCTCCCTGGAAGACACAACGTGAGAGAGGCTTCCCTGAAGATGCGGCACAGCAGCTCCCAGCCTTCTTGTGCTCAAGCAGAAACAATCTCTGCTTTTGCCTTGGCTGCAGAGGGAAGCTCAGGCAAACCCAGCCCAGGCACAGCTGCTCTCAGAGGCAGCAGCAGTCCCCCGAGGGCTCTCTGCCTGCCTCCAAGGACGCTCTCAGCTTGTGTGGGGAGCTATGAGTGACTCCTGACACTCGGCTGATGAGGACCATTGGGCAGGGCTCATGCCAAGGCATGCACACAGTGCAGCTCTGTCTCAGACAGAGTGCAAAATACATACTGAGCTTGTCCAGGGGGACCTCCTCTGTCTGCTGCTGCCCATCCTTCTCTCTGTAGGATGCCCAGGGGGAGACCTGTGATGAGAAATGGTGTAGAGTCAGAAAGGAGGCTTGCAGAGATGCCCCAGAGGTGGCACTAGGAGTGCCGACCCTAGCACTCTGGTGAAGCACTAGGTCACGGCAGGTCTCCATCCCTGAGAGACTTCATGCAGGAGCTGCCTGGTCAGAAACTGTCACTGTGAATGACACCAAACACAGTGCTGAGCAGAGCTGGGACTCACTGATTTCCTGTCTTCAGGTGCTGGGACCGTGAGAGGAAGAGGCTTTTAGTCATCCCAGTTTTCAGCATCCTCGGCCACAACTTCCTTCACTCTCTCAAACTGATCTTCACATTCCTCATTATCAGCCTCCTCTCTGCCATATTCATCCTCTTCATAGCCACCTGCTTCATCCTCACCCCCTTCAGCAGGCAGCAACCTATCGTGCAGGTGTCCTGATCCTGGTGTGTGCTGTGGACAGACAGGGCTGCCTGGTCAGAAACTGTCACTGTGAGTGAAACCAAGCACAGTGCTGAGCAGAGCTGGGACTTACTGCTCTGGCACGTCCAGACAATGGCACCACGACAGGAAGAGGCTCACAGTCATCCTCCCAGTTCTCCCCAGCCTCAGCCTGAGCTTGCTCAACTCTTTCAAATTGGTACCCATAGACCTGAGTTTCATCCTCCTCTCCACCATCCTCCTTCTCCTCATAGCCACCTGCTTCGTTCTCATGCCCTTCAGCAGGGACGAGGCCATGGTGCAGGTGTCCTGACCCTGGTGGCGAGTTCTGTGGGCAGGCAGCAGCACA
The DNA here is from genome assembly GCF_015220805.1 of Pogoniulus pusillus. Lineage (NCBI taxonomy): Eukaryota > Metazoa > Chordata > Aves > Piciformes > Lybiidae > Pogoniulus > Pogoniulus pusillus. Next base: position 89,268,769 of record NC_087309.1, read on the forward strand.
AGTGACAGTCACCATTTGGGCACTGCATGCTCACTACACACCACTTCAATCTGCTGAGCCGTCAGAAACCAGCCCGGACACAGCCATAGTCCTGCAGGCCTCAGCCCCAAGGTGCACTCGACACAGGGGTCATGGTGGGACTGCGTCCCTGGGAGCCTTGGCCCGAGGGCTGTCTGATCAGAAACGTGTCCCTGAACGACACCAAAGCCAGTGCTGAGCAGAGCTGGCACTCACTGACTTTGCAAGCTCAGGCTGGCACAGCCTCAGAGGTCGAGGCTCAGAGTCCTCTCTCCTCTCATCCTTGTCCCCCTCCTCTTCCTCAGAAGCAGGAGGAGCTCCTGGGTCCTCTGCTCCCGGCCCTGAGTCCTGAGGACAGACAGGAGCATGAGCGGAGTCCCTGCGCTGCTGGGGGAGTTCATTTTGCTGTGTTTCGGTGTGGCTAAGACAACTAAATCCCCCCCGGCCTCAGCCACAGCCTGGCTAACTGCTCTGGCCTGGAGTCTTCCCACCTGCAGGGGCTGCCTGCAGCTCTGCCCCTGCCCACCTGGACTGGCCTCTGGAGAGCTACCCCCAGAGCGGGGCTGGCAGCCGGGCTGAGACTCGGTTCCCTCGGGCAGCTCTGAAGGGCAGTGGAGAAAGGAGCTGCCGCTGTGGGCAGAGCAGGGCTCGGCCGCTCGGACCTTGCCGAGCCAGCTCTCGGCAGGCTGCATGTCCTGAGGCGCTGGAGGCAGCAGAGGAGAGCTCTCGCTCAGCGCAGGACAGGCTGCGCCGAGCCCGCGGCGGATGTGCCCTGCGGAGAGCAAGGGAGCGGCCAGCAGAGTGCGCTGAGCCTGCTGCTGTGGGCAAGCCCAGAGCAAGCACCCCGAGGGGGGCATCTCTCCGGCAGCAAGAGCCTCGACTCACTTGCTGACAGCTCTGCCATCAGCCGGGGCTTGTCCAGCAGACCGCTGAAGGCGTTGGCACACGCCAGGAGGAAGCCAACGCCAGCGAGGAAGCGCTGCCATCTCCGCGGCACCCAGCGCACGGCACCTGCCCGGGCAGCTGCTCCAGAGGCTCTTCCTGGGAAGAGCAGGCCTGGGACACTGCCCTGTGCTGCGGGCAGACCGCCCTGAACAGCGACGCCTCGCACCCTGCTGCTCACCTGCTGCACCTAGCAGGGCTTTGGCATCACAGCAGAGCCCTGCCACCTGTGCTGGTGACAGCGGCGCAGCCACCCAGGCTGCTCTGCAGCTGACCGCCCAGGGCCCGGACAGCTCTGCTCTGTCACTCACTCGCCACAGCTCCTCATGCTCCACAGCCTCTTGCTGAACGGGTTCACGCACTCATGGAGTGCTCTGGCTTTAAGGCAGGTGCCTTAAAGGCCATCCAGTTCCAAGCCCCATCTGCAGGGACACCTTCCACTGGACAAGGCTGCTCAAGCTCCCATCCAAGCTGGCCACGAACACCTCCAAGGATGGGCAATCCACAACCTGCCCGGGCAACCTCTGCCACTTTCTGGCCACCCTCACTGTCAAGAATTTCTTCCTGATCTCCACTCTAAATCTCCACTCTCCAACCCATTGCCCCTTGTGCTGCCATTACAAGCCCTTGTCAGAAGTCCCTGCCCAGCTCTCCTGTAGCCCCCTTCAGCTACTGGAGGGCTGCTCCCTGCAGCCTTCTGCTCTCCAGACTCAGAAGCCCCAACTGCCTCAGCCTGCCCACCAAGGCAAATTGCTCCTGCCTTCTGATCCCCTTTTTGACTCTCCCCTGGACGTGCTCCAGCACCTCCATGTCCCTCTTGTGCTGTGGGCCCCAGAACTGGGCACAGTGCTGCAGGTGGAGTCTCAGCAGAGCAGAGCAGAGCAGAGCAGAGCAGAGGGGCAGAATGCCCTCCCTGCCCTGCTGCTCTCCCTGCTTTGGGTGCAGCCTAGCACACAGCTGCCTGCTGGGCTGCCAGCAACCGTTGCTGGCTTCTGGGCAGTTTGTCACCAACTGACAGCCTCAGGTCCATCTCCTCAAGTCTGCTGTAGGTAACTCCTCACCCAGCCTGTGTTGGTGCTTGGGATTGCCCTGACCCAGGGGCAGGATGTTGCACTTGGCCTTGTTGGACTTCCAGGAGTAGCTCAGAGAGCACGGGAGCAGCTGAACCTGTGCCCCTGACATACCACTGTGAGGGAACAAGGATGCCCACAAGCAGCAGCCAACAGCACCTTTGGCTTTGGTTGGAGAGATCTTAGAGGTCATCTGCTGCAACCTCCCTGTCATGGGCAGGAACACTTCTTATGAGACTTGGCTGCTCAGAGCCTCATCCTGCACGGCCCAGAACATCTCCAGGGAGGGGGCATCCACAACCTCCCTGGGCAACCCAATCCAGATTCTCACCACCCTTGTGCTGAAGACCTTCTTCCTAAACTCCAGTCTAACCCTGCTCTCCCTCAGCTTCAAACCTGTCTCTGATCTGCCCTGTCTCTAACACCCTTATGCAAAATCCTGCTCCAGCCTTCATGAAGGATCCCTTCAGCTATTGGAGGGCAACTTTATCACCAGGGATTCCTGAGGGTCCTGTCTTCTCCAGGCTGAATATCACTCAAAATCAATTTGCCCAACGTTGGATGCCAAAATAAAAGATGTGATGGTTTGGGTGTTACCCGCCCCCCACACTTTGGAAATCACCCAGACTAGGCTCAGCTGGCTCTGGAAATTGAATGAAGCTATTTATTTACAGCTTAGCACAATATACAAGCAGATATCCACAGTACATACAGATATACACAGAAATATACAAGGTAAAAGGTAATACAAAAACACAGCAGCCCTCCCAGAAACCCCAGGAGGGGCTCCCAACTGCCCCTTCACCTTCCCCTTATCCCTCTCAACCTTACCTCAGTCCCAAGGAAGAATAGAGGTTTGGCCAGGGGGACTGTCAGGATCGTCCATTTCCTCTTGTCTGCAGGGAAAGTCTGAGCAGGGCAATCGTGAAGGAGATGGGGACAAGCAGCCCAGCCACAGGCCAGCAGGGCTGGCCCAGAGCCTAGCACTGAGTCAGCTGTGAGGCAGTGGGGCCTGCCTGTGGCAGGCAGGGCAAGCAGCAGCTGCTGGCTCTGGGGAGCTGCTTCCTGGGAAAGCAGAGAAAGGATGCAGGGAGGCTGTCAGAGGCTGTCTGCTCTCCCCCTCTCTGCCAGCCAGAGCTGAGCATCAGCCACCAGTGCTGGGCAGAACACCTCTCTTGCTATCACCATCCCTGAACAGGCCTTTCTTGTCTGACGACACAGGACTGCCCGGTTCAGCTCCAGAGGCAGGGCTGCCCTCCTGTCCCCTGGCAGCATGGCTGCCCTCCAGCCCCAGCAGCCTGGAGCCTTCCCACTGCAGTCCTGCACGGCCATGTCTGTCAGCTACCACAGCAAGGTCGCCATGTGGCCTCCTCCCAGCTCTGCAGGCAGATTGGGCAGCAGGTGTCCAGCTCCATGGCCATGCCCTCCTTGTACTGCAGTGAGCTGGGGGCATCTGGAGACGTCTGGCTGACCCCTCTCCCTGGGGCTGCTGCAGCAGCTGGCACACTAGAAAAGGGAGGCCATGGCCGTGTGCTGGCCCAGACACAGCTGGAAGATGTGCCTAAGGCCCTCAGGAAGGAAGCCTCCCAGCTGCCCAGACTGAGGTGTCCCTGCCCAGCTCACTTCTGCTGCTGTGAGCCTGCATCCTGACTGCCCTGGCTGCCTGAGCCTGGCAGGGCTGAGAAAAGTCCTCCAGTGGCTCTGGGGTTGGGCTCCCAGAGCTGCCACCAAAACCTTCCTGTGCATGACCACCAGCACCAAAGCCTTCACTCAGTACTCTGCACCTTGCCAAGTCACTGGTGACACTTGGCACCCCATGGTAAGCTGTGAGGAACAGCCGGTCAGAATCCACCTCCAGGTGTCATCTCTGTCCATCTCTGGGTGGGCACTGGAACACATGCCCTGTGGGCATTCGATGACATGGAGTCACAGAATACACTGGGTTGGAGGGGACTCTCATATGTCCCTTCCTCGAAGGTCCAAGCTTCCTGCAGTTAAGCAGGGGGAACTGCCAACTAGGTCAGGTTGTTCGGAGCTCTGTCGAGCGTGTACTTGAATGTCTCCAGAGATGAGGCCTTCACTACCTCACTTGGAAATCTGTTGCCGCATTCCACCACCCTCATAATAAAGAACTTCTTCCTAGCGTCCAATCTAAACCTACATTGCTCTAGTGTAAAAGCTCTCCTCCCTGTCGTAGTGCTGCCTGCCCTTGGAAACAGTCCCTCCACAGCTTTCTTGTAGTCCACTTGAGCCCCCTTCTGGAAAGCTGCTCTAAGGTCTCCCTCGGAGACTTCCCTTGCCCAGGCTGAACAGACCCAACTCTCTGAGCCTGGGTTTGCAGGAAAGGTGCTCCAGATGTGATCTTTGAGTTCCTCCTGTGGTTTCCCTCCATCAGGTTCATGTCCTTCTTGTGTTGGGAGTCCCAAAGCTGGACACAGCACTGCAGATGGGGGTCTCAGCAGAGCGAAGCAGAGGGGCAGAATCTTGTCTCCCTATCTCTGGCCATGCTGCTTTTTGTGCAGCCCAGGCTGCCATTGCCCTTCTAGGCTGTGAGTGCCTATTGCTGGCTCATGGGGAGATTCTTACTCACCAGCACTCCCAAGTCCTTATCTGCAGGGTTGGTCTCCATCCCTTCATTCCACAGCTTGTGTTGATAACAAGAATTGTCCTGATCCTGGTGTGGCACTTTGCACTCGGCCTTGTCGAACCTCCTAAGGTTCACCTGCTCTCACTTCTCCACCTTGTGCAGCCCATCAGAACCCACTGCTCAACGATGTCCTGCCAGGCCATCCTCAGCTGTGCTGTGGCACCAACATTTATGTCTGGGGTTACCACACCATCACTGCCACCCACTGCATCCTCTTCTCTTGTGCTTGTAATCAATGTTTGATGCCTGCCACCAAAACTTGGGCTGTGTCTTCCCAGGGCTCCAGGCAGGTCTCTCTCTGGCCACAGCAGACACCTCCAGGCACATAAGACCTCACCATTCATGCTCATAGCAAGGCTTGCACAGCCATTTCCAAAGGCTTCCCAGGCAGATTATGCCCAACCGCAAGGTTTATTGTTTGCTCTGCCTGCAAGTGAGGGGAGTGAACGTCAGGGAAGGGACAAATCAAAAAAGGAGCTTCAGTATTCAAGTTTGTAACAGTGAAGAACTGAGAGTGGAAAGAAGCTCATACTATGTAAAAAGACTATGCTTTTCCGTAAGTCTGTCCTTGAACAGAAGATGGGATTTAAAGAGTAATTAATCTGTATGCGAGATATTTAATGCCCGTGTTTGATGTTAGAGGAAAAAAAATCACCAGGCAAAGCAGTGCCTTCAGGAACAGCTGCCACTAACTGCTACACTGAACTGAATGATCTCATCCTTGAAAGACCTGGAGTGACCATGTCCTCCTGGAACTCAAAACAAGATCTCATGAGCAACCCCCTGAGTTTTCAACTGAAAATTACATTGTGCTGTCTTGCTTTTCCAGTTCTCAAACTCCTTCCCTAGTGAAGGCAGTAACATGTGCCTTAGGTGAACAAGGCCACCAGAATCCTGGCCTGCATCAGCAACAGCAGGTGAGGGGCACTGGTGAGGCTGCATCTTGAACCCTGGGTTCAGTTTTGGGCTCCTCACTCCGAAGGACATTGAGGTGCTGGAGTGTATCCAGAGAAGGGCAACAAAGCTGGCAAAGGGTCTAGAGCACAAGTCTTGTGAGAAGCAGCTGAGGGACCTGGAGTCATTTAGTCTGGAGAACAGGAGGCCAAGGAGAGACCTTCCCTACAATCCCCTGAAAGGAGGTTGGGGAGAGGTGGGTTGGTGTCTTCTCCTAGGTAACAAGCAATAGGGTAAGTGGGAAGGCCTCAAGTTGTGCCAGGGTGGTTTAGGTTGGACAGTAGGAGCAATTTTTTCACCAAAACAATTGTCAAGCCCTGGAAGAGGCTGCTCAAGGTAGTGGTGGAGTCCCCATCCCGGAGGTATTTCAAAACCGTGTACATGTGTTTCTGCAGGACATGGCTTAGTGGTGACCTGACAGTGCTAGGTTGACAATCTTGAATCATTTTGTTTGGAAGTGACAAGTTCTGGTAGACTTAGAATCATAAGATGATGTCTGTCTTTTTTTTTCTCGGTTGAGGGAAATCTGATTCAACACAACAGGAGAGAAAGGAACTGAACAAAGGCTGCAAAGTTCAGGTCTGTATTTGGCTGCTTTCCCTGAACAGCAAACCACTACCATTAACTAAACCCCTGTCCAGCTCTGTGTCTGCAACCTCCATTATAGAAGAATTGAGGCTGCAAAGGCTGAAATCCAGGTGTACACTCACCAACAGCTTTCTACAGCCTTCTGATTCTAGTTTGCTTTTTCTGGTACTCAGGAAAAGGCCACACATCAGAATTGTTTCAGCCATTCATCCAAGAAAGGTCTACAGATAGTAATACCCACCCCAAAACAAGCCACTTCATTAACAAGCATTCAAACCCTCAAAACTAGGCATTTCTAAATGCAGATGGATAGTAAGAGTTTTTCAGTATGATGAGTTTTGCAGTACGAGGTGCTGGAATGTGTCCAGAGAAGGGCAACAAGGCTGGTGAAGGGCCTGGAACACAAACCCTATGAGAAGCTGAGGAAGCTTAGCCTAGAGGAAAGGCTCAGGGGTGACCTCATTGCTGTCTACAAATACCTGAAGGGAGGTTGTAGCCAGGTGGGGGTTGGTCTCTTCTCCCAGGCAACCAGCAATAGAACAAGGGGACATAGTCTCAAGTTGTGCTGGGGGAAGTCTAGGCTGGATGTTAGGAGGAAGTTCTTCCCAGAGAGAGTGATTTGCCATTGGAATGGGCTGCCCAGGGAGGTGGTGGAGTGGCCGTGCCTGGAGGTGTTCAAGAAAAGTCTGGATGAGGCACTTGGTGCCGTGGTCTAGTTGACTGGCTAGGGCTGGGTGCTAGCTTGGACTGGATGATCTTAGATGTCTTTTCCAACCTGATTGATTCTATGACACACCATTTCCCAGGCCAGCACTGGCCACTGCAACGGTATGCTCCTTGCATAAGAATGTGCTGGAATTGCCAATTCTGGTGTTGTCCCTCAAGACAAAAATCTAAGGAATAGAAGAGATGTCAAAGCAAGAGATAAAAGGCATGTAATCACAGGGGTTTGTAAGACTTAACTTTATCACATGGTTAAAAAAGGTAACTGTTTCAGGGGAGTCAAAATATATTTTATTAGCTGCAGAGGTTTCTAGATTGTCTACAGGTCCTCAGGGAACAGCTGGTTTCAATGCACATGTCATTAGTAGTCTCAAGTTGCTCATTAGTAGGGGAAGTTCAATGATAAGAAAATATTGAAGGTTAACTCTCTTAAAGCCTTATCTTCACCATCAATGCATAAGTGACACATGCATCTCAGGGGGAACAATTGGTACCCGGCTTTAAAAAAGCAAAGACTAGTATACAAGAGTTTGTTGCCTTTTTTTTTTTTTTTTACAAAAAACCAAAGAATTACTCAATTGCACAAAGTATCAGAAAAAAACAAATCCCCAAGAGAATACAGTTTTGCCCTAAAAGAGACTGAACAATATGCTGGAAAACTCTAAACGATGACTTCCAACCAAAAGCACAGGCAATGAAGCAGTGAGAACAGAACTGCTCAACCACATCAAACAAGTGTTTATTGCCCTGAAAACAAAGCTTAGCTACACAGGCTGCTCCCCAACCTGTCCAGCAGCAGCTGCTCCTCAAGAGGTGCACATGGATAGAACAGCTACATTGCACTGAGCCACCTTGTGTTTTCTTAACAGCTCATGAAACAAATCAAGTAACTCAGCACAGGTCAGATCAGGTGTGCTCTGGATCCTGTTGTAGAGACTTTTCAGAGCAATAAAGCACTTTGCTTCCTTCTGGCCAATAAAAAAAAAACAATTACAGCAAAGGAATAGAGGCCTGTCTGCACGTGTTCCTCTGTGATCTGTCTTAGATAGCATTGTCCTGCTTGGACATGGAGGTCGTTGGACTCAATGATCTCCTTGGGTGTCTTCCAATCTCTAATATCCTGTGAACAGGATCAGAAGTGGCCAGAAGTGATTGTGATGGAGTCATCGTTGTGGGAAGTCCTGAAGCTCACAGCTTCTGCACTGAATGCTACACTTGTTGAAAGCCTCCAAACAAACCTGTGGATCTTCATTTAGCACAAAACTGCAGTAATTAACAATCCTTCAAACCAAAGATGGATATTCAGTTACTTTGCATCTGCCGCTCTCTCCATCGCTGCTTCCATGCGGCTTTGTTTCAAACCCTAAGGGATAAAATTCAGTGAAATCTTGGTTTTACTAACATGGAAATAAAACACTCTAATTGCAGAGCAAATTATTTTCTGGACAAATGTTTCAGGGATTTAAGTCCCTTACAAATCTGGAATAGCTTTTTACTCAGAATGGGCAGTTTTAAAAGGCTGTGGAGTCTTTCTCTGGAGAGATTCCAAACCCACCTGGACATTGTGATCCTGAGCAGCCTCTCCTAGGTGCCCCAGCAAGGGAGTTGGACTAGAAGATCCCTAGAGGTCCCTACCCACCCCTGTGATGCTGGGATTCTGTGATTACTGACAGTCTGCAAAAATGCTAAATCCGCTCCAACACACAGTATTAATCACTCATACTGAAGGGATGCAGATATAAGACTGCTTAATAATAAACATGCTCATCTTTGCTCCACTTCCATACAAAGACAGAACTGGTTGTTGTGAAACGGTCATAAAACTGGCCAGAGAAGTTCCTGCTGGGACCCTTCCAGTGAAATAAGACTGAAATAACATTTACAACGTACTTATGCTGGTAGATGTGACTACTTGTCAAGGACAATAAAACACACACAATACAAAATACCCTTAAATTTATCTACCATCATTTAGCATAAGAGGTATTAAAATCATCTCTCCCCATTTAACTGCCTGCCAAGAACAGCAACACAAAACCAAAACCACAAAGACAAGACAGAAGCAGCGCATACCAGGTAATACCCAGTGTGGTAACCGCTCATGTACCAAG